>NC_086373.1:91706043-92956043 GCF_036588685.1 Mytilus trossulus | reverse complement strand
ACAAATTAAAGTACCGTCTGTCAGAGACATGTATACTGTATTATATGTCTCTGCGTCTGTTAATGCTATAACGAAGAATTATGAATATATTTACAGCATTCAAATCCATAAAATCACAATACATTCAAATCATAAATCTGTTCTTGTCGAGTGTTATGGGAAACACATCTAATACTAGTATATTCCTTGCTTGTGATTTCGTCTCTTCTATATTTGGCATACTTGTCGATAACGAGGTTCGTCTTTTCTTTCTCTGGGTTACGCACCGATGCGGGAATTTCGAGACATACGTAACGGCCTGAATTTTATTGATAACATCTATAAAACCATATAAAGTGGGGTGCAGCTGCTCAGAAATGAGTCGGATAGCGTTACATTGTGCATTTATTGCACCGCGGGTATAATATCACGTTGTGATTGGTTTAACGCCGTCACGTGGTGACCCACTATATGAGACCGTAGGGGGCTAGTAAATTTTATACCGACCGTGCAAGGGCTGTATAGCCAGTCAATGTCGTTAAAAACTTCCATTTGTTGTAAATTTCATAGGGGGGTTCATGATCAGTGCGTTAATGATGACGTCAGCTATTAGTGTTGTTGTGTTTCATTGTTTAATTCTCAACATTACGCAGCAGAAAAAGTCCAGCGTGCGATACATTCGTTATACGGTTACTCACCCCCTATGAATTATACTAACCCTCTATGGATCCGTATGGGGTCAGTAGCGAACCATATAAAATATAATATATGTACTTAGTCTGTAGCCGAAGAATGTAAGACATTTGTCATCAAAAGAAGCGTCAATCATTTTGTCAAACGTTATGCAGTCACCGATTTCATTTTGGGGAAGGAATGGTAACCCGAAAAAATGGGATATCCATTTACCAATGTTGCTTAATTTGTCTTTATACTCTGTGCTCTGCCCATGCATGTAAAAGTATTAACTTACCTGTTACTTACCTGTTAACCAAATTTGGAGAAAAAAATAAAATCGGCGCAAATGAAAGAGTGAACATTTTCAAAATCGGCCCAAATGTAGATAGATAGATCTTTATTCTCATTAACTATATAACATAGTTACAGAGATGATAATATATACAATACAACATATTTTGCATGTGTGAAATATACATAAATAAATGTAGTTTAACCAGGAGGACAGACTTCCACTGATATATAGTTTATAAATCTACACAATTTTTCTAGCAAGACAATATTGACTGTAGTGAATACATTTTTAAATTTAAGAATATTAACATTTGTACAACAATAGTGTGGTAAATATTTATATCGTTCTTTTTTGAAAAAAGGACAAGACATTACATAATGGAATTCATCGCCGATGTCAGCAGATTCACAAAGGTGACATAGTCTCTCTTGTCTTTGAACATTTTGCCACCTCCCCGTCTCCACTGGCAAACGGTGATTGCCACATCTAAATTTACATAGTTTCAGTGCATTTTTTAACGATAAAACTGTAATATAATTTTCAAATTTAAGTTCTGTTTTGAATAATTTATAACATAAACCTTTTGATGATTGATTTACATTTGCAAACCATTCTTGTCTAAACTGATCTTTTAACTTTTGTTCAATACTTAATACAATCCAATTTTTTGAGATACAATCTTGATTTTGCCAAATGTTTGACATACCACAATTATCAAAGATACTTTTGATAAATAACAACCATTTGTTTTCAATTCCATACTTATTATAATTAATATATATCAACTTATATAACATTGACGAAATCTTGTTATCAAGTGTGTTATTAAGAAGGTTGCACCAAAATTTTATCATCCGTAATTTAACGTATAAAGAAATCGGATATCTTCCCAATTCCCCGTAAACCATAAAATTTGGAGTCGATCTTTTTAACCGTAAAACATGCTTACAAAAACTCAAATGTACTCTTTACAAAATGTCAAGATTTTCGTATCCCCAGATTTCGGCCCCATATAAAAGTATAGGTAAAACAGCTTTGTCAAACATGTCAAGCTGGCATTCTATAGATAGATGGTTTGATCTACACTTCTTAATAACACAATACATAGCTTTAGTAGCTTGATCTCTAAGATATTTTCTAGTTGCAAAAAAAGATGCATTTCTAGAGAATATAACACCAAGGTATTTATAGTTCTTAACAATTTCTATCTCTTCTTTATTAATATAAAATTTCAAATTATTCTGTGGTCTACCTTTTGAAAATATCATAACCTTTGTCTTGTTAATATTAATTTTAAGTTTCCAGTTTTCACAATATTCTGAAAAACTATTTAGAAGTAATTGTAAATCTGTGCTTGTCTCAGCGAGTAAAATCGAGTCGTCAGCATACAATAAGACAAATATCTTAAAATAAATATCCAGTTCATCTTCTATATCAGATGTAATTGAATGTATACCTTTTAAATCACTATTTCCCAAAAATTCATGAAGATCATTTAAGTATAAAGAAAATAATAAAGGAGAAAGATTTTCCCCTTGGCGGACCCCAATATCACTAACAAACATGTCAGATGCTTCATTGTTATGTACAACTCTTGATTTCACATCTTTATACAAATTTTCTACAACTCTAAGAAATTTACCAGTTATCTTATTTAAAACAAGCTTATACAAAAGAGAGTTTCTTTGAACAAAGTCGAAGGCTTTTTCAAAGTCAACGAATGCACAATGCAATTTTTTTCGTTTAACACATAACAACTCAAAGAGTGCATACAATGAAAAAATATGATCGTTAGTTGAGTATCCATGTCGGAAGCCTGCTTGATTTTCGTTCAAGATATTAAGTTCATCAACAAATTCCCCCAATCTATTATTCAGAATAGATGTAAAAATCTGACCAAGGCATGACAATAAAGTAATAGGCCTATAATTTTTGGCGTCTAATTTACATCCTTTGTTCTTGAATACTGGTATTATGTTTCCAATAAGCCAGGCCTCCGGCAGGATACCCGTATCAAAAATAAGATTAAACAAATTAACATATACATCAATCATACTGTCAAGAGAATTTGCAACATATTCATTGATTATTTTATCTTCACCTGGCGATTTGTTATTTTTCGCCTTTTTGATAGCTTTAATAATTTCGTCATGGGTAATTACACCATTCAGTGTCTCATTTACAAGATTTGAGTTCAAATCATTATTAATGACAAACTTGTCTTCAAATTTGTTTTCATTTAATTCTTTGAAAAAATCAAATAAAGTTTCAATAGATATATTGCTTTTTTCTCTTTGTCTACCTTTGTTAAATAATTTCCAAAATTCCTTGGGATTTTTGGATTTTAATTTTTTCATATTATCACTTATTTCTCTATTATGCTTCCTGATGTTTTCGTCCATTAGACTTTTATAATAATATTCACAGTGTCGTAATCTTTCTTTAAATAAATTTGACCCATAATGTTTATACATTCTTTGTGCCTTTCTCAGTTCCTTCTTTGCCTTTTTACAATCAAAATTATACCATTGTTTATTATGCTTTTTATTACAATTCAGCATATTTCTATTAAAAGTTTGTGTACCAAATGTTGCTTTGGCAGAATCTATTAAAATATCAGTAATATTTGTAACTGCAGTATTTATTTCATATTTTGTTACATTTTCTTTATTACTATAAACAGATAATTCATCTATAACATTTCTTATTTTGTCTTCATCTATGTTATTTTTGAAATCATTTACTTGCTCAAATTTCCATTTTCCAATTTTATTTTCTTCTTGATAAGATAACTCTGTAGTGAGTAGTTCAAATGTGGGGTTCACTCTATTAAAAGATAGTTTCAAAGGTGAGTGAACATCAGAAAAAAGTTTAGAAAATTCAAGAATTTCAAAATTCGATACGCATTTTAAAAAGTGTGAAGTACAAATAATATAATCTATAACACTATTACTTCTACTGGTAGGCCGACCAATAACATCTTGGCCAACTCTACCGTTTAAAATAAATACTTTGTTATTTTTACAAAATTCAAGAAATTTTCTACCATAACAATTTACAACTTCGTCTGGATTATTTCTTGTTCTTGGTATATTTAAATCATCTAACATATATACACACTCTAAGACATAAGCCCGGATTTACTAATATTTTTCTGGAAATTTATCTCAGCATGTTATCAGTGATCAGTTAGATATAAATTATGTGGACACACTTTCTTAGTGGTTCACTAATTATAACCAGACGTTGACCGCAAAATGATAAGCTATAAATTCATATTTCTCTATGTCTTTCCTCTAGGCTTGGTTGTATTTCTGAACAATAAATATGAAAAAAAAATATCTTCAGAAAAATATATTTCTTAAACTTGAAAAAAATGTATAATAAAAAATGAATAATTAACGGTACATTTAATTTTGATAAACATTTTATTAGTGTTTTATTAACATAAATAACATTTTACAATGTATTGAATTATTTCAAACTGATGTGGATTCAGGGGGGAACCCAACAACACCATAAATGATAAGCCTAACCTTTACAAATAATCTGGTTTATGCCATAGATATTGGCTAAAAAGACAACTTTTTTAACCTGCCATCATCCCCCTTTTATTTAAATCTGGTATTTTTCTTAGTATGGTTAACTTCACGTATTTTTCTATACTATATGAGAAAAAAATATGCTTGAATTGAATTTTATTTGCTTCTAACATTACTTTCAATTCCAAGTTAACTATTTACAGCGAGAAATTAATAAAAAAAACACACACAGATTTTGAAAAAAGGGGGAGGGCTTTAAAAACTTCTTGGTGTTGAGTACTATGATCTCTGCATTATTGTGCCATTTTCCAAAATTAACAATGATTTCCAAAATTCAAGTATAACAAGAGGCTATCAGAGTGAAGGCAACACAGATTTCTTGCAGAGGTTGAACACAGAACAGCCGAACAAGTACGAACACATCATTTAAGCTTAAGACAGCTTCTTATTTGGATTGTGTTTGAATATTTGACACAAAATCAATGTGGCCAAAAGAACTGATTCTTAGAAAAAAAAAAATTTGATTACCAGAAAATGAAAAAAATGAATTTCTCCTCTAAATGGCAATCCCCCTTTTTTCTCCAAAACAATACAATGTGTTAATGTATTCTCTTATTTTCCATCATACCCTTATTGTTTGACAATATCAGAATAATGTTATCCTTTTTTAAAAGTGTGTAATATTTGTTACTGTGCAACATAGTTAACATATTACATACTTTAAAGTTTAAACAAGGAGGTTATAAGGTTATATAACCTCCTTGCTATAAATAACAATTAAAACTTAAACATTTTAAACTATGAACATAAATTATGATTTACTGTAATAGGTTTCTTTTTTTATTTCAATTTCTGATGTCCAACTTTCACATGATCAAACTTTATTGTTTCTATTTCTATATCAATATTCACCATGTTCACTAGAAATCATTTATACACATTCATAACTGTACTTTAATATAAATGCTGAAAATATTATATATTAATTAAAGCATGGAAGTAAATATTACTTCCATGATTAAAGTGACTAGTTATTCAGGGGATTAAGATAAACAAACCCAGCTTGAAACTGGTCTGGGGGTAATTGGCACCAGCATGATGTCTGATAAGACCACAGCTACAAAGTAGCTGGAATTTCGGGCTTATGTCTTAGAGTGTACATCAGTATAGTCTGATTGATCAGTAAGGTTGTCAATTACAAAATCATCTATATCATCTTCATCATAAAAATCAGGCAAATTTGCTGTGCGACTGTTAAAGTCTCCAACCAAAATAATATAATCAGATTTTTCAGAAAATCTCTGAAGTTCAATTTCTATCTCATTAAAAGCTTCTTCAGATGTATAATTTGTATTTACTGGTGGTATGTAAACTATACCAATAAAAACGTTTTCAGATAAATTTAAGACTTTCTTATCAATAGTAAACCAATAAACAAATTTGCATTCAGTTTCAATAGGTTTAATATACTTTTCTAAATACTTTCGGTAACCCAATGCAATACCACCAGATCTATAGTTAGAAAGCTTGTGTCTATTTTTAAAACTAAAAACAAATTCATCACAATTAATTACGTCGCAATCATCTAGTTTGGTTTCAGTAAGACAGATAATATCATGATTAAACAATAGGGATTTAAATTCAGGGTAAAGTAATCTATTTTTAATACCACATACGTTTAAACATAACAGGTTAATACTATTGTCAGTTTTATTTACAGTTAAATTCAATTCACAAGGGTGAAAGTCACATGTATCGGTTGACTGGTCACTTCGTACTGTATCTTCTTTGCCTCCAGGGTTGTCCTAATGTCCTTTCTTGGAACGTCTCCCGTTGTTTTTTCCTTGGGTTGATTTGGGGCGAGCGCCTTCATCATCGTAGTTTCGTCTCGGTTGTTGTCTTGTCGCTCCAGGGTTTTGATGATCTGTTTTCTCTGGTGGAAAAAATTCGAGTCCATCTACGAAGAGGCGATCCCTCCTAAAGAATGCCTTTTTTCCCTGTCTCCGTGCTTCTTGAAAGAATGGCCATAGCGTTTTTCGTCTGTCATTAATTTCTTTTGGGAACTGCTCACTAATGCCGAATCCAGTATCCCTCAACTCTCTTGCGGCTTTTCGAACAGTCTCGCGTTCTTTAAAGTTTCTGAATCGACAGACAATCGGCTTTGTTGTAAATTTAACTGAGCCATCTCTATTTCTCTCAATATATTCCTTCCCAAAACGATGAGCACGTTCGTATTCCGCGGGTCTGTTTAGTTTGAGTTGTTCGACCATAAAGTTTTCAATGATTTTTTCCGTTTGTTCCGTTTGTTCGTCTTTTTCCTGAAGCGGTATTCCGGTGAAAATCGGGTTCTCCCGCATTGATCTTGTTTGGAGATCTATGTGCCGATCATATAAGTCATCTAGATCTTGTTGTAGTCGGAAGATTGTGTTATTAGAGGCATCTTTTTCGGATCGAATTTCATTAAAAGCACTTTTAACCTCTTTAACATCGTTGTTATTATGTTCGAATTTTTCGTTCACAAAGTTCATGCTCTTTTCGACCTCATCGACTCTTTTCGTTACATTTTCGACGGTTTTCACTAAGGTTTGGACAGTTTTATCAAACGAAGTTAATTTTTTTGACAGTTCATCCATCATCGACATTTTGTTGAAAATTTCGTTAACTTTATGGGTAAGCATATCAAGTTTATTATTTGCATCTATATTAGGATTCATCATAGGTTGTAAGTTGTGTGGGGTACTTGTGTAAAACCCGGCAGCTGGTAGTGTTGGCGAAAGTTGAGTAAAATTTGGATTTTGAATCGGATGCTGCGATACCGCATACTGTTGGAATTGTGATCTGTTTTGTTGGATCATTGGGGAATCATAAGCTGGAACGTTAAACGTGTCCATATTCGCCTTTTCAATTACATTACTATCGGTTTTATTTTGACTTGCATTGTTTTTGTTTTCATTCGGCGTGTGAGTTGATTTCAGTGTCTTTTTATTTCGTTTCTGACCACTTACATTTTGACCACTCGTGTTTTTCCTTTTCTTTGGATTTTTGGCTTTCTTTTTTGGACTCGTATAGAAATTTAACAGTTCCTTTCACATAAATCACTTAAATTGTTCATGTTGAATTCCGTTTTAGTCCATCTTATTCCATTTTAAAATAAATTTTCAAGAGAGAAAGAAAAGTCGACATTTCTTTTTTCACACATGCGCAGGTAATGTCATACGCCCATAAAACTTCAAGAAAATAAAAAAAAAATAATTTCAAAATAAATAATTTCTTGTTTAAAATCCCCGGAATAGGATTTACTTCCCCTTAAAATGCCAATTTTAAAACAAACAAAAACAAACAAAAATTATCTACACTTGTAAAAGTATTAATATTTATAAGTTATATTCTTATTAATTGGTTCTTTTAAATGAAATTCACATTAAATATCAGAATTCCGGCATCAAATTTTGCATACTTTATAGAAAATCTGGACCTTAGTTTCTCTGTTTTTTACAATCCAAGATGGCGGAAGACACCCAATACCACCTTAACTCGAGTTTCAAGTGAACTTGGTCGAAAATTTCAAGTGAACTCGGCAAAATTTAGTCCTGTGAATTCTTGTTCTGTTACTTTTTGTCCTGCCGTGTCTGTCTGTCTGTCCTATATCCCCATACCAGCCAACTTTTCAAAATGCCCATGGGGGTTTTACGTGAAAGATGGTTTTTAGAGTCCTACAAAACCTTCAAGGGGGCCTTCAAATATATTCTAATGTGGGTTTTTTTGCCTTCTTCGTGCTTTAACAAGCTCATACGACATAGCCATTGTTTTCTTTAAAATAGTGGACAGAATTGCTCTTACAATATTTCCATTTTTGAGTAATCAAATCCCCCCACAAATAGTGACAGTTGGCGGGTATGCATTCCGAAATAACTGTGTTTCTGTTAATTGCGATCGAAATATACATTGAGACAATCTTTTTCAAAAGCTGATAGTTGTAAATTTATGTGGAGTTGCCTCCCATAAAAAGCTTCCGCACAGTGCCTCGCTTTGGGAGAAGTTCCATCAAACAATCATCATGTTCTCCCGAACAACACAATTTATCCCACAATGGTTAGTGCAATACAAATTAAATCCAATAATTACTAAAAAAAATGAACCAGTTAATCTAAAGGAAAACAGCAACAAGCCGCTCTCATGTGGTGCTTGTTGTTTTTCAACTACAATCTGACCGGCTTTGTGACCTCTGTCAAAGTTGACAAAAATAAATCGGTCTTGATATTTTATGCCTTGATCTTCAAAAGAATTCCTTTTATAGTTTAATGTTGCACAGTTCAGCTCTTAAAATCTAAATTCTTTAACGAGTTATTTGAGACGAATTGACATTGAAACGTACCTGCATATCCTACCGTAGTCTAAGATCGTTCATCTTGTCAGTTCGTTAGGTATTTGTGTTTGAACTTAACACACGGAGAAACTCCGCATTGATGTCACTACGGTACTTCTAGCGTAGAAAAACAGTGCAAAATACGTTTTTTCTGCACTTTTGAATAAAAAAAACATTTCTAAAGGTAAGTTTTCATTGTTGTTCTCAATTATTGCCAAAAAATGCCAATTTTCTAATGCCCGTTTCAATCCCAACTTCCGAATATTTAAAAACATTCTAGAACTTCACAAAATCCCATTTCCGGCCTCCATTGCTTTGTGTACGTTCCATTCAGCGTCATCAATCTTGTGGCAGGCAATATAGGTCAATCAAAACGTATTTTTAGGAATTTAAAAATGACATGCTCCTTACCTCTTTCTCGATTTTCCCGCGAAAAAAAGCTCAACCAAAATGAAAGGAAAACTATATGAAAAAACGATGCCCATGCCATAATTTTGAACAGGCATATAGAGTTGGTTAATAAGAAACCATTTACATTTATTTTTCATAGAATTTTCTTTTTATTCATTATAAAAAGATCGATATTCTGACCATCATGACTGTATGTAAATATTCGGGAAGAATCTGTTTTAGCGGACCCCGGAAGTTGGAAGATGCACAATTTATGCGCATGACCGATAACCCCGAGTTACGTTGCTATGCTGAAATATAAACAGCGGCCATTTTTTTTACCGCTTCGAAAGACGTCGATGTAAATGATTTTTAAAAAGTGATTTTAACTAGTGAAACTGAACAATTAAAAATAAATTTAGTGCACTTACCCATTTAAGCTTGAAAATCATCCATACTAGAATTAAGTGTGTTTGTTATTTCGTTTAGTACTCTTGGTTTTTTAGATGCAGGTTGTGGTACACTGACGGTGATGGTTTCTGTCGTAATCAGGGCTTGTTTTTGTTTTTCCGGATTATACACTTTTTTTATAAGGTTAATAAATGCTAGGAAAGGGTCGTCAGAGCCAATAATATATTTTTTTCGTACACAATATTGACTGAAATAAGTGTCATAAAGGGATTTAAATGTGCCGTATTTTGGAAGTGATTTTTTAAGTGCTCGCCAAGTACTTTCAATCGTATTTGTATGCGCTCCTGTTTCAGGGTCTACAAAATTTACAGAATGGTTGACTTTTAAGTGTTCAAATCCCTCAGATCCTAGACAATCATATGCCTTCCAACAGTCGCTGATGATTGTGGTTCCTGGTTTTATGTTGTCTTTTATTAATTTTAACAGTGTTTCTTTTGTCCGATTTTCTACTGATGCAAAAAAACTTTTTTTGCTGTCTCTTTCTATACCTCCAAAGACCCACTGTCCTTCAACTCGACGCCCTTTATGGTATTTTCTTTTTCCAAATTTACTTTCGTCTATTTCTACGATAACGTTTTCTCCACCTATTTTTTCACTGTCTTTTTCCAAAATTTCTATGCAAACTTCACGGCAATAATTGTACCAATCTACGATTGTTTGATTACAAATAGAAAGTTGATGTTTAACAAATTCTTGGTCTATTTTGTAAATCCAGAAATAAGTGATGAATAATATTTTTTCCAAACTTAAATTATGTCCTTGAAACCAGGATCCGTTTCTGCTGGAGACCTTTTTATTGCATTTTTTGTTGCTGCACTACCAATAAAAAATGTCGTTTGAAAAAGAACTGTCTTTTCTTAAACTGAAATGTCCATGGCTACACTTTTTACATACCTCTCCAGATAAATCTAGAATTAATCCTAGTGAAAAACACCACTGAATAATTTTCTCAACACTTTCACAAATAATAAACAAATCTTTTAACTTGATCGGCATTTCCGTATTTACATTGTAACAGTGTTTGTAAACACAGCTGATTTTACGTTACGGTTGACTATGACGTCACTTAATCATGAATATTCCTGACATAGAGGTCACAGATAATGGAATTTTTATCACGTGATATACCTACCTGAGTTACGGAAGCGTAGACATTTTTGTACACTTACCAAGACGTATTTCTACTAGATTTTGTAATTTTCATTTAAAAAACTGTTTAAAACAACAGTTTTTTAAACAAAACTTGACCTGGGGAGTTCGATTTTGACCTTCTTTTTTTGATTTTTGGCCTATTTTCGTTTTTAACTTTTTGGCGGGACCAATTCCTATATACTAGTACTTACTATAGTTTCCCGTACTTTTTATGGGGTCCGCTAAAGTAGAGGTACTCCTTTCTCCAAATATTCATACAAAATTCCCTTGATGTCAAAAGGGATGGCAAAAAAAGAGTTTTCCTGTTGAATAAAACCCAGAACTATTGCAAACTATTTTGAAGCAATATCCCAGAAAGAAATAACGTAATTGCTGTAGACTGAAAAATCCCCTTATTGACAGTAGAGCAATTTAATTGGATATAACGAACTGACATCACGTGATTTTGACGCCATTGAAATTTTAATGTAAACAAACAAGGTCAGAAGGTTCTGTATGGGACATCATTGTACATTTAGTTACTGACAAACAATTACGAGTTAACAAAGCTTGCCAATGCATGGTTATAAAAAATTAAAGCTAAGTCTACAGAAAAAAAAAGAAAAAAATAGCCTTAGTATAACGACTTATCATTACACCTGGATACAGTAGTAGTACTCTGTAGCATCAAATTCCTGGGACACCTTCCTACGACATATTTCGACTATTTTTGAGCCTGTGACTTTTGTGGCAACAGTTTGACATAGCGATCCTACATTCCGTCAACGCTGTCATCCACAAATAATTCCCTTTGTGGTAAAATTTTTTGAAATTTTGAAACTTTCTTAATATATCCTTGATTTTTGCCAAACTTGCAGAAGCTTGTTTATGATCATAAGATAGGGTATCCGGTCTGTTAGTCCTGATTACATGTTGGCCTGTGGTCTGTTCACCAATTGGCTTCTCCCTACTTTTATTAAAAAATATTCGTATTACTATTAGGGTATTAAAGTTTAGTAAACTTATTCAGATATTTATATGGAATATAAAGTCTTGAAATTCATGAAAACACATGGATATATTTTAAATTCTTGGTGTGTTTTACTGCATCAATTTTTTTAATGATCTATTTCTGACTCAAATTGTAATAATTGTCTTTCATGGATTAATGACAACATTTTGTTTTGAAAAAGTAGTCACCTTGGAATGAATAAAAATAATGGTGTACAAATTGAAAATGATGACGAGGATTCATAAGTTAATTTTTTATTATACTGCATAAATTCACTGACTACATGCAGTATAATATTAAAATTATAAAAAATATCTGTAAAGATGAATACATTGTATTCATATATTCTACTAATGGGACAAAGCAAATCAAAGGTTGCAGCAATACAATTATTGGGTGAATTTTTCCACAAACTGTAACATACTCTGTTCAAATATTATTGAATGTGATTATGCATCTACAGTAAAAATGTAGATTACAATTAAAAAAAAAAATCAGGGCGAACAGACGTATAAGATTGTATCCGGAAGTAAATTGTAAAAAAAAGAAATCTTGTTTTATATATCCGTATTTTACTTACATGACTTATAAATAGACTACAGCTTTCATCTAGTTAACATAACATACAGTCTGCAGTTTAAGTTTTTAAAAACGTTTAATTGATTCATAAACCATCCTGGATTTTAATGAAACCTGGAAAAAAGCTTCTATGTATTGCAAAAAAGTACAATCAAAAGATACAATGTAGCATCTGAATTTAAGAGTTAGCGAAAAGTGTCAGTCCTCAGGATTTCACCCCAAAATTTTGAATAGGACTGACACAATTTCAGTATTTTTCAATAGATTAATAGTGAGGACCAGTAGATTTTCTTTAAGGACCATCAGGGGAAAAAAGATTTTTGAGACACCCGGCATCTAGCAATGTCTAGAAGAAATTTTTTAATATTTTTTTCCCCAATAGACTACAGCAAAAGTAGGGGATACACTGAGTTCTGCAGAACTCTTAAGAATTTTTATTTATACATGTCATATGATTATGTTTGTTGTTATCAGTTTAATCACAATTTTTTTTTCTATTTTAGCATGCAAGTGCGTGGGATGGCAACATTAAAGGAAAGTAAGTTGGCATTAATATTTTTCTTATCTTTGATATTTATTTGCATTTTGACATAAAAAAAAAATAATCAGGACACGGTCAATTCTAGAAATAAAGATGGCACAGCATGTGCTTAATGATGAGTGTAGAGCTAAAAGCAGAAAAGCTATTTTTTAAATGTTTGAAATCCTATTTTCCCTTTTTGGGTCATTTTAAGTTAGCAATACATTCTTATTGCTATATCATACATGAGGCATTCCTGTTTTACCCCACTCTTTTACATCATTTATGGAAACATAATAAGAGTAACAACCATTCTTCAATTGCTTTGAGCTTAATGTTTCCTTCAACACTGGAGATTTCACACTTTTAAACCCATTGTTTCACTTCATCAACTGATTTAATTAAATGATAGTATTTTCTACAAATTCTGAAGAGCATCCACACACATGATAATTTATTTATATTGTAAAACTAGATGTCTTCCAGACTTTGCTTAAGTGAAAAAAAAACATATTGTCATCTTGTAGTTCGTGTTCGGTTGAAGTCTGTAACTAACATCCAAAAGATCACCAAATCCATGAAGATGGTGTCAGCAGCTAAATATGCCAGAGCTGAGAAGGATCTTAAAGTTGCCAGGCCATATGGACTAGGAGCTAAAGGTAAGCTGAAATATAAGGGTTAAAATATTAAGTTCTGCCAGACCAAAGGAACTATGAGGACAAATTATGATTATGTCACAAATAAACTTATAACATAGTATAAAAAAAAAGGTTTGGCAGACATGTGAAAGGCAAATATATAATTCAAATATATTATCAGGCTTTTTAGAAGTCCAACAGGTTTAAATGTGTGTAGCCTTTGATATTTTATGATTTGTATATGATTTTTAAAAAGTTGATAATGTACATTATATTTATCAAGTATTTTATTAATTTAATATTGCTAATACAAATTCAGTGTTACTTTATTAGTGTTTCCTGCAGCTTTTAAAAAGGGCAGGGTAATTGTTAGCTCAGAGGGCACATTAAGCGCGATGGACAACAATTTTAGGGCACTAACTATAAACAGGCAATTTCTATAAAATGGAATCATTTAAAACATACTAGTTTAATGCTATAAAAAGGACATATACATCTGTAATCAATCATTAAAACAAATGTTAAACAAAAAAAAGTGTATATATGAAATATTTAAAACAATAAACACAATTTAGCTAGCTAGCTCAAGCTAGAACTCAAAAGGGGCAGGGTGCCAGTTTTTACTGTATAGGTTGTTGTTTTTTTAAATAAAGATGCCTTTCAACTATAGTCTTTATGTCATTGTTTGTGTAGTTATGTATAGTACATCTTCATCAACATACAATTTTTATTATGTTTTTATAGTTTAACTTCACTCTACCCATTATATGGTTTGATTATATCTATATAAGAATTACAACTTTTATTACAACAAGTTTGTAACGTCATTTACTGACTATTCAGCCATTGCATGGTTGGAAAATGTGAAAAACTGCTAGCAATTCTAATTTGATAATGTTTAGAACATGGATTGCTAATAAAAAGTATAATTATCAAGTAGAAATTGCAATATTTTTTTTCCAATATGTTCAAAGACAGTTTATATCTTTAAGGTAACATTATTATGTTATTATATATTCAATTGGTAATTTATTCCTTATTTTGGTACTAGATAATATTTTTAGAGCACAAATTTGTAATAGGCTAAAACAGGGGAAGTAACTCCAAAATCAATTTCCACCACGTTTGCGTTAACTGTATTGAGATGGGAGGCATTTCTGTAACGGCATAGTTTTATTTTGATGACTTAAATTCAATTCTAAAGTCATGAAAGTCTTCATTTATACACTCCTCCATTGTGACTTGGAGATCGAAAATGCGGACCCAAGCTAAATACACTCTTCATCAAAAGTATGACAAAAAGATACATTGTCCTAATTAAATTACTTAGTTATTAACACCTTTGAAGTCTTTATCATTGTAATTGATTGTAATGACAAGATTAACCTGGGGACAATCACACAGGTTTCATATGTAATTAACTTGTAGATCAGAAATCGATAAAACAAAATTTCACCAAAACGGCACAAGAGAATTTTGGAAAAGACGTCAGGGCAGAAGGGCGCTGATGAAGGCATGGCGTCTAGAATTTCGACAAAATTAGGGCAGAAGGGCGCCAAATTTTTTCCCAAAAAAGGGCAGGGCGTCGAGAAATCGTGGCAGGGCGCCATTACACGCCAAAACCACCTGTAGGAAACACTATTTATAATGGATATTAATGGATAACATACTTGTAGGATAATTCACTTTGTTGACACTTGTCTATTGTTGTTTTTTTTCCAGCATTTTATGACCAGGCTGAGATAAAAGGTGACAACACTTCACCTAATCAGCTTCTAGTGGCCGTAACATCAGACAGAGGTTTGTGTGGTGGTGTACACTCCAATGTGTGTAAAGCTATTAAAGGCATTATGAATGAGATGGAAAACACGGCTGATACTAAACTTGTACTGATTGGTGACAAGTCCAAGGCAATATTATCCAGGTATTTATTATCATTTAGGCAGAATGTACCTACACTTAGTCTTATCTCTGCTAGTTCAGTACAATTAACCTCTTGTTTGTCGAAGGGTTGTAGACTATCAGATTATGAATAAAATAAGATGCAGTGTGTTATACTATTAAATGTGATTGTTTATACATATATATTCTCTATAACTATGTAATTTGTAGTCAATTTGAAATAAAATTCATTCATTCATTCATTCATACAACATGTACAAGACATTAAGACTGAAACATAAAAAAACCACATACAAGACCAGTAGATCTATGTAAGCAATTCCTAGTAAAATTATTAGGTTAAAATTTATGATATCCTTCTATAAAATAAAAACACATGTTGGTTAAAAGTATACAATAAATCAGGATTATACCATTCATGCCATTGGAGGTATTTGAAAATTTCTAATTATATTTTTATTCCATAAAATAATTTGGAGGGTAATTTTCTGACTAACTATACTATCCAGCAATATTTGAATACCTTGTGTTTTACTTTTCAGACTATATGCAAAGAACATACTTATGTCATTTAATGATATTGGAAAGAAATCACCAACATTTGGAGATGCAACTCGTGTAGCACAAAATATTCTAGATTCTGATTATAAATTTGATAATGCCAGGATGTTTTATAATGTATTCAAGTAAGTATTTATATGTTTATCTGTTATGAAGTTAATACATTGTTGTCAAGTAGCATCGTAATGTAGTAGTTCTTTTCATGTTAATTATTCGTGTTAAAACTTGGATTAATTAAAAAGAAAGGTGGTATAACTATTAACTTATTTGTTTTTTGGGGGGGGTCATCAAATTCCAATCCTTTGCAAATGCTCACTTGTGCTGATAAACCATTATTGTCCTTTTAAAACTTTTGATATAAATCAGCTTATATTGTTTTGAAAAACTCATTAATATTTGGTTAAAATCTTAATCACTTTGTTGCAAACCAGCAAAACTAAAAAACAACTTCAAAGAGAGATATTATTTCAGTTCTAGAGTACCTATACATTCAGGTGATAAGTTAAACCACAACTGTCTGCCAACCAATTGTTTGTATTTGGTATTTAATTAGGACTTAACTAATTTTCATGCATGAGTGTTATGTTAAAATTTAAAAAGTAATCAGTAAATGTAAACAGAAAATTGATTAGTGTTGAACCTGAAACTGACCAAACAGTATATATATAGTATGTTCATATAAAGCCTGCTAACAGATTTCAAATGCTTTTCGTGGTGGAGGAAGCCAGATTAATAATGTAGGATTAACAAAAGCAAACAGCTGTAGACAAAATAGAATGATAGAAGACCACAGTTTAAATGTGATATTCAATTATTGCTTCTTATCCTTTTGCATTTTGGCCTTTAAACCAAGGCTTCCAAAACGGTCATATATTCCGGTCATTTGTATAATATCCGGTAAAAGTCTGGCTGGCCAAAGCATGAGACGGTCATATACTTTTTAGTTTCAAAGGCTTTTTCGGTCATTTTAACATATAAATTCACGATCTTTTTGACCCAACCTTTTGCATTTAACAGCCATACATTTCCGGTCATAAAAGTGACATGATGATTAATTACTATCAATACAACCCCTACTTCAATACTTTCTAATTTTAATCAAGGCTAATTAGTTGTTGGACAGCTGAAAACTACCTGTTCAGGTGACAGGTAAACTATTTTCAGTACCGGACATCGTATAAATTAATCAGTCCATTCACATTTATTTTGTTACATTCCAGCGGTTTGTAAACTAATTGATTTAGTCCAAAAGATAAAAATAATAATAAATAAATTTATAAACATTATTTGATGAAACATTTAAAAAGGTTTTAAATGAAAAATCGTCAGAACTACGTTGTATGGACAAGAACACATTGCGCATGTGCACAGGTGGGAAATTTAATTATGCATCCTACATTTCTTCAAAAATGCTAAAACTATCATTGATAACTGTATATAACGTTCATTTCAAGTACTTTGTTGAAGAAATAACGTGGAAAGAGCTTCTTCACTCAGTCGTGCTATGTAAACAAACATGGATTTTACGTATCCGTTTATGGTCCATGTTTTACCATTGTCAAGTCAACATCCGGTTTTGAAAAATGTGACTTTAAAAACGAAAATAAAGTTCAAGACAACATCATTTTGCACAAATAAAGAGTCTAATGCAGATATGAGCACGCTGATGTGCACACTTTGAATGATGCAATGCCAATTTTAACAGTTTATGTCAGAACATCAAATTCATATCAAAGTAAAGTTTGATATCGTTTTTAATCTAATGTCAATCATTGGGATGGCCATCTGTCTGATTACCATAATTTCTTTTTGTGACATAGTCTTAGGGAATCAAATCCGGATCAGATATAAAATGTCCGGCTGGCTCAGAAAAATTTTGGAAGCCATGCTTTAAACACAATACATTAATTTCTGAATTTATAGAATTCTAATGCCACTTTTGTATATGATTATCCCATTTTATAAATATTTTAGTGTCACAAATATGTGACATTTGTGTGGGTGTTATAATTACAAGAAAGTTGTCTATATATGGAGTAAAAAAGGATTCCTTCAAATTTGTGCTTTTCGCTTCCTGCATATAAGCAACTGATATATATTTCTGTTGTCAGATTCATATTTGTACTGGTTTTACATTTCTGCCTTTTATCCTAATTTTCACCAATGCCATATTTTATATAAATCTGTTAAAGATATGTTGAATCAGGGAAAGACAATTTATTTCTCTGAACTCACTGATTAAGATACACAGTGGTTACAGATTATGTCTTTTATCTTTTATAGGAGCGTGATTTCATATAAAACAACTGAGCAGCAGATTCATCTTAAAGAATCCATCATGAAATCAGAACAATTTTCAGTGTACGACAGTGTAGATGATGAAACTGTCACAAATTATAATGAGTTCCAGTTAGCTAGTTTGGTTTACTTTGCTTTGAAAGAATCTGCTACAAGTGAACAAAGCTCTAGAATGACAGCTATGGAGGGAGCCAGCAAGAATGCTGGTAAGTCTCGTGTCCATTTTAAACATCTTAGTTTCAAAGTCACAAATCAAGTCATCAAAAATCTGAAAATTAGTTTAATAGTTGATTTGTTTATTTCTCAATAACTAAACATTATGGGTGAATGTTTTTAATTGGAATCATTATCTTAAATTTATTGAGGAATTTACCAGGTTAGCATGAAGTGAATTATCATGTGATAAAGTTAAAACAAGATGTGAGGTGTATTAAGTCAAGAGAGCTAAATAAAAAACAAACCAGGAAAAAACATTTGAGATCAATAAACAGCCCTTAACAATTGATAATGCCCCCTTACCATATCTGAAAAACTAAATCGCCCTGTGGAGATGAGGAATGAACACTCAAAACTTAAGTATCAAATTTTAACACATGGTTTGCAAGTTAAAAAAGCAATATTAAGGCCAAATAAAAATATATGTGTGGTTCTAGTTACATACTTTTAAAAATAGGGTCAGTAGGTCGGCAATTTTATTTAATTTTATTTTGGATTGTCAAGATCAGGGAAAAAAATGTATGTTTACCGAAATTGATTCCGGTATTATACATGTTATACACACCAATACCAGAAGTTTGCCATTTTTCATGTATTTTGGTTGTAAAATAAACAGTTATGTTGCATTTTGAGTTAATTTTGTGACATTCTGTTATAAATTGTTGCAGTTTAGCCATATTTAAAGGATACTTCTGACAGAAATTCAGATTACAGAAATCCATGATTTTTTTTTTTAAATTCACGATCTTAAAATTTGATCGTTTGAAAATTTATTATTGAGAAATGAATAAAAAAAGTTCTAGAGTCAGGGGTATTAACTAGGGACAGGCCGGTAACTGGAACCGCACATATATTTTTATTTGGTCTAACTAGAAAAATATCATTCCTGTTGGAACCAGTTATACAAGGATTTGAATGTGAAAGAACTAATTTCAGATATCAATGGATACTTTCAGGGATCTCTATGGCCTGTTTAATGATGACGCCCCACCATTGTTCAAATGTCTTGCGCCATCGTTAAATTGGCTTCCACCATCATTTAAAATGAATAAATTAATAATCCAGTTACAATGAAAAAAGTTTAACAAGTGGACACATGCTTTTATTTTGACTAACTCAATCAGCACACACACCCTTTTTTTAAGAAATCCACAATAAGACGTAAAACATAAATATTATTTCATCGCAAATATCTCTAGTACTGCTGTAATGATAAAACAGAATTACTTTAAAAGATAAAAGTAAAAACTAAAATATGTACTGTGAAGAAATATCATTTCGTAATTCCGAATTCTTTTCGTAGTTTACAATCTTAATGATACATGTACATCTGCATTTCTGTTTTATATTCAGACTCGAAAGATGCATGTTACAAAGCATCAATTTACTAGATAAGGTCATTAAAAAACCTTTTCATATGTCAACCTTTTCTATACAAATCTCTTCAACCTTTTACATAACCTGTACGAATCGTTTTGATGTTGCTGTAAATCAGCCATACCAATAAAAGGTTCATGACAGTGTCCTTCAAAAGTAAGCTCCACATGATATTTTTTTTAACCCCAACAACAATTACCAAAAATAGCAAGAGAACTACATGGGGACCTTCATGACAGCTTTTGGTCTTTCTCAACTGAAAGGGGGGCATGAAGGCTTGACATTTGAATAGTCTACTTCTAGAATGAAAATTCAAATAAATATAATTTAAACAAGCAATGAATTAGCATGTTCCCTTTTTTACATGGAGGGAAGAAATACTTTTGATCACGCTACACTGTATGGTGGAGACACGGTTCGGTTCGTGATGATTAAAAGTTCCTCCATTCAATTTTCATCCATGGAGATCCCTGAATTTATTGTATTGTATTTCATGCTTATTTGTATATATACTGTTAAAAGTATTTCTTTATTCATTAATAGGTGAAATGATAAGCAAGCTGACCTTGACCTTCAACAGAACCAGACAGGCAGTAATTACAAGAGAGTTGATAGAAATTATCTCTGGTGCATCTGCATTGTAATGAACTGAGGACATTTTAGTGCTATTTCAGTGGACCAACTTGTCCTGTTGTGATAGATTTATTTTGAAGTTTGACAGTAAACAAATAATAATAAAAAGATGAAAATTTGAACAGATTTTGTTTTGTGTGTAAAGGTGGAAATGAACAGTGTAAAAATACTATTCCTTTGATTATATATAAAATAAGATATATCCTGATTTTTTTTGTGTACTTATAAGCTTACATCAAAAAAGCAACTTGGATGCATTAAATAGAATTTTTATGAGGCCAGCCTTTTTGCTCTTATACAACTTTCAAAAACAATGACATCTTTCAGATGTTCACAAGATATAAGGATGTAAACTTCATGGATGAAAATTTAACAATGAGGAACTTTCACAGTGAAAGTAATCTGCATCCACGGCTTGGCATGATCAAAATTGTTTTAATTCCTCCATCAAAATATTTCTATATTAGGAATGGTGAACAGACTGCTATTTGTCCCCTACATAGTGTGTTGTGGCGGACATGGTTTTACTGGTCGTCTGTTAGGTCTTGTTGGTGCTCTCATGGGTACAATTCTTGCCATTAAACTTTATTCTATAGGTTAATACCAGCAATATCTTGAACAAGTTCTAAAATGGGGGATTAATTGATTTTCATAAGACTGCCAAATTTTATTGTTGTTCTTATAATGCTATGATGTCGTCTGTGGTGTTGTTGTTGTCAGAAGCAGGCCTGGGGTAATGGTAATTTGTAATTGTAATGCATTGTAATATTACATTTTTTTTATGTAATGCAAAGTAATTTGTAATGCACATTTTCTGCATTACAATTACATGTAATGTAATGATTAACTTTAGTTGAAAATTGATGTAATGCCTCAATTAAAGTACATTACTTTTCATTACAAATTGGTAAAATACATAAAATTGAAGAATATTGTATAATAAAAATAAAATATTAACAAAAACAAAAGTAAGTATGAAAAAAAAATTTGTCACAGTTAATTACTGTATTAAATAAATAACATCAATCTTTAAAACACACATTTTAAGGTAAAATATAAAATGGTAAAAATTATCAAGTCTTGATTTTGGTTTTGATATTTGTTTAATATGATATTAGGAATATTTTGGTGTTTGGTGGTTTGGTGTGCAATGAAAAATCTTTTAAAAATTTATCAAACAAAACTATATAGATGAACTGACTCAGAAGACACATTTGGTGTCTGGTCAACGATTTCAGTTAAAGTGAATGGATTTCTATGAAACTTTACAATAAGTCAGACTACCACAAAATAAAGGTTGGGATAGTTTTGGGGTTATGGTATCAACAGTCAAGAAATTAGGGGCCAAAAAGGGGCAAAATGCATTCTCCTGACAATAATTTGTGTGTAAGTGTATGGATCGCTCTGAAATTGTACCACAAGGTTCCATACCACAGAGGGACGGCTGGAATTGAGTATTGGGGTAATTTCTCAAAGGGAAGAGGAGAGGTCAAAACATTAGCTGTGGAGATTTTGTCTTAAAAGTATTTGGATTTCAGATTTTTCAAGTTTCAAGACGAAATCTCCAATTGCACAGTATTGCGAAAATTACTTTTAAGACCTTTGCCCTCATTTATTTGGGTCAGAAACCTATGTTATGTCAAAAATCTGTTCATAATCTAGACCATATTAAACGAGGGACGAAAGATACCAAAGGGACAGTCAAACTCATAAATCCAAAACACTGACAACGCCATGACTAAAAATGAAAAAGACAAACAGACAAACAATAGTACACATGACACAACATAGAAAATTTAAGAATAAACAACACAACCCCACCAAAAACTAGCTTGAATATAGTGTCCAAAATTGACCCAACTGTTCAGGGTTCAACCTTTGTGGTCGTATCGGGCTTCGCTCAGAAAATCATTTTATTTATGAAAAAAGTAATGGTTCTTCAAAATATGAAATATTTGGAAAATGACCTTGTAATTGCTCTCACAGGAACAATTCTTGTTAGATTTTTATAAAACTTCTACTATAGGTTAATATCAGTAACACCAAGAACAAGTTCTAAAATGGTGGACATTGACTATTCTCTTTTTGATGAAGTCTGTCTTGTGTTTTCTTCAGTTTAAAAGTAATCAATAGAGTTTTCCATTCACTGCAATTGGATACATTTTAACAAATGGTCGTGTTTTGTGTCCTGTGTTAGTTCTTGTTACGCCAGATCTGAAGTGTCCATCGCTTCCCAATCACCCGTTCCTTGATGTTGATAGTTTCCATTTGCTTGTTGGTGACATGTCTTCCTAAATATAAACTGCAGTACCAGTGTTGATCGCCCTATTATTGTTTACTTAAGTCTGACACGAGATATTCATTTTTACATCTGTTTAAAAATGTATCCAGTATGTTTCGCTGTACTTTGTGCACTTTTCAAGATTTTTAATTTTCCTGTTCAAATATTATCTATATTTTGAACGTCTGTTAGTGGATATTGAGTTGTGATTAATTTCCTCCTGTATAGCAGGTGCGATGGTGTCATATGCTCTTTGTGTTTGATGTATAAAGAAACAAATGTCAGGGGTCGGTCATTTATAATAGCGTAGAGTTCTGTGATAGTTCGAAGTACCTCAATAGTGACGTATGACCTACCAAGTGTCCAAGTTTTTGTCAAACCAATAAGACTTTCCTTAAAACCTCCATACGTAAGTTGTTCTATTGTGTCGACTGCCAGTATGTATGAAGAAACATCAGAAAACACTATGAGGAAGAGATTTACGGCTAGTAAATTATATAAATAGGTATATAATAGTTATCAAAAGTACCAGGATTATAATTTAGTACAACAGACGCACGTTTCGTCTACATAAGACTCATCAGTGACGCTCAAATCGAAATATTTATAAAGCCAAACAAGTACAAAGTTGAAGAGCATTGAGGATTCAAAATTCCCAAAAGTTGAGCCAAATACGGCTAAGGTAATCTATGCCTGGAATAAGAAAATCCTTAGTTGATTCTTCTGCAACTTGTAAGTACAGGTACTACTGATGAAGCACATGTCAACAGGCAGACAAATACTTTAATCTCATTTGCATTACAGTACTGTCCATAGTCCTAGATTACCCACGGCTCCAACTTGTCTGACAAAACAGCCGTTGGACGTCAAGAGTAATCTCGGACTATACTGTCCCTACGTACAGTGGTCCCGCAAAGTCGACTCTAGTGACTGTAAAAGGTAGAGCTTCTGTCAATCTGATTTTCGGCAATGGCGGCAGATCAGGTGCTTTGTATTGATTTTCGTTAAGTTATCATTTGTGTAGAACCTTTTCAACGTACTTTTTAGGTAAGAATGCAATCAAATCCTTTAATATGGGACTGACTAGACATCTAAATCTTCCAAGGCTTATCACTACCTTTTTGATACACAAAATATACTGCATTTATCACAATATTCTAAACATCCTAATCAAAAACATTTCCAGAAATTTATAATTTAATGGAATATATGCTCAGATATTAAATTCAAACCAGATGCACCGCAGGGCGTAGCTTTATACGACCGCAGAGGTTGAACCCTGAATGGTTGGGGCAAGTATGGACACAACATTCAAGCTGGATTCAGCTCTAAATTTGAATTGTGATTAAATAGTTGACACAGCATAGGTTTCTGACACAGAATGAATGTGTTCTAATAAACTTAAAATTTTTGTTTTCTCTTAGAGCAATTCACTATGCTGTTGAATATTATTAGGGACCGGTCAAAATTTATCGTCACATAGGACCGCTGCAAAGTGCAGTAGGACAGATACTTTTTTCCGGAATCACTTTTGTTGGGACATCACTTTTTTCACAGATAATATCCATAGGACACAAGTTTTTATTCAAACGATTATTTTGAAATAATTTTTATAACATTTATAACAAAACTGAAAATAACATAATATACAATATGTAAAAAAAAAATTATTATAGAAAAATTCAGATACGCATCTTTAATTTTTTTTATAACTTTTTCAAATCAACTTGGACTTTCATCAAACTATGCATCTATCTTAGATATATATCAAGCTTACTGAATCCCATTTCATTTACTTTTTTGTTGTATTGCTGTAATATTTAAGAATTATTTTAATCTTCGTAGATAAAGCTAGGATTTGCAATTAGGACAAAATAGAGATAGTAAACTTTAATTTTTTTTATAACTTTTTCAAATCAACTTGGATTTTCATCAAACTATGCAGCTATCATAGATATATATATCAAGCTTACTGAATCCCATTTCATTTACTTTTTTGTTGTATTGCTGTAAAATTTAAGAATTAAAGTAATCTTGGTAAAAAAAGCTAGGATTTGCAATACGGACAAAATAGAGATAGTCCACTTTAGTTTTTTTAATAACTTTTTCAAATCAACTTGGATTTTCATTAAACTATGCAGCTATCTTAGATATATATTAAGCTTACTAAAACCCAGGTCATTTAGTTTTTTTTGTTGTATTGCAGTCAATTTAAAGAATTCAATTAATCTAGGTAAAAAAAGCTAGAATTTGCAGTTCAAACAAAATAGAGAAAGTACACTTTAATTTTTTTTATAACTTTTTAAATTTTACTTGGATTTTCATCAAACTTTGCTGCTATCTTAGATATATATCAAGCTTACTGAACCCAATGTCATTTAGTTTTTTGTTGTTTTGCTGTAAAATTTAATTTCAATTATATGGAGAAGTGCAACAAACATACATCATGTACATCATGTACATTACATCAACCTACAAAGTAGCAAAAATCATTCGGGGGTCACATCAGGTACATTTTCTGTAAATGGAAATATATTAAAGCAATTATTACCATACCTAATAAAAAACACATTCCAAGGCAACCTATTGGTCTTCAGGTTAAAATATATATAGAGAGAGTTAAACCAAATGCTATTCAGTTTCATGTTTCTCCTGGAGCTTGTTTTTATAATTAATTTTTAAAGGTATTGATAAAATTCTATACAAGATACATGCAGCTTCATTAATTTTTCAGTTTAACAAACACTTATTTGCGGTTTGATTGTATTATGCAATGTCTTTGTTTTTTTCAATGCTTTATTCATAGTATAATTTATGATAATGCCATGCCTGTAATTGTATGTGAATCAACAAAATAAAACATGAAACTGTTGCTTTTGATCATATTATAAAGACAACATATGTTAAATGTCTCTATTAAGAGTACTTTTATTTACAATGCATTGGAAAAGTAGGATAGGACCCCAACTTTTTTTATTACTAAGTTGGCATAGGACATCATTTTTTTTTCAGTCAAAAAGCCATAGGGTTGTAACTTTTATTAAATGTTTTTTATTTTTTGCATCGGTCCTATGTGACAATAAATTTTGACCGGTCCCTAATCCTCTCAAAAAAATGTTTGAAGAAATTTTCTTTTTATTTATGAAATTTAAAATGAGAAAAATTGAACCCAATTTTTTTTAATCACATCCCCCTTTCCCTTATTCCAAAACTAATCTCAATTAAAATTTCTAATAGAGTTTGCAACAATAACTGCTCATTTAAATACATCATAAAATATTAAGATGTAAAAAAAAATGCTTGTTATCACTGAATGGTAAAGATTATTTTAATTTATCAGTTGGTGGTAAAAAGTGAATATACATTGTAAATTGTATATAACAAAGATTTAAGTTGATTCTGGACAAAGAAAGATAACTCCAATTAAAAAAAATCTGGCTATTGCACAATATTGTGCAATAAGATATTTCTTGCTTACTATTCTGGACAAAGAAAGATAACTCTAATTAAAAAAAAAAATGCTATTTCACAATATTGTGCAATAAGATATTTCTTGCCATTGCGCAATACTGTGCAATTGAAAAGACTTGTTATTGCACAATACTTTTATAATATAATAATTTTAGATCCTGATTTGGACCAACTTGAAAACTGGGTCCATAATCAAAAATCTAAGTATATGTTTGGATTCAGCATATCAAAGAACCCCAAGATTTCAATTTTTGTTAAAATCAAACCAAGTTTAATTTTGGACCCTTTGGACTTTAATGTAGACCAATTTGAAAACAGGACCAAAAATGAAGAATCTACATACACAGTTAGATTTGGCATATCAAAGAACCCCATTTATTCATTTTTTGTCAAAATCAAACTAAGTTTAATTTTGGACCCTTTGGACCTTAATGTAGACCAATTTATAAACGGGACCAAAAGTTAAGAATCTACATACACAGTTAGATTCGGCATATCAAAGAACCCCAATTATTCAATTTTGATGAAATCAAACAAAGTTTAAATTTGGACCCTTTGGGCCCCTTATTCTGTTGGGACCAAAGCTCCAAAAATCAATACCAACCTTTCTTTTATGGTCATAAACCTTGTGTTCAAATTTCATAGATTTTCTATTTACTTATACTAACGTTATGGTGCGAAAACCAAGAAAAATGCTTATTTGGGTCCCTTTTTTTACCCCTTAGACCTAAACTGTTGGGACCCAAACTCCCAAAATCAATACCAACCTTCCTTTTGTGGTCATAAACATTGTGTTTAAATTTCATTGATTTCTATTTACTTAAACTAAAGTTATTGTGCGAAAACCAGGAATAATGCTTATTTGGGCCCTTTTTTGGCCCCTAATTCCTAAACTGTTCAAATCAAAACTCCCAAAATCAATCCCAACCTTTCTTTTGTGGTCATAAACCTTGTGTCAAAATTTCATAGATTTCTATAAACTTAAACTAAAGTTATAGTGCGAAAACCAAGAAAATGCTTATTTGGGCCCTTTTTGGCCCCTAATTCCTAAAATGTTGGGACCAAAACTTCCAAAATCAATACCAACCTTCTTTTGTGGTCATAAACCTTGTGGTAAAATTTCATAGATTTCTATTCACTTTTACTAAAGTTAGAGTGCGAAAACTAAAATTATTCGGACGACGACGACGACGACGCCAACGTGATAGCAATATACGACGAAATTTTTTTTCAAAATTTGCGGTCGTATAAAAATGATGTTACACTTGCCAAGAAATTACATAACTTTTCAATTTGCGAGGTGCAGGAATCTTATATCAAATAAGCAACACAAGCTCTTTTTTGTGTTGCTTATTTGTACTCCTGCCGAATCAAAATAAAGTTTTCTTATCTTATCTTATCTTAATATCTGTATACAAATTGAAATGATGTCATCTTTAAAAATTGGAGTTGTCTTCCTTTGTCTAGAATTGTTGTTAAATCAACTACGACCAACGCAATCTTTAATTTTACTTTCTACTAAGCAATCTTTACCTTTCAGTGCTTATAATAAGGATGTTCTTATCACAGGCAGAACACCCTTTCTGTATTGGTCACAACTTTTGGAAATTTTGGTCCTCAGTGCTCTTCAATTTTGTACTTGTTTTGGATTTCAAACTTTTTTCATCTGAGCGGCACCTGTTAGACTTGTGTGGACGTAAGGCACGTCTGGTGTATACAATTTTAAATCTGATACCTTTTGTTAGCTATTATTCGTGTGTTTCTCTGTCCCAAATTTAATCCCATTTTATTTGTATTGTAGTCCTGTCATGTAATATTGCCATTTTGATGTTATAATTAACATTGAAACGGAAGGTTTTGCATGCCACAAAACCAGGTTCAACCCACGATTTTTGTCTTAAAATGTCCTGTACAAAGTCAGGAAAATGAGCATTGTTATATTTTAGGTCGTTTATGTGTGTGTTACATTTTAATGTTGTGTTTCACTCAGTTTTAGTTTGTAACCCGTTTTTTTTCCCAATCGATTTATGAATCTAGAACAGCGGTATACTACTGTTGCCTTTATTTACCACAGTGCTTACAATCACTTTGATTTACTGTAGCTACTTATAGTTTCATGTACATCCAATACAACCAATCGAGTAAGTGGTTAGTCATTAGGTTATGAATAAGGGAATCTAGCAGACTCTATCAATGGTGCGTTGTGAATCCTCCTACCGTAACGGATAATTCCATTTCTATCCAGAAATAATCTTTACTGTTTCACTAGTGAGAATCTTTTGCAGGTCGGTGACTTCAAGTTTAAAATTTTCTCTGAGTATTGTCTCTGCTGACAGCTCATTATCCATAGTTCCATAGCTTTTTGTAAGCAGACTGGGTTCCTGCTCTTTAACTTCGTACTTAATTGGCCATTTTAACTTTTTTGGATTCGAGCGTCACTGATGAGTCTTTTGTAGACGAAACGAGCTTCTGACGTAAATAAAAGAAATAATCCTGATAGTAATGATGAGTTTATTTATTTCCTTTGTGATTTTTTTTATTTTACAGTTGGATACAAATCTCAGAATAAAGGCGTCACTTGAATCGTTTTGAATAAGGTGCCGTACCGAATAATGTCCATAATAATGGCGATTGTTTGTAGCTGCTATTATATTTTTACAGAATGGTGAGGAAATTAAGAGTTTTGACTGTAATTGTATCTTCATTTACTTTTCAATGAATCCTCTTGTCTGTTGCTCCTTATTAATATCCCCATATCAGTAAAGTACCTCTGGTTGTCGACGAAATCTTCTGATGGTGCTCTCCGTCTCGATTTAGCGATTTAAAAGTTTGTTGGCAAGTCCGAGTGGTCCTGTTTCCATGGCAATTTGGCTAGGAACTGTCCATTTTCAAATCTTTGAAGTTTGTTAATTTATCTGGAGGTGCTTTAAATATTTTTCTGTTTCAGTTGGATTTATCCCAAGCGACGCCAATTCTACTTCCAGAATTTTTTAATACCTTTCTGTTCCATATGATGACTTTAATTTGAAATTATATCCATAAGGACGGGTGAAATTAATGAAGTCTTTTTATCGGTAACTGGTCCTGACAATAAATAGCAAATTTTGTAGCTCCTTGCTGTAGTTCTATCACATATTTACACTTTATCCCCAACTATCTACCAGTAAAAGTCTGCTCCCATAAGCAAAGGAATTTCAAAGTGTGCATGTGAACTCAGAGGATGCGCAAGTTTAAGACTTCTCAAATACAGCAAATTCTTTACGTTACGAGACATTTTGGTCTGCATAGGAACGAATATGGTTGGATCAATTGTTATCTTTTCTACAGAATCGGTCTTTTTATAAATAGTTGCAGATTCAATATTTTAAAACCATATATCCTCAAGTGGTAGTGCTCCGAAAATATTTGCTTCTACGTAATTGTGTTCAAAATGTACTGATGCTATTGCGATTTTCAACAAAGCATTCGAGTGTTGACGTGTGCATTACAGCTGTCACGGCTTTATCTCCATATAGACCTCTTGAAATTACTGGCTGTAACTTTAAATCAGCTACCTATCGACCTTCACACAGACTTGTATGGTGCTTCTTGTTGCATTTTCGCCATTTATTCTACAATTTATATTCTTTGACAGATGCGATCTAAGCCAATTTAAACACATCTTCTTACGCGTTACTACTGCAACACTGTCGCTTGGGTCTTTTATTAGAAAGGTGTGCTCCTTTAAAAAATACGCAAGCATGTGTCCCCTTTGTCATTTTTGTCTGTGTATGGTCATACCAGCATATAGAACTTTTTTGGTTTCGAGTATTACTGATGGGTCTTTTGTAGACGAAATGTGCGTCTGGCGTAAAAACAAAATTTAATCTTAGTATCTATGATGAGTTTATTTATTACAGTGTCCGGATATATAAAAAGTGTTTTCCACTGTAAACACCCGAATTTTAAGTACTTTCAACATGCACAACGCTGAAAAGTAGAGGGAGCATTGCACAACCCAAATGACATTTTTAATGCACTCAAATAAGCCATATTTTGTTATATAAAATGCTGATTTGTGACCTCTCATGTATAACTGCCAGTAACCCGAATGTAAATCACAAACTGTGAACATCGATGCATCTGCCAAGCAAGCTATTTTAGGGCGATGATATTCATCTTTGATTATACATTGGTTAATATTATTGTAATCAATGCACCATTTAACAGTCCAATATTACTTCCTGGCTATACCAACCCCTGATGCACAAACAGACTTGGAAGGTACAATTACCCAATTTTCAAGTTGATCATTTAATAACACAGTTTCGAGCTATAGAATTCTAGACTTTGAATCAAATTTTTCGAAAAGTGTTTTTTAAACCCTTTTATTGAAAACAGTATCGTAACTCTACAAAATCAATACTGACCTTCCCTTTGTGGTATGGAACCTTGCTATACAGTTCCATAGCGATCCACATACTTATATACAAGTTATTGTCTGGAAACTAAATCTCTCCAGACAATGACAACGTCATAACATTATGTGGTCATATTAAACTTGTTCATTTACTTGAACATTCGTCCTGAATTGGATATCTTCGTGACAGTAAACATGGTCGCAAAATCCAACAATTTGATATGCAATCAAAAAAAGTATACATTGATAAATATTTTTTTCTGGCAGTAACATTAATTATAAGCTGTCTAGTTATTTTCGCCTAAGCATATAAGACAATTCACTAGTTTACATTATAATTTATTTCCAGTTAAGTCTCAATAAAGAGGTCCTGTTTCTATGGCACAGATGATTTCTATAAACAGATTAGTAGAAAACATGATACATTTGTGTATATGGCACAATCTACTTTTGCAATTAGTTTACAAACAATGATAATAATATACATGTACAGAATGTATAGAGTATTTGAAATTGATTTTGATACAAGATATATTTTTCTGATCAAGAGTACAACAGTTTCTATATTATAGAGCATCCACAGCAGCATTTCTGGGGATAGTTTGGTGCATACACTTTCTTCTCAAAACCATACACTATAAAATCAGAATCTCCGTCTTTCCATTTGTACATACATACAGTTACTGGTACAATTCGAACTCTCTGCCTCTAGAAAAAAATAGGTGAAAAGTAATTAAAGATATCATTAACCTAAAAATGTTAATTGTTGATAACGTAAATATCAATCATTTTCTTTTTTTTTTAATAGAGAAAGCTTAGTACATGAAAAATAGTAGTAGATATATGTCTCTCAGTTAAGTTTTTAGATTAAAGCTTTTGCAAAAATCCATTATTTTCGCAGAATAAAATTGTCTCACAAGTTCCACCTTTTTTCTACAGAGAATGAGCTGGTTTTTGATTCCTTAGTGTATTATAGTGATTGACAAACAAGCTATCTTGTAGTTTACCAGCTTTGCATGGAATTTGTCATTTAGCAGAATTGGCCAATTCTGTTGGCTGTCTAGTCATTAAAAAATCATGGGAGGAAATGAACGTTAAAATAAGTAAAAAAATATAAATAAAACGGTTCTTAGAAAGTTTTATAGAATCAAGTAGACACAAACTACTGAAACATTTGTCTTCAGATATATTCTAGCAAACCATTGAAAAGAAACTATATGTATTGGAATCATCAAAACAAAACCATTTTGAGCAGCCAAAACAGGAAAGGTCAGCTGTTTTCAATTTTAGTCAACAAATATATTTAATTGCACAATATTCAAACTTTCATGGCAAGAGAATAACCACCAAACAATGGTCTTGGATACATTTAAATTACTACTGATAAAATGAAAGACTAATATACCATTTACCTGAGAAGATAATTATCGATACAAAGTACCTTTATCAAAGTTAACTGGTGTACTATAAAATCGAGAATGGAAATGAGAAATGTGTCGAAAATACAAAACCGGACAAAAGAGCAGAAAATATCCAAAGATACCCAAGGGCACCAATGTCTGTTAGACTTACCTGCATTAAAATAGCTTTACTTGGGAATTGATGTTTAGCGACCAGTGTTGCTGAGGCTTGATTTACTTCACTGTCTTGGAATTGTGTTATTGGATACACCTAAAAAGTAAGTAGGACATAAATTTCTTTGTATACGAATAAATCATAAATGGCATTGCTTCACAAAATGGTGTTTGATTTATCTTTTTTTATTGATTCAATGTAGCATTCCTAGTTTATATAAGGAATCTAAGGTACTGGTGAGATATAATTCTTATAATTTGACAAAAATGTTAAGTTTAAAAAGTTCTGTTTAATTAATGACTATTACTTCTTGAAGCTGTAGGGAAACTAAAACTTTATTTTAAGCAAGAATCTATCATTTCAAATACTATCTTAATAATAGTCAAATTCCACAATTTCATACAAAATATGAACTGGTTGCAACATATAGCACTTAACGCATTTGACAAAATTGATATTCATTAAGTAGGTCTTGAAACAAGAACTGTCAGATAATATATAAGTTAGTTATCAAAGGTTCCAGGTTTATATAATTTAATACGCCAGACGCGCGTTTCGTCTACATAAGACTTATCAGTGACGCTCAGATCAAAACAGTTAAAAACCCAAACAAATATGAGGACCCAAAATTCCAAAAAGTTGTGCCAAATACAGCTGAGACAATATACACTTTGGAGTAAGAAAATCCTTAGCTTTTCGAAAAATTCAAAGTTTGGTAAACAGGAAATTTATAAAAATGACCATATAAATATGGAAAAATGCTTTGATAAATATAGATTCTTACATTGGTACCAGTGGATTATCGGATTTATCCAATCGAGATAGTTAAATTATCAATTTTAAAGTCCGAGCCGCCTCGAGATTGGATAAATCCGATAATCCACGAGTAACTATGTAAGAATCTGTTTCTCTAATGATTAAAAACATTTTCTTGTTTTGTTAATCGAAAAACCCCTTCGGGTGCCTTTCACATTGCACGAAGTTGTATATTTCATTAACACCTGTTATAGCATATTTTGAATCATTCAGTTAGCTAAGAAGGTCATGACCCTTAAAATCATCCAATGATCTGTTGAGATCACAGTTAACCACACGTTGATTAAATTTTTTTATACATTGGGTTCGGAAAGGGATAAATTTCCATAGAATTAGAGAAAGTGTGTTCCATCGAAATCAGGACCCTTTTCAAGCTCTTTTTAAAATTGAAACACAAAAAATGAGATTAAATTATAAAGATGTAAAACTTGTTTTTAAATAAAATTATCAATATTGATGACAATTTTTCATTACATGTAACCAGACGGTCATTCAATTAAAAATCTTTTCAGTTATGTTTTGATATTTACCCTTGGCATTGATTCTTCGAATGCTACTTGTCCTTGTGCTTGCTTTATAAGATGGTCTGGCAATGCTGTTCTCTCCACGATATGGTGGTCTTCCTCTGTATGCCTATTTATTGAAGCCAAATTTTACAGTACAGATATTTAGAAAAAATGTTAAGATGAAATGTTCCATTATAGAATGATTATTTTCTTTGTTGTTTGCAAAAACATGATTTAAAAAAAATGTCTACTAAAACACTGACATAGTTATTGTTATATACTTGAAAATAAAGGATTTGTTACCCTTCCGGAGCACCTGAGATCACCCCTAGTTTTTGGTAGGGTTCGTTTTGATTATTCTTTAGTTTTCTATGTTGTGTCATGTGTACTATTGTTTTTCTGTTTGTCTTTTTCATTTTTAGCCATGGCGTTGTCAGTTTGTTTTAGATTTACGAGTTTGACTGTCCCTTTGGTATCCTTCGTCACTCTTTTATACCAATTTATGATACAAAACTACAAAAAGCACATGGAAAAAACAAAGGAACTCGACCTTCTAATGCAGTTCTGGAATGTATAGTAAAAGCGATTAGTAAGTTTACTTATTTTGAATTTTACCTGGATTAACAATTTGTTAGGAATGAACATTACTATTGGTCTGGCGACTTTAACATATTATTGCCGAGGTATCTTTTTTTTTTGCTTTTAATTCCAGATTCTCTTAAAGACAACTCTTAAAAAAATAAGAACATATTCACCTCTTCCCGTCTAATGAAAAATCATTTATTTTCCTTCTAATTTTCATAGTAAAAGGATTTCCATGCACTATGCACAGATTAGACAATACCTGGTCGTGTTTTCTGAAAATTTGAAGCTTAAAGCGTTTGCTTTAAATCTTCATAAAAAATTACCAAGTATTGTCTAACCTTTACATATATCACAGTTAACCAATTACAAGAAAATGGTGAACACTCATAAACGTTAGGAGTGAAATAAAGTACGACTTTACAGCTTTTACTGCTTTGTCAGTTGGTCAAACTTACCATTTGATTGTAAGACATATGTAACACTTCAACTGATGGTAACCTCTACACAGGGGACATACAACCATTCCTCTTGTGTGGCATGTGCCACAGCTGGAAAAAAACATAGTTGTCTTATGTGACTCAAAACTGAACAAATACACAATTATTCACTATCATAAACAGTTTCCTCAACAAAAACATCACATCTTATTGGTGGTTTACTGTTTTATTTGTAATTACGTATAGAATGCTTAACTATAGGAATTTACTGAAATATAAAGTACTTTTAAACATATCTTTCTTACCATTTACGTTTTGTTTGTGTAAAATGAGGTGTTGGCAAAGAAAGCACACTTCCATAACAACTGACAAAAAGAAATTACATTTAGCCGTGCAAACTAGAAAATACAAATTGACCAATTTATGTAAACCCACATGTACCAAAACACATAACAAACAAAACGCTAATGCATTCTCCGTCTAGATCAAACTAGACACTTAGACCTCGAATCCGCGGTTTTTGTTCATACTAAACATACTTACTCCCGAAATCCACTGCCATGACACCAAGTACACCTATTATCATCTTCAAACCCATGATGGTGGTGATGATGGTTGTCATGATGACCATGGTGGTGGTGGTCGTGGTGATGATGGTTATGCCCCATTCTCATTCCGGAACCATTACAAGTAAAGCATCGAGTCTGGAAGAAAATTAGCATTGACATATACCAGTATAAGCTTTCAATTCCTTTATTGTCTATAAAAAAAGAAAGCGCTAGGATATTCTTGAATGAAACAGCAACCAAACGATAAAAAGAACCAAAAGGCATTAAAAGGGCAACATTCAGTCAATCTCTACATCTGTACGAGTCTATGAAAATAAATTCAAGAAACATTTTTTTTATATCTGAAACCCTAATAACATTAAGACACGATGACATAAGACAAACACTGACGATGCTTCTGACTTCAGATGGAAAATGCAACAGAAACGTAATGCGGACGGACGGGAGGAAAAAAGATAAACCAGTATATCACTCTCTTAAAGCAATTGTTTAAAACACGAGTGCTAACAAAAAGTTATCTGGTATCTTTTGTCCCTCTTTAACAGAACATTGACCAATTATCTATAAATAAAAATGTTCCAGAAGGGAATTGAAAAATTATAGTTCGATTCCAACTTTGTCTTTCTCATAATTTTGTTCGAGTATGTTATTGAAAAAAAAGTGTCCATAAAAATATGTCCACTCCCATTGGTCAACAATTTTCGATCTGTCCATTATGACCGACAACAACTATGCTACATACTAGTATGTTATGTTAGAAACAATGCTTTCTATTGCAATATTCATTTGAATAAGGAATAATGTAATTTTCAAGTTCATACTTACCCTTCCTCGACCTTGACATTTGTGGCACCGGATAAACCCTGATGCAAAACAATGATGACAAGGCTGCAAATTAAATTTATGATATTAACTTAACATTGTCACAATATCCTTATACTCAACTCAGAATTGTGAAAATAGGACCTTTTATTAAACTTAGAAATGTGAAAATATAGTTTCATTTCTTATTTTTCTTTGCTCCTGTCGTATTTATTAAAGTGATTATGTGTTGTATGTTATCGTCCAGTTGCAAATATTTGGAACGGCACACTCAATTTGATTAATTTAACAACACATACTGAATTAGTGATAACATCATTTTCATAAACACTTGTCTTAAATCTCTATTCAAAGTATAATTATTTATATTGTACACACTTTATGTACACGCTTTACATATTCACCATTATTGGACACACCCGAAACAAACTTAAACTAGAAATTGGAGGGGAAAAAATGAATGGCAAAATATGAATAGCAGTGTCACAAAAGAGATGAAATTCAAAAATAACGATCCGACATTATCTATACACATATAAGTTGGTAGACAAAGTTACCTTTATCGATGCTGTATGTGGTACCTCTATCCTTCTTACTTCGTTTTTGAAGAGTTGTGATGGTTTGGACTGTATATCCCATGGTCCCGGTGCTGGTCCGTTATGAGGACCATCGATTGGTTGTCCTTTTTAATGACAATTTAATAATAAAATTATTTTATTTCGAAATGTATTTTGTATACATACAATTATTATAAAAGATATTTTTTATTTATTCTCTTCAAACTAGGTGGTAGTAACGTCCTGTTTGTTTTATTTTTTTGCATGCATATTACCGTTATTCAAAACAGTTGTAACAGTAAAATGACAAACATGTAATAAAGGGGACAGTTAGTACCCGTTGGATTACCAGTTGCTAAGCGTTATACATTATGTCCATATATTCAACTCAATGTCATCATGCTAATGTAGCTGAACTATAATTATAACATGCATACATTTATTTTCATTTCCAATCATTGTACTTTTTAAAAATTAAGTTTAAACAACCGAATAGTAACAGTTACACCAAATTGATTGAAAAACTATTTTATCAGTTAGAAAAATTTCTGTTTGGTAAGACTTTGTTAAAATTGTGTTTATAGTGAAGATAAGTCATAACTGCTCTAAAACTATTTTGTCCTTATGAGGAAGCATTTTCTTGGCCCCTAAATCATTAAAAACACTGCAAAATTCCATAACTTCGCTTTTAAGTTGCTAATGCCTTTTTAGCCGAGTATAACTGAGTGATTGTCTTACCAGTATAAGGTTCGTATGCCCATTCTGTTGATCTTGCTTCGGTAAAACTTTCCATAGTGTACTGTAAATCATATATTCAATGTATTACATGATGTTGATGAAACGTTTTCAATGACAGATTATTAATAAATAAGATTTTATGGAGAATATTATTTTCATTGATATTCATTATGTAATATGAAAATCATACAGTATTAAGATTTGATTTGCTAATTTACATTTACTCAAACATTTTCTGTTGCAATTAGTTTGAGGTTAAATCTTAGTTTGACTGGACAAAATGATTTTTCTTCAAAGTTCTTACAAATAAGACTGAAATAAGATCGCTTACGTGAAAGGCACTACTTGACTTTAAGTCGTTGAAATTTAAATCTTCCGCGGCTCGTTTTCCATAGCAACAGTTATCTGCTACAAATTCCAGCAAAGCATCCCTAGCTTCTTGTTCTGTTATTGTTGGTACACTTAAATTTTAATGTAAAACCATCAGAAATCATAGTTTTATAGTAGGTCGAAAACAGTGGTATAATCGCAATAGTTTAGCCCAATGACAATAGAAGACCAAATAACATACAACTGGTAAGTATATAGTCATAAAATATAGCCATAAAACCTAACTAAAAAAAATCCTCACACTGATAAATACAAAATCAAAACAACAAGTTGTTAATTTCATGCTTCCGAAACGCTTTCTGGATTTGTCTTCATTAGGAACGCTCAAATCCGAATATTTGAAAGCCATTGATATTTCTGAATGAACAATTACAAGCATGGAGTTTCGATTTTCTCCAAAGACTTGTTTTATCAAATAACAATATTATTTTCAATTATAACTTGAAATACTAACTTAGATATATTTTGTCTTTCTGGAGGTGGTCCTTTCATTGCATCTTGATAAGTTGGTGGTGGAGGGAGAAATGCTGTAAAATAATAGGTAGTACAACCACGATAAAGGTGTGGTATTGCAACCACGATAAAGGTGTAATGACAATTTGTATAACGTTGACTTTGTTTTATCATATAGTAACCCTGCCTAACCCTGTTTTTCTAATTGTATTCCCCTTAATAAACTATCTCAAAGTTTATATACAGTCAAAGATGTGCTAGATCAACTGGACAGTTTCTTATTTTAGCGTGCTGTGAATGCAGAAAATAGGCTAACTAAAAGTTCATTGTTTGGGGACTTTTCAAAAACTTTAAGCATTGTTAAACAATGCTTTAAGTTTTTAACGACTTTTAAAAAAAATACTTGCTGCAAAAGGGATTACCCAAAAATGTGCTGTGAATATTGAAGTCTTCTTTTACCCATTCTAACAATGGACTCGGATTTCTTTAAACTGAGTTTTTCTGCGCGTATTACTATGTGTTTGTTAATTCTACATTGGCTTAAGGTATAGGGAAGGGTTGATGTCTTACAAATTATGTTTTACCCGCTGCCCGCGCGTGACCCAAGTTAGAAATCTCTGACCTTTTAAATTTTGATTCATACATATGTTTCTGAGTTTAGAATAACGCACATTGCTTAACTTGTTATGTGTATATTTATGTTTAGGAGCCAGCTGATACGCGATTCTGGGTGTGGTATTTTCTTGCTGAGTTGAAGACCCATTGGTTGGCTTGTGCTGTGTTCTGCTCTTTGGTCGGGTTGTTGTCTCTTCAAAACATTTCCCGTTTCCATTCTCAATCGCATTGCTTAATGTAAAAGATCATATTGTCATGCAGATCGTTTATTATTTAATCATTAATTCAGTTACGGTTTTCTTGATTGGCGATGTCTTTTATATCGTTATATTCTTTCTCATATACACAATATTTGCTACTTTAATGAAATAATAGAAAACTTATTTACATTCAGTGAATCCAATATTTTGATATCCTGGAATAGCATCCATCTTTTCCAGAGGTGGTGCTGTTGGTTCAGATTGCTGGTCTGTGGGAGCCTCATTTTCAGGAATTGCACCAGTATACTGTGGAACTGATACCCCCTGAGGAGGTGCTAACCAAATGAATAACAAGAATTATTTTTAAATTGTATTAGAACAAATTGCATTCCATGTTCATATATGAATTAACAATCATTCTGCATTTCCTCTTTCAAATTTTATATATATTTGTTAACATTGTAATTGGCATTTTGTTTTACAAATAATTGTCTTAACAAATATTAAGCATAAAATCTATGTTTAAAAGCCAACCTATATATCCGCTTCCTTGATTAGATGCAGTCGGAGTACCAGGGTATGCACCAGATGGTTGTCCACCAGTATATCCGCCTGCAGGTTGGCCTCCCGAATATCCGCCTGCAGGTTGGCCTCCTGAATATCCACCTGCAGGTTGGCCTCCTGAATATCCACCTGCAGGTTGGCCGCCAGGATATCCTCCTGCAGGTTGGCCGCCCGGATACCCACCTGCTTGTTGACCGCCAGGATAACCTCCTGCTGAAGGTCCACCCTGGTGAGACCCTCCAGGCTGAGGACCTTGATATCCCCCAGAAGATGGATAGGGAGTTGCTTGCCCGCCTTGATAGCCACTGAAAAAATAATACCAAGTTACAATAGTTAGTTGTACACCTCAAAAAAATGAAACATGTGCCAAAGAAATGTACTTTATTTTAAAACGACATAATCTGGTTCTTCCGAGGATTTATGTGTTTGCAATGTTAACTTTGCGGATGAAAATATTAATCAATGCCCATTTCGCAATTAACATGCTACATTTTCTTTCCACTATAAAGCATCACTAAAACAAGAATGTGTCCATAGTACACGGATGCCCAACAACTCGCACTATCATTTTACATGTTCACTGGACCTTGAAATTGGGGTCAATACTTAATTTGGCATTAAAATTAGAAAGATCATATCATAGTTAACATTTGTACTTAGTTTCAAGTTGATTGGACTTCAACTTCATCAAAAACTACTTTGACCAAAAACTTTAACCTGAGCTTCACACTATCTTTTTCTTTGTTCAGTGGACCATTAAATTGGAGTCAATACTTTAATTTGACATTAAAATTAGAAATATCATATCATAGGGAACATGTGTACTAAGTTTCAAATTGATTGGACTACAACTTCATCAAAAACTACCTCGACCAAAAACTTTAACCTGAAGCAGGAACGGACGAACGAACGGACGAACGGAAGCACTGACTAGAAACATAATGCCCCTCTACTATCGTAGGTGGGGCATAAAAAGAACTTATAGTGTGGACATGGTCAGAAATAATTTCAATCTCATATCAGATATCTATTTCGTGAAATATTTCCCGCTGGACATACATGAGCAGACAACAAGTTTAATATCAATATTCTGTTACATAGTATAAGGCCATCAGATCATGTTTTTATACGAGTTGACAGTAGGTCAAATATTTGCTTGTTCTCAAAAGTACTTTATATATCCGGTTGAGGGACAAAAAATTTTCAGCATAAAAATCTAACTCGTTAACACAGTTGGTTCAATTTTAAGACACATATAGATATTTGTATTTACAATGTATAAATAAAGGCAACAGTAGTATACCGCTGTTCAAAATTCATAAATCGATAGAGAAAAAACAAATCCCGGTTACAAACTAAAACTGAGGGAAACGTATCAAATATAAGAGTAACAACACCGAAACGTAACACACACAGAAACGAACTAAAATGTAACAAGGGCCATTTTCCTTACTTGGTACAGGGCATTTTATAAAAAATGGTGGGTTGAATCTGGTTTTGTTGCATGTCAAACCTTCCGCTGAAATGGCAATGTTAATTATAACATTAAAATATCAGACACACTTAGATCCTGTGGGCATATATAATGTATGGTTACCATTCGCTTAGACTAAATTGTTTGATATACTTATTCCTATTTCTGTCCCTGAATATATTAACAGGGACTTTCTTATATAAAATGTACCTGATATAATGGTATGTAATAAAATACCGAGTTATAACTTAGATTGCTGACAAATAAAAATACATTGTGTATAGAAAATAATTATAGACCATCTACACACGCTTAAAAATCAAGTCTTATCCCAATCTTTTAATTCGCCTAACGTGACAAGGTAACACTACGACTCAGTGATTTTAAACATTTTATTTTTTTGAATATAACGGATGTGGTCTTGTGGTCTAGAGCGCCGAACATGAGGCTAAGCGGTCGGTGCTATACAGTTATCAAGGTGTGATGTTGTATCCTGTTAAGGGATAAAACAATTGTCAGCATAAAATTTAACTCTTACACTGTTGGATTCAAATTTCGATAGTTATCTATAAAAATCTATCGATGTATTAATTTACATGGCAATTGTAATTGTTTTTTTGTTGTTAAAATTGGAAACTTAGAAATATGTTGTCTTTTTTATGTAAAATACGAACACAAATAAATATACTTTTAACTAAATTGTATATATGCTATTTACTATCAATTCAAACTTTACTATCCACAGCGCTAAATTATATACACTACAATACCTATATCTGCACAAAAGTGCTACCTTAACGATTGAATTTATTGTAATTGTGAAAATGAAGATATGGTATGATTGCCAATGAGACAATTCTCCACAAGAGACCAAAATGAAACAGAAATTAACGTACTGTACGGAATTGATCCAAATGTCTGTTCAGTTGTACACGAAACTATCATTCTTAAGGGCGACTATTTGAAATGAAACCGATCACATTATTAAGTAAGTTTAACTGCCACCAAAGATCAACAAACAACAACCAAATTTTATAGTAGAATATTAAAAGGTAGATCTACTATATTAGGAACAATGAGGAAGAATGAAACATAATATATTAACAAACAAGAGATATAAATAAATCTTACCTATTACATCGAATTTACATTAAATTTATATCAACTACTTGGGAATTGAAACAAAATAATCTTACCTGTTCATGTCTTATTTCTTTTTCATTCGTTTATAAATTTGTGTAGATATCTATATATTAATGTTTTTTTTCTTAAGGCTACCCACTTCCGGTCTATTGTGAAATAACAAGAATGATAAAAGTTTTATAGAGCGCTACATATGAAATTGACTATTGACACACCTGTGTATTGACCTTTATTTTGGGAAGATGAAAACAGAAAGTGAAAGTAAGCTTAATTAATACTCAACTTCTCAAAAAGTGAAAATTATTATTATAAATTATATAATTTCTTCCCAATATGTCATTTAGATTAGCTTTACCTTTTGCCTGGCCCCAAAAGTCGATCATTTTCCGACATCTTTAGATATGAATGTACACTTTGATTATCAGGGTACACAAACTTCCGCTTATTAGCCGTTTAAATATAGATATTTGCACAACTCGTGTTAGAGTCACAGGTTCAATGTTCTAATTGATAAGTTAGCTAATCACAAATTATTCAGAGCCTTGATACTAATGTATCTTTTGATAAAAATGTCACATCGTGCATACACAATGTAATTAGGGAAACCAATTGAAAATTGATTGAAAATATTAAAAAGAGGAAGTTTTATATCACTATATACCATACAGGAAATATTGCGTTTTTGAATAGAAAGTTATCGATTTTTTTTTATATTTATGCTATAACAAATAAAACATTTACATTTGAAGGTTCGAGCGTCTGCGGAATTTAGATAATCAGCAAAAGTAATAGCGATTCAAAGGACGATCAAAAGTATAAGACAAGACAGACAACGATCACCCACAGGAAAATATCAGAATCTATTGACTTTCATTTAAGATAAATTTTAAAAGGAAACAGTAGTTAACCGCTGTTCAAAATTCACAAATCGATAGAAAAAAATAAATCCGAGTTACAAACTAAAACTGAGGGATCGACATGCATCAGATTTCAGAGAACTGCGACGCAACAGAAACACAACACTAAAAAGTAACACACACAAAAACGAACTATAATATAACAATGGCAATTTCCCAGACTTGGTACTGGGAATTTTAAGATAAAAGTGTTGGGTTGAACCTGGTTTTGTGGCATGCCAAACCTCCCACTTTAATGTCAATGTTAATTATAAGATCAAAATGACAACATTATATGACAGAACTACAATACAAATAAATGGGAGAAAATATAGAGAAACAAACGATTAATAGCCAACAAAAGGTACGTTGTTAAAAAATTAATACCCCAGACTCGCGTCAGGTCTACACAAGAGTAACCAGCGACGCCTTGATGAATTTTTTTTTTAAAGCCAAAACAATTCAAAGCTAAAAAGCACTGAGGACCAAAAATTTCAAAAAGTCGTGACCAATACGACCAGGGTTATCCACCTGGGACAAGAACATCCTTTGATATTATTTAGAATTAAAACTGAATAATATATACTTTTGCAAACAGAAAATTTTATAAAATGACTATATAATAGATACACATGATTAATCTGGAGTGGTGACTAGCTATGGAACAAAAACGGATAAATTACAAAAAATCACAGCCTTGCTAGCCATAACCATTATTACGCTCAAAGTTACGTCACATTTGAATTTCTAAAACGTGTTCCAAAAATTAAGAAAGAACATGTAGGAAATATGCCATCCTTCATACAGTGACCCATGAAAATGAGGTCAAGGTCAGATGAACCATGCCAGGCAGACATTTACAGCTAACAATGCTTCCATACAACAAAATAGTTGACCTATTGCTTATAGTTTTATAAAAATAGACAAAAAACAAAAACTTAACACTGAGCAATGAACCATGAAAAAGTAAAATCACAAAAATTCAGAACTTAGAGGAAAATCAATTAGGAAAGTCCATAATAACATGGCAAAATCAAATAACAAAACGCATCAAAAACAAATGGACAAGAACTGTCATATTCCTGACTTGGAACAGGTATTTTCAAATGTAGAAAATGGTGGGTTAAACCTGGTTCTATAGCGCTAACCCTCTCACTTTAATGGCAGTCTCATCAAATTCCGTTATGTTTACATTGATGCGTTAAATACACAAACACAATAAATAAAAAGTCAAAATATGGGTACATCAGTCATCATAGTATAACATTTTTAAAAGGAACAATTCAACAGAACACAAAAACATCTACTATCTACGAAAACATTAATTGATTTGAGTGTCTGACGTCAGAATTTTTTTTATACGTCACATAAATTTTTCGTTCAATGTGCATACAAACAATTTTAAAATTTACAAAGGCAATGTTAGCGTACAGGGTTAAAAAATCAAAAGTATGTGAGAAGAAATTTCAGAAATAGACCGAGATTTAAACTAGTCAAAAAGTTATATATATAATTTATAAGAATCCAAAAACAGTTAATTCCACTACGCAATGAGATCATGGTCAAATAAAACATGCACGACTGACAAACTGATCATAAAATATTTCCATACACCAAATATAGTTGACCTATGGCATAAAGTATTAGATAAAAAGACCACAACTAAAAAATCTTAACTTTTACCACTGCACCATGAAAATGAGGTCAAGGTCAAATGACATCTGCCCTCTAGACATCTACACCTTACAACCATTCCATACAACAAATACAGTAGACCAATTACATAAAGTATGAGAAAAACAGACCAAAGCACAAAAACTAAGCTATAACCACTGAACCATGAAAATGAGGTCAAGGTCAGATGACACCTGCCAGTTGGACATGTACACCTTATGATGACTGCTGTACCCTAATTTGTCAATTGTGACGTCACTCCGTGCATTGATGACTTAGGCTATCTCGCCTGTGAATTTGTATGATCTGGTTTAGGTTGTAGCAGTCACCATTTTGGTTTTATCATGTATATCTATTATATAATAATTTTATAAAAAATACATATTGTTTGCAAAAGTATGAATTATTCTAAACAATAAGGATGTTCTTATCTCAGACAGAAACCCCTAGCCGTATTAGGCACAACTTTTTGGAATTTTTGGTCCTCAATGCTCTTCAACTTTGTACTTTTGGCTTTCGAACTTTTGTTCATCTGAGCGTCACTGGTTAGTCTAGTGTCGACGAAACACGCTTCTGGCGTATTAAATTCTGGTATCTTCGTTAGCTTTCATTCGTGTGATTCTTGTTCTATATGTTCTCCCATTTATTAGTAATATAGTCCTATCATGTAATGTTGTCATTATAATGTTACATTTAAAACTACCATTAAAGCGAAAGGTTGGGCATGGCACAAAATCAAGTCCAACATTCCATTTTGTTCTGTAAAATGTCCTGTAAAAAGTCAGGAAAAAAGGCCTTTGTTGTGATATAGCTCGTTTCGGTATATGTAACATTTGATTCTTTCTGTTGTGTCGTATTTCTCTTTTTATGTTTGATGTGTTTCCCTCAGCTTTAGTTTGTAACCCTGATTTGTTTTTCTCTCAATCGATTTATGATTTACGATCAGCGGTATACCACTGTTGCCTTTATTTACTTTTTATGTCTGTATTGTTCACGTATCGTTGTACATATAATGGATATTGACGCAACTGTCATACAAGTGCGTGGATTAGCGCTATAATTTAACACCAGGTTCAATTCACCATTTTCTATTTTTGAAAATGCCTGTACGAAGTCAGGAATATGACAGTTGTTTTCCATTCGTTTGATGTGATTTTTCATTTGATTTTGCCATTTGATTGGGGACTTTCCGTATTGAATTTTCCTTGGAGTTCAGTATTTTCGGGATTTTAATTTTTAAAGGATAAGGAAAACAATGTTTTAGGCAAGATAGAGGAAGCTACAAATTCTCAAAAGCACTCTGTCAACGATCTATATGATATAGTGCAAAACAGCGAAATCGGACAACTACCGTTTTGTATCGACCAGACTAACATAATGTCACTTAAAAAGAAACTGAAAACAATTTCGTCACAACTGTTCTTCTCTTGTTGACAATTTTCTACCAGGACCAAAAATAATTGGTTTTAATTACGCAATGTTCCAACATTGTTACAGTAAAGTTACCTAGAATATTGTTTAATTGAAATTAACATACAAAGTAGGCCTAGGAAGACTTTGTGTCTTAATAAATTAAATTTTTGATTATATCGTAATTGGATAACTTTACTGCAAAATTCATCAAAGACGAATCAATTACTAAGGCAAATCATATACCTTTCCTCGTATATCTTTCAAATACGACAATTGAAGTAAAAGATGAACTAAAACTCACAAGTATGAAGTCTTTTTTGTCACAAAGTACCACAGACATAGGAAATTAGACCAGTTAGCATCCTATGTAGCATCTGTTTCTTGAAAAATCTGCATATTATTAAATGGAGACTCATCTGATCATCATAATATATTGTATTAATTTGAGTCTGTTTTTCGTTACTCTTATTCAATTGATTGTTGTCTTCTCCATCTATTTGATCACATTAATTTTGATTACATTAAATTACCAACGCATAAAGGTTTAGTTACAGTAATGGTGATGACAGAATTTGAAAAACTTTTGACACAATTAACAATCAAATATTATTCAAAAGATGTTCTATCTAATTGAATTAGTTCGTGCATGTAAATGGGTTGAAATCTGAACTTTTGAATCTGACCCTTTGCTTCTTTTTATCTTACGTCAACATGTCCTCAATGCTCTTCAACTTTTCACTTGTTTGGTTATAACTATTTTGATATGAGCTCACTGATGAGTAGAAGAAACGCGCGTCTGGTGTATTAAATTATAATCCTGGTACCTTTGATAACTATTTACACCACTGGGTCGATTCCACGTTTCGTCCACGAGAATATCACCAGCCCAGTTTTCAACACTTCGGTGTTGACATGAATTTCAATTAATTTATATAATCATTTGTATAAAATTTCTGTTACAAAACTTTGAATTTTTTTCGAAAAACTAAGGATTTCCTTATCCCAGGAATAGATTACATTTGCTGTATTTAGCACAACTCTGGAAATTTGCGCTCTCAATGCTCTTTAACTTTGTACTTGTTTGGCTTTATATATTTTTTTATATTAGCGTCACTGATGAGTTAAATGTAGACAAAACGCGCGTCTGGCGTATTACATTATAATCCTGGTACCTTTGATAACTATTTACACCACTGGGTCGATGCCACTGCTGGTGGATGTTTCTTCCCCGAGTGTTTAACCAGCCCAGTATTCAGCACATTGGTATTGACATGAATATCAATTAATTCATATGGTCATCTTTATAATTTTCTGTTACAAAATTTTGAATTTTTCGAAAAAAAAACTAAGGATTTCCTTATCCCAGGAATAGATTCCCTTAGCCGTATTTGGCACAACTCTTTGGAATTTTGCGTCCTTAATGCTCTTCAAGTTTGTACTTGTTTGGCTTTATAACTATTTTGATATGAGCGTCACTGATGAGTCTTAGGTAGACGAAACGCGCGTCTAGTGTACTAAATTATAACCTTGGTACCTTTGATAACTATAATGACCAACATTATGCTAATGGAAACTAATCTAAGAACATGTTGAAAATAAAAAAGCGACTACAAAATATATATATTTTTTTAATTAATAGATTTAGATAGATACATGATAGCTAATTAAGATCAGATTAAGTAATAGTAATCTAAATAATGAACATCGAAGACACCGTAAATAACCTCTGAAAAAAACATTATATTCCCTCTGTAAAAATAGGACTGGAGATAAATATCACAGAAAAAACGTAGCCAATTTTTTTTTAAACGAGTTAGAGAGTTTAGGTTAATCTTTTTTTACAAAATGTCTTATGAGGAAAAATTAAAATTAATTCTATGTTTACATTTAATGAGTATGACAAAACTAAAATTATTGTTTATGATTTATATGTACCAAGAAATAGCCTAACAGACAAGAAAACTAATCATTTAATGTAATAGGCATTTGTGCTTATTTTGTATATTTGTTATGTTATATTTAATAACACTTCATTACAAATATTGCACTTTTACTCTCATATTTGCAAAATTAGTATTTCCACCAAAATATCTAAATATACGAGATACATAAATGATATGAATGTGGCTTAAGTCCTGGGTATAAATCCATTTTTTTCTAATATAGGATTTCGGTATATTTTTTACAAATAAACTTTATCATATACTTAAAAGAAAAATGAAATAAAAAAATGGGGTCACCATTCATTTAAGCTCACAATCTGCCTCCGGAAGAAGCATTCATTTTTGTTAATGTCATTTTTTTCTGTTGAGCTAATAGGAAAAAATAGAGGTAATATCGAAATAAAAAAAATATCTTAATTACAGAAATCGCTTAAATTATTTAGTTTATGTACAGCTTATTTGAAAACAATAATAAAAAATATAGGTCACCGATGAGTTTAAAGGCATACGATACAGTTTTGATCCTGTATTTACAAGTTCGTGAAAATTTGCATATAGGCTATTTTTTACCTGATTAAATCAAAAATGTTATAAAAAATATACCTTCATATGCTACTTTTTGAGTAAAATGAGGTCGAAATTTTGTATATTTGTTCAAAATTCAGATTTGTGTCCGTAATTCTTTTTCGAAAGAAAGACATAACTTTTTTGTTATAAAAGATAAACACAAATTGTTTTTTGTTAAATAATCGATAATTTCTGTATTTTATAAGTATCCTAAAAAAATATGCAACATTTGATTTAGAAATAACTCATGAATTGAGGAAAAAACGTCATTTTTTACTGCATGTTTATCAAAATTAAAAAAAAATCCTCTATTTACAGTTTTATAAAATTTGGGTCATATAATCTCCCTACAAAATGAAACAAATAGACGTTTTGAAAAATAGGGGTCCATGAACTCGTTTTCAAATTAAAACAGTTTGAATGATTAAAATCAGTCGAAAAATGCATCTTTTCCCAATATGTCACAGTTTGACGTCGCGAAAATAACATATTACGTTAGCAACGTCATTACCTTCCCTGTAACTGTATCGTATGCCCTTAAATAGATATTTAAAATATAATGCCGAAAAAAAAATGCATTTTTGCACCAAAGGAAGATAATTTGGAGGTTTTTCAATGCAATAAACATTTTAAAAGTCGTTCGGGGCCAAATCGAATCGTTTTTTGGGGTTGATTTTTGTACCATATTTTAAAGTAATAACTATTAGTGTAATAAATAAAATGTGTAATGAAAGAATAAAGATTTGATTTTGTTCTGAAATTTTTTTACCCACGAGCCTCATTAAATTTAAATAATGTATGTTTGTAAATATGGTCATGTTTTTCTTGGTAACTACCCAATATTTGTTGTTAACACCAATAAAATGATTTGATTTTTATCTTATTTGCACACTCTTGAAGTGAATTATTTATTAACAAGGGTGCTTTTCTCGCTACTCTTCTACTATTGCATTTACATACATACGACTATTTACAGATTGAATTTCATTCATTTTGTTACAAGAAAAACACAAAGAGAACTGGAAGGCAAACATGAGTATTAATCTAAGTACCCGAAGTATTGTAACCTTCTACATTTTAATGGCCTTCCCGCATTTTGCTGCATTATTGAATCCTTTATTGATTCTTTATATTTTTACCTCTTTTATTTTTTTAAGAGCGTCCCAAATTAGGTTTTCGTAAATAGAATTAGGTACATTCTGATGTGCAGCGAAAAAAACATCCATTAGCCGTGTAACAGTTGCACCATGTCCATACTTATTCCTCCATTTAACAAGCAGATCATGACATGCAGGTTCTGAAGCCCGAGGATGTTTATATTGTATGCTATCGACATCTGCTTGTCCAAATCCTAGATATATTCCGAACGTAAATAAATGTGCTGGGGCTATTGCTTTACTGAAGTACAAAAGGTGAACATCTTGTAAATATTGGTTTTCTTTTCCTGGTGGCATTCGGTTTGCAATCCACTCCCCTGAAAGAAGAGCATACATGTAAATGGCATATTGTATCATACCTATATTTGACTTTTGTTATATAGAAATAACAACTGATGATAGCATATGGGTTTGTCTACAGATCAGATATATAATCCATCATCGTCTACATTCATTTCTAAGAAAAATATGTAACCTTAATATCCAAAATCAATGTATCATCAGTGCTGTGCATTAAATAATCTCTTCACAAAAGATTTTAAGTTTTGTACAAAACAGCAGTTGTTGCAAGATCTTTTTTCTAGTACTGAAATTGCTATTTTCGCACCATTATTAAAATTTCTTTTACCTTTGAATGTATTAACAAAAAATAATGATGGTATTTTCACGAAATATACTAAACAGTTAAGTACAATTTTTAGAAAGTTGTCTCATAGGCAATCATGATGGAACATTCATTTCCAGTAGTTGTTTCTAAGGGTGTTTCATTTTTTTTTTAACAAAATTGATTTTCACTCTTTACATAATTATTTCCTTCATTGTGTGTTGCAGAATGTAAATCATCATCCTATTGTCTTGGGGCAAAACAAACTGCCCTCCCCGAATAAGACCAAGACAAAGACGAAAACACAAACTGTGCATAAAACATAACATAGAACACAACAAGCTATGCAACAAAAAAGCCATTAAAACCGGTGTTGATGTCAGGTGCTCCTGAAGGGAAAGAAGATCCTTCTCAATAGGTGGTGTCCGTCGAGTTGCTGATGAAAGTAAAATCCGGTGATAAGTATAATATGGTAGGTCACAATCGAGGACAAGAGGACAGGACTTTGGAAACGACTACTGCAGCTTATCCGTCGTCGTATGTAATACATATATTCCATAATGGTTTATCAACTCGTGATTACCTCCGTTAAGTTTTTGAAGGAATAATTCAAAACCACTACTTTGAACTTTTTGTTCAATAGCTTCCATGTTAGCAACAATTACCGCCTAACAAGGAAATCATGATACGAAATGCAAGCTCTGAAATATGGTATCAAATGAGATATATATTTACTCCGTTTGCAGGTGCTCCAAAAATCAACTGGGATGCTGAAATCATATCTTTTATCGCTACGTTTTGTTCTGAGCAGACCATTATTGTCAGTGTCAATATAAACGTTTATTTTTTAACAAAGTACGATTTATCCCTCATGAAAACAAGATACTTTTTATAAAACCAAACAGGACAAATTATTCATTTTTTGTGTTTAGTCGAGAATGGTGAATTCAAACTTGTGTAAAAGTATAGAGACGTCAAATATTTTAATACTATTTCAAGGGAAAAGAGACTCAAATAGATCTGTTAAATTTCAACATCTGTTTCACGTCGCCACTAGCGCAGAAAGTTTCACTATTTATTTGATGTCTTTTATCTCATAACAGACTGCCAAACGGACGGACAGACTCACGGTCCAAACTACATTTAAGTGTCTCTTAAGTGGCATCTTTTTAGAAATCAGTACTGGATTTACAATATGTTGCAGGACTTCGTTTCCTATTTACGCATATAATATTTTAAATGTTAAATAAATAGTTCATGTAGAAGTAATTTCCGCAAGTATCGAGTAATTAAAATCTAGTGTTAATAGAACCATGATACCCCAACATTGCTAATTCTGTAGCTGTGGATCTTTGCAATCGATGTTCTGTAGAGTCTATTTTTATCAAATGATCTCACTGTATTTAGTGTGAAACTCGTGGTTCTTTTGATAATAATACATTCTTCCATTAACAGTTTAAATATATGGAATTAAGAATGGACATTTCTTAGACATTTAAAATACTAGAATAGTATCCCAGATTTCTTATAAAACAATTTGTTATACACAATCTCATATAATTTAGATTTTGATTCTCTAATTCAAGGGCGTTTATCTTTTTTGCTATACCATTATCAATCATTGCTTGCCTTTATGTGTTAAAAGAAACACAAGTTATGGTTTGATGGTCAACAGGTTCACCAAACATTTTACAAAAACATACAGAGGGTATATACTAATGGAGAGTTTGATTATCATTGTCTTGTTATAGTGGTTGCTTTTCATTTTGTCAATTGAAAAGGAACTTTCCCTCTTGAATTTTACTTGATACTTTTGTTATTTTTCGTACGTCCAAAACATATTTTCGCCACATTTTACATTCTAAGGAACTACAAAATAATCATACATTGTAACCAGCTTGACAGTGAGAAATTGTAACGTGTGCACATTTATGGGCTGTAAACCATCTTCTTTCTGTTAAATAACAACAAATATATTTGGCATATTTTTTTCAGGATAGAATTACGGACTCATTATATTTTCAACAGGCTTGACAGTAACGTGTGTATTCTTAAAAAATCTGTCAGACACATTCTTCGTGTACTTCGATATTTTAAGTGACGAGTGGGTGTTTACCGCGCACGACAACGAGTGTAGCTTCCTGTTGCAACAACAAACAGTTTATTTATGAACCTTTTGATTTGTTTACCTACCAATTGTTTCATCTACATCTTCATCTTCTTGTATAACTGTATTCTCTATTTGGTCTGCAATAGAGTCATATGCTTTTTCATCTTTACGTAACGAACTGATAAATTCTTTATACCCTGCTGGTTTACCTTGAATGAGGATGGTTACAAATGCTCTGTTCTTTTCTTTTTGTGTAGGTTTTGAATTTATTGTTTCCGAATTAGGTATGGTAAAAATTCCTTTAGTAATCATATGATCTACTATATCAACAATTACCAGTTCATTTATGATGGTTTCAAAGTTTTTCAGTATCTTTGATTCATTCTCTTTCGTCAGAGGCATTGCTATTTCTACAAAGAAAAAAACCCACTTTGTGTATTACTGCTGAAAAGACTGTAACAATAAATCAAATAGATGTTGCAGTGATTACAGCTAGTCTGATTCAATATGTTCAAAAGTTAAGAGCAACGCCTTTTTATAACATGATGAATTTATAGTATGTTAACAAATGTGTCTTTTGAGGAACCTTCCAAAAACAAAACATATTTTTAACATAAATAACATTTAAATTTTATTATGACTGGTTTGACAAAGCAAATTCATTTTATTTCACAATTTTGTCATTCAGTTCTACTTTAATAACATATTTGAATAGAAAATCCATCAGTCGAAAGTTTCTTCTAATTTAGTATAGGAAAAAAGAAAATTACAACTGGATGTAAACATAAAAAGGACTTTCGAATGATTCTATCTATTTAAAAACAAAAACAACAAGGTTTCTCCATCCATAAGGTAACTTATACTTACCGATCGACTTAGTGTTTGTTTAGTTGTAGATGTTTATGCACACCACCCAAGTTTTGTGGGCGTGACTTTACCCAAATGAAATTTTACTAAGAAAATCCATAGACGGGTGCCACATGTGGAGCGGGATCTGCTTACCCTTCCGGAGCACCTGAGATCACCCCTAGTTTTTGGTAGGGTTTGTGTTGTTTGTTCTTTAGTTTTCTATGTTGTGTCATGTGTACTATTGTTTGTTTGTCTTTTTTCATTTTTAGCCATGGCGTTGTCAGTTTGTTTTAGATTTATGAGTTTGACTGTCCCTTTGGTATCTTTCGTCCCTCTTTTAAGATGATTTTTGGCATACCACTTAGCGAAGTTTCCTTTACTTATATCCTACTTGATTTAGAAGGAAAATCACAACTTAACTTGTTATCGAGCAATTGACTACAGATAGACGATAGATATCGTCACAACAAAAGGTGATTTGAACTGTTTAAAATGATTGGAAAATTGCATCAAATTGAAGTCAACTTTTGTGCATTTAGCATTATCTGTTGAATGATAAAAAAGAAATCTCAAAATCAAGGTAAATTTAAAATGATCTGAAACATAAAATGCATTAACAATTTGTTTATCTAGACCCTGTTATGCTTTCATCATTTGAATTTCCTTAACACATCTTCTCTCAGTAAATAGTTATCAAAGGTACCAGGATTATAATTTAGTACGCAAGACGCGCGTTTCGTCTACATTAGACTCATCAGTGACGCTCATATCAAAATATTCATAAAGCCAAACAAGTACAAATTTGAAGAGCATTAAGGATCCAAAATTCTAAAAAGTTGTGCCAAATACGGCTAAGGTAATCTATGCCTGGGATAAGAAAATCCTTTTTTTCGAAATTTCAAAGTTTTGTAACAGGAAATTTATTAAAATGACCACATTATTGATATTCATGTCAACACCGAATTGTTGACTACTAGGCTGGTGATACCCTCGGGGACGAAACGTAGATGCCAGTAAATGCATCATGTAATTTATGTGATTCTTTGGTCAAACCAGTTCTTACCTATATAACAATGAATCTTGCTATGTGGACATCAACATGATCTGGTATAGAGCAAAGAAAATAAAACTCGGTGTGAGACGTTCACTAATTATGTAAACATGACATTGTTGATCATTGTTGTAGGAGAGAGAAAACAAGGTCATCCTCTTTCCTAGGTACAAGCCTAGAGATATTAAATTAACTGTGTGCGGAAGATCTAATTCAATCAATAACAAAAAAATGCCTCACAGTCATATCTGAGATTCCTGACTGTAACTGCATGGTTTACGACCGAAAACGTACAATCTTCACTGTACCGTAAACAAACCTAAGCCAAAGGCATTGTAACATACAAAGAAAAACTAGAGCACGCAATCGGTGTGTATAATCTATTCAATACATACATTGTAGCAACACATTTACCTGCTCGACAAAGTTTGAACCAGGAAGTAAATTACTTTCCAAGAACTATTTTATATGAAATATGTTAAATCTTAGTTTTTGGTGAACCCAATTTCATATTAAAGATTATTAAACAATTTCGGCAGTTTTTCTGATGTCAGTTCAGTTGTATTATCAACAGTATATCATGGTAAGAAATTGATATACCGGCACTGGATTCACTGGTCAGGAAATCTAATATGGGAGTCCGGAGTTCCGCAATGAGCAAGTGCGACAAAAATCAAGGGAAATCATCCATTTAGGTGCAAAGGTCATTGCTGATAACAAACACGAAAAAAAAGACGGATATCGTGAATATATTAAAAAGGTAAGTTATCGTTGCGCAGATGGAAAAATATTTTGTAATTAAAGTCATAAGAAACCTCAAATTAAAAAAAATATGCACATATTTTTTTTATAACTAAATGGATAGTTTTCACTATGCAACTTATGTACATATAATTTTTTCTGACGAAAATTCTTCAACTTGTCCACATTTAGAAGAAGGTTACTTATCGTTAATTGCTTGCTTCCAGGAAGCAATTCTCCGGCATATTTTCCGTATGCATAGTGACCTTAGTGTAACCCTCCTCGTACAAATTCGGTCATGGATCAACAATTATCTGATTGTACATGTTAAACACGTGCTCAATGCCAATGCTTTTTGTTATTTGTTTACTATTAGGTGGTAATCGATAAACTTTGGCTTTAAAACACGGCATTTCATTTGCAGCCATATTTGTTAAATCATAACAGACAGAGAGAAAACAAAATGACGATTATACGATGTATTGGCGTAGAAATGAAAAAAACGTGCACAGAGGACACATACCAGTGACGCCCAGATATAAAAATTCGGAAGTCAAAACAAGTACAAAGTTGTACAGCACTGAGGGTTAAAAGTTCAAAAAGGTTGTGCCAAATACGGCTAGGGTTTTCTGCTTGGGATAAGAACATCCTTATTATTTAGAACAATCATAACAAAACTGATTATTGGTTGTAATTATAGACAATAGACAATATTTATTTGCACAGACACATTTACATTAAATGGTTATGGCATACAGTATTGAGACAATAAACCGACAATAATTGATTGTCCAACATGTTATCTGTTAATGATCTCTGGTTGCCTCTCCTGGTACCTCTGATGTTCAACATCATTGTATAGGCAGTGATGCATGTGGCTAGAGGAGAAGGCTGATGCAATCATTAACCCTAGCAGCTTATTCAGGTATTCTAATCCAGAGTGATAAAGGATGTGTATGATCGAGTAGAAAATTTAGAACAATTAGCATAACTAACTTTTTAATTTTAGACTGTTATTGAAAAATTTAATATCAATATTTGTACTTTGAAAGAACTATATAATTATGTATCACAATACTTGGTGTATTTTCAGATGAAATAAAAATAAATTACAAAAAAAAATAATTCAATTTATTATAATTAAACAATGAGTGACAGTGGTATTCAACCAAAAAAAGACTAGAAATATGTGTGTATTGACAGTTAACACATTAAAATACTTCATTAACAAACAAAAGAAAAAAGAAAAAAGAAAATGATACATAAAAATAATATAAATCATACAGATGTTCTCAATAAAAGGCATTCATTCATATACTTTGGGTGATTTAGAATCATATTCAAAACAGTGTGGTCCTGGCCATTGATTGACAACCTAAATTATCCCATTGACTGGGACAGATTAGGCAAACGTTTGTCTCTGACGACTATTGCTCACTTCTTACTTATTATAGAATTTAAACTGTGGGGTCACCAAAGGTTCTTAACACCTTTAATAATAAAATAATTCGAAAAATTATTGAATAAACTTTATGTTTTGATTTATATTATTGATATAAATCAACACATCGTATTATTCCGGATTCGTTTTTCGAATTGCTTTATTTAGGTGTTGAGAACCTTTGGTGACCCCACAGATTCAGTGTCTCTAACAAGTACACAGTGAGCAGTGATTGTTACCGACAAACGTTCACCTAATCTGTCCCAGTCAATGGGATAATTTAGGTCGTCAATCAATGGCCAGGACCACACTCACTTGAATATGATTATATTGAACTAGTAAACTGCTGGTTAAAAATGAGGCCATATGCCTCAGTGTTATAGCTGAGTGCAATTTAATGAAATTTAAATTAAGATAAGTATCAATATTTTGTGCATTGGTATTCTTCAATGATATACAGCATGGACATACTGAGAAGAAATGTTATCGATCCTCAATTTCTAGTCTATTATTTTTCACATTTTTGGATAATACAATTCATAATCTGATAAGCCTTGTCAAAGATTCTTTGTTGAAAGTATTTATAAAATATTTCAAATGCAAGGTGTCAAAAGTAAGATTGCTAAAACCTAATTCATTAAACCAGTCTTTTGCAATGTTAACCCGTTACATGATTTCTCTACATCATTATATATGAAGTAGACATATGATTTAAGTAAGTTTACTATATTGTTTAGAAATGTTATAGCTGAAAGTTGAACTTTTTTTTTTATATAAAAGTACAAACTTAAGGTGTACTGTTTGTCTCAGCTAGACAAGCTACATGAGTTATGTTGCACTGTTTCTCTAAAATTTCCATAATTAAATTTATTTTTAAATGTTCAAATGGATTTGAATATTTGAACACTTTGATTACACCCCATACTTCACTTCCATAATGAGTGACTGAGACAACTAAATATAAGTGACCTGTAAACAGTTTAACTTACATTCAATATATTATGTCCTAGATGTGACCTTTTTATTGAAAAAACCTCCCCATTATTGCTATCACTCAACGTACCACAAAAAAACGTTATTTAAAGCACTGTATATATAATTAAACACTCTTAAGGTCCCAATTTGTAAAACTTTAAACTTGCATAGAAAGCAACAACGCTGTTATTTTTATCTCAAATTCAGTGTTGCATAATTTTTTTTATCATCATGAATAAATGAAGGGGATGACAAAAAGATGAGACCATGGCATCATTGCACAACTAAATCAATGCACAGTGTTTGAATACACATGCAGCATCATTATAAAAAGTTTTTAGGCAAATTGTTACATAAGTCTATCACATCACAATACAAAAAGTTAATTATTTATGAAAAAAACAATGTTAGTTTATAGTGGCAGTCATTTGTTAGTTATTTTTGGCCAAAACAATTTAGCTAATCTCTATTATTGTTATAAAATTATGATGTAGCTTGGAAAATTTGTATAATGAAGTGGGCAACATCTGAAAATTCAGATCTTTATAGCCTACGCACAAGTAACTGTTTCAGTTGACATCTATTGGAGATAAAAACAAAAAATAATGGTGCTCAATATTGTCAACTTTAGAAATACTTCATACTGGTGAAAATTTAGTTGCTTACATTGGTATGAGCTTAAAATAAACATTTCAAATAATGCTGAAGGTAGTGTCTAAACTTCATAAGAATCCAACGAGTATGTATACATTGTACAGTGAAACCTGGCATTAGGTTTAAATGGTCAAACCCACAACCTCCCGCACTAGAAGGAAGCACGCTGCTAAAAGACCATGAGGCAGTCAAAGAAAACGAAAATTAGAATCAATATTGAAGCAACGTCCAAAAACTGTAACAACGACCCAATGATTGTTTTAAAAGACTTCATATATATGTTAGCGGCAATAATTGAAATTAGACATTGAGCTTAAATCCTAGGCAATAAACTAATGCCGAGGCATTAAGTTCTTGCTTGACAAATTCTTAAAACTATATAAAAAGCATGGATTGCTTTTGCTGTATTTTGGACAACATTAAAACAAATCTTGCGTTAAATGTCCTGAAACTTCGTATTATTTCCTAACTTCTGATGATTATTTTTCATCCTTTTGCCGAACATAATTTTAGGCAATAAGTAAACTCGGGAATTTATGCATATTTGTTGATTTGTTCTTGATATAAAGTCGTTTCTTAATTATATTTCTAATATTACATGTATAAATATAGTTACATTTATTTGACAGATCTTCTAATTTAGTAAGTTTATTAAGTAATTTAAGCAGTTAAAAATACAGATTTTACTCATACTTTTGTCATGTTTTTAAAAAATATTAAAAAAAAATATTTGAAAATTTGTACACCTCACTAATCAAAATGGTTTGAACTGGTCAAAAGTAGACAAAATTAAGGTATGATTTTTTTCTCACACCACTTTCCAATTTTTGTTTTTGATAAATAAACTGTCTTTGTTAAAAGTTACACATCTTGTGATAACAAAATGATTTAAACACAATTTTTTGTCAAGTTTTTCAGATTTTTAAATAGGTATTTGATGCGTTTTGATATAAATAAAATATTTTATTAGTGCTTTTATTTCCGCTCTCTTGTGCAGAGTTGTCTCATTGGCTATCATACCACATCTTCTTTCTATTTTTAGGGTGAAACTTGGCCCTGTAGTTTTGGCATCGGTAAATTTCGATTTTTTTCTTTTGCTCATATTCAAACGTATGCTAATTGCAGTAATAAATAAAATAGTTGAAGTACTCAGTATGTATATGAAAGATACACGAGATTTGCTTTTTAACTTTTAAGTATGAAACCGTGACACTTCGAATTTAGCTCCCTCAAAGCATATAATGTTTTTACCGAATATATATTTTTAGCTATTTACAATTAGTTTGTTCAATTCAAATATAAAAGGTAGTTATATTTTTTACTTATGATTTGTTTCAAAGAGTTAAAATGTACGATTATAATATCAAAATTATTTTATTATATTTTTAAAATTTAAACTTATAATTATTTTCTAATAATTAATCGGTTTAAAATTTAAGTTGTTTGTTAAATTTGATACAATATTTTCTTTTCTTCATTTGGTATTTTCTTTTACGCCAATACTTAGGACAGTGGTTAGGACATCCTAGCTAAGATAATCCTCAAAGATGAACCTCAGATAACTTCGATGTGAATTATGAGACATGTCGTAAGTCGGTCCTTACTTTATCATAATTTCTGTTCAAAGAATATCTTTTATGACCAATCTTAGGACAGTTTCGATACACAGGCTCTAGATATCAAATGGTATTATGTAACAAAGGGGTAGGTCCGGTTATGGCCGATTTTGGCCTCAAATTTCAGGTTCATCTGTCAAAAATGAAAATGTCCGCATATGTGTTCATCCTCTACCTTCATATATGTTATGTATTATCATCAAATACAACTAACATATTCAATATTAAGAATGAACACAAATGCGGCCACATTCATTTAAGACGGAAGCCGTCTAAAATTTAACAAAAATGCTAAAATTGTGAAAATTTCAGTAATTTAGCATGACTTAATGATGCTAGTACCCGACCTATGTGCATTGTTTTGTGAAAAGTAAAATCACAAAAATACTGAACTTAGAGGAAAATTAATTCGGAAAGCTCATAATCACATGGCAAAATCAAATAACAAAACGCATCAAAAACGAATGGACAAGAACTGTCATATTCCTGACTTGGTACAGGCATTTTAAAATGTAGAAAATAGTGGATTAATTGGTTATCAAAGGTACCAGGATTATAAACCTGGTTTCATAACGCTAACCTTCTCATTTTAATGACAGTCTCATCAAATTCCGTTATATTTACATTGATGTGTTAACTAAACATGCAGACACAAAAAATAAAATAGTTAAAATATGGGTACATCAGTCATCATCGTATAACAATTTTAAAAGGAACAATTTAACAGAACACAAAAACACAGCCCATATGTAGTCAGTATGTAGTAGAAGCATTCTACTTTCCAATAAATAACTAAAAGTTTACATTTTAACACTTTTATAAAACTGCTATATTTTTGGGCCAAAAGGGGTTTTTACTGGACCTATTTAGATAAACTCATCATAGATATCAGGACTAAATTTTGTATATACGCCAGACGGACGCGCGTTTCGTCTACAAAAGACTCATTAGTGAAGCTCGAATCCAAAAAAGTTAAAAGAGCCAAATAAAATCGTAGTTGAAGTGCAGTGAGGACCAAAATTCCGAAAAGTTTTGCCAATGAGTTAATGTCGTTTTCTTAATCGCATTTATATTTTAGGCATTAAGCTAAATGCATGCACACATTTTCAGGATTTAAGACGTATGCCTAACATCATTTGGGCAATATACTTACAGCCTAGGCGTTAGCACATTGCCTAGGATTTTAACTTAATGCCTAATTTAATTATTGCCGCTTACCTAATATATATATATATAATATATATAAACTATTATAAGATGAACTATATATTTTGTGAGGAAGCTATATCATATCTATATCTATAATACTAAAATTACGAGGTCCATTTTGTCAGCCGTCATCACATAAAAACGACGAATCAAAGAATTCAACTTTATACATAACTAATATAGTACAAAGGTGTAGATTAATAAAGGGCTGCGCTTTAGCGCATGATACGCCCGTTGATCTTTTAACTTGTCTTTTATGCTTTAAATGAATTTATATGATCAACTAGAAATAGTGTGAGCCCTTTCAAATACCCCCCCCCCCCCAAATAATAAATAAAAAGGCACAAAAAAATTGGCACTATTAAGGCTACCTCAAATTTAACTAAGTTTGTTGTCTTAATTTTTCATCCATACATAAAATTTTGTGAAAGTGTTAGTTATTGTCCCAAATTTCATACACGGAAATGTAAAATCTGAAATTTATAAAAATTGAAACGGAGCTTACATCAATAGATATAAACAATTCACCAAAGTTTCATGGACATTGGTGAAAGCCTTTTTGAGTTATTGTCCGAAGTGTTAAAAATCACCCTTTCACCAAAGTTTCATGGACATTGGTGAAAGCCTTTTTGAGTTATTGTCCGAAGTGTTAAAAATCACCCTTTTTTTTATGAATAAAGCCCAATAAATCCAAAACTTAAAATCTGAAATTTATAAAAATTGAAAGGGAGCTTACATCAATAGATATAAACAATTCACCAAAGTTTCATGGACATTGGTAAAAGCCTTTTTAAGTTATTGTCCAAAGTGTTAAAAATCACCCTTTTTTTATGAATAAAGACCCATTAATCCAAAACTTAAAATCTGAAATTAAAAAAAAAAGAAAAGGAGCTTACATCAATAGATATAAACAATTCACCAAAGTTTCATGGACATTGGTGAAAGCCTTTTTGAGTTATTGTCCGAAGTGTTAAAAATCACCCTTTTTTTTTATGAATAAAGCCCCATAAATCCAAAACTTAAAATCTGAGATTTAAAAAAACGAAAGGGAGCTTACATCAATAGATATAAACAATTCACAAAAGTTTCATGGACATTGGTGAAAGCCTTTTTGAGTTATTGTCCGAAGTGTTGAAAATCCCCCCTTTTTTATGAATAAAGCCCCATAAATCTAAAACTTAAAATCTGAAATTAAAAAAAAAACGAAAGGGAGCTTACGTCAATAGATATAAACAATTCACTTAAGTTTCATGGAAATTGGTGAAGGTGTTTTTGAGTTATTGTCCGAAGTGTGGACGACGGACGGACGGACGGACGGAGGGACAACGGTATACCATAATACGATCCATCCCGGGCGTATAAAAATTACACCACTCCAGGCTCTTTTGTTTTCCACGTAATTAATATTGCCAATAATTAAGAAGTTCCGGGTCGAGTCCGATACCGATACCAATAGTATATTCACCTGTTACCTATTACATTATCTGTACGTTCCGCATCTGACAGGAGCACCACCAAACGGTGTATTCGGGTCGTAATCACAGGGTTGACACTACTAAATTGTCAGATTGTAACCTTTTGTAGTATTTTAATCAGTAAGACTTTCTAAGATAACAATACGAATACTAAAAATCTGTAAGGCGTATAGGATCAGTTTTCCATTTGTTAGCGGGCATGACGTAACACAGCGAATCAAAGAATTCAGCTTTATTTATAACTAATATAGGACAATGCTGTTGATTAAAAAATACTCCGTTCCATGACCTTTTGTTTTCAAAATAATTAATATTACCAATAATTGATAAGTTCCAGTTCGACAGGTTCAAACAGAAAGATTCGAAAGCAGCGAAAACTGTGTATCTTATAATCGGCATGACTTTATCAGATGACAACACTAATACCAAAATAAGGCTTGCGCATAGTTATATACATTAATTCAGTCAAGGACCCGCGATATCACGGGTGTGATCTAGTATTTTGTTAAGATTTGGCAAATACTTAATCTCGTAAAAATGCTAGAATATGTTATATCTTATAAGTTTTATATATCTCAATCGATTTATAAAATCGTCTATATAAGATATCTTAATTAAATTGTTATAACTTCCCAATTATCATTTTCCCATTCATCTGCAGTAACATACCCTCCCTCGTATGATGTGATCATATCTAAATTGATACGTTAAGCGCATACATGTTCACCCTATACTGCCTGTATATACAGGAGTGAGGTCCTTACGCAGAAACTGCTCCAACAGAGTTATGAGGAGGCCAGATTATAAAGGACTCCGTTATTTCAATGGTAACCATCACGAATTGGTTGATTTGTACGATGAACCTGTGTCTTAACTAACGAATGACATTTTTACAACGTATTTGATTGTGGTTTAACATCTATGTCGTCTTTCTGTCAAGTCTATTATCGAATAGAACTGTCTCGGTATTTTGTACATCCAATATTCACTGTATTTATTTTTGATGTTTTTGTTATTGTTTCGGTTGAAAAATGTGTTATGTCGAATCTTTTGTTGTCCAAATAATTATAAAAATAGCTTTTCAATACCATCACTTTTATATTTCGGAATATGACTGTTAAACTGAATGTGAATTTACATTGTTGTGTGCCGTATCTCGTTGTTTTGTACATCCAACATTCATGCATGGATATATTTTTGATGTTTTTGTTATGGTTTCAGATAATTTATTATGTCTTATCGTTTGTAGTCCAAATAAATATAAAATTACCTTTCCATACCATCATTTTTGTGAACATTGTTGGTTGTATAAATTTCGAAATTGTTTGTTAGTTACGTTAGCGCATCACTGTTTTTGATACACAGTGGTGTTTATCGTTGATGGAATATGTTCGTTGTTGTTCTGCGGTTTGCATGTTGTGTCGACTATTATATTATTTGTTTGTGCGTTTCTCTGTAACAGTTATGATTATGTTTGTGTGAGTTTCTGCTGTATTTTTGTCACGTTTAATTGTAGCGATATTTTTAAATATTGTCATAAAGTGGGAGGTTATGCATATGCCGTTTAATCAGGTTCAACACACCTTTTTTTCTTGAAATTTCATGTACCAAATCAGGAAAAAAATCACAAAAATACTGAACTCCGAGGAAAATTCAAAACGGAAAGTCCCTCATCAAATGGCAAAATCAAAATCTCAGAATCATCGAATGGATAACAACTGTAATATTCCCGACTTGATACATGAATTTTCTTTTGTAGAAATTGGAAATTGAACCTGGTTTTAAAGCTAGCTAAACCTCTCACTTGTATGATAGTCGATTTAAATTCCATTATATTTACAACGATGGGTCAACAAAACAAAGACATAATAGGTAAAAATATCAAAAATAGGGATATAGCAGTCAACATGTCAGTTATTCTCAAATAGTTCGTTTCTATGCGTGTTGTCGTTTGTTTTTGTTGGGCTTCAGTGTTCCTGTTGTTTCTTTGTTTTCCTCTAAAAGTTGTGTTTCAGCTGGGCATTGGTTTGTAACCAGGATTTGTTTTTTTCAATATCGGTATACTACTGTTGCCTTTATTTATAAGATATCTGATGACATTATAATATACCTTATATACTATTTTAAACATCTTTTAATAATCTTTTATTTTATTATTATACATCGTATATCTCATAAAGTTTATAAGATAATTCCTAAGTAACGATTAGCAATCCATGTCTAGGGTAGGAAACTTAAGTGTCTTATATATGCACAGTTTACTTTTATTCTACTTTAGTTATAAGATGAACGCGTACACATTATATGCCTCTGGTGAAAATTAACATGAAGACAATAGCAATGGACAATTAAATGTCTTTTGGAATCGTTCGACCATAAGGCCCATCAGTCTGTTCCCAGGTCTCCTTCCCTTTTTTATACAAAGCGACATGAACTCGAAAGACATCAGGTCAATTTTCCATTTTAAGTGTGTAAAATGTTGATAAAAAATTCTTAAGAAAGGTTGAAATAGATTTATTTTATATTCATACCCTTCGGTACATTCAGATAGAACGTTTAAATTACCAGATTAAACCCTTCGTTTTCTTCGGACCTAGTCATGAATATGACAGCTGTATTCAATTCGTCCGATGGTTAATATAATCTAACGTCGGATTTTGTCACTTTGAAAGTTTCAAGGACTTTCACCTTTTTAAAGTTGCCTGTTAATACTTTTTTTCTGTTATCTTGAATTGTCTTCTAACTCAATTAATGATATCTGAATACGGTAAACTATATATACTGCTGCCCAAAGTTCGCATTCGTTGGAGGCGAGAAAACAAAGACATCTTTATTTTCCTTGTACTAGCATATACAGCTATCAACTTGACATGCATTTGCAGATGACAGAAAAAGTAAAACAAATCAAAGTAGAAAACCAACAGCTTATTTAATTAATTCAATAAAATTATTAACATTGAATTAAATAGGATCATCTTGCAAGTTCATTAGATCAATTTGGTCATAGAAGACAAAAGTCAGCGAGCCACTTATAAGACAATTTCATACATCTATATGAAATAGCATATCAAATTTTTAGTTACAGCTTTTACATTAATGTTAGCAAGACAAATCTTCTTTTTGGCTTGCTTGCTTTGATTGTATCAATGTTTGCTCAAGCATGGCAATTAAGATAGGCGGGGCTTCAGCTTGTATACATCATACTTGAAATTTATTGGACGTTATGTTTGAGGTTGAGGACACTAAATTTTATGTATTTCATTTGACCCATATATTTCATCTTTTAGTAATGTGATTTTTTTATGTTATATAGTCAACCTTTCGCTTTGCTATATACAAATGATAGAATCTGAAGCGAGATGATGTATCAAATAGTCTTGCTTTGTACGTTTTCAAGACAAAATATTCATCTCAAACACATCCTCACATAAGAAGGTGCACTCGATTTTCTAATAAAAGGGATAAATTAAGTAGAAGGGGAAATTACTTAATTCATCCCTTTTATTTATTATGTCCATTGTTATTGAATATTGCATACTTTGGATTAATGTTTGCTTGTAAAACTTCAAACTGATTATTCTTTGTTTATAGCCGCGATAAATGCTTTCTGTAATGTTTACTATAGTAACAAATTTTTTAATAAGTTAATAGAAACAAATAAAATAACAATTTTCTACTCAAATATGAAGTGTTTTATTGTAAAAAACAAATAGTTGCATAAGTTTTCAATTTATCTATTACATAGTTAAGCAGAACAATTAGATATCAAGTCGACGACATGGTTATCTATCAAGTTAGATGAGGAAAATGCATTACCTCCGATTTTTTCAAAAAAATTACCACGGACGGAGAACATATCAATCTATAAGTTCAGTTATTTCTGTGTCTGCCCTTCCATTATGTGACTCAAGAAAAAAATCAAAAAATTGGTAACAATTGTATAAAAAAGAGAAAATCGAGTGCACCTTCTTGTGTTAGTGTGTGTTTGAGATGAATATTTTGTCTTGAGAACATACAAAGCAAGAACATTTGATACATCATCTCGCTTCAGATTCTATTATTTTTATAAAGCAAAGCTACAGGTTGACTTATAACATAAAAAAATCACAGTACTAAAAGATAAGGTCAAATGAAATACCTATGTAATGAATCACAAAATCAGAGTAGGTGTGTTCGAATAGCTTTTTTGTTTTACTAAAAGTACTTGACGACAGTCTTTTAAGTTGAATGATTAAAATGCATATCTTCGAGAGAAAAAAATGCAATTTTTTGGCTTCCATTTCTACAATTGCGCTTTATATTTGTCATCCTGTGATGTTTTAAAATGTAGTGTCCTAACCCCGAGGTCCTAACCTAAAGCCCAAAAAATTTAAGTATGATGTAAACAAGCTGAAGCCCCGCATACCTGAATTGCCATGCTTGAGCAAACATTGATACAAGCAAAGCAAGCAAGCCAAACAAAGATTTGTCTTGCTAGCATTAATGTAAAAGCTGTAAAGAATATATTCATTGATACATAATGGGAATGAGGAAGACAATCAGATTAATCTTCAACAATGTCACTGTAAAAGAGAGGTGAAAGATACCAAAGGGACATTTAAACTGACAATACCATAACAGAACACGGGTGATCTCAGGTAAGATGCTATCTTATGATCTTAACTAATCATATCAATGCTGTAATCTTAAAAAGATTTTACTCGACTCAACAAATGCAATTTCCTAGATATCATGAAATGAACAATTAACACATTTTTTTGGGGGTCAAAACTCCCGAAAGATACAGAATTACAACTTTTGAATAATTCAAACAAATCGGCAACGAAACAGACCTAAATAATAGGACACACATTCAGTTAAAAATATATTGATTGATTGAGGACTGTCTTGCATACCATTGACATTTTTATATCTGTATCAGAAATATAACTTGTTAATGAGATTTTGATATACCTTGCTTAGAACTAGACCGACATGAATATATCATATTTTAATCTGCTAAATCAGATTAAGTTAATACTCAACATGAAGACACATCACGTTACTGAGACACATTATTTTGACTAGAATACAAAGTTCTTTGCTCTTCTCTCAAATGTTAGGTCCCTGGCAGAGAGGCATGCAATTCTATTTAAAATCCTTTGGTTTGACCATAGATATAATATTACATCTATGGTTTGACACAGCCTGGATACACCTTAAAATGACCAGCCACACTTGAGATGAGAATGAATTGCTACCTATGCATAAACATGTCATTTAGTCAGAGGTGTAGCACCTAAGCAGCATTTCGAGTATGCTTACAAATAATAATAAAAAGTAATCTATTAATAAGAATTTTACAAGTTCATCTTCTGGTGGGCTGTCGCCTGCTGGCAATATCTTTTCCAGTGGCTTTTCCACTGCTCATTCCTTATTCTGACAGACCTGATAAAAAAAAAACATGACATATACCTATAACGGCCTCCAATGCAAAACAAAAATAATGATTTTTATGTAAAAAAAAAATAAACAACATAATACTAATTTGTTTTATTATAAAGCACTCGTTATCAAAAACTGTTCAAATACTGACATACCTTAAACTGTGATTTATTATGAAAACTTTGCTAAAATTATGCTCAACATGATTAAAAAGAAACATGTTGACTGCTCAAATACAATGTAGTCATACATAAAATTTATCAACCAGTATATATTTCCAAATAAAAAGATCAGTAATTGGACAAATTCATCTTTATTTTGTATCAACAAGCTATGGTCATACCAGAGAAATCATTAAATATTGATCTTTTAACACCGAACCCTGTGTATAGAAACAGTGGTCTACATGTGATTAAACTTGAATAAAAAAAAGATGAATTTGGTCTAGTTTGGTTAAAGCTAGATGTATCTACCTCAAAAGTTTAAAAAGCATTTATAATCTAAATAGGCGAAAATGTACACTTAAATGATTGACAAAGACTAGTAAGTTTTGTTAGTGTTATTACCCTAAAGACTACAAGAATTCTATATTATGCATCAGGAAAATTCTTTGTTTCATGCAAATTTTGAAATAAAACACACAGCAAGACATGCCATATCTAAATGCCCCCCTTGATAGTTAAATGTTTGGTATGTACACTATTACATGATAAGTCAAATATTGCTTTTTCTATGATCCAATTTAGAAATACTGTTATAATTCATTACAACTTTATTTTCTTTTTCTTTCTTGCTGGGGGATTTACTGATGCTTGACTGAAAATAATTAGTATGCCTAACATTTTTTTTAATTAAATTTCAATACCCTTGGAGCAATCAACTTCATTCAAAGAGTTGTCTTACAATTCTTCTAGCTATTAAAGCATGCAAAACAAACAATTGATTAAATTGCTTCCTATATTTTTTTGGATGTTTGTAAACAACAGGTAGCTCTATTTCAGTATGTTTACTGAATACAGGAATATGATTAGACAATAAACATTAAATTAATTTCATGTAAATTCTTATTGTCCAATCAAATCCCAGTATATGTAAAACCAGGCAGATAACTCCACCTGCTTATTGTTTGCAAACAACCAAGCAAACTTAGCAAGCAAGTTGATCGATATTTTGCATGGTTTTATAGAAGACATGTAAATAAAATTTAAAAAAAAAATCACTCATTAAAACAATGTATAAGACTATCAATTCAATATCATACTATGTGCTAAACACAAATATATGCTTTCAGTATTTTTTGCATTCTTCATTATAAATAACAAATAAATCACACACAGACAGGTTTGGATCATGTGACACTATAAGAATAATCTTTATACATGTACCATATTTAATAACAACTAAGATATTTGATAGTTTTGTGGTAAATCTTGACATAGTCTGCCACAAGACAAAAAAAAATATCTTCAGCTCATCAAGTAATTTTAGAATAAATTCATCTAAAATAATATATTTTGTAGAAATTATGATAAAGCTATCCACCTGAAACTTGGGTCTTCATTTGTTAAGCACCCATAGCTAATACGTGTAGTTATAAAATAACAGTACTCAGTAGTATCAAATTACTGTTTAACAGAAATCAGACACTACAAGATCAGTAATCAAAAGCAGGTTTGACTGAACTATTTGATATTTGCCATTGTTTATTGTGCATATCCATTGGCACTTGTCTCAGAAAAAAATAAATATATCTTAATGACAAGTGCATATGTGCATATTAAAGAAGCAATGACAAGTGCATATGTGCATATTTTAAAGAAGCTTTGCCTTTTTACAATATCAATTGACCAAAACCTATTTTGAAGTTATAGTTAAATCTCTTTCTCCAAGCTGATCAACAGGTGAAGTTAGATTTTTCTAACTAATGGTGAAATATAATGTCAATCTTTGGAATGGAATGTAAAGAATAATTTAATTACACTTAACCTGCACTATTCTGATAACTTTGTGGAAATTTGTACTTTTTTAATGTAATTTGATCAGTGTGTTGTATAAATATAGATTCTTACATTGATACCAGTGGATTATCGGATTTATCAAATGGAGATAGTTATATTATCAATTTTAAAGTCCGAGCCGCCTCGGCGAGGACTTTAAAATTTATAATTTAACTATCGAGATTGGATAAATCCGATAATTCACGAGTAACTATGTAAGAATCTGTTTCTCTAATGATTAAAAAGACATTTACTTTTTTGTTAACCGAAAATCCCCTTCGAGTGCCTTTCACATTGCACGAAGTTGTCAATTTCATTAACACCTGTTATCATATTTTGATTCATTCAGTTAGCTAAAAAGGTCATGACCCTTAAAATCATCCAATGATCTTTTGAGATCACCAGCAACCACACGTTGATTAAATTTTTTTATACAATGGGTTCAGAAAGGGATAAATTTCCATAGAATTAGAGAAATTGACTTAAAAAGTTTTTCTTGGATAAGCACAATAACACAATTGTATAATATGTACAAGATTATAAAAAACAATCGATGTGTTGCATAAAACGAATTACACAATTAGACACTATTAACTATGATGGTCTTTTCAATTTTATTCTGTATGTAATGTACAAATGTATTAACAAATCATACAAAATTTATTTACATTTCAACGTTTAGAAATTTAGAAAAAAATCCTTTGATGCACTAGTCAAGCAATAAAATAAAGCGTGCAAAATGCAAAAGTTATGTTTATAAGTAAAAAACTATTAAAATAATTATGTTATTGAAATAGTTATTGAAAGGGAGCAATGCAGAATATCTTGAAGGCTATTAAAATAGTTCATTTCATCAAAATTATCATTGTCACTACTTTCTTAAATTTTCTCTTAATGATTTTTTCTGTGTGACAACTTTTCTGTCTCAATTAACTTGACTAATTAAAAAAAGATGGATTTTTCTTGGTCAAGCAGAGTGAGTTTTGGATAAAATCATTAGCCTAGAATAGCAATAAATATATTTATGATATTTGAAACTCCAGGAATTTCCTCTACTTCGTCTTATTTAAGGACTTTCACCCTTCCATGAGATGGAGCCAAACAAATAAAACCAAACATAGTGCGTTTGAGCCCCAGAGCACTGGGGATAACGATTACATTCATTTTAAACTAGGAATTAAAAATTAAACATTCAATTAAACAATTGAAAATCAGTCAATTTTTTATATGAACTAAGACTCACAAGGTATGCATTCTTTTTTACAAAACATAACATAACAAACAGATATACAAATATAACAATTCAATATTAATCTTTAATTACAAAAAAACATAGTTCAAATAGATATTTTCCAATTTTGAGATATGCATATAGAAAATTGATAGATAAAATGAAAAAAAAATCAATATATTATACTAGTGCACTTGCTTCATACAAACAATCTTTCATTTATACTGTGTTGGACAAGTTGATCATTTAAAAAAAAAAAAATCAAGTGCACTTTGGAAAACATTTTTATTATTTGGGTTTGAGAATGGATAAATCACAGTTGCATGCATATAAATTAAAGCTAAAACAATCAATAAATCAATATTTTTATCTTTTTGGGACCTCTGAGGATCATGTCCCAAGGGATCACGTAAATCACCAACACTTGGCTCTTCTGGCAATTTTTTTTTAGACACACAGCATAGTAGTTCAAAATATTTCATTCAATACTAGAAATCTTCTGCACTTTTTTGTAGGTGAGATTATTCTTGACATACTATGAAGGGGGGGTGGGGTAGGAGGGGTCCTGATCCCGAAATCCCGGGCTTAAAAACACGAAATCCTGAGGTCCCGAATTTAAATAAAGTTAAATCCTGGATCCCAAAATTTGAAAAAAAGAATTCTTGGATCCTGAAGCAGTAAATCCCAAAATCCTGAGCTTAAAAACACCTGATCCCGGAGTCCCGATAAAGGTCCTATATCCCCCTCTACTATTTAGAGATACACACATATCACAAACAGCAAAACAACATACTTGCAACTTCTTTAAAGTATACAGATATAAACCTGATGGCACATGAGAGATAAAAACATAATACATATATAACATAACTGGAATATAAACAAATGTCAAAATACATTTACTTGCATTCATTATTTTCTAAACTAAAAATACCAAAAAACAGCAATGGTTGTGGGGACATTGGAACTGACCAAAATGTCTAAAAAGTCATCTTTTTCAACAACAAAAATATGCTGCCTTTTGAAATACTTGCATCTGTTAATACCTGAATACAGCACTAACATTTAACTTTATCATATGTTTTTGTTATGTTATTAGGAATATGCTGAGGCAATCTCATTTAAATTTGCCAAAAAATTGCATAAACAGACATTCAAACACTATAAACCAACTTCTTTTCACAGATACTTTATTTGACATTTAGCCTCCTATTGTATTCCACAGTGATTCTATTAAATACGATTTTAAAATTTACTAGATGTAGATCAAGAAGAAAAAATCCAAGTTTTTCATATTTGCAACAGTTTGTATTCGTGATATATTTTTACTTGTGAATGTGATGAAAATTAATGGGTTTACAGCATAAAGAAGCAAAGTGAAAGGTCTGACTTTAATGAGATTGATATCTAGATAATGAGTTTAAAATCAATTTAAATTCAAAATCCCAGTATCAAAATTCTTACTTTTAAAACAACTCTGAGAAAAACAAGCTTAAATAGCCAGAAAATTATGATTTTTTAAAAATTATGGATGTATTCATGATTGTCCTGCCTTACTTCATATTCATTTTAACTAAATGTCAGCCAAACAAAAGTTTTATGACCTGTCAATTTCTTTCCATTCTTGTTGACCAGGTATCTTTGATGAATTTATTTTCATTTTTTTTCTACATGAAAAAAAATAAATATAACAGATGAAATTCAAGTGTTGTCAATTTTCTTTTCTCTTCTTCTTGATTCTGTCTCCAATTCTAGTTCCTGCAACAAAATAAAATATTTTAACTTGAGCATAATGATGTGTATTTCAGATTTCATACAAACAAGAGTATACTATAGGGTAGTTTACCTAACCTAATAATCAATGCACAATTCAGCTAGCAAGCAAGCTAACCAAAGATATTACTTTTACCTACACACTTAATGAAATCAGCTGTAATTGTCTTTATACATTAAGAAAGCTAGATGTACATGATGTATGGGAAGGAACGACAAAGTCAGTTACATTTCTTCCCAAATACTAGAAAAGCAAAACAAAAGTATAACTATCAATAAATGAAGACAACCACTGACATCTTATAATATATACACATGCATATTTTAAATATTTGTCTTGACAGAAGTTAATTCAATCGATCTATGTTGTTGAATGTCGCCCATATTGTTGTATGTCGCCCATGTTGTTGTATGTCCCCCATGTTATTGTATGTCCCCCATATTGTTGTATGTCCCCCATGTTGTTGTATGTCGCCTATGCTGTTGTATGTCCCCCATGTTGTTGTATGTCCCCCATATTGTTGTATGTCCCCCATGTTGTTGTATGTCGCCCATGTTGTTGTATGTCGCCCATGTTGTTGTATGTCCCCCATGTTGTTGTATGTCCCCCATGTTGTTGTATGTCCCCCATGTTGTTGTATGTCCCCCATGTTGTTGTATGTCGCCTATGTTGTTGTATGTCCCCCATGTTGTTGTATGTCCCCCATATTGTTGTATGTCGCCCATGTTGTTGTATGTCCCCCATGTTGTTGTATGTCCCCCATGTTGTTGTATGTCCCCCATATTGTTGTATGTCGCCCATGTTGTTGTATGTCGCTCATGTTGTATGTCCCCCATATTGTTGTATGTCCCCCATGTTGTTGTATGTCGCCCATGTTGTTGTATGTCGCCCATGTTGTTGCATGTCCCCCATGTTGTTGTATGTCCCCCATGTTGTTGTATGTCGCCCATGTTGTTGTATGTCCCCCATGTTGTTGTATGTCGCCCATGTTGCTGTATGTCCCCCATGTTGTTGTATGTCGCCCATGTTGTTGTATGTCCCCCATGTTGTTGTATGTCGCCCATATTGTTGTATGTCGCCCATGTTGTTGTATGTCCCCCATATTGTTGTATGCCCCCCATATTGTTGTATGTCGTCCATGTTGTTTTATGCAGCCCATGTTTATATCAATAAATGACACATGAGTATATGTCAATGAGAAAAAAAAACCTCAACAACAAAGAAAACCAAACAACATTTAGACATGTTACAGTGCAAAAGTCAATCTTCAACAATTGACAAAATACTGAATTGCAGCCAATTGTTTTTTCTTTGCCTTGCATATTGCCATGTTAATTTGGAAACTAACTTTATTGGGATGTTAGATTTAGACTACGTTTTGAGGAACAGACATCGATCAGAGACCAAAGGTTGATGTAAGTCTTGCATATTTACCTATTTGAATTTTTCCAGTGCATCCCATATTTTTTCGTCATGAATAGATTCAGGTGTGTTCTGATGTGCAATGAAAAATATATCCATAAGCAATGCTAAAGTTGCGCTATGTCCATGTTTGTTTCTCCATTTAACAAGAAGGTCGTGGCATGCAGCCTCTGGCGCCCGTAAATGTTTATACTCTATGTGTTCTACATCTACTTTGGAAAATCCTAGGCATGTTCCAACTATCTGTAAATGTGCTGGTGTTATAGCTTTACTAAAACACAAGAGGTCAATGTCTTTTAAATATTGCCCTGCTTTATCGGATGGCATTTTGTCTCCAATCCAATCCTCTGAAAGAAGATCATTACTGTTATTTTTAACATAATATTCAACATTTATGTCATCTCATATAGTGGTTCTGTAGAAATATTTAATCATGGAAATTTAAAACAAAACTAGAGGCTCTCAAGAGCCTGTGTCGCTCACCATGTTCATATTAAACAATGGACACAGATAAATTCATGACAAAATTGTGTTTAGATATCATAATGGTGATGTGTTTGAAGATCTTATTTTACTGAACATTCTTGTTTTGTTGCTACAAATATCTCTATCTATAATAAACTTGGCCCAGTAATTACAGTGAAAAATATTTTTTGTAAAAATCAACAAAAATTTACACAATAAATAATGAAAATTGGTAAAAATTTACTATAAAGGGCAATAACTCTTTAAGGGGTAAATTGACAATTTTGGTCATGTTGACTTATTTGTAGATCTTTCTTTGCTGAACATAATTGCTGTTTACAGTTTATCTCTATCAATAATATTATTTAAAATAACCAAAAACTGCAAAATTTCCTTAAATTGCTAATTTGGGGGCATGCAGTAACCCAACAACAGGTTGTCCGATTGTCTGATTAGTATCTGGAAGATAGATCTTGACCTGATAAACAATTTAACCCCATGTCAGATTTGCTCTAAATGCTTTGGGTTCAGAGATATAAGCCAAAATCTACATTTTACCCCTATGTTCTATTTATAGCCATGGCAGCCATCTTGGTTGGTTGGCTTGGTCATCAGATACATTTTTTAAACCAGATACCTTCATGATGATTGTGGCCAAGTTTGGTTAAATTTGGACCATTTAATAGTTTCAGAGGAGAAGATTTTGTAAAAATTAACGATGACAAACAAGGGAAGATGACAGACAGCGGATGCCAAGTGATGAGAAAAGCTCAGGGCCAGATGAGCTAAAAAGGTTTAGGGGCACATAATCAGACATTCGTAAATATTTTTTTTTTTTTTTTAAATGATATGACAGGAGTGAAGAATAAATCCCAGATACAGGTCTACAGTTTACAGGACATGCCTCATGTTATTCCGAATATATATATAGTTAAGTGGGTAGTTACCTGAACAGTTGATTGATGTTTAATAACAATTTATGATACAATTAGGGGATGTGCCTTAGGAACAAAACCTATGGTTTACTGTACTTAAGGTCTTGTCATGACAACTAAGAATATACTATGGCTGGGTCCTCCTTTTGTAGGCAAAATTTGGTTGCTAATATAAGATAATATAAGATAAGAATTTATTAATATAATCAAGAACCCATAAAGGGCATCATTTTATAACACAATATGATTGGAAAAAGCAAAACAGAAAACAAATACCATACTATAACGTTATGGACAGGATCAGAGCGTAACACAACATGTGTTTTATATAACTATTATATGAAATCTTATAACAATAAAATATTATATTATTTCATATATTTTGTTTACATCTGGATCTTATTTTTACATCTTTAATAATGTTATTTCCTAGGCTCAGGAGAGTTGGTAAATGCTCATTTGTGAACAGCCAGAAATATTTCTCATCATAAAGTAGTTCTTTAAAATTAGTACAAAAAGTGATAACTTTATCAAATAATAATTTCCTCTGTTCATTATATAATTATTTAATTTTGGATGTAACCCGTCTTCTGATTGGCTGACATTATTTTTTTATCAGCCCATAGAAGCAACTTAAGTCATGTGACTGTGATGTCATCAACATTTTCTACGGTTTAAAATGGAATTTAGAATTAAATTATAAAAAATTACTGTAATATTTTTTCTGTCTATTCGAAATAACATAAAAAATGTGGTGCACACTGTTAAATAACTTGTTACACATGTTTCCCAGTATGCACCAAATTTTGCATGTTATTTCTTCATAGACAGAAAAGATATTACAGTCATTCCTTAAGGTGGTACCTAACACTACAGGGAGATAACTCTGTAAAATCAGCTAAACGTTTTAATTACGTTGTGTTGTAAAAGGGATATTAATCTTCTCAATGATCAAAATGAGTGTTTGTCAAACTGCTATATAACCAGTGTAATTTTTCTGATAAAACGGTTGGTTCAAAATTTTTAAAATTTTTATATTTTTGTCAAAGGGTCAAAGTATATACTTTGTCAAAATTTTAAGAAAATTAAACAAGCCAAATTAATTTTAGTTCAAGTGTTGGATACCACCTTAAATGTATTTTTTACTATATCTATCTTTCTCAATATTCTAAGATCATGAGCACTTATTCTCATTTTACATATAGCTCTTCTTATACTAAAATCTTTAATTGATAAATAAGCCTCCTTTACAAAGTCAGTATTTTTCTAATTTACTATTACCTTGTGATAAGGTTTCAGATCTTTAGACCAACCAAAATGTTTTAAAACTGTTACAAAGTTTACATTTTACAAATCTAATTAATTTATTGAGCTTTGTATCTAAATTTTGTATATCAAGTGATTGAAGTACATATATCTCATAGATGAATACCAACAATTAATGTTTCCTGCATCTAAAATTTTATTACAAACATAAGCATCATAAAGTAACCCTTTGCCCAATTTGTTAAGCCTGTGTACATATTTTACCATAGATATAATGACAGAAAAATAAAGAGGAAATCTTGCAACATCTGATAACACTGCTAAATTTGAGGCTTTCTAGTTTGCACCAAGAATAAACTTTAAATATCTGAAATGTGAGTTTTCCAAATAATCATTTATGTAGATTAATTCAAATAGAATAGATAATAATCACTTTTTTCTTGCAAGCAGCAGAGTTCATTTTAAAAGAACCCCAAATTTCACTACAATATAATAAAATTGGTTTTATTGTGTGATCATATAAATGAATTGCAGTATCAATACTTGGATTGCAAGCTGACATGGATTTTTGTAATTTAAATTTTGCCTTTAAAGATTTTTTGAATAGCTCTTCTTTCCCCTGTTGAAAAAGACTACTAGAAGTAAAGACTATCCCTAAATATTTACATTTATTTACACATTCTATAAATTAACCACTTTATCTAAATAAAGTGATTCCTTCAAAAATTTTCCAGGCTTGTTAAAAAGACAATCAATTCTACGCCCATTAATATCAACAGCATCTGGACTTGGCTCAAATCTTGGAGGCAGATCGTTAATGAAAAGCTTAAATAAGTTAGGACTTAGAACATTCCCTTGTCTTACCCCAACTAGCGAGCTGAAAGATGGTGTTAATACATTGCCCACTTTCACAGACATTTCATTCTTGCAGTACATATCTTTTAAAATAGTATAAAATTTTCCAGATATGTTATTTTCCAATAATTCATATTTAATACCACAGTGTATGACACTGTCAAAAGACTTTTTAAAGTCCACAAAGCAAGCATAAATTTTTCCCCCTTTTTTGATAGTATATTTGTCTAATATGGTTTTTAAAACAAACATATGATCAGATGTTCTACTCTTTTTTCAAAAACCAATCTGACATGGATGAATTATATTATTTTTAATAAGGTGAATGTCAAGTCTTTTATTAAGAATAGTGTTAAATAATTTCCAATACATGAATTTATAGATTAGCATGTGGAGCAGGCACCCCCCATCCCCTTAGGTCATATATCAAAAACCTATGTCAAATAATAAAAAAATTATGTTATGAACATGACAATATCCCAAACAAGAGGTTCATAACACCATAAGAGTCTTAATTCCTCAATTGGCCAAAAACAAATTTGGTAATAATTTTTCCTGTTTACTGTGTCAACTTCATATACCTACATGTATGTTGCAAAAACTAGGAAATAAGTCAAGAGCAGTAATTTCAGGGCGATTCTCTATTTTGTACATCTTGTTTTACTGAAACTATTTCCTGTTTACAGTTTATACGCATGTCTTCTACAGTTTGAGAGTGAATCAATTACCGGTAGGTCAAAAATCATTATTTAAAACCAATAACTCCTCCAATATTGGTTTTTGTATTACATTATATTAGTTTTTTCTCAAAATTTTACTAATCATTTTGCTGTTTCAGGTTTTAATTCGTATGTTATGAGTTTGAACATATAAGAAAAAAATTTGAACATTTGTCAAAATTCTATACTAGTATGCAAGAGCTACACGTGCACCTTAAAACAGGTTTTTAATGTGCTACTTCACAAGCTTACTGTACTCACAGAACATTTCAACCTGTCAACGTATATTTGTTCCACCTAACAGAAGGTTCAATGGAAACTTTGTTATCAACAATGTCATAACATTTATTCCAGTTGGAACAAATATTTAATACAATTTATTCCGGTAGGGACATATACTGTAATATTTATTCCTGTGGAAATAATATTCCAGAATATATTTTCCTTTTGGAACTTATATTATGAAGGAACTTCTATTCCTTGACATAACCAGGATATAATATTCTTTTAAATACAATCCTGCCAGCCTTTGATCTTGTTCCTGAATGCATGGTGCTAAGAAGAGAAGCAGTTACAACCAAATTATCTTTTGTTTGGCCAGATGAAATAACAGGCACTTGTCTCAGAAAACGTTTTCCTATATACCTTAATATATTTAACACAACATACTAAACTCACGTTTTTGAAAAATTGATAAATTTGTTTTTCGTAAATTATATACCTACCAATTCTTTCATCTTTAATCATCTCTACTTTTGTACTCTCTATTTGTTGTGCTATATCTGCATATACATCGTCTTCTTTTAGACATTTTATGAATATTTTGTATCCGTTTTCACGTTTTCTAATAAGGAGTGCAACAAATTCCCTGTTCCTATCTTTTTGTGTTACTTTCGAGTTTATTTTTTCCAAATCTTCTAATTCGAAAACTTCGTCTTCAATCATTTGATCTAATATATTATCTATCTTCAGATTTTCAATAATAGTTTTATAATTTTTCTTAATTCTAGTGGCATCTTCTTTCTTCAGAGGCATGGTCACCAAAGATGGTAGTGGTTCTACAGAAAAAAATACTTAGAACATTATATATATTATATTTTTACATTTTGCTGTGTCACAATAATGCCTTAATGGTTAGAAATTAAGTTTTAATTTCTGATTAAAATATTTTAATTGTATATCCTAGGATGAATTCATACCTGCCAACTGTCACTATTTGCAAGGGATTTCCCCCATGGAGGCTCCCAAATTGAAATTTTGAAAGAGCAATTTTGTCCACAATAAAAAACAAAATAATAAATTTAACAATGACTGAGGCTTAAAAAAGTATGAAGAACATTAAGATGTATTTGCAGGCCCCCTTGTTTTAGGACTATGACAGCATGAAACGTGGTCATACCTACATTAATTATTCTCAGTTTACTGCATCTTACTTTATCCATATTCATCCTTTGATAACGTCAGAAATATATCCTAACTCCTACTTGTCAACTAGAAGGTCATTTTGGTTTACCTTTCATTTGTATTTAGAATGCATTGATTGATTTAAAAAGAAAAATCAGAAAAAATAGCGATTTTCAATAGAGAGCATTGAGGGTGTTGACTTAAGGGCATACGATACAGTAACAGGGGAGGTAATGACGTTGCTAACGTAAAATGTTATTTTCGCGACGTCAAACTGTGACATATCAGGAAAAGATGCATTTTTCGACTGATTTTTGTCATTCAAATTGATTTAATTTGAATTCGAGTTCATGGACCCCTATTTTTCAAAACAGCAATTTGTTTATTTTGTAGGGTGATTATGTTACCCAAATTTTATAAATTTATAAACTGTAAAAAGAGGATTTTTTTTAATTTTGATTAACATGCAGCAAAAATTGACGTATTTTCCTCAATTCATGAACATTTGATAAATATGAGATTTTTCTGACTAAAAAAATGCATAATTTTTAGGATACTTATGAAATACAGAAATTACCAATTGTTAGATTTGAAATGTAATTCCAAATTGTTGGGTTACTTCATTAATTATTACTGAAGTTATTTATTTTATTTGTAATACTTGTAGATACGATTTTTGGGTATTTGCGCATACATGTAACGGTGCGCTCTTATGAATTGTTATATTTCCCGTTTTTAAAGTTTTATGACGTTTAGCTTTTACGTACGTTACGTTGTCTAGTTTTTATTCATTACAAATTATTTGATTACGGAGACACATCATTATTTATAGAGAGATCATAATCGGTAAGAAATAATTTATGTACATTTTTAAGAACAATATTTATTTAAAGAAGAAATATTAAGAATTGTAAAAGTATTTATAAAGTAATATTTATTTCAATTAACTTTTTACTTTAACAAGTTATTCATTAAGCGTGAAAGAAAGTGTTTCCTATTGTTTGTTTAGTATTATGATTTTAGTGTTTTAAGTTATATTTTTACTTACGATGTATGTTTATGTGTATTTGTATTCTATTGTAGAGAATCGGTTGATATAATATATGAGTATAAGAAGCCAAAATTAAGTGTAATTTTGAGGAATAAAAGATACATATTTATACCGCATACTTGAGTTATCGTCTTATTATAATTTGATGCCTGCCTGAATGATGTGATCCGCTACATGTAAGATTTGAAATGTAATTCCAAATTGTTGGGTTACTTCATTAATTATTACTGAAGTTATTTATTTTATTTGTAATACTTGTAGATACGATTTTTGGGTATTTGCGCATACATGTAACGTTGCGCTCTTATGAATTGTTATATTTCCCGTTTTTAAAGTTTTATGACGTTTAGCTTTTACGTACGTTACGTTGTCTAGTTTTTATTCATTACAAATTATTTGATTACGGAGACACATCGTTATTTATAGAGAGATCATAATCGGTAAGAAATAATTTGTGTACATTTTTAAGAACAATATTTATTTAAAGAAGAAATATTAAGAATTGTAAAAGTATTTATAAAGTAATATTTATTTCAATTAACTTTTTACTTTAACAAGTTATTCATTAAGCGTGAAAGAAAGTGTTTCCTATTGTTTGTTTAGTATTATGATTTTAGTGTTTTAAGTTATATTTTTACTTACGATGTATGTTTATGTGTATTTGTATTCTATTGTAGAGAATCGGTTGATATAATATATGAGTATAAGAAGCCAAAATTAAGTGTAATTTTGAGGAATAAAAGATACATATTTATACCGCATACTTGAGTTATCGTCTTATTATAATTTGATGCCTGCCTGAATGATGTGATCCGCTACAATTCTCGATTATGATCTCTCTATAAATAACGATGTGTCTCCGTAATCAAATAATTTGTAATGAATAAAAACTATAGACAACGTAACGTACGTAAAAGGCTAAACGTCATACAACTTTAACCAGATGCTCCGCAGGGCGTAGCTTTATACGACCGCAGAGGTTGAACCCTGAACGGTTGGGGCATGTATGGACACAACATTCAAGCTGGATTCAGCTCTAAATTTGGATTGTGATTAAATAGTTGACACAGCATAGGTTTCTGACACAGAATGAATGTGTTCTAATGAACTTAAAATTTTTGTTTTCTCTTAGAGCAATTCACTATGCTGTTGAATATTAATCCTCTCAAAAAAATGTTTGAAGAAATTTTCTTTTATTTATGAAATTTCAAATGAGAAAAATTGAACCCAATTTTTTAATCACATCCCCCTTTCCCTTATTCCAAAACTAATCTCAATTAAAATATTCTAATGGAGTTTGCAACAATAACTACTCATTTAAATACATCATAAAATATTATGATGTAAAAAAACTGCTTGTTATCACTGAATGGTAAAGATCATTTAAATTTATCAGTTGGTAGTAAAAAGTGAATATACATTGTATATTGTATATAACAAAGATTTAAGTTGATTCTGGACAAAGAAAGATAACTCCAATTAAAAAAAATTCTTGCAATAAGATATTTCTTGCTTACTATTCTGGACAAAGAAAGATAACTCTAATCAAAAAAAAAATTTGCTATTTCACAATATTGTGAAATTAGATATTTCTTGCCATTGCACAATACTGTGCAATTGAAAAGACTTGCTATTGCACAATACTTAATATAATAATTTTAGATCCTGATTTGGACCAACTTGAAAACTGGGCCCATAATCAAAAATCTAAGTACATGTTTAGATTCAGCATATCAAAGAGGCCCAAGAATTTAATTTTTGTTAAAATCAAACTTAGTTTAATTATGGACCCTTTGGACCTTAATGTAGGCCAATTTGAAAACGGGACCAAAAATGAAGAATCTACATACACAGTTACATTTGGCATATCAACGAACCCCATTTATTCAATTTTTGATGAAATCAAATAAAGTTTAATTTTGGACCCAGATTTGGACCAACTTGAAAACTGGGCCAATAATCAAGAATCTAAGTACATTTTTAGATTCAACATATCAAAAAACCCAACTGATTCATTTTTTGTCAAAATCAAACTAAGTTTAATTTTGGCCCCTTTGGACCTTAATGTAGACCAATTTGAAAACATGACTAAAAGTTAAGAATCTACATACACAGTTAGATTCGGCATATCAAAGAACCCCAATTATTCAATTTTGATGAAATCAAACAAAGTTTAATTTTGGACCCTTTGGGCCCCTTTTTCCTAAACTGTTGGGACCAAAACTCCCAAAATCAATACCAACCTTCCTTTTATGGTCATAAACCTTGTGTTTAAATTTCATAGATTTCTATTTACTTAACTAACGTTATGGTGCGAAAACCAAGAAAATGCTTATTTGGGTCCCTTTTTGGCCCCTAATTCCTAAACTGTTGGGACCTAAACTCCAAAAAATCAATACCAACCTTCCTTTTGTGGTCATAAACATTGTGTTTCAATTTCATTGATTTCTATTGACTTAAACCAAAGTTATTGTGCGAAAACCAAGAATAATGCTTATTTGGGCCCTTTTTTGGCCCCTAATTCCTAAACTGTTGAAACCAAAACTCCCAAAATCAATCCCAACCTTTCTTTTGTAGTCATAAACCTTGTGTCAAAATTTCATAGATTTCTATTAACTTAAACTAAAGTTATAGTGCGAAAACCCAAGAAAATGCTTATTTGGGCCCTTTTTGGCCCCTAATTCCTAAAATGTTGGAACCAAAACTCCCAAAATCAATACCAACCTTCCTTTTATGGTCATATACCTTGTGTTAAAATTTCATAGATTTCTATTCACTTTTACTAAAGTTAGAGTGCGAAAACTAAAAGTATTCGGACACCGACGACGACAACGACGACGCAGACGACGACGCCAACGTGATAGCAATATATGACGAAGTTTTTTTCAAAATTTGCGGTCGTATAAAAACGGGAAATATAGCAATTCATAAGAGCGCAACGTTACATGTATGCCCAAATACCCAAAAATCGTATCTACAAGTATTACAAATAAAATAAATAACTTCAGTAATAATTAATGAAGTAACCCAATGTTAGATTTGAAATGTAATTCCAAATTGTTGGGTTACTTCATTAATTATTACTGAAGTTATTTATTTTATTTGTAATACTTGTAGATACGATTTTTGGGTATTTGCGCATACATGTAACGTTGCGCTCTTATGAATTGTTATATTTCCCGTTTTTAAAGTTTTATGACGTTTAGCTTTTACGTACGTTACGTTGTCTAGTTTTTATTCATTACAAATTATTTGATTACAGAGACACATCGTTATTTATAGAGAGATCATAATCGGTAAGAAATAATTTAATTATGGACCCTTTGGACCTTAATGTAGGCCAATTTGAAAACGGGACCAAAAATGAAGAATCTACATACACAGTTACATTTGGCATATCAACGAACCCCATTTATTCAATTTTTGATGAAATCAAATAAAGTTTAATTTTGGACCCAGATTTGGACCAACTTGAAAACTGGGCCAATAATCAAGAATCTAAGTACATTTTTAGATTCAACATATCAAAAAACCCAACTGATTCATTTTTTTGTCAAAATCAAACTAAGTTTAATTTTGGACCCTTTGGACCTTAATGTAGACCAATTTGAAAACATGACTAAAAGTTAAGAATCTACATACACAGTTAGATTCGTCATATCAAAGAACCCCAATTATTCAATTTTGATGAAATCAAACAAAGTTTAATTTTGGACCCTTTGGGCCCCTTTTTTCTTAACTGTTGGGACCAAAACTCCCAAAATCAATACCAACCTTCCTTTTATGGTCATAAACCTTGTTTTTAAATTTCATAGATTTCTATTTACTTAACTAACGTTATGGTGCGAAAACCAAGAAAAATGCTTATTTTGGTCCCTTTTTGGCCCCTAATTCCTAAACTGTTGGGACCTAAACTCCCAAAATCAATACCAACCTTCCTTTTGTGGTCATAAACATTGTGTTTAAATTTCATTGATTTCTATTGACTTAAACCAAATTTATTGTGCGAAAACCAAGAATAATGCTTATTTGGGCCCTTTTTTGGCCCCTAATTCCTAAACTGTTGAAACCAAAACTCCCAAAATCAATCCCAACCTTTCTTTTGTGGTCATAAACCTTGTGTTTAAATTTCATAGATTTATATTTACTTAAACTAAAGTTATAGTGCGAAAACCAAGAAAATGCTTATTTGGGCCCTTTTTGGCCCCTAATTCCTAAAATATTGGGACCAAAACTCCCAAAATCAATACCAACCTTCCTTTTGTGGTCATAAACATTGTGTTTAAATTTCATAGATTTCTATTTACTTAAACCAAAGTTATTGTGCGAAAACCAAGAATAATGCTTATTTGGGCCCTTTTTTGGCCCCTAATTCCTAAACTGTTGGGACCTAAACTCCAAAAATCAATACCAACCTTCCTTTTGTGGTCATAAACATTGTGTTTAAATTTCATTGATTTCTATTTACTTAAACCAAAGTTATTGTGCGAAAACCAAGAATAATGCTTATTTGGGCCCTTTTTTGGCCCCTAATTCCTAAACTGTTGAAACCAAAACTCCCGAAATCAATCCCAACCTTTCTTTTGTGGTCATAAACCTTGTGTCAAAATTTCATAGATTTCTATTAACTTAAACTAAAGTTATAGTGCGAAAACCAAGAAAATGCTTATTTGGGCCCTTTTTGGCCCCTAATTCCTAAAATGTTGGGACCAAAACTCCCAAAATCAATACCAACCTTCCTTTTATGGTCATAAACCTTGTGTTTAAATTTCATAGATTTCTATTTACTTAACTAACGTTATGGTGCGAAAACCAAGAAAAATGCTTATTTGGGTCCCTTTTTGGCCCCTAATTCCTAAACTGTTGGGACATAAACTCCCAAAATCAATACCAACCTTCCTTTTGTGGTCATAAACATTGTGTTTAAATTTCATTGATTTCTATTTACTTAAACCAAAGTTATTGTGCGAAAACCAAGAATAATGCTTATTTGGGCCCTTTTTGGCCCCTAATTCCTAAAATGTTGGGACCAAAACTCCCAAAATCGATACCAACCTTCCTTTTATGGTCATATACCTTGTGTTAAAATTTCATAGATTTCTATTCACTTTTACTAAAGTTAGAGTGCGAAAACTAAAAGTATTCGGACGCCGACGACGACAACGACGACGACAACGACGACGCCAACGTGATAGCAATATACGACGAAAATTTTTTCAAAATTTGCGGTCGTATAAAAACAGGAAATATAGCAATTCATAAGAGCGCAACGTTACATGTATGAGCAAATACCCAAAAATCGTATCTACAAGTATTACAAATAAAATAAATAACTTCAGTAATAATTAATGAAGTAACCCAATGTTAGATTTGAAATGTAATTCCAAATTGTTGGGTTACTTCATTAATTATTACTGAAGTTATTTATTTTATTTGTAATACTTGTAGATACGATTTTTGGGTATTTGCGCATACATGTAACGTTGCGCTCTTATAAATTGTTATATTTCCCGTTTTTAAAGTTTATCTTTTACGTACGTTACGTTGTCTAGTTTTTATTCATTACAAATTATTTGATTACAGAGACACATCGTTATTTATAGAGAGATCATAATCGGTAAGAAATAATTTATGTACATTTTTAAGAACAATATTTATTTAAAGAAGAAATATTAAGAATTGTAAAAGTATTTATAAAGTAATATTTATTTCAATTAACTTTTTACTTTAACAAGTTATTCATTAAGCGTGAAAGAAAGTGTTTCCTATTGTTTGTTTAGTATTATGATTTTAGTGTTTTAAGTTATATTTTTACTTACAATGTATGTTTATGTGTATTTGTATTCTAATGTAGAGAATCGGTTGATATAATATATGAGTATAAGAAGCCAAAATTAAGTGTAATTTTGAGGAATAAAAGATACATATTTATACCGCATACTTGAGTTATCGTCTTATTATAATTAGATGCCTGCCTGAATGATGTGATCCACTACAATTCTCGATTATGATCTCTCTATAAATAACGATGTGTCTCCGTAATCAAATAATTTGTAATGAATAAAAACTATAGACAACGTAACGTACGTAAAAGGCTAAACGTCATAAAACTTTAAAAACGGGAAATATAGCAATTCATAAGAGCGCAACGTTACATGTATGCGCAAATACCCAAAAATCGTATCTACAAGTATTACAAATAAAATAAATAACTTCAGTAATAATTAATGAAGTAACCCAACAATTTGGAATTACATTTCAAATCGAACACCAATTATTTAACAAAAAACAATTTGTGTTTATCTTTTATAACAAATAAGTTATGTCTTTCTTTCGAAAAAGATATTACGGCCACAAATTTGAATTTTGAGCAAATATACAAAATTTTTACCTCATTTTACTCAAAAAGTAGCACATGAAGGTATATTTTTTATAACATATTTGATTTAATCAGGTGAAAAATAGCCTATATGCAAATTTTCAGGAACTTGTAAATACAGGATCAAACTGTATCGTATGCCCTTAACATCTTATTTTGATATCAGTTCCTGCTATTGAGGTAGATTGCACACACTGCAAGTTATTTAGCAAAGCATACATTGCGACTTATTCATAAAGATAAAGTTAATAACTTTAATTAAATATTATTAGGTTAATAAAGCAGATTTAATTTATTACTTTAAACATATTTTCTTGTCCAAAACATTGACAATAGGATTTTTGCAACTCAGAATGTCTTCTCCATTACATACAAATAATAAATAACCGAACAAAAATGAAATACATAATAATAACATCATAAATAAACAGCTGCGCCATGAGCGCATGATACGCCCGACGTCTTGTGTGGAAGTTTTATGCAATAATCATAAATAGTTTCTGAGGAAGTTTTAAGCAATAACCATTTAATGTTTTTGAGACACGGCGGGACATGTGAAACCCCCCCCCCCCCCCCCCCACCCTGTTTTTTTTTTACAAATATCACTAAAATAAAATTTTGAATCATCACCAAAAAGTAAACAGATCTTTAAATTAGTATAACAAAGAAGTGTGTACAGTTTCAAGCAATAATCATAAATTGTTTTTGAGATACGGCACGACATGTAAAAAAAAAAAACCTCCCCTTTTTTTACAAAATACTCAATAACTCAAAAATAAAATTTTGAGTCATCACCAAAAAGTATAAAGATCTTTAGATTAATATAAAAAAGAAGTGTGTAAAGTTTTAAGCAATAATCATAAATCGTTTTTGAGATACGGCACGACATGTAAAAAAAACCTCCCCCTTTTTTACAAAATACTCAATAACTCAAAAATGAAATTTTGAATCATCACCAAAAAGTATACAGATCTTAAGATTAATATAACAAAGAAGTGTGTAGAGTTTTAAGCAATAATCATAAATCATTTTTGAGATATGGCGCAACATGTAAAAAAAAAACTCCCCCTTTTTTACAAAATACTCAAAAACTCAAAAATGAAATTTTGAATCATCACCAAAAAGTACAGATATTAAGATTAATATAACTAAGAAGTGTGTAAAGTTTTAAGCAATAATCAAGAAACATTTTTGAGATACGGTGCGACATGTGAAAAAAAAAACACCCCTGTTTTAGTTACAAAGTGCCGTAACTCAAAAAGTTTAAATCTTATTTTCACCAAAAAGTATACAGATCATTTGACCATCATAAGAAACAACTATATTAAGTTTCATGAAATTTGGATAAGTCGTTCTCAAGTTTTGGTGCGACATGTTTACGCCGGACAGACGGACAGACGGACGGACGGACAGACACCGGACATTTGTATACCATAATACGTCCCGTCAAAATTTTGACGGGCGTATAAAAATATTATAATGAAGACATGAAATTAAAGAGAATTTAAACGACATGGCTCATCGATTTCTAAAAGTCGAGTTGACCGTAAATTTTTATGATAGACCTACCTAATAGGTTGTTTTAATCTTGGAATAAATATTCACTCAAAAGGTAAGTTTTTATTGTATTTTAAACAAATAAATTAAATTGCTGTTGTCAACTGTTGAACTATATAATAAAGTCAAATTGATGATCCATGTCTTAGGAAAAAATGAATAATTTCATTGAAGTCAACAAAAAGTAATAACATTATAATTGGTATATATTTAACCATAATGTCTATAAACTATGAAAAGCAATTGGTCTCTTTAATATAATTCTGCACTTTTATGAAAATTAACATGTTTATGTTCATATTAAACAAAGCATTGCCGTACATTAAATTTTCAAAGTCGGCAGGAATATTTCTTTTTTAAGTTCAAAAAATAAGTTATTCCTTTGCACTGTATAATTTTTACATGAGAGGAAATAATGTTGAGCATTTTTGTATAAATAATCACATTGACATATTGCGTTAGGTTTAATATTTGCGTGATACAGATCCATGTTCAGCATGTTCAGGGCACTGCATTTGTTTCTTATTCTTGCGTGTAAAACATTTAAATATCTATCCCCAATATTGAAATATGTTGGGGGTGATTTGTTTTTATAATATTTCTGTTTAATTTTTAGTTTAACATTTTTAACACTTCAATCGAGCAAATTCCACAGTATTCTGGGGCGTCCTCTTTCATAATTTTGTAAAATAAAGTTAATTTTTCAACTTCCTGTCTAATCTTTAATTTTTCCCATCTCGTCTCTAAATTAAGCGATTGTGTGCTAGCATAGCTTGTTAGACCTGAGACAATACATGCAAATGCTGCTTCCAGTTGTAATTTTTCTAATCTTTCAGAATTCAACAGTCCACAATTATCCCAAATTTCAGAAGAATATTCTAGAACAGGCCTTATATATTTTTCCTAAATATTCCCTTTTTAGTCAGAATTTCAAACGTCTAAGAACATTTAATTGTTTTGATACCTTTTCTATTAAAGAATCGACATGCTTTGTCCACTTACAGTCACTGCTAAAAAATATGCCTAAATGTTTATGACTAGTAACTGTATCTACCTGAACTCCGCCAAAATCAAAAATCAAGTTATTTTTTGAAATTTTGTTATTGAATAACATGGTACACATGTATTAGTTTTATTTGGATTGAATTTAACTAGCCAATCATTTGCCCAGGAATTTATATTTTGTAGATCGATATTTATCATAGATTAGAGAGTAGTTTCATCTGGAGCAGTATGTCCAATAGATGTATCGTCTGCAAACATTCTACTTAATCCAATCATATCATCTGCAATGTCATTAATAAATATTAGAAATAAAAGAGGACCCAATACCGAACCCTGTGGAACACCAGCTTTAAGATTACCTAATTCTGAAGTCGCATCTTTACTACCCTCTGAGTTCTATTCTAACTTTCAATCCATATTAACAGATTGACTTTTATACCATATCTTTCTAACTTGAGAAGTAGACCCCTTATCCATACTCGATCCAATGCCTTGTTTACATTGGCAAAAGTTAAACTTGTATAGAATTTATTGTCAAAAGCATATACGATAGAATGATACATCTCAATTAGTTGATGAAAAGTAGAGCAGCCGGGTAGGAAACCAGACTGAAATTTATACAAAAGTTTACTAGAAATTAAATGATTGAATATATGGTGATATATTTTTTTTTCTAGTACATTGCTCACGCAAGAAAGAAGTGAGACTGGTCTATAATTACACGGCATTGACTTATCTCCATTTTTAAATAAAGGAATAACATATGCCAATTTCCAATCTTTAGGAAATATATTTTGAGAGAGCAATTTATTAAAAAGAATACATATTTAGGGTAGTGCAATCTCATTTTTTACTGCTTTAAGCATTCTATTACTAATTTTGTTTGGACCAACAGCTTTATTTGGATCTAAAGTAGAAATAATATCTTTAACATCTTTTAAAATTACTGTAATTTTAGACAAAATGTTAATACACATGTACCTCTATCATCGAAGTCGGGCAAATTTTTGTTTTCTTCATCTAGACTAGCAATTGAACAAAAATATTTATTATTAATATCAACTTTTTCTTTTGCATCTTCAGAAAATTCAAAATTATTACTGCATTGGTGGAATATCAATTTAAATCCCAGCATTGCGAAATTCGAAAAAAGAATCCCTGGATCCTGAAAGGGTCAATCCAGAAATCCCAAACTTAAAAACACTCGATCCTGGAGTCCCAATAAAGGTCCTATCCCCCCTCATAGTTCAATGAGCCAAAATGTGTACATGGTGTATGCAAAATTAAACCAAAATATGTCATGTATGTGGCTGCATGATAGCCCATTTACTGTAACTTAAAATTATAAGCAAGGTTTACTTCATATAATATTCTTAGGAAATGCAAAATTAGGTGTCAAACAAGATCATTGATAAAATTACAAGATAATATTACTGCTCAATGAAATTATGAACTGCACAAATAGGCCAGTTCCAGAATAATTAAGGTTTTCAGATGAATCTGTAATGTGACTTCCATTACTACATGAAAAAATAAAATTTCCAACACATGATGAGCAAACAGGTGATTTTTTTTTTATTTAATACTGCCAATAAATATGTGGAAAATCAAAATCTAAAACGAAGGTCACCATTCCTCATTCATACAGCAATCACAGTTATGTACTTTATACTAACATCAATTATTTCTATACTATTTGTACCAAACGGAATGACGTTTATGAAAGTGCTGGAAACTTTTAATAGAGCAGGGATACAGGCGCGCCTTCTATCTGGTAAATGATGTCATGAAGGCTTGCAAAATTGACGATCTTCTCTGGTTAAAAACATTGATTCCGGAAATGACCTATTGTCATAAGCCAGGAATCCTAGAAGTAAGATAAAAGGCTGAGATCCAGCATTCTCATTGAGAAAATGTGTTGCTCAAGAATTTTTTTGTTTGTTTTGTAAATGTGAGCTGGTATATGATATACAACACTGTATATCATTGTATTTTGGAGTTTTAAATTAGAAATATTTTATATTGCCTATTATGCCTATTTGATTGCAGTTTTATAATTATAAAACCACTGTAAACAGCCTTCCCACATGGAAGGAAGATCTATATCAAACAGAAATTATTCAATATGATAGGTTTATATTACATACATTGAAGTAACACCTTATCTGTCCTACAGATTTTGAACAAGGAAGTAAATTATCTTTCACAAAGCTTGAGTAAAAGATGGAACCTCTATCAGATTGTCTAAATTCTATTCATGAATATGACACTACAAATAAAATAATTTGTCTAAATTCTAGATCAATAAATTATGAGATTAATACTAAAAATAAGTATCGTAATCAAGGATAAAAGTAAAAATTCTGGAAAAATATAGATTGTTTCTATCCGTTATTCAAATCCTTTCGTCTGATTCCCGGGCTGGTTTGAATACACTGAGGAACCAGTATAAAAATAGAAATTGAAACTAAGAAATATGTGGTCGAGAACAAGTTACACTCTTCGCTATTTTTCAAAGGATAAACTGTTTTCTACTAACAAATACATTTTAAGGTTACAAAGTAGAAAAGCTAGTAGCGGTTCTATTCAGAAAGCAGATCTAGACGACAAAGGAATAACTCAAACTAGTCAAAGTGGAGAGTATATCCAGAAAGCATTAAAACCTAAAACGAATGATCCATTTGTTAAAAATTTATTTCTTGGAAATTTTGATAAGGTAATTATATAAAAAATATTAGCAGGGTCAGCTTTTTCCAATCAAATAGAATAGAATGGAAGAGAAAATGCTATTATAAAAAATATAAGTGGATGTTACTTCGAAGTAAGGTGTCAAAGAAAAAAAATAAAATAGCCTTTCAAGACGTCATAATTATTTGGACTAAAATACTGTACAGCTTTTTGCCAACATTAAATAACAATACATGTACATACAGTACACCTTGTTGCTATTTTCCGCCATAAATGGACATCACACAGGTTTGCATGAAATTTTTACATCAGAAATACAAAATATCTGACACCACAATGGTCAAGCAGTGATTTTGCTAGCGCTCGTCACTTTCGTAATTTATGAAACGTTTTTTGCATTGACAAAAGTATTTCAAATGAATTTCGTCACTTTAATTTAATTTAAATCTACCTGTCTTTCTGTTTTTGACAAGTTTATAACCCTGAGAGTGTTTCTGTAAAGCAAAATTATATCTGGGTGAAATTTGATCCGGAGGAAAAAATGTCACAGTAGTTGTTGTTATTTTTTTATCTGGAGGAAAATATTTCCCTGGGATATTTTCTCCTTTGCCGTGAAATTCTATCTGGGTAGTTAACTTATTGAATAGTTATTAGACAAATACTTATCCCTTATCCTTTACAAATTCTATGGAATAATAATAGTGTATTTGAATAAAAGCGAAATTGTTATAAAAAATGTATTATAATGGGAAATAATTTCACAAATTATCATTGAAAAAAATTCCTGAAATATTGAAGTCACTATCATCCTTTTAAAACGAAAATTATCTTGAAACATAGGGAAGAAAACCAGAAGTAATTTCACAAAGATGGTAATTGTGAAAATAATATCATGATTATATAAGGTTAGTGAAATACATGTAAAAGTGAGTTGTTTTCAGATCTCAGTACAAATATAAATTAAAAAGTAAGATAGAAATATAGTTGCATTACTACTGTTAACAGTAATAGAATAATTTTATTATGACGATATTTTTAACTATTAAATAGTTTTGTCTGGGGACAGAGATGCAGCTGTTGATTATATGGAAATCAGATAAATCATAGCATAACAATATATTTGAACAAAAGCCTATTTAACAGCTGGATAGTATTTACCTGCGAAATGTTATCTTTCTTATTAAATCAAGTTGTAAGTCATCTTTTTAAAAAAAAAATAATATATATATAAAAAAAAAGATTCAAGGAAACATTTCACTATGAAATAGATTCAGAAATATATTATATTAATATCTTTAAAATATAAATTGCTCATAATTACCTCCCTTTGATAAATTATGCAAATTTGTTCTACAATGTACCTTTGTGAAACATTTCATAATTATAGTCAGGTATATATTGATTGTGAGTAACTTACATAGTAGTTACTGGGACTCTATTTCACACGGTTCTGTGAAAACTAGTACGGCAAATATATACCGGTACATACTATCCGCATAACACAGATAGATTTTCACTCGTCTGGAAAAAATCTACATATGAAATACCATACCTGGAAAAAAATTACCAGGACAAATTATCCTCAGGATAAAATATCACAGAGGAAGAAATAAACCGTTACATATCCACCCTGTCAGTACACATTTAATTTTAATATTTCTCAAATGATCACAATTTGAATTTTGTTTGTTCATGTTGTTATAGAATCCTCATTCGTCTTATTTGATATAAATTTTCATCAAAAACTTTCGACAAATTCCATTTAGGGGACGAACATTTGATATTCTGGGGGGGGGCAGGAGGATTTGTTTTTGATCGGTTATTAATTTTTGTAAACTGAGAGGACAGATTCTTCATTTTCTGCACTATTGAAGCAAGATTTTTCATTTTCATCAAAGCAAGGGACTGATTATTCATTTTCACAACCATATTTATGATATTCGAAAAACATATAATTTTTTTTTTTTTAATATTTGTTAATTACGAATAATACATGTTGTATAGTCAAGTTATTGTGTACCATTTAATCATTATGATCCCCTGCATAAATTTTAAGATTCAATGCAAGATATTATTCATAACCTCAAACACATACTTGTGTACAACATTGTACAAGAGGACAATATATACAAACATATTAAGATAATACATAGCGAGACAGGACAAACGAAACACAAATACATAGTATATTATAAAAGACAATTGGTATAATCAGATTAAGTATTTTATACTTCTCTTCATGAAATGAATTATTTAAATTCCAAACCAATATACATGTATTGCATACATACATACATACATACATAAAATTGAGAATGGAAATGGGGAATGTGTCAAAGAGACAACAACCCGACCAAATAAAAAAACAACAGCAGAAGGTCACCAACAGGTCTTCAATGTAGCAAGAAATTCCCGCACCCGGAGGCGTCCTTCAGCTGGCCCCTAAACAAATATATACTAGTTCAGTGATAATGAACTAGTATATCGAACTAGTATAGTTCAGTGATAATAGTATTACAGTTTGGTTTTACCTAGCCTCTTTCCAAAGTACTGTCAAATTAACATATTTCGCCGAGCGGAGCAAGGCAAATTTTTTTTAAGGGTTTTGGAACCGCTGAAGGCCCAAGAAGCTATAGACCTGCTGAGTTATTTATTTTCAATACATTGCAAGTCAGGAAATTTATTTTCAACCTACCAAAGAACAAACCATTTATTTTTCTGATTATCAAGGCTGAGTAATTTATTTTCAAAATCCTTCTGCTTAATCCTCCTGCCTACAAGTTGTCAAAATGTCAAGTCTGTCAATGTAATACAATCATAACTATACTTCTATAAACTCAAACTATTTCAATGGCTACTGAACATAAACGTCTGACCATTTTGACTCCATTAGTCCATCCAACTCAAAACAAAGAACCTCAGAACTAAGCAGTAAAACCTTAAACTAACCAATAAAATTCACAAAACAAAGAACCTCGGAAATAAGCGGTAAAACCTTAAACTAACCAATCAAATCCAAGTAATTATGAATAATGTATGGAAACGTTTCAGTGTAATAAAAGTTTATATAGAACAGTATATTTTGAAGTTTATTTTATAATATTAACATAATTATACATCCTTATTTTACAATTACAATATACACAAAATAAAGAGTCTACCACATAAACATGATAAAGACATATAAATCCTAAACATTTTAATTTGAAAATAAGATGATTTCAGATGTTTACAATTCCGAAGATATTTTTACTAGACTTACTAGTGATTTTGTTAATTTGAATTTATTGTATGTTATTGCCTTAAAGAAATGTGCTACGAAATAACTGTGTTCTATCAGCAACTATTGGGATGATTGTTAACATGGTCAACATAAACAGATAAAGCGTAAATATTTGATAGAGAAATTCAAACACCATTTCCTGTATAATTATAAATTTTTAGTGACGTAGACAAATACAAAGTGTTCTTATGTACAATGTAGATGCTTTGACATTTTCAGGATGCTCTGATATACCCTGAACTTACGAAAGAACAGTTAGATGATATAAACCAATTGGTGCAGCCCATAGAAAGATTTTTTGATGAAGGTAGTTATTCTGTACAAGTTTAGTATCCTTGCTCCATTTTTCTATCTTATTTTAGTTTTTGAGGTCCATAAGATAGATAATAATGATAAATTGTAGTCATGATATTTCAAAAACCTCAATATCTCTATCGAATAAAAAAGAGAGAAAGTTTAATTTACCTGTCAACATACTGCTCATTTACAAGCCTCTAGGGGGCAGCTTTTGAAGTTACATTTACTTCTGTATGGAATATATTTATTTGATTACACATGTAGCAATGATCCGTTTTTGAGATAAAAGGAAGGTTGAAAACTCTAATTGAAATCCTGAAAATATATTTCTATGCATGTTTTGACCTCCCAAAACTAAAAAAATTAAGAATGTTTATTGGTTGTAAAACAGTACTTGTTGATGTAACTTTTGAGAAAAGATCAAACCTTGAAAATTAAATCCAAATTTTCCAAAATTTCCTATGCTATACAAGTAAATATTAATAACACTTTCAAGCAAATGAAGATGACTTGTATAATATTCCTGGCTGACTGATAGAAAAATTTTCAACTTTGTTGTAGTTGATTCAAAGACAATAGATGAAAAAGCTAAAATTCCTGAAGATGTCTTACAGCAATTAAAAGATTTAGGATTATTTGGTCAACAAATTCCTGAAGAATATGGTAAGTAACCTTTATTAAGATATAAGACCATGTGGTACATTTGTACATGTATGAGTGCCAATGAGACAACAATGTGTAAAAGTATCAACATGAACCATCATAGGTTAAAGTACAGTCTTCAACACGGAGCCTTGGCCCACAATGAAGAGCAAACTATAAAGGCCCCAATAATAACTTCTTTAAAACCATTCAAAAGGGAAAACCAACAGCATACCTGTCTACCTGTAACGATGAAAATGCAGGTCATGACCTGCATTGAAGAATGAATCTCAGGTCATAACACGTACAAACTTTTTCCAGCTGAATTTCGGTAATTACATTGTAGGGGACATTTATTTTATAATTTAAATAAGTTTCCAAAACATGTTCACTTTATTAATCATTATTTCATTACTTTGAAAAGTTTTTGATAACTTTGTGACACTTTCTCCTTTTTCTACATTGTACATTCTCACATTTCTACATTGTTGTATGTGTAAATTATTTCACTTAAGTTGTAACAGGCTTTATTTTTATCAATTTTACAATTTTAAAACTTTACTGTAATGATCAAAATAAAAGATGGCTTTTCATTTTTTTATCAACTGCTCCATTTTACTTTTGAAATTAGAGTATAATAAAATAAAGTTAAAGGAAGTATACATGGTATAGATGAAAAAAAATATTTTCAACTTTTTTTTTATAATTGTATAAAGGTATGAATTAAATGAAAAGTTATATTTCAATATGTATTTAAATTCTATTTGTAGTAGATTTTATCTTTTTACCCCAAAAAACGTAAATATATAAGGAACATTTTTGAATGGTGACAAAAAAGTGGAAGAAACTCACTTGAAAAATGTTAGTAAAACGTGACAACAGTGAAATTTATTTACAACCTAAAGCTAAGGTAATTGGTGTTAATTAACAGTGTGTTTGACACCAAAGCTACAAGTGAAGCCATGCACTTGATGGGTCGCTTAATTTGACAGTTTGCACCGGTAGCTGAACTTCTGTTGATGGAAAAATTACGAATTTGCCGGTATTTCAAAGAAAAATCACTTACGAAATCATTCTCTAGGCTTAGAAATCCAGGTGAAAACGGGTAATTTTTTCGGAATTCCTGGGTTATTCAGTGACCCTGCGGGTGTCCTGGGTAATCCCTCAGAATTGTGAAAATCTTGGGTGTGACCCGCAAAATACGTGTCAGTTGACAGGTATGCAACGGTCTAATCTATACACATGGAAAAAAGTATTGCAACACCAAATTGAAATTGAAATTTAAAAAAAACACTCTATTTTTTTGTGATATAATTTGGTAAAATAGAACTAGTTAAACGTTATTTAAGTATCACCTGAGTTTAATTAATAAATATCGACTCAATAAAGTTTTTTCTGCACATGCACCTACTCTACCCGTAAACAGCAAAACAGATGTTTTTATCCTCATTGTTTTCAACACTTTAAATAACCCAAGTTTTTAAAGTTATGTGATTGACACCTTGTAATGGGTCCTTGACAACTCTTAACTGCAGCAAGATGGCAGATTATCAGCATAAGAGACGCAGGGATGTCGCTGTAACAACTACAGGTATTTATGGTCATCACCATTCCACTATAAGTCGTTTTGAGAATAAAAATTAGGCAATAAACGCTGTCAAAGACCTTCCGAGATAATGAAGACCCCCTATACCATTTGCTAGGGAAAATCAAGCATAATGAAGGTTGGTCAGAAGGAAACCCATTGAATGCACGACAATCCTTAAAAGAGGGTGGTGGCCATACAGGAGCCTTTTAACAAGAACTGTTCAAGATCGACTCATCGCTACTGGTTATCGTGCAATAAGACCATTTCGGAGACCTTTGCTAATGAACAGACACACAGTTTTCCGTATCCAATGTAGGGCAGAGCTTGCAAAGTTGGAAATTAGCGTCGTGGAGGAAGATCCAATGTTCAAATAGAATTCGGTTCATCTTCCTTGGTCCGATAGTAGCCCGGATTTGAACCATATATAGCATATTTAGGACACTATAGGGCGGAAAGTGCGCGAAAGGACACCCCAGTTCAAACACATCATGAAATAAACAATGCCCTTCATCATAAATGGTTGCTGCTACCTTAGCAACAAATTAGTGGATTTATGGCAGGAATCAGAAGACGTTTAGATTCGGTTATCTGTTTGAATTGAGGCTGCGCACAAAGTACTAATTTTTATGGTATAACAATCAACCATGATGTGAACAGTCATCTGAAGATTAATTTTGAAATGTCTGACATTGTAAAGTTCAACTACAGTAAAAGTGGTAAAATGCATTTTGTAATTAAAATTGTGGTTTTATAAATAATTATTTTTTCAAACATTTTTTGTTCGTTTCAATGCCAATGTTATCATAAACTTTGTTTCAATAATATTATACGCATATTTTATTATATTTCATCCAAAAAAATAGGCTGATTTTTCAAGTTTAAAAAAAAATCAAGGTGTTGCAATACTTTTTTCCATGTGTATATATCAAATAAACAAGGAATGAGAAACACTTATGCACCACATCATCAACAGACAACCAATGAAAACATAGATTTCATTTGCCAGATCTTAGCAGTAGAAAAAGTTCTGGCCTGATTATCAGAAGTAAAAAAATTCGTGGTTTATAGATATATTCGGATTTTAGATTTGCATTCAATCTTCTTTGTACATGTACATATATAGTCATGCAATTGCACTGCAGCCAATTTATATAGGACTATAATAAAAATAAAAAAAAGTGTTTTATGCATATTTTTAGCTCACCGGGCCTGAAGGGCCAAGTGAGCTTCTCCTATCACTTGGCGTCCGGCGTCCTGCGTTTTCGTCCTGCGTCCGTCGTCGTTAACTTTTACAAAAATCTTCTCCTCTGAAACTACTGAACTAATTCAAACCAAACTTCATCTGATTGATTCCTAGGGTATCTAGAATAAAGTTTGTGTTTGAATTCCCATTTCATCAAAAAACATGGCTGCCATGGCTAAAAATAGAACATAGGGGTAAAATGCAGTTTTTAGCTTATAACTCGAAAACCAAAGTATTTAGAGCAAATCTGACAGGTGTAAATTTGTTTCTCAGGTCAAGATCTATCTGCCCTGAAATTTTCAGATGAATCAGACTACCTATTGTTGGGTTGCTGCCCCTAAATTGGTAATTTTAAGGAAATTTTACTATTTTTGGTTATTATCTTGAATATTATTATAGATGGAGATAAACTGTAAACAGCAATAATGTTCAGCAAAGTAAGATTTACAAATAAGCCAACATGACCAAAATGGTCAGTTGACCCCTTTATGAGTTATTGCCCTTTATAATCAATTTTAAACCATTTTTCGTAAATCTCCATGATCTTTTACAAAAATCTTTTCCTCTGAAACTACCGGGCAAAATTAATCCAAACTTGGCCACAATCATCATTAATGTATCTAGTTTAATAATTGTGTTTTTTTACCCGACCAACCAACCAAGATGGCCGCCATGGCTAAAAATAGAACATAGATGTTAAATGCAGTTTTTGGTTATTACTCAAAAACCAAAGCATTTAGAGCAAATCTGACATGGGGGTAAAATTGTTTATCTGGTCAAGATCTATCTGCCCTGAAATTTTCAGATGAATGGGACAACCAGTTGTTGGGTTTCTGACCCTGAATTGGTAATTTTAAGGAAATTTTGCTGTTTTTGGATATTATCTTGAATATTATTATGGATAGAGATAAACTGTAAACAGCAAAAGTGTTAAGCAAAGTTAGATCTACAAATAAGTCAACATTACCAAAATGGTCAGTTGACCCCTTTAGGAGTTATTGCCCTTTATAGTCAATTTTTAACCATTTTTTCGTAAATCTTAGTTAACTTTTACAAAAATCTTCTCCTCTGAAACTACTGGGCCAAATTTTACCAAACATAGCCAGAATCATTATTAGGCTATCTAGTTTTAAAATTGTGTTTTGTGACCGGGCAAACCAACCAAGATGGCCGCTACGGCTAAAAATAGAACATAGGGGTAAAATGCAGTTTTTGGCTTATAACTCGAAAACCAAAGCATTTAGAGCAAATCTGACATGGGGTAAAATTGTTTATCTGGTCAACATCTATCTGCCCTGAAATTTTAAGATGAATAAGACAACTAGTTATTAGGTTGCTGCCCCTAAATTGGTAATTTTAAGGAAATTTTGCTGTTATGGGTTATTATCTTGAATATTATTATAGATAGAGATAAACTGTAAACAGCAATAACGTACAGCAATTTACAACTCAAAAATAAGTCAAAAATGACCAAAATGGTCAATTGACCCCCTAAGAAGTTATTATCCTTTATAATCAATTTCTAACAATTTTCATAAAATTTGTAAATTTTTACTATCATTTTCCACTGAAACTTCACGGACAAGTTCATTATAGATAGAGATAATTGTAAGCAGCAAGAATGTTCAGTAAAGTAAGATGTACAAACACATCACAATCACCTAAACACAATTTCGTCATGAACTGTCTGCTTCCTTTGTTTAATTCACATATACCAAGGTGAGTGACACAGGCTCTTTAGAGCCTCTAGTTATTCGTTGGTAAGTTTTATTTCAAATAACAATGACATGGCACAAAAACATACAAGAATAATTATCTTATTTTGACTGATAATGTCATACTTTTATGTGTCAAAGAAAGGACATTTTAATACAGTGTTTTAAAACACACAGGTGCAATCAAGATTGATTAAATGTACATAGGTAATAAATCAGGCTAATCCGATTATGTTGTCATGCATCTTTAATTTTCAGTTCATCTGATGGGCAATAAACCAATTAAAAGCCTCGAGGTGTTGGGAGAGAATCTTTGGAGGAAATTGGGAGTATAATCTGTGATTCGCAGTGTCGCACTGCTACAGTCCAAAATCGTTGATTAGAGTTCACGATTACAAACTCTCTGGGCGTACTGTAATTAGAATAGTTGACCTGTAATTACCTGTCAATGTCAGACCATAGTCATGCTTTCCTGATTTTTATTACATTTACCTGCAATCAACAAGTCATAAAACCCTCCCAGATGGGAGTTATTACTGGGAGTTTTTTGAGAGAGAAATCTGTGTTTCAAAGTGTTGGGAGTATGAGAATATGCCCTCTCTGTGTTTACTGTATAGTCAAGTGAATTTGATTAAGATTAATAACCTCTTTATGCTTTGGTTTTATAAGACGTGATAAAAGGTTCAAAGGATGTTGATAAAAAGGATCAGTTACTTCAAATTGTTAAACATGTGAAGTGTAAGTTTTCTAGTCTAAAGAACCATGTGGGTAATATTAAACAACTCAATGTTTGTACATACATGTATATTTTACAGAAAATATATAGTTTTGAAACATTTTAGGTGGCCTTGGACTAAATGCTACAGAATTTGCAAGACTAGCAGAAATAACAGCACTTGATGGTTCTATATCAGTCACATTAGCAGCTCACCAGTCGATTGGCCTGAAAGTAAGACAATATTATAGTAGAAATTCATATTCACTGTAACGTCACGCACGATGTTCCTACAACCCCTATGATTTAAAACAGAATCTTTGAAATTTCCTCTGCAAAACAAAATAAAATGTTAATTAACGCTAACCACTATAAAAACGAATTCAGTATATGTTTTCCTTTATGTTCTTATAGCTCTTGGTCATATGCTTAGTAATATCTAGTATATTTGAGGAGTAAAACAACAAAGCTATATGAAAAAAACGGATGTCCAACGTTACATTTTTGAACAACTGTTTTATCTCTTATGTATAGTGATCCTATTTCTTATTCTCTGATCTTCCCAAAACTTGGCAGAAGCAACGAAGTGTGTCAATTCTTGGTTAAATTGAATCCGTTCTTTTGTCGAATTTTGTTTGACTCGGTGGCTCCATATTAATCTGGAATAAGAAAAATGTCCAATGACGTTTTTCGTTGACTTAACGGCTAAAAGGTAGTTTTATAAGTAGAGATAGCTAAAAATGTCTAACAAATGTGAGATAATTATAACATCTTCCGAAAGAACAAACATTTGCCTCATTGTTCGTGAGTTTAAAAATAGTAGATTCTATAAAACCATCTCTACACAGTCGTTTTTCAAGCGGTAGCCATTTTGTCCAAGTTGATATTTCATTTGTCCAAGCAATTAATGCCGGTTTGTTACCTGATATTTCAATAAGTATTTTATAATTTACCAAAGCAAAATTTAGATACACAAAAAGAACATAAAGTCTAGATTCTTTTTTTATTAACTGCATGTTTGGGTCTTACAGGAATAAAATGCTACGAAACATAACAAAATGGTAGCCATTTTGTCCCAACGTCGAAAAACGTCGACAAAACAAACAAACGCTTTTTTTTTCGATGTTACATGTGCAAATTTTGTTCCATTGTATATTCCCGATACTTAAGGATGTACACCTCTGAGGAGCCAAAAATTTCTAGAATTAAACTTTTTTTCTTAACCTGATTTTTAGGTTTATAAGACTGTAACAAAACAATTGGTGAAGAAAAAATCATATGGTGGTGTGCTTTTTTTTTTGCTACGGCCCTTTCAAAATGCCCAATTTTGATGATTTTCTCACTTTTCATCGATTTTTACCTATTTTTGGGCTATTATCGTGTAAAAAATCACAGTTCCACAATTAAACTTTTTTTCATACTTTCCATAAAGATGAAGTGGACCAATCTGAATAAATTTAACTTACAAAAACTATAGGTAGGTGTTAATATAAGAAAGTTTTATCATATTTTGATGCTTTTTTGTGTAAAATTTACCATACTGCCAATTTTGTATTTTTATGATTTTTCTCATTTTAAAGAACAAAATGCATATTAAATCAACTTTTTTGTTATAAATGATTGAAAAAATACATATCTAAGAAATTTGAAAAGACCAAAATGAGATGGGATGTATATTATTCTTGTAAAATAATTTTTTGTATCCCTCACCCATTTTCTCAAAATTTTGACTAAAAATACTGACTTGAATGGTCGTAAAATTTGAAAACTGGATTATTCAAAAACCGTTCATGGTAAATACACAATTTTTTCAAAGAGTTATGTTTGATTATAATATTTTTAAAATTCATTGATATTTTCCACTTCTATCATATGTTTTGGAAATAATTTAAGAACGAGATTTCAACGAGACTGAACGAGACTGAAAAGTCAGAGGAATACATCCTTAAAACGAATCGTTTGGTGAAATTTAAAAAAAAAATAATTGCTCTTTGTCGAAAAAAACCACGGTGCATGTTGTGCATGAAACGGAGGTAACTGAAAGACTTATCGGAAACAGCGACAAAAACAGTTTCATTGAATTGATGCAACCCCGTATTATACGGACGATTCAGGAGAAGATTAGTACATTTTGAAAGAAAGCAACTTCAAATGACTGGGAAAATATTTTCAAGATCGGGTTATGATAATTTATTTAATGGTTGTATTGCGACAAGTTATGTGTCAAGCAATTTTTTAATACAGATCAAGTTCAAATTAATCAAGGGTAAATATGTTTTTATTTACTTGCAGAGTGTCGGATATATATATATATATATATATTTGTATAAGGGTTGAACCAAGATATGAAAAATTTACATGACATATGATATTCACCATGCAATCTTAGCAGTCTGCGAGTGAAGATTTGTTATAATTCATTTATTGAAAACCGTATACTTCTGTCCGATTTTCCCTTCCTTCAAGTTCATTACTTACGACAATACAACATTTTAAGGTTAATTATTGGTAAAAATTGTTTAATCGATTTCCACAACTTGATATAAATAAATTCATGGTAAATAGACATCACAAATTAAATAGAGACAGCTTTAGAATAAACCAACTACACAAAAAAAGCAAATGAAACTTGCAAATTGAATAAACGTGTGTCAAAAGTTTCAGAAAACTCTCTTTGACGTCGTGGTGGTGTAACGTCTTGTTGTAGGAACATCGTGCACAACGTTTGTCCAGAAGTGATCATGGTGATGGGGGTATATAATTAAGCTATTGCTTCATTTTTCCACTTCTATCATTTGGTATGCAACACTTTTCATAAGCATGATAAGAGGTAGAAGATTGAAAAATAATTGGATATTGAAATGTTATGTTTTTTATAACTGAGGAAATCTTGTTAACTCTAATTTACTTAAGAAATATTTTCAAAATATAAGAACAAGAACATTTGGAGAATGCAACATGTTTTAAATTGCCAGGAAGTGCTTATCATGTGCATGTATAACAGTGAGCCAGTCCCCTGATATAAAACAGACAAAAAGAATTAGTCAAAAGTCATTCATATTTTTAAGTCCATAGTAATAGTTGAATTTACATTTATGACATACATGTATCCAGTGACCAGTAAAAATTATCTAACTAGTATTTATTAACTTTTAGAATTAATCTTAAGTGGTCCAAAGTATGACTTTTTTTTATTTGTTTGTGGTATTTTATTGATGTGAATTGAAAGTGTAACAAAGAACAACTCGTATCTACAATTTTTTAAATTTGTATTATATTTATACAGGGAATACTGATTGCTGGAACTGAATCTCAGAAACAAAAATATCTACCAAAATTAGCAACAGGTGAAAATGTGGCTGCTTTCTGTTTAACTGAACCTTCCAGGTAGGGTAGAATCTTCTTTAGATATCATTAGATAATTTAAAAATGTTGTTCCATAAAGGAGAAACGATTGTTAACCAGAAATGAAATTGTATTAGGCTTCAGAAAATGTCAGATAAGCTTCATTTTAAATCATCTGGCCAGGAAAAAAAAATAAAGATCCATTTTGATAAGTGAGCTCCAATTATATGTCTTGTTTTTAACTGTTTGTAAATTCAAAAAGAAACTTCTTCTCTGAAACCACCACACCAACTAACTAAAACCAATATTGGTCACAATAAACCCCAGGGTGTCTATTTTCAGAGTTTTTTCCTTTCCTGTGTTTCTGTTTAAATGGATTAAAATGACTGTTGTTACTGAATAAAACAAAGGGTGATAATAATCCACCACTATAGACAGAGAAAATGTGACAGTTTATGAAAGGCTCAGAGTGTTCGTTCAGATGTGCAGATACTTTGTAACTATTTAAACCAATATTATCAGAAGGATCCTAATAGAAATATTGACCCAAGTTGAGGATTCTTGAACAATTTAAGCATATCCACATATTGTCTTGAAAACAATAATCCATACATTCATATAACAGAAAGATACATTTGAAATTGTAAATAGAAAATAATCACAATTTTAATGATGATTTTTGACAAATTTTAGTGTTATGCTTGCAATCTTGAAAACTTTCATTAAAAAAAAATACGGGAAAAAAAAATTGCATTAAGGCAATCCATGGGAATAAGTCAAATGAATGAAACTGTCTGTTGATACTTCCATGGAGTTTATGTCAGAAAATGTAATATTTTTTCTATCTATTCGAAATAACATAAAAAATTTGGTGCACACTGAATAACGCGCGTAGCAGGTTATTTAACAGTGTGCACCACATTTTTTATGTTATTTCGAATAAACAGAAAAAATATCACACTCATTTCTTATGATTTAATTCTAAATTTTATTTTAAACTGTAGAAAACCAGGAAAAAACATTAATGACGTCACGGTCACATGACTGAATTATGTCTAAGGGCTCATAACAAAATAACGTCAGCCAATCAGAAGACGTGTTACATCAAATTAAATTATTGTAGTATGTTATAGATCAAAAGAACATGACATCTAGTTATCCCCCTTAAATCTTTTTATAGTGGAAGTGATGCTGCCTCAATACAGACACGAGCAACATTATCAGAGGATGGTAAAACATTTCTTTTGAATGGTGGGAAAATTTGGATATCTAATGGAGGAATTGCTGATGTGTTTACTGTGTTTGCAAAAACAGAAATAGAGAAAGATGTAAGCTTGGATCATGGTAGTTTAGGAAATAGTAATGACTACAGTTTATATGATTTTACAAGTTTATTTGTCCTAGTATTGAAAAAACATTGAAATTAGTTTGGTGTATAACTTGATAGATCTTTTTGTTATTAACCTGAACACACATTTGAGTATTGAACTTTGCCCATTAGTGAACTGTGCTGGTTTTTTTTTCCTTCTTGCTTAATGGTGAGATAAGAATCTTTTGACTTTTCATTTAAGAAATGAATGCTTTTTTTTGTAAATTTATTGGGTGGTAAAAGCGTTGACCGAAGTACATTTTGTATGAAGCGCGGACTCGCTTCATTCTAAAAATGTACGCACGGTCAACGCTTTTACAACCCTATAAAGTTTCAAAAAGAAGTATTCAATACTTATAATTACATTTTTTTAGCTAAAATCATGAAAACACGATTTTTATCCAGTTTTATTTAATTCACCTGTGCACTTTTTTTGAGGGACCTCGTGTCATCATGCATGATAAATGTTATTGTCTGATGCAATTGTTTACGGAATAACATGTTAGCCAATCAGAATAACGTATTATAATGAAACTTACATCTAATGTAATTATTAGAATGTAAATCCTAATAAAAAAGTTGTTGTTATTTTTAATATTATATGTTTTATTGTAAATTGATTTATCATTTATTCCATACAGGGAGAAAAAGTTGATAAAGTGACAGCCTTTATTGTTGAGAGAGAATTTGGTGGTGTGACCAATGGTAAACCAGAAGACAAGCTTGGAATCCGTGGTTCTAACAGTAAGTATGTAAAGACTCCTTCACGATTAACTTTGGAGTTCACATGTCAGAAGCTCAATTTTTGAAAAATTTAGTTGGATTCGATTGGCTTGTAGAGAAAATGTTAACAAGCCTGAAAGCAATTTTACAAGTCTGTGCCATAGGACTTGTGGTTTACTGTGAAAACGATAAGCATGTCTCTATCACCTGATGCCATGTGATGTTTCTAGTCTGAAGATCGTTGTATAAAGCTTTATATAGGAGACTAAAAATGACGAAGTTAGCAAAAAGAATGGCACTGCTATTATTTAGACTCTAGTCTATATGAGCCACTATGATGTAAACTTGAAGGGAGTGTCCTGTCAAACAGAGCCTCGTTAAAAAAAAATGCCCCATAAGAACTTTTGGATACAGATTCTTGGGTTGTGGCTAATAACAAGATATACAGCACAGTTAAGCCTTCAGCAAATCTTGAGATTTTTTTTATGAACAAAGATAATTTTTAAATTACTACTTTCTTAAAAAAATGTTACCTCAATAAGATAATAGGATGCTTTCTGGTAAAAATTTGTAGCCTTATATATATTCTTGGTGTTGATGCGAATATAACTTCAAAATTAAAAAAAAACAATTATTTTTATATTCAAGCCTGTGAAGTTCATTTTGACAACACTCCTGTACCTATAGAGAATGTCATAGGTGAAGTTGGAGGAGGATTTAAGGTAAGAATTACAACAAGGAAGAAATTTTGTATGAAGAAAGATAATGTTTTATTTGCATTTAGGAGAAAACTGTATCACAATTTATTCTTGGCTTGAGTAAAACATAGATTTTACTGTCACAAATTGAGATCATCTAGCTTTGTAAATGAGTATTTGCATCTGTCACAGTAAAATCAAATTTTACAAAGGTTAAGCTTAAAATACAATACAGTTATCTGCATGCTAATGCCAAATATTAAGATAAACTAGTTAGGCTTAAAAATGTTATAAAAGAAAAAGTCTGTGACACTGTAACATTGTCTTTGGCATTTAAACAATGTGACCTCATAGCATAATCACTAGAAATATTTATACTTTACGTATACACATGTACTTATATATTGACATTTAGAAGATTTTGAGGCACAAAATATAAGTTTGTTTATTATTGAGAAATAACATACCAAAAATATTCAGAACTCAAATTGGTGGCTTTCCTTAGTTACAGACTGGTGGAATCTCTTCTCTTTCAATTCCAATGAAAATTATTGTTCTAAACAAATTGCAATATAATAACCTATATTTTCATGTCTATTTTGAAGGTTGCAATGAACATATTAAACAGTGGAAGATTCAGTATGGGAAGTTCTGGTGCAGGCGTACTAAAGAAAATGATGGGTATGTGTTAACAATATACAAAAAAAAAGACACATTGTAAAATGTTTAATTAACAAAATGCAGATAAAGTGCTTGCTCTTCGTATTTGAATAAAAAAGTCAAAATCATTTGTAGAAAAAAAAATTCTCAAATAATTAATTAGTTCTAGCAGCAGTATTTTAATAGGTAAATGGCAGACATATAATGTGATCCTGTTGTAGCTGTTTTTTTATATTGTAATTAATTTTAATTCTCATGTTTATTATGATTTTAGGACTAGTAGCCGAGCATGCTACAACAAGAGCACAGTTTGGTCAATATCTGTCAGAATTTCCACTTATAAAGGTTAGTCTCTTAAAAACACAGTTGCAACAATCTCTCTTATAATTCCATCAAAGGAGAGATAGTACCTATAGAATCTGGGAACTATCTCGCAGAAGTAATTTTAGGATTTTTTCCAGAGGATGAAAAATGTACCCCTCAATTTTATTTAATTTAACAAAAAGCAGTTGAGTTTAATTTTTACTGATTTATTATTTTTCTTTTTTTAAAAAGTTAATAAGAAGATAAAATCAAAATTTACTAGTAAGGACAGCCTCTGTTGTTTAATTCTTTGATTTTGTGCATACATTGAAATATTGAATGGGATTTAAAACTGGACAGGACTAAAGACTTAAAATACATCAACAAAGAATGATTTTGTTGTTTTCGTTTTCTTTTTTAGGAAAAATTTGCCAGGTTAGCTATAACAACCTATGTAATGGAGAGTATGGCATATTTAACAGCAGGAACTTTAGATGCATATGAACAACCAGATTTATCATTAGAGGCTGCTATTGTAAAGGTTAGTTCAGGCAATACAGAGTTGAATCTAAAAAGATATTTAACAAGGCAATACATATGTCTCTTGTAGAAGGCAGCAACACATAGAGATCATATATGTTATCTTGTATTATTTATCATCTGCATCGAAATACAGATTCATCTCATTCTTTGATTAAAAGCTATCTTACAGTATTCAATCAATCTTGTACAGGTTCTTTACAGGAATGTTGTGCACCTGCTGTTTTGATTTCCTGATCTGATTGGTTTTGGATAAAATGTTTTTCAATGACATTATAAGTGAGAATTATTTCCCTTTGCCACATTGTTGCAAGACAAAGTGTGAAATTAAAAAAATGTAAACTTAATAAACTGACTATTAAATAATGAAAAATTTGTCTCTGAACAATTTTTGTATTTGTGTAAGCCTTGTATTATTGGCTGGTCCAATATGAAATTCAACCAGTTTGACTTTATGGCAAAGGGAGATAACTAAAAGTTATATTATGGCTATCAAAAATCAAAACAGTGACATTGACCATCTCTGCATCCTGTATATCAATCTTTTCATCTGCAACTCCCTGAGAACAGATGTCTACCAAACTTAATTATATTTCAAGGGAATTTTCCATACCAAGAATTAAGAGTTAGCAGTCATACCACATTTCACTTTAAAGACTTGTTCATTTTAAAACTTTTAATAATGATAATTTTTAAGTATACATATCTCTATCAAAGACATTGTTAGATTATAGCATTTCACTTATATTGAAACTCACAAGGAATCTATGAAATTTCATGTATATGTATGCAGATAGTATTCAGATAACCTCTTTACTCTTATTAAAGTATTTAACCTAAAAGTTTGTTTCTTGCCAATTGCATGTAGACTTATGTTACTGTGCATGCAAAATTTGATTAGATTTTTTTTTACCTCTGACAAAAATGTGGTTATATTGCATTGCTCCATAGGAGAGCTTTAAGTGTTCCATTAATTTATTTTTATTTTTGTAACTATTATATAAACTTTCATCTCATTTAGATTTTTAGTTCAGAAGGTTGTTGGGTGTGTGCCAATGAATGTTTACAAATATTAGGAGGTTTAGGATACATGAAGGATTATCCATATGAACGCTTGTTGAGGGATGGACGAATCCTTATGATATTTGAGGTAAGATACAAAATTATCTGATCAATTGCTTTTAATATAAAGTACATATTGTGAAGATAATGTTAATTTAGAAAATTTAAGATATAACTATCAGCATTCAAGGCCTAAAAATATTCAAATCATGTTAATATTTATTAATAGTTAGTTAACATAAATTACATAAAACATGTAGAATTCTAAAACTTTGTTTTATGAACTTGGCCTTATATGGCAAGATGATTTTTGTACACAATTAGAATTGTTTTTTTGTGTAATGATTTTTAAATTTTATTTTGTTCATTTAATGAAACTTTCACAGTTATAAAAATTGTATCCTAGATTTATGACGTGCTTACAGGAATATTATCCTCGACTTCCATGTTAAAATGGATATAATCATAATTATTTACTGACTTTAATATTGCACTATTGGTGTAACTATGTTATATGTGCATTTCCTCTAAAACATCAATATAGATATTGATAAAACTTTCACATGTACAGTTGTAGAATCTTACTTGGGATATGTATATGAAATGAAAGATTATGCAAAAATAAATTGTTTCCCTTTTTTCAGGGAACAAATGAAATTTTACGAATGTTTGTTGCACTACAAGGATGTCAGCATGCTGGAAAACAGTTGAAAGATCTAGTCAAGTATTTATATTTATTATATGATTCAGTTGTTAGGCTACTGTGCTTTTTGTATGATAGTTTTGTCTTTCTTGTGGTATGCAAGTTGATATTTTGGAAAATGTAATATCTGTATTGTTGTTTAGATACTTAATTTAAGGATTGTATACTTGTATACCATTGTCCATATTTCCTTCAGTATATGTGACCCGCCATGACATTTGCAGGCTTATGGAGGTAGAATGTCATTGTTAGAAAAATTATAAACATGATAAATATCGAGATTCAATGAAATACGAATTTGTACAGAAGAGATAAACACTTTCCTTGGCTTCTTTTTTGTGGACGCCGAACTATACATCATATATAAGTTTTGAAGAAGTTTTACTTTATCTGTTGAAGTGAAAAATATTTGTATGTCTGTCCATTTGTTCATGTGTTGCACAATAAAACTAGATAATTATTTTGATGACATTTGATAAATCTTATACATGTTGTATGGAATATTTCAATTGCTCATATGGAAGAAAAAAAATTGTTGCACACTAACTAAAGTCAATTTTAATCAAATTTTTAAAAAACTTTTTCAAAATGGAAAAATAGTTCTTTTAAATGTTGAAAATTTCAGATTTGTCATTCAAAAGTGTTGAATGCAAGTTTATGTCAATTGGCTGCAAAAAGACCAGTGTGAGCATTTACCATCACACTTAAGCATCAATCTTCTGTGGTTGTCTGTTAACTTTTACAAAAACTTTCTCTTCTGAAACTGCAACCAAATTAACCAAAATTTGGTACCAATCATGCTGAGGATATTTAGTTAAAAAAAATGATCTGATAATCTGTTGGCCAACAAATCTAACCATAAAGCTAAAATAGAACATAGGGATAAAATGAAAATATTGTCTTATCATTTTATGTTCAGTAGTAAGAACTAAAGTTCGATAAAAAAGAAAATGTATTTTCCCATTGAAATTGTCTTGAGTTGCAATGAAGAACACACAAAATTATATTTCAATGATCGACCTTACTAAGGGTTGAGTGGATTAGGTGAACTTTTCATATTTTGTGGGCATCAAAGCAACTAAATGTCATTGAATTTAATCTTTTATCATAACACTTTCTTTTGTCAGGAAATTAAGAAATCCATTAGCCAACCCTGGATTATTTTTTGGAACCCTGAAAAAGAGATTGATGTCAGATCCACTGAAGCCAGCATTAAAATTACATTTGGATGAAGAAGTGCATCCTAGTCTAAAGGTGTGTTGGATTTTTTTTAAGTCACATCTTATATTAAATAACATCCTAGTCTAAAGGTGTCTTTAATTTTTAGCTCAACTGACCTACTGATCTTTTCTTATCACTTGTTGTTTGTTGTCTGTTAACTTTTATAAAAATTTTCTTCTAAAAAAATAATAGGCCAAATTTAACCAAACTTAACCACAATCATTTTGGAGTATCTAGTTTCAAAAAATGTCTGATGACCCCCTGCCTACCAACCAACATGGCCGACATGGGTAAATAATTGAACATAGGGGTGAAATGTAGATTTTTGCTTATATCTCTAAAACCAAAGCCTTTAGAGCATATCTGACATGGGGTTAAATTGTTTATTAGGTCAAAATTTATGTGCCCTGAAATTTTAAATGAAGGGGACAATCCGTTATTGGGTTGCTGCCCCTTAACTTGTAATTTTAAGGAAATTTTGTCATTTCTAAAATGCAGTTATTGACTCATATCTCTTAAACCAAAGCATTTAGAGCAAATCTGATTGGTTATTTTAAGAAAATTTTGCAGCTTTTTATTGGTTATTATTTTGAAAGTAAGTATCTTATCAGCAAAGTAAGAACTACAAAAAGTCGACATGACCAAAATGGTCAATTGACCCCTTAAGGAATTATTGCCCTTAATAGTCAATTTTTAACAATTTTCAAAAAAATTTGTAAATTTTTGCAAAATATTTTCTACTGTCAGTTCTGGGCCAAGTTTATTACAGATAGAGATAATTGTAAGCAGCAAGAATGTTCAGTAAAGTAAGATCTACAAACACATCACCATCACCAAAACACAATTTTGGTCATGAATCCATCTGTGTCATTTGTGTAATATGCACATAGACCAAGGTTGCAACACAGGCTCTTTAGAGCCTCTAGTTTAATATTTTTTTCTGCTGCTTTGCAACTATTCTAAATATAATTATTTGGTACATTTTTAGGGGACAGTTGAAAATATTGTTGATTATTTATGGAATCACTGAAGCATGACTTACATAAGCCCTAAATATAAACAAAAATCAAAAATCAAAAACCAGACAAAAGCATGCACTTAAAACTAAATTATAGATAAAATTGACTGATATATGTTTTTTTTTATAAGAATGTAAGCTTAAATACAGATGTTTATATTTTGTATAAATACGCTTTGTATAAACTTTTATTGTGATGTTGTAGACAGCTGCTCAGTCCTTAGAGACTGGAACCTTTATATTCCAGACAGCTGTAGAAAGAGTATTAGAGAGGTATGGAAATGTAAGTAAAATGTGAACACCTTAGTTAAAGTTATCATGGGAATCTAATCTTAGAAATGTATTAAGTATTGAAAATGATAACAATAGATATGATAGAACAATACAGTTATGCATAGCAGTCAAATATAGGATTCAGATACAAGTTTGAAACACTTTTATGAATCTGTATCTTGAATCAAACTTGTTTTAAGTGGATTGTAATACAGAAAATAAGATCTTAAACTGACTATTTCATTGCTGGAATTCATATGAGGTTTTGTCTATTCAATCTCACCTTTTGCAAATTATTGTTTAAAAACTACATCACATGTTATTTTATTTAAATCGTAGAAAAAAAGATACAAAGCAATGCTTTAATCAGCATATTCTATACAGCTGTTCAATAATCACTAACAGATAGTTGCTTAAGCTTATTTGATATAAGTTTCTCATTCTTAGAGACTTTAGAATCCATGGAGCAAATATGGACTTTATCATAATTTCTCCTAAATTTTAAGACCTATCTATATATTGTGGATTCATTATTATTCGTTTGATAACAGTTTTCGTTGGTTTAGTTGGTACAGGTTTACCATAAATTTAAATATTCAACAAATGACAAATTTTTACACAGGCTTTTATGTTAACTTTGGCAAAACCACGAAATTAAATATCCATGAAAATTCAAGTTTTCCTCAATCCTCAAAAATTGGCTTCCATGAAAAATAAATGAAAGTAACCTACTTAATGTGCAAAGGGCTTATACAAATATAGTTCTTATGTGTTTATCTTTACAGAAAGTAGTACATGAACAATTAGATCTTAAAAGATTAGCCAACATTGTGATAGATTTATACGCCATGACATCATGTATAGCCAGAACTAGTCGATCACTTTCTATAGGATTACGTAACTCAGATCATGAGGTAAATATGTAACAGGGTAGACAACTGAAAGACTGAAACGACTTTGTTATGTGTGTAGCAATTTGGTGGTTTACATTGTCCATATAAACCTAGTACAATGTATAAATGTATTTTCTTTTGATTTTAAAGTTCAAATTCCGAACACCATTAAGGGCCTTTTTCAATTACAAAAATTATTATCCATAATTTTCACAGTAAGGGTAGTTGAGAAGTCTTATTAAAGATTGTAAGCTTCTGACAGAGAAGACTGTTTAGTCAAGTTAAAGTATATAAGCATCAAAGTTATCATAGCTATGGACTTATTTAAATAGTAAAACTTGTTTTGAAGATATGTTTTAAAGTTTGGATGTCGAATACCTTGTAATTTTGTTTTCCTTCAAATTACTCTTTTTTTGTGATGTATCATGTTTTTCAGTTATGAATATTTTCTCGTTCTAATCTTTACAAATATTAAAATGTAACTGTTTCTGTTTCTTTGTAGTTGTTGATAACAAACACATTTTGTTATGAAGCAGATTTAAGAATAAAACATGAAATGCAGGAGTTATTGAAAGGTAGCTATTATCTTACTTTTGTTTTCGTTTGTGTTTGACAAATGTCTAACAAGGTATATACTAATAAATGTTTTAGGATTTTAGTATTAAATAATTTCTTAAAGTTTCTATTTCACAAGAAAGAACCTGAAAATCCATACCTGGTCTACATATGCCTTTTGAATTATGAAGATTTTGACTTGCATATGTGTAGTTGTGTAATAAGTGTTTTTTAGTGTTCAGTAATTGCATAAAAAAAAAAAAAATCTATCTTAAATTTAATTACATTAAACAACAGCTATATTTGGTTAATAGAATCAAATCAAGATTTGCATGACCATAAGACTAAGCTTGCTTGTCTTTTATCTAATTTATATGATATAGTGATCAATGTTAAGTTTTTATCATAGTCTTAAGACATAGGTAATTACCTATTTTGCTATACATGACAGGTTTTCATATGACCAGGATTATTTATGGTTTACAATATTGGGCATTATGTTTCTCGGTCTGTGCATCTGTTTGTTCATTGGTCTGTCCCAAGGCCATTCAACTTGAAACCTAGTAAACATGTTCCCTTTAATATGATCTTTCTTATTTTAATGCCAAATGAAGAGTTTTGACCCCAATTTCAGGGTTCACTGAACATAGAAAGTGATAGTGCAAGTTGGTCATCCTTGAAGTTGTACTTGGACGCATTCTGGTTTATTAAAGGCATTGAACAGTGGTATACTGCTACTGCCTTAGTTGCTCACATATTTAGCAGGCCAACTATTTATATTATTATACTATTCTCATATTTTAGGTAAAACAGAAAATACAGATGAAACTATACATAAAATAGCTGATTTAGTTTTCAAAAACAAAGGATATGCAGCCTCACATCCATTGGACAGAAATTGGTAGAACCAGAAGATTGTATTCTTTTGTTGGCTAATTATGAAGGAGATAAATTAGAGAAAATATGAATTAGTGCATCATGCCATGGCCAGAAATACTATTTCATATTATTTAACTCAGGAACTGTGATAAAATTATTTTTTATTTACATGTATTTGTGAAATTATAATTATTATGATCAAGTTGTTTTTGTCTTTGCTTGCAACGAATGTCTCCAGACTCCTAACATAGGTGTTACACTGCCAAGTATTATAGTCGTTGTCTACAGCATCATCAACACCTTGTACAGGTGAATAGAAATTGTATTCAGACAGTAAATAAGGACCAGTTTCCTCGTTCTTGATCCAGCTACTCTGGAATTTTATCAGTTATTTGTTCCCCATATCATCTTAAAAGTTTAAGGTAGTTTGTTGTGTTGTTGTAATTTAGTGCACATGATTATTATGATGGCATCTTTTAAAAACAAATGTCAAGTAAGATTTTACGCCATATTTCACAAGTCAGCTATATATTGTGTATGGAACCATTGAAAGGTATACATGTTCATCTTGCAGGTTTCGCAGGTTTCATCTGAGCTCTACTTTCTTTTAATATGTTAATTTTTAGGGTTTTGTTTCTTTCTCAGATACTGTTGCAATAGCCACAATATGTTTAGTATTGGATAAATGTAAGGTGCATATATAAAAAGAAGATGTGGTAAGATTACCAATAAGACAACTCTTCACAGTAGACCCAATGACACACAATTCAATAACAATATGTCACCTTATGGTCTTAAACTTAAGCAAAGCCCAATACCACATAGTAAGCTACGAAGGGGCCCTTAAATGACAAATGTAAAACAATTCAAACAAGGAGACTAATGACCTTAATTATGTACAAAATAATAAACGAAAAACAAATATGTAACACAGCAACAAACGACAAACCACTGATTTTCAGGTTCCTGACTTGGATCAGGCACATACAGAATGTGGCAAGGTTAAAGGTTGATTGTAGATTGAAGATTGTACCCCTAACCTTGGACATTGGTGTAAAAAAACAATATAAGAATGAACTATAAAAATCAGTTGAAAAAGACAACTTATCAGATGGATACAAATAGAAACACATCTTTCAAAAACAAAGCGGACATGGACGGGTACATGTACTTGTACAGATCTGAGCATACTTGCAGTTACTAACAACTAGCTCAAAGCAATTTCAACATGACAAAAATCATACATCTATAAAGACTAAATTATCAATTAGTACACATTCAACTTCAAATGCAATGCCAAGATGCAGATTGTAGAGCTATGAACATGCATATACATGTTTGTGCGGCAGGGTTCATCTGACCTTGACCTTATTATTAAGATTTGTTAGTCAATTTTAACTTTACGTGAGTATGGTTGAGTTAGATTGAAGATAAAACATAACGCAAAAACATACATTGTAAAAATTTATTATGATTTATCACATATACAGACATCAGAACAACCTGTATTACAGATCAACTTATTTTCATTTCAACTGTTCATCTGCATCAATATTTTATTTTGAATTAATATTTAACTCTTTCAAGATATAATGGACAGATACCCAATGTTTTGTGTAAAACAATGAAAAATGTATTATATAACCCCTTTTCAGTTAGGAATGCTTACAAAAAAATCATAAATAACGTGTTCTTTGCAACCATAGGAATTCAGTTAATATTCAAATTGTTCTCAAACTTCAAGTGCATCTTTGATTTCTTAGAGCGTACACTTACTCTAGTTAATATCACATGTCATTAAATGCTTCATTAACATTATATAATGGATTACAGAAGTTAATGTCAGGTGGTGGGGAAGGCTGTGATACCATGAATTCATTCTCTTTGTCATCTGGCTGGAGTGGTTCGTTGACAGAATCCTATTATAAAAAAAAATGCATAGAAGTTACAAGCTAATTCTGTAGTACAGAATTTAATATATTGAAATGTAGAGAGCAGACAACTATATCATATCTTCTAATAGAAGCACCAATTTTATATGTGATACTTTTTAGTGCAGAGCTATGGACCTTGGACTTTGAAAATTCACTCAAATATTCTGTTTTCAAATTTATTTCCATCATGCTTGATGATATTTTTTTAATATTTTGTGTATTGTTTTATCTTGACAAGTTACAGATCAAGTTCAAATTTTGTTCCAATCTGAAGATTTTGTGCCGAGTTATGGTCCTCAGACTTCACTCAAGTAATCAGTTTTCCACACTTTTTTCGTCATGCTTGAAGATATGGATTTAACAAGAATGTGTCCCCAGTACACGAATGCCCCACTGGCACTATCCTTTTCTTTGTTCAGTGGACCGTGACATCGGTGTAAAAACTCAAATTTGGCATTAAAATTTGAAATATCATATCATAGGGAACATTTGTACTAAGTTTGAGGTCGATTGGACTTCAACTTCATCAAAAACTACCTTGAGCAAAAACTTTAACCTGAAGCGGGACAAAGACGGACGAACGGACGCACAGACCATAAAACATAATGCCCCTCTTCTATCATAGGTGGGGCATAAAAATTGGTATAAAGTTTACACTATGATAAGTTATAGATCACTTAAGCATTTTTTCCCCAGTAAAATTAATTGTTTACCAGTAGGGGACACTCTGAGGATGGTTGTTTACCCAAATATTCATTATCTTCCTTGATTTTGCTTTTTTTAGTGTCAAATCATGACTATAACAGAAACCATTAAAAATTAATGTTTGCCATTGTAAGAAGAAATGAAAAATATGATGATATTGAGCTTGCTTTTCATTTACAGATCATCCTTTGACATGATATTGTAAGTTATTGTTAGGCTTTGACTTGTGCTTTTGTTTTTATATTCAATTTTGTGGAGGTGAGGTCTCTTTCTGTATAGACTGTCATTTCATATTCTTTATTGTATCTTTTGTTCCACCAAAGGAGATTAAAAGGTGGAGGTTGTTTCACAATACATGCCTGTATGTAGGTTTTAAAGTATAATGCAAATATTGAAAATTGAAATGCCAATAATTTAACATGTAAACTATACAAAACATTCCAAGTAATTGTACAAAATCTTTATAGTATAAGTTCATGCATTTAAATCTCACCTTTCTTGAAAACTTCATCACTTGAAATACTCCAGAAGTGTTCATATGTCTCATATATATAAATACACCAGTGAAGGCTAATATTGTCAAAACTATCACTGCAACTAATACTGACACCACATACACCCAAACCTATAGAAGGTAAGAAAGACATTGCAATCCAGGCAACTGATTATATTATTATTAAAAGAAAATAAGAAAATAAACTTAATCTGAAGTGAATATTACTGTCTCTCAGTATTTTTTTCTTCTAATCAGGTTCATCAACATTCATTATTTGCATGTAAAAGGCAATGAGAAAAAAAAGCTATACAAATGTAGCTGTAGGAAAATTTCACAACAAATAAAAAAAAACAAAAAAAAAAAAAAAAAAAACTTGCTAGCTAAACAGATGTGAGTGTCTCCGGAGAGACAAAATAGTATTTGATAATTTGTCAACTTGAAAGCATATTTTTTCATAAATTTAAAACGAAATATTTCTTTACTACAGTTATACTTACTGCAGGTGAACGAGACATCTTTAACATCTAAAAAAACAAAATTCTAGTTGAAGATGCAAGTTAAAAAGTGTTTGTTTATATGTATATATATATATCAATTCTTTTTCATTTCTTCACCTTTATTTGTTTTGTCCAAATTCCCATGACCAAAGTGGAAAAGAGTTTTTTTTGCATTTGTATATTAGTTCCCTTAGTAAACACAGCTTCTCTAATGTGATCTCTAACTACTGAAATGTTCAGACAATATATGAGGATAATAATTTTATCACAACTATTTAGACTAGGTAGATTGATTCGAGATATAAAAAAAACTTTTCAAAACACTAAATATTATCATGGCAGCCAGTTTAAATAGTGAAGAAAGCATGGGTACCCTGAGAGAACCACTGACCTTTGGTTGGAAAAATACCAATCCAAATCAATTTAGAAAAAAATGCAATGGACTACAAGTAATAGGTTTACATGACCTCTTATTTTTCATGAAAACATTTTCCTTACCTGTGTACAAACTTGTCCACTGCCTTGAAATCCATCATCACAGCTACAGTTTCTGCCATATCCTTCCTGCAATTAAATCAATGTTTGGATGATTCTTTGAATTTAACTTGTTTATGATTCTTTTATGTAACAATAAAGTTTGAGGTAAAAATGGAATGTATTATAACAGCTCTATTAAACTTTCCATGTCATAAGATGTTACCATACATAGAATGTTCAGGAAATCATATGAAATTTGTGATGTTGATCAGAAATGATAATATCTGTCAGCAATCATATCTGTTGTGGATCATTAAACTATGTTATTTTACTTCATGTAACCAAGTCCCTACAAGCACTTAACACCACCAAACACAATATAGTCCGACTTGTAATAAACATGACAGCCAACAATGTCTTCTTCACATGGTTTCTGTCCTTGTGATCAATCTTGAAACAGTTTAAACTTTATACTTACTATAAATATACATTGAGCATTATTATGACAGCCACCATTGTCCTGGTCACATGGGTTCTGACATTGTGACCCATCTCCCACCAATCCAGTAAAACAAGTGCAGATAACTCTTCCACTCTGTGCTACCTCACATGTAGCGTTTGGACTACAGCCTCCATTGTTGTAAAGACATGATAAACCTTAAGATACAAAACAATCCATGTTATATCCATGTATAAGGTTGATAAAACAAAACAAAAAATACCAAAAATTATATGGAATTTTAGTTAATCATTTGCCAGTTATAATTAGGTCAAGTTTAATCACAGGTAATTTGGAAATTGAGAAAAATATTGTATATAAAAGAAAATTTAAATTCCTGATTTGCATACAAATGTTTAGAAAATTTGTACTTTGTTAAAAATTTGAGTCCTTGGTTTACCTTTACCCATGAAAAATTGTATCCAACGAATAATAATGAATCCATAGTAAACATACTTACTCCAAGCTTGAAGGGTTCCATTAACATTCATAAATTCACATGATGTTCCATTAAATCCTGATTTGCATAAACAAACTCCTGTCCCATTGATACCATTATGACAAACTCCATTATTATTACATGGGAACTCTGCTCCACCAGGACATTCTATAACAGAATTTAGATAACAATTGAGTATGGACAGTCCCATCAGACAGAGCTACATTGTATGTATCTAGATATAAAGTAGAGTATGGACAGTCCCATCAGACAGAGCTACATTGTATTATCTAGATTTAAAGTAGAGTATGGACAGTCCCATCAGACAGAGCTACATGGTATGTATCTAGATATAAAGTAACACTGATGGTGAATATAATCTGACTAGTTTGAAACAATGTATCCAGACTAACATATTTACAATCTTATCTGTCTTCAAGATAATCTTTTGCAGACAAAAAACAAATGTTAGAAAGGAATTTTGATGTAATTGAAATATCCTTTTGGTCAAGGCTGTTGGTCATATTTAGGCTTTATATTAAACTGTACATAACATGACATTTTTTGGGGGCAAATATTATGATTGTGACGACATGTTTTAAACATTGCAGTGAAATAGCAAATAACTTTTCTGCAATCAGCTGGTTAAGACTATAGCATATGATTTACTTATTACATAAAATAACCAATCTTGAGAAGTTTAACTGAGTTTTACTATTTTTGACCAAATGAAGTCTCAGAATACATTCATTTCATTGTTATTCATTCAATAATTTAGGAATACAGATGAAAATGTTTTATTTGCAATTAAAGTTAAGGAAGTTCTTTATACACTGACCTTGACAATTTGGACCAAAGTATCCATGACAACACTCTGGAACCTGTTAACATTGTAAATAAATCTATATTAAGAATAACTTTATAGTACATGTAGTTACATTACAAGCTTCTTTTTATTTTTGAGAGTTCAATATTTTAAAAAAAAGTGTGGCTCACATAAGAAAATAAAAGTATTGGTGGTGTTTTTGGCGGCAGTCTTTTTGTGCCAATTGCTGTTTTTCAGGGGTATCATTTGCGCCAAATTTTGTTTTCCAAATGTATCATTTGCCCCAATTTACCTTTAAAATTGAGAATGGAAATGGGGAATGTGTCAAAGAGACAACAACCCGACCAAAATAAAAAAAAAAAAACAACACAACAGCAGAAGGTCACCAACAGGTCTTCAATGTAGCGAGAAATTCCCGCACCCGGAGGCGTCCTTCAGCTGGCCCCTAAACAAATATAGACTAGTTCAGTGATAATGAAAGCCATACTAATTTCCAAATTGTACACAAGAAACTAAAATTTAAATAATACAAGACTAACAAAGGCCAGAGGCTCCTGACTTGGGACAGGCGCAAAAATGCGGCGGGGTTAAACATGTTTGTGAGATCTCAACCCTCCCCCTTTTACACATATCTATCATAAATATCAATGATTAATATTTATTCTTATTTTTGGCTTAAAAAGTATCATATAATCAGACACATTTCACCATGAAGATGAGCATCTGGAGAGAAATGACTTGAAATGCAGTAGGCAGTCCAAGATATTCTAAAAGAGAAGAAAATATAAGCTTCTGCTGATTATGTTTAGCCAAATACGTTGATGACTAAGTGCTCTGCCCCAACCATCCGTATTGGCTAAAAATCTATCTACCGCAAGACGTACTAGTAATGGAGCAGAAGCATTCCATGGGGAATTATTATGAACTTTTTTATGCATTTCATCCTTCAATGTTTGTATTTTTGGACAATAAAGTGAAGTCACAAGCTACTACATACATTAAATTGGGAAGTACCCATGCAGAAGCAGTAAGAAGAAAGTATGTTTCAGAGAAGAAAAAAAATGCTGTGTAAACTGCCAGTTCCAAGTCGGAATAAAGGTGGATGGATCATTTTTCTTCTAATTGGCACAATCGTATGTTTTATTTTTGGCGCAAATGATACCATGTAATTTTAAAACAAGTGGCGCAAATGTAGCATTGGAGAAAAAAAGTTGTGGCGCAAAAGGACACATTTTTGGCGCAAACAGATCTCTCCCGTGTTTTTATTGTATGAATATAGTGATTATCAATCTAAATTATGATTGTAAGTATGTTTTATTTTGTCAATGCACTTATTAACATGGATGACTTGATTGCATAAATGTAGTATAAATTTTGTTTTTAACTTTATTGGGTAAGATTTTTATACACTACGATATATATAGCTATTCTATAAAAGCATGCAAAGCATAATCAATTAGCTTGCTATGTTGCCAACCTATTGTTTGCAAACATCAAAGCAAACATAGCAAGCATGTTGATCAAAGGTTTGCTTTTATAGAATAGCTGTAACCAGCAGCAGTGATATATTGTACACTTGACTTACCAATGTTCGTTGTTCACATAATCCACGACAACCTTTACGTGAGTATCCATCATGATAGGGATAATAACAATCCTTGATTAGGTCATTTTTATTCACCTGCTCATAACCCTCTGGACATAAATAGTATCCTATAGAACAAGCTTTACATGGACCCTACAACATAGGTAATAAATAAACTGAAGAATTATCAGATAAAAAAAATCAACAAATGTGATGTTTCTTGAATCTTCAAATAAGCTTTTGATAAGTGTCAACATTATTTATCCTAATTGCTAAAACAATAAAATGAAAAGTGTAACATTCTTGCAATTTCATAGTCCAAATAAAGGATCTTTTAATACCTTCTCTAGATTTCCAAAATGTTTTCTGTCGCATTTTTAAATTATAATACATTTGTATAATTTCAAAATTTATCATATATATAATATTATTTAGTCAATACCATAATATATTTGTTCATGACTTACATATATCAAATCATTTCTATGACAAAAAACAAGTTTATGCTTAAGTGTAAATAAACATAATGAATAAATATAAGAAATAAAAAGTTCATCATAACTGTACACCACACAAACTTACAAAGACTGTGTTTACTTGAGTTATATTACACTGATGTAGTATAGGTGACAGAAGACCATCAATACCATGGACCACACCTCCTGCTGTTATCATATTTGGTGCTGATATCAAAACATTATTTACATAGACCTAAAATACACAAAGAAATGTAATTACCGGTACATAGCGATTTTAAAGGATTCATTTTTTTTTTTAATATGTGAAAAAATTGTGACTCAATTTCAGATTCTGTTATAATAGCTGTAAGTTTTCACTAGTAATGTTTCAATATTCTCTTACTGAATAATTCTTAGTAATTGATTTAATCAATAATCAAGTTAAGATTCATACAGATTTAAGTTTGGTTCCACACTTGCTTGTATGACAAAACTATGATAGCTTTTAATGTCACAGAATATAAGTTCCTTCATAATAAAAGTTCCAAAAGAAAAACTATTCTGGAATATTATTTCCACCGGACTAAATATTACAGTATATGTTCCTATCGGAATAAATAGTAATTTGTTCCAACAGGAATAGGTATTATGACATTGTTTATAACAAACTTTCCAGTGGAACTTCTGTTAGGTGGAACAAATATATGTTGACAATAAGAGTTGTAAAGAATTTATTATTATTATTATTGTCATGAATTTAAGAAGCAAATTTATGCTAATTTGGTCAACTTAAAAACTTTTAACAAGCAAAATTTTTTTTTAAAATAAATCCTTTTTCCATTATTTTTAAAATCATGCCACAAATATACAAATTAGATGCATCTTAATCATTAAAATTGTCCTTTTCTAAATGGTCATTTTGAAAGGCAATGATAATAATACATATTCTTGTTACCGTTTCAGAGAAGCAGAAACATTCAGTTAACATTGTCAATAAAACACAACTTATAATAAATAATTACAAACGAAAGTGAACCAACGCCTGGTGAGTCTGTAGTACGATAGAGTCCATAAAGTGGATACCCGAGGGTATGCAGGGTCGTTATGATAAAAAACATAAAATGTAGAGAGTCTTATAACAACAACACTTTACGGACTGCTGCAGAAATTTATTGATCGACATGTTTCGGTGCCTAGGGCACCGTCATCAGGATAAAAACAATACATAAAATCATGTTGAAGTACAAAATCGGGTTGTTAAAATTTAAACGTCACAATGTTGCAATGGTAAGTAACGTTATTAATAGCAACGTACTGAAAGTGAAAGTGAAAGTTCATTGTAAGTATGTAAATAAACTATAAAAAGAAATTAAAAAAAATAAAATGTTTTTGTTGCGAAAATGTTTGTTAAAATTATTCTGCCAACATGTGTTTGTCCTCTTGCATCGTGGAAGGAATAATACAATAAGTTGTCAGGCTGTGTATAGACTGTATAGGTTGTGTGGTCTGAATGTTCTAAACTTTCTTCCCCAAAATAGACGACATTTTATCAGCAATTCCGTACCATTTCGACTGGCTTCCCTTGGCCAGAGGTACTGCTTCCAATCGCGTCAGGAATGCTGTAAAATGTTTCGGTCGCCGAGAGTAAAGGACAAAGTATAAATATCACTAGTCTATGTTGAATTTTAACTATGTGTTCGTTCATCAAGGAGGAAAAGAACAGTGATAGGAAAGTGTTTTTCTCTAATAGAATTCATTTGAAATTAAATGCACCCGATTTCGTATTCTTCAAATTCAATCTGATGCTCCCGAAAATATGTTAATCAAACATACAACCCTCAAGATACAACCATTTTTACAGATAACTGGCCATTCCCGATAGTTTGATGAACGAACACATAGTTAAAATTCAACATAGACTAGTGATATTTATACTTTGTCCTTTACTCTCGGCGACCGAAACATTTTACAGCATTCCTGACGCGATTGGAAGCAGTACCTCTGGCCAAGGGAAGCCAGTCGAAATGGTACGGAATTGCTGATAAAATGTCGTCTATTTTGGGGAAGAAAGTTTAGAACATTCAGACCACACAACCTATACAGTCTATACACAGCCTGACAACTTATTGTATTATTCCTTCCACGATGCAAGAGGACAAACACATGTTGGCAGAATAATTTTAACAAACATTTTCGCAACAAAAACATTTTATTTTTTTTAATTTCTTTTTATAGTTTATTTACATACTTACAATGAACTTTCACTTTCACTTTCAGTACGTTGCTATTAATAACGTTACTTACCATTGCAACATTGTGACGTTTAAATTTTAACAACCCGATTTTGTACTTCAACATGATTTTATGTATTGTTTTTATCCTGATGACGGTGCCCTAGGCACCGAAACATGTCGATCAATAAATTTCTGCAGCAGTCCGTAAAGTGTTGTTGTTATAAGACTCTCTACATTTTATAATAAATAAGTTTAGTTAAATCTTGATTGTTTTCAATGCTAAATCTATCACCTATGAACAAAGTATTTTTTTCACTTAGTACTTTTTGACACTTTGATACAAATTTGTGGCCATGAGAGTCATTCACTTCCACTTTAGATTTTGTAAAGTTGCTAGAACTTAAATGTTGATCTGTTTGATGGAAAGCCATGAGAATTATTACTATGCAATAAAATTATTGCTGAAAGAAATGAATATGTGCTTGTTTGTTTATGAAGTTAATAAAGGTGTTATGCCTATACTGCAAGTGGGCACTATTTTACTATACCTTGCTACCTATTCTGGTAAACTTTAATTGCTGAGTGGTGCCTAGTACAGTAGGTATTGTTTCTCCGTCTTCAAATGAGCTCAACAATCTTATTCTTGGTAACATATAAAACTTCAGGTACCTTGATTGCTAAAAAATACTTTAATTTGAATGCCAAAAATAATTTCAATAAAAAAAATCTTGTGTACTGTACCCAGTGTCTTTTAATATATGTTAGTATGCACTGCATTCATATACAATTAACAGCCATTTTCCTAAATAGATTGGATTTCAGTATTCCTTTAAAAAAAACTGTCACAGACACAGCAAAATTATTTATTTTAAACGCATGTTTAGAGGTACACACAATATACTTATAACTGAGATTCAATATCCAAACAAAATGCTGAGACTTCAGGCTCGAATACTATTTATTAGATGTATTTGATTAGGGTATTTCATTCTGAATTTTCTCAGAGTTTAGTATTTTTGTGATTTACTTTTCTCTTCCATTGTTGTCAGTTCTGAGGCATCAGTATTACTTTCATTTCTGAGTTCTGAGAAAACAAGAGCACCGGATGATTTGTGATAACTACAAAATATATGTTATGTTCAACCATTGCTGAGGTCTGAGAATAGGCAACAGCAGTATTCACCAGTCATAGGTCATACTTACTACAAAAGAAATGTTGTGTCCAACCATTGCTGAGTTCGTAGGTACCAATAGGGTATACTGGTTCATATTTAGCATTATGTTGTCTAGTATGCCTCTCATCTGAAAAAAAGCAACCAAACTTTATAAAGCTTTTTGTTGTATTATACATGTCATTTAATAACAAGCACCTGGTTTATTTGAAAACCCTTAAAATTTAAAAATTAAGTTTGATGAATTAGGCAAAATACACTTTATATAAGATACCCTATTAAAGGATCATTCAGGTCAAGTTTGGTTGTAATTGGTCCAGTGGCTTCAGGAAAAGATTTTTTTTAAAACTTTTTGATGACGGAGAGACGATGAACAAAGGCAAACGCCAGTTGATGGCAACAGCTGACATAGCCCATAGGGTCAAATAAGCCAAATAAGTAATGCAGGACAGAAAAGTCATTCTCTTTATCTTTTAAAGAAGACATGCATTGTGACATTGAGGCATTCTTTGTTTCTTAAGGAACATATACATTTTCCATCAATTCAGTCAACCTCTATTTCTTATGTGACCTCTGAGAACCTAGAGCCACTTTTTTACATAAATCTTACAAAAAATAATTATCTTTCTGAATTCAAACGAAAAAAAAATGTTAAAAATGACAAGATATAAAGTTAATAACTGTATAAATTTGCATTCTATAATTACCTCTAACCAATCTCCAAATTGACTGTATTCTGAATGACTGTTGAAAAACTCATCTAACATTGGTGTATCAGAGGAAGGGAAAAAAGGTTCTAATGCCTGTAAAAATTCAAAGTAAAAAACTTAATTCATTTACCATTTCTTCACATAGATTTATCAGCAGAAAAAATAGAAGAATATGTCCAGGGAAAGTGGCTTATTCAAATTGGACAAGATTCTTTTTAAACTCAGTGATGTATCAATTTGCTGCAATAAAACATTGTCATTACATGTATTGTGAAAGTATTTACCTTTAACATTTAAATGATAGTAAATGTGTCATTATTGTGAAAATATTTACAAAACAACATATCTATATATTTACAGCCTGTTTTCAGAAAAGAGATGATGCCAACTTGCTGCATGTAACGTTATAAAGGGACATAACTAGAGAACTAGAGAAGTGACGCCACCCACATAATGAACTTGATCTGTGTGTTATAGAAATAAGCATTTTGTACAAGTTTCATTAACATTTTGTTGAGGCAAACTAAAGTTAGAGAACAGAAACTATTTTTTTGAGGTACTTTAAAAGTACTAATATATGGCCAAACGGACAAGGGTAACACTTAATGTCCTTTCCAAGCAGCACAGCAAGTGCAGAAAAATTGTGATCAATAAAAGCTAGTTTTATACATGTAATACTTTTTTGCAATTAAAAGGTATTTGATATTAAAAATGTTCTGTACCTTATCCAATTTCTATTGATGTGTAACTAAATACTTAACCGTCAAGTGTTATCATGAATCTTATTCATTTTTTTAAATTATTTTTGCCTCTATCTGGTTCCTTATTGGAACTGTTCTGAACATTTACCTTAGTAATAATATGAACATAGCCATTGACAGCTGGTATATCTTGATCCAAAAATCCAGATAATATTTTTGTGTCTTCATATGCTCCAACAAAAGATTCCTACAGTATAATATAAATTGTTTTAAGGATTAATATAACCTCTGAATACTTCTGTTAATTTTCTTTAAAATAACAATTCTATTACTTTTTGACAAAAATGAATAAAATCAAAAAATGTATCTTTCAGAACAATCATACTACATACAATGTGTAAACAATTAAAAAAGTCACAAATCCTTTTTTCTTTATATCAGAGAACTTTAAAAAAGTAAATCTACCATCAAAATAAATAATGTCATTAAAAAAAAAAAAAAAATCACTTGTACATCTATTTCTTATTCTTCTGCTCCCATTCATTTCTCACATGTTTGAAGTTAAAAGAATTAAAAAGAAGTTTATATAAATCTATCTTTTATTTTGCTAATTTTCTACTTACATTATTGTAGTTAAATACACTAAGTGAGAAGCCATCATACAATGTCTCCATTCTTATATGTGTTTTCTGGTATGATAACAACATATCTATACTGAACAACCCAGGTAAAGTGTGGAATCTACAATAGTCAAGATATGAAGTTCATTATATTTTCTATTTCAAATACATGTATCGTCATAGTCCTAATTTTATAAAGCAAGTTTCATTTTGAGCAAGCAAAGGAAAATTAAGATTGCATCTGGAAAGAATTTATTTCGGACCATATATTTTCAGGATGTATGACATAATAATAATAACTGCATTATGTATATCAATTCATAAAAGTAAAGAACTTAACCATCCCAGACGTGTTCACTGAACCAATACAGAAGTGTTCACTGCATAAACCCACAAGCATTCACTGAACCAACCCAGAAGTGTTCACTGAACCAACCCAGAAGTGTTCACTGAACCAACCCAGAAGTGTTCACTGACCCAACACAGAAGTGTTCACTGACCCAACACAGAAGTGTACACTGACCCAACACAGAAGTGTTCACTGACCCAACACAGAAGTGTTCACTGCATAAAACCAGAAGCATTAACTGAACTAACCCAGAAGTGTTTACTGAACCAACCCAGAAGTGCTCACTGAACCAACCCAGAAGTGTTCACTGAATCAACACAGAAGTGTTCACTGACCCAACACAGAAGTGTTCACTGACCCAACACAGAAGTGTTCACTGCATAAACCCAGAAGCATTAATTGAACTAACCCAGAAGTGTTCCCTGAACCAATACATAAGCATTCACTGAATCAATACATAAGCATTCACTGAACAAACTTAGAACTGTTGTCAAGTCATTAAAGATTGCATATTTTGGCATTAATATTGAGTCACTGATAAGGTCTTTGCGTCGCACATTTATTCTAAAAACAGTTGTTGGCATGACACGGGTTATGTTCTTCTCATATATGTTATGATGGTATGATACTAAACCCCTAACGGGAAGGATTGTGCCTGATGTTCATATAATGAAATCATAATCTTTCAGTCAGTTTAATTGAAGTCTGGAGCTGGCATGTCAGTTAACTGCTAGTAGTCTGTTGTTATTTATGTATTATTGTCATTTTGTTTATTTTCTTTGGTTACATCTTCTGACATCAGACTCGGACTCCTCTTGAAATGAATTTTAATGTGCGTATTGTTATGCTTTTACTTTTCTACATTGGTTAGAGGTATAGGGGGAGGGTTGAGATCTCACAAACATGTTTTACCCCGCCGCATTTTTGCGCCTGTCCCAAGTCAGGAGCCTCTGGCCTTTGTTAGTCTTGTATTATTTTAATTTTAGTTTCTTGTGTACAATTTGGAAATTAGTATGGCGTTCATTATCACTGAACTAGTATATATTTGTTAAGGGGCCAGCTGAAGGACGCCTCCGGGTGCGGGAATTTCTAGCTACATTGAAGACCTGTTGGTGACCTTCTGCTGTTGTTTTTTTATTTGGTCGGGTTGTTGTCTCTTTGACACATTCCCCATTTCCATTCTCAGTTTTATTAGAAGCATTCTCTGAACCAACCCAGACATATTCACTGAACCAACCCAGAAAGGTTCACTGAACCAACCCAGAAAGGTTCACTGAACCAATACATAAGCATTCACTGAACCAACCCAGAAGTATTCACTGAACCAACCCAGAAGTGTTCACTGAATCAACCCAGAAGTGTTCACTGAACCAACCCAGAAGTGTTCACTGAACCAATATATAAGTGTTCACTGCATAAACCCAGAAGCATTCACTGAACCAACCCAGACATGTTCACTGAACCAACCCAGATGTATTCACTGAACCAACCCAGAAGTGTTCACTGAACAAATACATAAGCATTAACTGAACAAACTAAAAAGTGTTCACTGAACCAACCCAGAAGTGTTCACTGAATCAATACATAAGTGTTCACTGCATAAACCCAGAAGCGTTCACTGAACCAACCCAAACGTGTTCACTGAACCAATACATAAGCATTCACTGAACCAATACATAAGCATTCACTTAACAAACTTATAAGCATTCACTGAACCAACCCAGAAGTGTTCACTTAACTAATACATAAGTGTTCACTGCATAAACCCAGAAGCGTTCACTGAACCAAGCCAGAAGTCTTCACTGAACCAATACATAAGCATTCACTGAACCAACCCAGACGTGATGACTGAACCAACCAGCTCAAACCAACCCAGAAATTTTCATTGAAGTATTCAATGTTTCTTATTTCTTATACTGACCTTATGAAATTTAAGATATTATCAGGTTTATCCCAATAACTGGATTCCATTCTTGATATAACAAAATCCATTGCATTATTATTCGGAGCAAAAAATGTATAATTGTCTGTTGTTGACAATAGGAGGTCTTCATTTCCTAGTTTCTGTAAAAAATATTGTACAATATAGATTCATAAAAACAAATTAAAATACTCAAGATGGAAATAATCTAAAGAGTGTATATCCAAACTTTTTTTCAAAAAAATAAAAATGTCAGATAACAATGCAGATCAAATATAACTAGACCAGTGAATGAACTCACAAAATAATAAAGATTTCAACATACTGAAGTTAGTAAATAGATTATCTCCCCTTTTACATGTTGATTCAAAATTATATTCTTTTACTTATTTAGGTAGTATTAAAAATGTGTAAAGTTTCATCATTCTCTGTCAAACAATTTAGAAGGAAATGTGTTTACAAGGCACATTGGCAGACAGGGTGAATTATACATACTCCTCCAAATCCTTTTTATCAGGTGTATCCTACATTGTCATACATCTTTTTGCTATACAATAGAAATTACCTGAAGAAATCCTAAAAGCTTGGAGAGTCTGGCATCTTCCTCAACAACTTTGTATATTGTAGGGATACATACATATCCATTCCCTACGTATCCCATCATACATGTACATGTATGGTTACCTAAACCAACAGTGGTACAGTCTGCCTATATAAAATAAAAATATCATTTCTTAAATCAAGAGTGGCACAGTAGGCTTGAATAAAATAAAAAAATAAGGTTTCCTGAACAGTAATGGGTATATTCTGACTTATAGAATACAATGATATTACGTTTAGCAAACAGTGGAATACTAATAGTGGTAGAGTAATTTTTATAGTAAGAAATGATGATATAATGCCTCATTAACACGGACATTTATTGCGAACCCTATGTTAGTTTTCAATAGATTCACCTGCAAGTTACCTGTCGATTTAAACTTTTGTAAGTTCTATTGTCCCATCTAACAAATACAACAGGTATGGTTCTCTGTTTAGTTTATTCAATGGGACCTTTAAATTTCTTGCAAGAGAAATCTATCACTTACTGATTAATTTACCTGAACAAAAAATTAAACTGTCAATGATGGAAATACATGTACAAATAAGTATTTATAAAACTGCATGTGATATTGTATTTATTCATCAATAACAAATTTTCAATTTGTTTAATATAAACACTAGTTTAAAAGTTAACAGTTGATTTCTGATCAAATTTCAACATTTTACTGATTAAAATTTGCTTTTTTTAGTCTGTTCACAAATAAAAACTTGAAATGATAATGTTTTCAGTTCTCATGTGGTACATCATTGGGAGTTTTCCGTTAAGTCCTTGTTGAAGTCCGTTTTATTTTTAAAGCCGTAAGTCCAGAATGGTACCAGGATCTTAGGTGCTGCATTATTAAACAGCTAAAAGAGTGTTATCATTAAATAAACACACGATTAAATTATATTAAATTGTACACTTTTATATCATGTCTTGGGCAGAGGTCAACAGGGCTTGCTTTGCCAAAAAGTAATTTTCTTAGTAGAGGTCAACAGTGCTTGCTCTACACTCTAGTAGTTAAGTAAGGTTTTAAGAATACCAGCAAATCACTCTTTTTTATGTGACGATGGATAGAGGTCAACAGAGCTTGCTCTATCACTTTATTAATTTGTTTTGAATAGTTACAACAATATACAGATTATTGTTTTGTTCTTTAAATCTGTTTTGCTTATCTTATATCTGCATGTATAAACATGTATGCATATGTATTTTGTCTTCAATTAATGTTTTTGTTTTTCATTCTACATTACGTACACAAATACATGACATCAAGGTATTTGTTTTATTTTTTATCATTTTTTTTTTATCTCAATATATTTCATAACCTTTTATAGGTTGAATACAATAAGAAGTTGTAATTTTTATTCATTATGCTATGGAAATGTAGGGAGGGATCAAAATAGTTTGCCTTACATTGGCATGTGTACTTGTTAAACATAAAAGGTAGAGGTCAACATGGCTTGCTCTGCTTTTTTATAATCTTTTAACCTTAATATCCAGACATGGACAGGAGCAATGCTTTATATTATACACATATTTTTTCTTTCTCTTTTCATTTTAATGTCGTCTTAATTTGAATGAAATGATTGCATTTGGATGTAAAGAAAGCAAACGTTTATATTAATCAATTTAACTCTTATAAAATTTATCTCCAAGGTTTCTCGGGTGGCGGCTCCCCAACTCTGTGATTTGGGGATTGTGGCGGTATTTATTCCCCACCTTTGCAAATTATTGTCATTTATTCAGTTTTGGTTTATTACATAATTGTTCATAACATTCAGTTGTATTATGTTTTTATGGTTTCTGAATAAATGACCTTTATCGCAAACCTTGTGTTAGATATTTTGCAAATGAACTCGAATCCTTGGAGTATTTCCTTCTCACGTCATCAGTTTAAAAGAAAAATTTGGCTGACAAAAAATCATTTTATGGGACATAAAAACATTTTTGTCAGGAAATTATTCTTATCAAGAGTAATATGAAACTGTAAATTTGCATGGGGTTGTCTGTAAGTTTTTGATTACAGGCAAAGACCAGTGGGGTTATCTCACGATCAGGGTCAAGATTAATTACTAGTATGATTGTTTAACGATATTTAATTGACCAATGAGGATTAGGTGCATGTTATCTTTTCACATGTGTTTAGATTAGCCAGCATTCTCACAATTGCACTGAATGCTAGAGGACGCAATTTTAGTGTTCTCAAGAAAAGTGAAGATTTTTAATTTCCCATCCACCTACTCCCTTGATTCTTTAACAGATTTATATTCATAGGTATTATTTTTTAAATTAAAAATTTTGATTTTCATGTGCTGATGATTTCAATCTTTTATTGTACTATATTTATTTGTTTATATATTTTGTAATTTAGTTATTGAGGGTGGCGGTATTTATTCCCCACCTTTGCAAATTATTGTCATTTATTCAGTTTTGGTTTATTACATAATTGTTCATAACATTCAGTTGTATTATGTTTTTATGGTTTCTGAATAAATGACCTTTATCGCAAACCTTGTGTTAGATATTTTGCAAATGAACTCGAATCCTTGGAGTATTTCCTTCTCACGTCATCAGTTTAAAAGAAAAATTTGGCTGACAAAAATATTTTTTTGGTCAGGCAAATTAATCAATGAGTTATAGATTTCTCCTAGAAAGAAATTAAATGTCCAGGTGAATAAACTACACAGAGAACAATAGCTATTGTATTGATTCAATGGGTCAGGTAAACTTGCAATAGTTTAAATACCTTGATCAAGAGCAGAAGACTCTGTGGAAAACTTTCATTGGTTCGCTATAATTTGAATTGAATTTGAATCCAATGCGAATTGAATTCGCTAATTGCGTTCACACACTCTTCTTTTTTAATTTGATTCGATTTGGCTTATTACAATTATCCACTTCGCATTAGAAATACGCTTTTGTGAATACGAATTAAAAGTTAACGTCCTTTGGACAGTGAAGCGATTTGATGTGCATTGCAATTCAAATAAGAATTGACGTAGTACGTAAAACGTTTCGAATGCGAATTAAACTAACTCAAATAGGTTAATGCGAATCAAATTTGAATTTCAAGTGAACTCAGCATTACAATATTTTTGGGAACATATATCACCAAATTTAGATGCATTTTATACAAATATACACCCTTTTGAAGACATTTTATATAATCGCTCATAAGTAATAAAACAGATTCATAACAAATTTTTATGAATATCTTATACATGTACAAGTTTTTGCAAATCTATCTGAAATAGCCTTTTCACTGTTCTTTGACATAAATTCAAATATGAAAGTGATGCAAATAAGATATTTCAACAAACCCTTATTTCAAAGTGGCAGTATGATTTTCAAAATAACTTTTTAGAACCAGCATAACTGATTAATTGTAAAATTGATTTAACTTCCTATAAATAAATTGAGATATTTGCTACTGAACAATGAGCAAAAACAGTCATTTTTTTGTATTTTCTCAGTTCATTCCCTTTATATCTGTTATAGCTTGTAAAGGATTTAAATCATTCTTTTGGTTTTTATTAATAGTTTTTCCATGAAATTTCTGTAAACAGTCATACTTAACCAATTACCAACTTGTCTTAAAAATTGGTTTAATACTACAATAATGTAAAGTATGTTCCCTATAGGAATTTTTAAAACAACAATTTTATTTGTGTCAAGAAGACCTGATACATATAAAGTTACTTACCTTTCTGTGACAGTTGCCATTGTTTACAGTGCAGGGATCATTGGGGACACAATAAGTACCATTTCCATGAAAATCATTAATACATTCACACAGAGTCTGATAACATAAATATATTTCATCATTAAAATAATTTGCCAAAGAATTAATGCAACTCTTTAAATTTTTTTCCATTTCATCATTACAAATAAGTTGTCGGAGGGTCACTTTAACTTTTAAAATTTTTCCACCATTTTTTTTAATGAAACAGGGCTAATCTTTATTTCTTGGATTAATCTAAGCGTGAAAAATAAAAGTTTTCTACAAGCCAAATTTTTCAACACAAAATACATATTGGTATCTAAGGAAGGTGTAAACAACATTTACAGAAACTGTTTTTTTTTTCTTCTTCTTAATATATTGAGTAAAGTGTCATATAAGTACACTGTATCTCATATCCAGTATTCCATATAGTATGGGATAATTTGAAACAATTCTAAAGCTTTTGTTTGACTATGTTATAAACATTTATTTTTATTTAAATTATTGCACAAATATACTTACAATCCATAGAAGAATATTTAACGCACATACATGCTCTTGCAATATGATATTTCATTAAAAAACACTATAAGCCACCTGTATTTTTCAAATGTAGGCATTATAAAGTCAACTTTGTTAAAAAAAATAATACCTTAAGACTCAAAAGATTTTTTCTGGCAATTAAAATGTTACTGTCCTAATGCCAGGACACCTGGAAGACATTTATCATAGTATCTGCAAAGTTTGACCTTGTGGTTAAAAATTAAGAATATCAGACTGCATAAGACAAGTGATGACAATATTAAAAAAAGTGAGCTAAATGAAATATTATTTTTCTAGTTTATGTGAGCACCTGTGTTTTTGTCCAGTGTGGTGTGCATCTTCCATTTACATGACAATCTCTATGTGAGTTACACTGTACACTACGATAACAAAAGTTCCCATCACCGACCCATCCAGCCTCACATTTACAGATGTTATCACCTGGTCCTGTCTTTAAACACGTAGCTTGGAGATGACATCCTCCACGGTCTGGAAGCTGACAGTTGTCTATTTCACTACAGATCAGATCATTGTTGATATACTTTCCTTCATAACCTTGTTGACACTTGCATCTGAAACAATGATTTGTTTAAATAAATTACACAAGTGGCATGGGTTGATTAAATGTGTTGTAGCATTAGCTATTATACTTCTGCACTATTATGTGATAAGAATTCATACAACAAAAAAATTTTGGCATTTTTTAAAGGTTCTCAAAAGAAACATATTTTCAGAATTTTATGACTTTCGATTACACAACCTCAATATTTCATTGGTAAATATCTTATGTTTTTCAATACAATTCAATACTAAAACTCAAACAACCTGTAAGAACTATCACAGTAGGCATTCAGATGACAAAATCCTGAAGAATATAACTTTTTCCAAAGTCTAGGGCGACAGAACATTTGTTTCATGTCACAATTATCTCCCTTGAACAAATGGTTTTTACAGCGTTTACATGTTCCATCTCCATCTATTGTGTTCTTACATATCCCCTTCTGACAGGTGCAAGCTAAACAAACAAAAAAAGAAATAAAAATATAGTTTAGTTAACTTTTCAGAAATATATTGTATCAGAAAACTTCAATTTCAAAAATTTGGCAGCATTTTTTTCAAAACTTAAGCCAGGTCAAGTAAAAAAATCATTCGCCAGACATTTCATTTGTACTGAAACATTCTACTTGCTTTCAATACCTGTGTCTATACCAAGTAATACTCACAATACAGTTGATCATATCAATCTTCAGATGACAGCAACCAGTCAACTTCTTTACAGAAATATTATGAGGTTATGTGTTGTTGCTTTGATTCCATTTGAGTGCAGTAATCTGAATAGTTAACACTGAGGAAATACCCCAAAACAACATTTTCAAAAAGTACTACCTTGTAGCGTAAGTAGTGAAATCATTTTAATAATCTTTTTTAAGAGTACATGTATTTACCTCCTGTTTACCTGTTTTTTATGCAAAATTTCTGTAAAGACCTTTCATACCATTTTGGCAATGTTTGATTCAATTTACTTCAGTGCCCCAAGCTAATTCAATATCTATCCAACTCAGTCAGCACAGTTATTGCCTCATGAAACATTTTTGTTAGAAATACATGTACAACATATTACATAGATAACTCAGCAATTTTCAAGTCAATTACATTTTAAAATTTGATAACTCCTACTTCAAAATGAAGTTTAAAAAGAAAAAAAATATCCCTGTATAAAACCATTACAAAACAATATAGAATATAGTATAAAAGGTAATTCAAAACGGTGAATCAGCAACTCAAAACTAGGACTTGAATCTACTTGTTCCAGATTTAACCCTGGTTTATACTGTTTATAAATGTTACAAGTATGGCCAAGGTTACAATATTAACTTACTCTGATTACAGAATGGACCAAATTTATTAGGATCTTCACACTGGTTACATAGGGTACCAGTAAAGCCTGTATCACACATACATGTTCCATTACCATTCACTCCATCCATACACTGTTAAAAATACAAGATAAATATATCCAACACTATTTCCATTAAACCATCATAAACGAAATCATACAAGTATTAACCAATTTCTTTTAAAATATTCATTTTTTGGGAGTATTCTATAAAGGGGGTCGGTCTCATTAGGGGGTTCAAATCCCAGATCCCACTTACAGTTTTGTCATATTCCCATATCCCACTTAAACTATGTATGTAAGGAATTCTTATTTTTTTTGTATTTTCCCATGTCCCTCTAGACTTCATTTCCCATTTTCACGGCACAATAATTTGACTTTTACTTGTCATGCTTACAAAAAATTGACAGTCCCATGTCACGCTTAGACCCCAATTAGACCTACTATGAAGAGCTATTTTACGAAAGCTTCAAGTACTGACTCCTAAATTGCATAGAAAGAACACATATTAAAATTTATGTAAATTAGCAGGAAACATGATGTGCTACCTCCATTACATATATTTCAATACCAAATATTTTTTATAAATATCTCTAGATTATATAAAAATTAGGTAATTACAAATGTAGTAACAAAAAAAATCTAATTAGTACAAGCTTTGTTTGAGACGGTCAATCTTGCTATCTGAAATATCTCAATCTTTAACTCTTTCGAGTGAAATTTATAAATATCTCTGTTTAAAGTAAATCAATTATTATATATATATTGTCTGTGTTAGTTTTAATCCTTATGTTTTATATAAAACTTAGTAACCTTCTCCTTAACCCTTTCCTCCATAATGACGCCTTTTGACGCCACCCCCTTTACTCCATAATGACGCCTTTTGACGCCTGTGTAGTACCTCAGTTGAAACACTTCGACTACAAAGTGTCTGCAGTTGACTTAACAAAGTTTGTATCCAATATGAAAAGGAATATCATAGGAATATCTGACTTAAATTTATTTGATGAAATAGTTGTTTTTCACAATGCTTTAGTACTTCAAATCATAAGTTCAGCATTTTATCAAAAAAATCCTATGCGAATCAAGTATGCAAAAAAAAAAATTCAATGGAGGAAAGGGTTAACTCAGTTTCTTCCTTCAGTACATCTATAGACCCAATAGAATGAATTGTGAAACATGGTTTGTTGATTACCTGAGAACATATTCTGGAACCCTTATGGGCTTCAAAACCTGTCAGTTACAGTGCATGTATCTAGGTAGTTTGCAACCTTACCAACTATTTCCTGAGCATGGATTACTGAAGCCTGATAGACATCGTACCTGCTCTTGACCAGAGCATGAATTACGGAAGCCTGCAAGACAACTTACCTCCCCCTTATATGAGCATGGATAATAGAAGCCTGCAAGGCAAATTACCCCCACATTGGAACATGGATTACTGAAGCCTGCAAGACAACTAACCTCCCCCTTATCTGAGCATAAATTACAGAAGCCTGCAAGACAACTTACCGGTACCTTTTCCTTATCTGAGCATGTATAACAGAAGCCTGCAAGCAAACTTACCTTCCCCTTATCTGAGAATGGATTATGGAAGCTTGCAAGACAACTAACATCCCCTTACCTGAGCATGGATTATGGAAGCCTGCAAGACAACATACCTCCCTTTATCTGAGTATGAATTATGGAAGCCTGCAAGTCAACTTACCTCCCCTTATCTGAGCATGGATTATGGAAGCCTGCAAGACAATGAACCTCCCTCTTTTCTGAGCATGGATTTTTGAAGCCTGAAAGACAACTTACCTGCCCATTATCTGAGCATGGATTATGGAAGTCTGCCAGATAACTTACCTGCCCATTATCTGAGCATGGATTTTTGAAGCCTGAAAGACAATGAACCTCCCCCTTTTCTGAGCATGGATTACAGAAGCCTGCAAGATAACTTACCTGCCCATTATCCATTATCTGAGCATGGAGTATGGAAGCCTGCCAAATCGCTTACCTGCCCATTATCTGAGCATGGATTTTTGAAGCCTGCCAGATAACTTACCTGGCCATTATCTGAGCATGGATTATGGAAGTCTGCCAGATAACTTAAATGCCCATTATCTGAGCATGGATTATGGAAGCCTGCCAGATAACTTACTTGGCCTTTATCTGAGCATGGATTATGGAAGTCTGCCAGATAACTTACCTGCCCATTATCTGAGCATGGATTTTTGAAGCCTGCCAGATAACTTACCTGGCCATTATCTGAGCATGGATTTTTGAAGCCTGCCAGACAACTTACCTGTCCATTATCTGAGCATGGATTTTTGAAGCCTGCCAGATAACTTACCTGTCCATTATCTGAGCATGGATTTTTGAAGCCTGCCAGACAACTTACCTGTCCATTATCTGAGCATGGATTATGGAAGCCTGCCAGATAACTTACTTGGCCTTTATCTGAGCATGGATTATGGAAGTCTGCCAGATAACTTACCTGCCCATTATCTGAGCATGGATTTTTGAAGCCTGCCAGACAACTTACCTGTCCATTATCTGAGCATGGATTATGGAAGCCTGCCAGATAACTTACCTGTCCATTATCTGAGCATGGATTTTTGAAGCCTGCCAGACAACTTACCTGTCCATTATCTGAGCATGGATTATGGAAGTCTGCCAGATAACTTACCTGCCCATTATCTGAGCATGGATTTTGTGAAGCCTGCCAGACAACTTACCTGTCCATTATCTGAGCATGGATTTTTGAAGCCACCAGGACATGGATGACAGTCAATGCTGTAGAAGTTTGGACAACACTGTTTCTTCTTCAAAAGACAAATTGTAAGTTAAGATCAGCTATGTTTAACAATTATAGATGTATTATAAAAAGAACAGTAGACTTAGATGCACAATTTTTTTTATTGGTTGTTTTGATATTGACTTTGAACTAGCTGTCAGTAACTGAAAGTACTCTCAGATCTATTCTTGGTGTCTTTTTTGTTGTTGGGATTGTTCAAGTGATTTTTATAGTTTGTTCATTAGTTGTACTGTTACACCAATGTCCAAGGTTAAGGGAACAGTTGGTGCCTTCAAACTAGTTTAACCAGTCACATTCTGCATGTGCCTGTCCCTAGTCATGAGTCTGTAATTCAGTGGTTGCCATGTTTTGCTGTATATCATAATTGTTTTTCGTCCATTATTATTTACATAAATCAGACTGTTAGTTTTCTTGTTTTAATCCTTCTGCATATGTCATTTTGGGGCTTTTATAGCTGACTATGTGGTATAGGATTTGCACATTATTGAAGGCTTTACAGTGACCTATAGTTGTTTACTTCTATTGCATTTGGGCTCTGGTGGAGAGCTGTCTCAATGCTAATTATAACACATCTTCTTATTTCTATATGTAAAATGTGAATAAAAATATTTTTTTTCAATAATGAGTTGACAATAACTTCATCTCAAGTGGTTTTAAATACTACTTTGTATTGAATTCCTCTCACTGATAACCCCCTTTTTGTGTACAAAAAATGGTTTGTTTTGCACTAAATTTTTATTTTTGTTGTTTTATAAAATATGTTTTGGTTTCTCTTTTGAAATAAAATATTCATAACTCTTTTTAGTGTATTGTTTATAAGTGTTATTTTCAAATAAGACAACTCCATAATTGATTTATATATTGTACTTACAATATGAGTTCTGTTACAAACTTGAGCACAACCACCTAGACTCATGCGGTAGATTGTATAAGTACATCCTGTTCTAACCTCATCCTGTTATAAGTAACCAAAGATATATGACTCTGCCTTTCAGCAAATTAATAATTATCTAAGGCTGAGTTCACTTGAAACTCTTCAATCAACTTCAGAGTTAATAGATTATAATGTGAACGCACTAGAGTTGATATTCAGAACAACTCTAAGCAACTCTAGGGAAAGGCCCTGACCAAGTATTAAAAATAAAATATTCTCATTGGTTTGACGTCATTCAAGAGTTTCTCAAGTTTAACCCTGAGGGTTGGAACCAGAGTATGAGGGATTAACTCGAGTGGTTCAAGTTAAATCGTTTTGTTGAAACCCAAGTAAGTAAAGTTAACTCAAGAGTTTCAAGTGAACTCTGCCTAACTAAAATTATATTAAAATTGAAAACATTGTTACAAAAAAAAGTTTTCTTAAGCTTAAACTAATACTAAAAAAATATAAATCATTCAAAACTAAGTTCCCGCAAGATAACTCTGATAAAATATTTGTGCATTAATTTATGATTGCAGTGGTTAAGTATGTAAACCTTCCCTACCTTTTATAAAGATATTATTATGCATGACCAAATACTTACAAACTGAATTCATTACTACATGTATGAGTTCACACAATAACAATTATATTAACATAGTTATACACCAGTTTGTTGTCTTTTTTCATAAATAAAGTGGTTGTTATGTTCATTGTATTCTCTGGTTTTATATGTAATTATGTATCATTATATTATCATAAACTTTATGTTGCTTACACATAATATCTGTATAATCTAAATATGTTATAAATATATGCAATTTTGCGCCTGTCTCAAATCAGGAGCCTCTGACCTTTGTTAGTCTGGTATAATTTTTAATTTTAGTTTCTTGTGTATAATTTGGAGTTACGAGTATGGTCGGGTTGTTGTTGCTTTGACACACTCCCCATTTCCATTCTCAATTTTATAGCATAATTATGATTATTGCAATAAATGTCTTTATCTTATTTTAACTTACCTTAATAGGAACATCAGTAGAGCTTGGACAAGTTAAACCATCTGTATCTATACATGGCCCACATGGTCCCTGAAATAAGTAAACTGCTCATAAGCTAATTCGATATTAGAAAAATAAAAGTTATAAACTTCTTTCTTAAAATGAAGATATTTGTGTTGCATTTAACCTTTGCTTTTTAATAATCAATTTTACCAAATTTCTAAGTGAAAAAAAAATGGTTTAAAAAAATTGCTTTAACAATATTGCCTTATTTTAAATTTACCACCCTCAATTATTTTTAAATGTAGTTTTGGTATGAAAGTTAATGCAATTACATGTATATAAGGTGAGCATTCCAATTTAAGGGACAAACACAACAAATAGACAAGGATAACACTAAATGCCCAGGGCAAGGGCAAACTAAATGTTGTTCACAATACAGTAGATTTTATTATTCAATAAAATACTGCAGTTTTATTTTATTTGAATGAACCACCATTATCAGAATAAATTATACCTCAAAATGTGACATTATTGTTTTTACAGAAAAAACATAAAACTAAACAAACCTACCACTACTAATTCTGATGTTTCTTCATCACATTGACTTGGGAGAAGTGAGTTGATATGTCCCGGTAGAAGTACAGATTCTATATGATGGTAAAGCCCATTCATTGCTGGTATATCTGTTTGTGTTATACTGATATATTTGTTTAACACTATCTGTCCCTACAATATAAATCAATTGTTGTCAACTGATAAATCAGTAAATAATACAATATTACCTTTGGTTACAATAAAACTATTTCAGAAGGATTTTTAAATACTTCTTCGTTATCACTAAGACAGCACACTTCTGCAGGATTATGAATTTTCAAATCTTTTATGAGTTCAATGGATTTGAACCTTGACCTGTGATTTAAGGTGCAGAAGTTTAGAGACTAGAGAGTACCTTAAATTCACCTCAAGATGTATCAGTTAGATTTTTTTTATAAAGAAGGCTTATGTTCTATGTTGATAAATGTAGTTCACTTCCATTGTTTCATTTCAATTATACCTTCACAATAGAAAAAATAATTGTGGATTCTGAAAACCTAACCAAGATACTTCAAAATAATAATAACAATTCTGAAATTTATCACTGTCAGATGGGCCCTGATATAAAATATGCAAACATCTTTAAACCTTATGAAATATAAATATGTTTACCTTTTCAGTTACATTAACAGCTATTTCTACATCAGCCTGAGACCTAATTCTGTCTAAATCTATCAATTCAGCTGCTTCAATCTGAAACAAAAAAATGTTTACTGTTTATAAAATCTTTTCTTTCTTATTATTGATTATCCATGACTTTGAAAGCAAGTCAAGAGTTTCTTTGCTACAAACTCATCGAAAAGCAATAGCCAAGAAACTGAGTTTGAAAGACTAAAAATATTCTGTTTATTGTTATTTAACACCGATAACTAATGATCAGTGTAATTTAAGATTGAAAGTTATCACCCAGAAACATCAATTAAAAATTTAAGAAAAAAAAGAAAAAAACCTTTTATTACACATTATCTATCATCTGTCATCAAATTAATTTCAAATACATTGAAATGTGTTACAACTTTCTACTCAAAACATTTACTGTTATATTGAATAAGTTATAACTTTTGCTCATTGATTACTCTTGTTTTCAAAATTCCAATAGGGAACATACTTTATATAATTGTTTAGATAAACCAATTTTTCAAGACGTTTCGGCCAATGGCCTTCTTCAGTTCTTTATTTTTCCTCTCAACTACATGGCTGACATTACATTCAATCATTACTATCAAAATAAACATACCACTCCATCAAATATATGGTTTAAAAGTATCTGTCTTAGTGAATTAACACCCTACAAATTGAAAATACTATTATTACATCATTTCACAAATGGAATGTTATCATCATCATCATACTTTATTTCCTCGGAGATTGACAATAGACAACATGTATATAATTAGTACCATTATAAAGTTAGGAAATCATAAATGAAAAATGTTACTTAATATCTTAGATGGAAACTATTTACAGTCTGCAGTATTTTAGAAAGAACAAGAATGTGTCCATAATATATGGATGCCCCACTTGCTCTATCATTTTCTATGTTCAGTGAACCGTAAAATGCTGGTTAAGGAGGCTCGAGGGTATAAAAATTTCAGAAAAAATTAAACATTTGTTTTTCAATACAAATTTCATTTGTTACCTTTTGTAGTTGTTATTTTATCATATGGTACAAAAATCATTCAAAACAATCAATTCGTGTTGGCCCCAGATGACTTTTTAAAATGTATACATCATTGAAAAAGTTCCAAATTATCTCCCTTTGGTGAAAAAAATGCCATTTTTTGGCTTTAAAATTGAAATATCTCTTTCAACTCATCTGTGACCTATATTTTTTAATATAATTTCCATATAAGCTGTACTTTAACTAAACTATTGTAAAATTTGAGCGATTTCTGTAATAAATTTCTTTTTTTTATTTCAATATTAACTTTATTTCTCCTATTACTTCAACAGAAAAAAATCCTTTTTTACAAAAATGTATGCTTCTTTGGAAGGCAGATTGTGAGGGCAAATGAACGGTGACCCCACTTTTTTATTTTATTTTTCTATTAACTTTAAGATAAAGTTCATTTATAGAAAAATATAGAGAAATCCTATATAAATGATTTAGACCCGTGAACCCCCTTAAACTCTAATTTGACATTAGAATTTAAAACTTGTTTTTCTGAATAAGAGACAAAATGGACTCCTTTTTATAGCAGACTATATGATAAACTCATTCATATATATAATAACGGTCTGCTTAATCAAATTCCCAATTAATGTAATTATTATCAATAATATTATTATATCTAATATGAATATACAATAAATTTATGAACCTTATATTTGAGCTTTTGTAAGCCAGTTTATCGTTTTTGAAGGTTATAATAGCAAGCTATTAAAGGGTTAGAAAAAGGCCTGATTTAAAAACTGTTTCATCCAAATATATAAAAGTTTTAATTAAACAGATCATATCATAGGGAACATGTGTATTCAGTTTCAAGTTTCAACTTCATAAAAAACTACCTTGACCCAAAATTTTTACTTGAGGCGGGATAGAGGGAAGGATGAAAAACATAATGCCCATCAACAGAGCATAAAAATCATTCATTGAGGACTCCAAAACAGTGCTCTAGTGTTAAAATGTCTCAGAGATCTTCCTGATCGCCTAGCAGACAACTTGAAATGCTCTCATTTAATCTAGTAAACAGTTTGTATATGAAATTGAGACAAATTAATTCAATTAATCAATTATAGTACTGTGTTTGTAGTTGTGTGTAGACTTAAGCTTATTTGATGAGTATAGTCCAAAATGTAGCTACATGTTTTGCTGTTAAAATCTGCCAGAAATTATATGGAAATTTCATTGTAGCAAGGAAACAAATTCTGTGACAACATTTTTTCTTTTTCTTTTCTTAAAGCATATTATAATAATCTTTTTTTTTTTGTCACATAAGTAACATTATACTTGTGACATAAACAAAATTAACAACAACAATAAAATAACTGAGTTGAACACACACATATCTATATATATACAAGTAAAACTAACTAAGAGTCCCCTGTCCTCAGCTCTAAAGACTGTTTTAAAAAGGAACCAGTTTTTTTCACTTGGTTTATATTAGAAGGATTTAGTAGGACTACTAGATTTGAGTATCAGATAGATTTGGGAACATAGGATTATCTATTGACATGTCATTAAAAAGTTTTATACGTAAAACATTATTAATTTGACAGTGGAGGAGAAAGTGATTTTCATCTTCTATTCTGAGGTTTTACAAGTTGGACATACTCTATTGTCTCGACGTATTTTTAGATATCTGCCCTTCTCAATGAGCAAATTATGGTCACTAATTCTAATTTTTGTAAATAAACGTCTAGTTTCAAAATTTTGATATTAAAGATAAAATTCTTGGTCTTGTTTGACTTTTATATTTTTGTAAAGAAAAAGTTTGTTATTTTCGTTCAAACTATTTATTTTATTTTCCAGTAGTTCTGAATAAAATTTACTTGTAATATTCTTAATCCAAGTCTCTAGTTTATAAAACGTATATTTCCATATTTTATTTCAAAATTCTATCTCATAGATTTCTTTTTATTAAAAAAAAAAAGATTTTTTAATGAACAATATATGAAAACTTTGCAACATTTGTAGCTTGAAAAATAGCAAGGTGACCCATACTTTTTATTATATTTTGGAAAATAGCATAGTAAAATCTTCATTTTAGTATAAGAAGGATCATTCTTAGGAAATATATGAATGACTCAAATGTATGGCGGGTTCCAAATTTTAAGGCAGATTCCTTATCTATAGCAATTGTGACGTTACAAATGTCAAATAAATCAAATCTATGGTTTTTTGTTATCTCCAAATCTATGGCAGATCTTTTTAATAACGTCACAATTGAATAACGTCATATTACATTGTCGCAGCGAATAACGATGGCGAAACCCATATATTTCTTCAAAATAAAGGTATTTCCTTAGACAACAATCTGCAAATGGTTTAAAGGAAGACGTGACCTTTTATTCGAAAGAGGGACAAAATGTGCTGAATAAAGACACCGCTGTTTTCAGAACCGGTTATCTTAGAAAAGGATTTATAATAAATATATTACGGCTGGCAAAGTTATAAAGTGAAAGATCAAATAACAAGATACTAATTTGTTGAAATTACATTATGTGAAAATTCAAACTGTTAATTTTTTTTTGTCTTTTGTTTTATATAAAAAAAAAATGCCTTCTTGTTTGATAAGGAACTTGGTAAGTTTAATGAATGGACTAAACAGGTACCATGCATATATTTTTAAATGTTTACTTTTACCGGGCGCATCATTTTAATCTTTAAGTCTGTATTAGGTTCTATGAACTCATCATTTTTAAAATATTTTAGTTGACCATTATGGAATGTTCATTTCAAAAAAGTTTATAGACATGATCCAGTTGTCGCACATAGATATGGTATGAGTGCCAATGAGACAACTCTCCATTCAAGTCAAAATTTATAAAAGTAAACCATTATAGGCCAAAGTACTATCTTCAACAAAATTACTTGTGTAAAACCATTCAAATGGGAAAACCAAAGGTCTAATCTTTATCAAAATGAGAAACGGATGGCATGACATCACATTTGCCATAGATTAGGAATCTACCATAGATTTGGTACCCACCATAGATTTGAGTCCTACACTTAAACTGATTATCCACTTTAAAAGAGAAAAGGACTTAATTATGGTTTTTAAAATTGTTAAAAAGATCTACATATTTTTGTAAGGTTACCTCGGGTGATGAGAAATGATCCAGAGCATTTTCAGGTAGACTGTCCCAGGCAGAGTTTTCTGGTGTAAACATGGTTATATTTGTTGCTTTAACATGGTTAGTCATACCAGCTTTCTAAAACAGATATAATCATATGTAATTTTAAGTTACAAGAGAAATAATAGCTCACACTGATTCCAACTAAAACAAAAATATATGTATGGGGTTACCCAATATATACATTAACTTTCCTAAAATAAAAGATAAAATTCTACAAAAGGTTATATGATCAGGTAAACAGGGGCAGGATAAACCATATGTCCCTATTCAAATGCATTGATTGTCCAAAAAAATGGGGGGGGGGGGGGGGGGGAGAGAGGGGGAGGCGGCCAACCCCTGGATCAGCCACTGAGTAAAGGAATTAAAAATACATGCATAAAATTTAAATAATGTGATGTATCTCAATTTTATATGAATAAGTACATGCAACCCTCTAAAACCAAACAATAATAATAAATCTACTTTAAAATCTTTGTCAAAACTTGAGAAGTTTGTAATGCTCAAAACAATATATATAAAAGTCTTTAAAAAATGACAAAAAATATATTTAAAAATTATGCAATTTTTAGCTTTTATACCGATGTTAACTTCTACATACTTCAATCAAAGACTCTAATTTGCTGTATTTTTCTTCTGCTTTAATTAAATCCAGCATATTTCTCTACAAGAAAGGTACAAAGGCAGATAAAACAAAATGATTATACAATCAGTACCAAAAAAAAATCAAAATAATTAGATAAGAAAGAAGTCGTAAAATGGTCATCGCCTGTATTACCAAATATGATTGATTGATTGTTGGCTACTTAACGTCTTGTGGCAAATATTTCATGCATGTTCAGAACGATACCAAATATGATTATAATCATTGTGTTTTGTTTACAGTTGTTTGTCTGTTTGTCTTTTTCTTTGTTTAGCTATGGTGTTAATTTCGATTGATGAGTTTGAATGTCCCCCTGGTATCTTTTTCCCTTCTCTAAATTAGATGCAGATATAAGGTCACTATCAGAACAAAATCACAGTAAAATTTCAGGACCATTAAAATAATACAAAATTAACTTTATTGATATTTAATTGGTTATACCTATAAGGAATCATCTTAATGTTTGATCATGTCTCATTTAGTAGCTTTTAATGTCTGCACTGAAATTCCTGTTTTTTTCCCATAATGTCCTTATCATACCCCAAATAAATTTTGATAAAGTTGAAGCTTATTTTCAGCTAATGAAGACCTAAGATAAAGTATCTATTTGAATGTGATTTTACAACTTTTCAATTTTCAAACACAATATGGACTAAATATGTTTGTCAATGACCCGTGCAGGGTTCCACTCCTTCAAAGAAACACAGAAAAAGATTAATGAAAATTTAGTATCATTATCTTTATGATATTTATTTTTGTGTAATCCATATATGTAATCAGTGTAATTAATAAAAATAATGAGATGTGGTATGATTGCCAACAAGACTACAATTCACCAAAGTTCAAATGAAATGAGTGTATACGATTCATTTATATAGCATGTAGACAGGGCTATCAATAAATCTGAAAGAGCAGTTTTAGACTGCCAAAAAAGGTAGCTACTAGCATGTTCATTACAAATAAATTAGTTCAAAGAAGGCAGCTTTTGGAATACAATAAAAAACTGGTCCATACTACCTAAGTGAATGAGATAAAAACTTAACTAACAAGACAGTTTCATTTCTTTAAAGAGAGAGAACAAGAAACTTTATTTATTTACCTTAGGGTCACCTTTGACCTCTGGAGTCTTAGTTAACATTTTACCAATTACATGTACAACTCCATTTGCTGCAATTATGTTCTCTTTTAATACTGTTGTTTTAGATGCTCTTTGACCCACTGACCCTGGTAACTTGTATCGATAGAATAGATCACCATGTTTCTAAAAATATATGATTTCATGTGAATATTTTTGCTCTTTGCACTTGCATTTTGCTTTCAATCAAATATTTTTTTCATTGCACCAACAATATAACACAAAAACAAACAGGAGATCAAAACGAAGTATAATATATATCTTAATCTGTATGAACAGGTTAATTGTTTTTCTTTGCTTGTTCTCAAGAAAATATCATTTTATCACTATAAAGTTTAAAAAAATTCAATTTCTATGTAACAAAACTAGTATAATTCACCAGATCTATTTCATGAAAAACAAGAATGTGTCCCCAGTACACGAATGTCCCACTCGCACTATCATTTTCTATGTTCAGTGGACCCTGAAATTGGGGTCAGAAATCTAATTTGACTTTAAAGTTAGAAAGATCATATTATAAGGAACATTTATACTAAGTTTCAGGTTGATTGGACTTCAACTTCATCAGAATCTACCTTGACCAAAAACTTTAACTTGAAACTGGACAGACGAACGAACGAATGAACAGACGAACAGACCCACAGACCAGAAAACATAATGCCCCTCTACTATCCTAGCTGGGGCATAAAAATTAATCAATCTTTGTAAGTGTATGATTAACATGATTTTTTCACTTGTAATTCACACAAAATTATCTATGAAAATTCAGGGTATAAAATTATCAAATTGTTGATGTTCAATAATATATAATTCAAATACAATTTCAAAGCTACAACTACGTGTATTTCAGCAAATAAAAATAAAATAAAAACACATTCATAAAACTTATTTGTAATTTACAATACCGTTTTGGCCTGAATATTTGCAGGGATCCCTTGTAGTGTATACACATCATTGGCCTCAGCTAACTTATCAAGTGTCCATTCTCCTACTAATATATGTTGTCGCAAAACCTGCCTAGCTGTATCTGTGTCTGCCACAAATTCTTCAAACTGTAAACATGATGAGAGATATACAATAACCAGAAATGTGTAATAATATGAATGTCTGTTAGTTCTTAGACATGGCTATATTAGAATTTACAGCCCAAACCAATGTTCTCTTTTAAAAAAAACCTCTACAAAACCACTGTTAGCTTCTTAATTACAGCAAAGTGCATTGAGTGTGTAGGTAAAGGTAATATATTTGGCTAGCTTGCTTGCTAGCTGAACTGTAAAGTCATTATTAGGTAAGGTACACCACCTTTTTTTCAGAGTAGACTAGTCCGACAGATAACCGATCTATCTGTCTGTAGGACTAGACTACTCCTTAAGGAGGGCAGTATACCTAATAATGACTTTACATTTTAGCTATCAAGCAAACTAGTCAAAGATATTACCTTAACCTACATACTAAATGCATTTTGCTGTAAGGGAAATGTCGTTAAGTAAATTTATTGTAAATATAATTTATTATACATACACTCTGTCTACCAAGAACTGTCCTAAATCCACCATCTGTTGGGATAAACAGTGTAAACGGTCCATTATTACGTAGTTCCTTGTAATAATGCTTGGATACCAGCTGACTTGCATAGTTCATCTTTCCTTTAACCTCGTTATCTCCAAAGTTGTTTAAGTCTTCAATAAGCTAAGTATGAACAGAAAAAAAAGTTACACTAGTCATCAGAATAGTATATTTTACTTCATATAAAATATGAGACTACATAAGGGGACCCTAATAAAAATGTCAAACAGCTTCATATTAAAAGTAAAAGAATCTTTTAAAAATGAAAATATAAATTGGACTGAAAATTGTGTTGACAATGTGAATTAAAAAAAAAAACATTTGACAATCTGTAAAAATGTCAATCATTTTGTGATTGTCTTCAGCTAGTTGTAATAAAGTTTTTCAAAGAAATGAATAGTACAAATTTGTATAACTATAAATATATACATACATCAGCTATATTATTGTAACATGAAAACCCATCTCCTCCAAATCCTTCATTACATGTACAGCTACAAAGAAATGACATGATTGAATATCTACACTAAAGTTTCTCTTTTCAAATTTGGAAGTGGACATCAATAAAATGCATCTTTTAAATATGTCAGGTAAATTTGTATGTTTGAAATTGAGATGTAAAGTTTTACAAGGTTTGAGACCTTGACTTTGAAGTAAGACTTCCAAAACACTCCTTCTTTAGTTTGCAAAAATAAAATTGGGTATCTTAAATATCCATCTAGGCATTTAAAAATTTCTCAGTCAGACAAAGTTTTGTATGTCTAAATATGTGGACATTAAGTTGAAATAAATTTGTAACCTTGACAGGAAGCTAGGTTATGAATGTGTGTGCCATGCAGCCAAATTTATCAACCTTATTCACTACATGACCTTTGCTGTTCAGCAGAAATACTTACTAGAAACATAAGTATTTTATGAACAGAACATGACTTAAACCCACAAACGGACTGAACTTTTTCAAAATTAGATTGACAAACAGATTGGGAGGGTTTTTTATAACCTTAAACTTGTATTATAACAATATAACTATTTCAAAAATAAAGTAAAACCCCCTTGTGAAACCCTTAAAAAATAAATTTGGTCATTGGTTGCCATTTAAAAGCAGTCTTAAATAGTACAAAACGTACTGGTATATGATAATAAGCTAATAAGTACCACAGGACATATATAAATAATAAACTTACTCAAACTGTAATGGACCAATCACAGAACATGTGTACACATATGAAACTTACTCAGGTTGTAATGGACCAATCATAGAACATGTTGCATATTCACTACAGTAAGAGGCATTGATGAAACAAACATCAATCATCACACAGGTCTGTAATTGTAGATCCATTTCATATCCTTTTAAACATTGACAAGTATGCTAAAAAGATAAATCAGTAGTGCTTTAATAAACTAAAACAGCATAGCGATAACTATACTGTTAGAGAATGTATTCATCACCTGTGTCAAAAATTGGTTAATGAAAATTTCATCACAATGCATTTTTATTGAATATGTCCATAAATAAGTGTCAAATACATATAATCGTAACAACATTGAATAGATTTCTTGTCTACTTAACTGATGATGACTAAGTTTTATGTTGTAAGATTGAGGTCTTATACTACATGCATCACAAAATTCAATAATATTATAAACCATGAAAATGGGGTCAAGGTCAGTCTAACAAAGGGACGTGTAACAATGCAACTATCCATAATATAGTTGACCTATGGCTTATACTATAAATGAAGCTGATATAATGACAAAAACTTAATGTGCATCAAAGAACCATGAAAATGAGGTCAAATTCAGAAGAGCCCTACAAGATGCAAATGTATACTGGTATATCTCATTTTTCTTTTTCTTTATTCAGTTATTTCCAATCATAAAGAATAACAAAAAATCATTTTAACGAATTGCTTGTAATTTTACTATCCTTTTGAGTAGTCTAAAATTGACAATAAAATTATTGTAATGTAATTTCATACTGTGGAGTAAATATTGTTGACTTAATCAATGTAGTATTTGGGAAACTGACTTATAAGGAAAATCAACAATGACCAATGAACCATTCAATTGAGGTCAATCTCAAATAAACCCTTTTAGTTCACAATTATTGAATAGATATAAATGACCTGTTACTGATAGTTTCTGAGAAACTGGCCTAATAAAATGTCACATGGGCTAATGAAATAAGATCAAGATTAGAAGATTCTTGTCAAGGCACATGCTTTTCTTACAATCATTTATTTATATTAAATATAGTTGACCTACATGTGTATACAGTTTTATGTGAATGAAATGAGGTGAAGGTCATGTAAACCACCTCTGAAAGGCATGAATAATTGTAGTATGATACTGTCATATACCCAATAGTGTTGTCCTATCATATACAATAATCACAAAGAATCACATGAAAAAACATTATTAAGGTTTTACATGCGTTAATGTTAATAAAGGAAATTACAAACATAGTTGTCAGCCTTAAGACCATGTGGCAACTGTATTATGTTCTACCTTCTGAAGTTTGTAGCTCTTTTCTTGTGTTTAGGAGAGATCAATGAAACTTTAGACCAAGAGGCATTTGTATTACAAGATATAGATTAGTCTGCAGTTATACAATTTTAAATATATAGCTTTAGCTCCACCTTTCTTCCTAGATTTTCATCCTATGCATGTAATACATTTGAAACAGGGAAAAAAAAAAATCTACCAAGTTCAATCACAATTTTAACAAGAAAGTTGTTAACTTTAATTATTTTTGTGTCTCATGATAATAACATACCTGCCCAGGTCCTGCATATCGACATCTTGATCTATTTGAATCACAGCCTCCATTGTCAACTTGGCAAGGGTCAATAGGGTCACATACATAGCCATCACCATGGTAACCAGTTAAACAAGAACAGTTAACTTTACCAGGGCCAATTGTGGTACATGAAGCGTTATCATGACAGCGATTAAAGCTTCTCTCTGTACAAACATCGATGGCTGCCAAAGAAAAAATCAAGAAATTCATAAGAAGATAAAATGATGAACTTGGATTTAAAATTACCCATTTAGCATATTAATAAATATATAAACTTTCAGACTTTAGCGAAAGCTACTGTAATATTATGATAGTATCAGCTCCCTCAAAAAAATTGATATAGAATGACAAATTGAAACCATATGGGTTTTACCTACATGAATTTGTGTCATTGTGAAAGTAATCAAGTGTCACAGCTCCTTAACAGCATAAGTGGAAATTGTCAAGATCAAAATCAAACTTGACCTCAATTTTTCCGCAGAAACAACATATTTGATTTGAATAGGATTTGTTGAATGGTTCTCCATCATTTCACAGAAATGAAATTACAAGTATAAATTCAGTCAATCTAGCATCAAAACTCCTGAATGTCAAATGTGAATTATTCTAAATTTACCTAAATCTATAATAAGAATCACGTAAAATGTAAAAACTGTAAAAATTATGAACTCCCCTGCTAATTTTTCTCATTGTTAAACTACTCCTGAAGTTCATAACTGAAAACCCTCCAAACAAATTGTAATAGGGTCTAAAAAGAACTATAAGAGACCCTGTATTGCTCACCTAAAAATTGACACAAAATAATATTTCAATGGACTGGAAGTTACTGCTGAATAAAACTATTTTTAGATATAAAGATATTAGGAAAGATTTGAAAAAAAAAAAAAAAAAAAAAAAAAAAAAAAAAAAAGTAGACAATTACTTCTATAATGTTTCCATTGAAGATTTCAGCCATTTGTCATATTTCTATATCTTTGTCTAGTCAGTCCTATATGTTGTTTTAAGTTTCCCTCTATCAACTATAGTTTTCACATAAAACACAAAACAATACATTTGTATCACTGAACAGCACTTACTCTTTTTGGGATAGACCTCAATATTTTAGCTTTGTTGGATGGTTTGAATAACTTGTCTAGGTGATAATTTTTGCTGTTTAAATTTCCCTTCATCTATTATAGATTTCAAGAAAATAGCCAAATAAACTACAGGCTATAAAGAGACGTTGTCTCTTACCTGCATCTTCAACAAAGGATGCTTTCAATTAACATTCCTGCCTGTCAGATTTTCTGTAACCATAGCAGTCAGTTTCCAAGATAATAGACAAAACTTGCATTTTACTTTAGGATGTTCTATTTAAATCCAATAAATTGTCGGACATGTTGGTTGGCAAGATTTTTTTTTAAACTAGATACATGTATCTTAGTCATAATTGTAATTTTGATTAAATTTGGCACAGCAGTTTCAGAGGAGAAGATATTTATAAAAGACAACAGGAACCAAAAAGATAATAACCAAAAATTTCAAATTTCCTTTATCTATGATATGATTTTTCAATTTCTATCCCTATCTTGTATTAGAATTATTGGCTGTGCTGGATTGCCACTGAAGCCATTGGAATATATATTTTTTTAAAGTGAATGCCTTAAGTATGGTTGTGGCCAAGTTTGGTTTAAACTTGTCTTGTATGTAGTATTTTCAGAGAAGATTTTAGTAAATGTCAAAAGATATCACATAACAGCTGGCGACAGACACCAAGTGATAGCCATAGCTTAAAGTGGCCCTTTTTATCTGGTTAGCTAATAAAATCAAATGTTTCAAGATAAAAATTAAAGAATATCAATGACTTACGAACACATTCATGACTATTTTTAACCTCTGTTTCATTGCTTCCGACAGTGGTGCCATTAAGATCACTTCCTGTATCATTTATGCTGATGTACACTCTTTTATACCATTGATCACAAGTACACATCACCCAACCAAATACATCTTTGCACTTCGAGTTCTTTGGACATATCTTATTTTTACATGCTTCAAGTTCTGTAATAGAATTAAATGTATAGTGTTAACATTCAAACAAGACAAAAATGTCTAAAATTACTTTATTAAGTCACTATCTAACAAGAGACAATAAAATTGGTATCCTTTTATCAGTTGAATTGTGTGTAGCTTTTGTCATGTAGGAGCCTTCTACAGCCTAATAAAGGGTATTGGTTTTGCACATTGCTGAAGGCTGACATTCATTTCACATTTTCTTATTTCGATACAGTTCTATAATCTGATTTGCGTTAGAGATAGTGTAACAGGTAATTGATAATTAATTATTAATAATATTTATGGTCCAAATGATGAAGAAACTCATTTAAGAAATATTCATATCAAAACAAATGATATATATAAGCTTATTTTTTAAAATGAAAATAAACACTTTTTACAGATGCATACTATTTTCAATTGTTTCTTGACCTACCTTGATCACACCTAGTGCCATTATACCCTGAATCACAATCACATGACCCATCTCCTCGAATACCATTCTCACATGTCCCATGGTCACATTGACAATCTGAAATTTTGTAAAATAAATAATTATGCAAGTATATATGTAGGACTTGGAGGTGCAATAGGGGACGCTGAAGTGCGATGGTATGCACAGAGGAACAATGGTCCAACTCACTGAAGTGCATCTGTTTGGCATGATGCTTGACTATTGGGACGTTATCAAATACAAGGTTACTTCATATACAAAAGGAATTCAACAGCAGGAGGATAAGATTTAGTAAATGAAGATTTCAGGATAACTAATGAAAGGAAAGAAAAAGATAGTAAAGAACAATTCAAGCCCTGAATAGTTTTGAGCAGTGCAGATGGATCTTGCAAAAATATGCAAAATCAGGCAGTAAATTGTGGGGAGAAAAGCAGATAATCACTATTGAGAACAATACATATAAACTTTAAGATATATCCTCCCACTTGAATCCATTATACTTAATCTGAGCCATTAAGTTTTTTAATATCTAGCTTCACACTGCCTCATGTTAGGTTGAGAATTAGAAAATTTAAGTTTTAAAGTCTTTCCTAATACCTGACCAGAAATCAAAATAGACCTTCCCAGTGTGAGGCAAGCACACTAACCACCACATTAAATCACACCATCGCACTTCATTGTAACTATCAATGTCAATAACACAGTTATACCATATCTCATTTCAGCGTAACCACAAAACGCACTTCAGAAAAGCGTCACAATATCACCATCATACTTCAGCTTGTTAACTGATGCACTTCAGTGTGACCATTGTGGTTTGGAGTACCATCTCATTTCAGAGCCCGAAATATATATTAATATTTTTTTCTTGCACATCATATTCAATAATATTACATGCTATATGAATGAAACTGCAACCCAAGAATAACAAATCCAGAACGGACATCTATAGTTTAGCATGTGTCTTGACCATATGTCAAATTCAATACAGTCATTGGCAGTTTTGACTGTACAAAGTGAGTTTGTTTATCAGTACAATGCTGAAAATGAAAAATAAAAGATTTTGAAAAATTTTGCCTCAGACAAAAAAAAAATATTAAAAAAAAACATGCAAAAGAAGGTAAAAATGCATACCTTTGTCACAGTTTCTACCATATTTCTTTGTATCAATGCACTGTTCACATGCATACCCTGTAAAATTTTCCTGAAAACAAGAGGTCAAAATATATTATAGGATTTATTTATCATACATGTATGTTATGTGTAAAAGTATTGATTTCACCATGTAACATGAAGTATTTTTTGCTATTTTTTCTGCAAATTGATGAACTGGATAAATTCAGCCCTTTAAAAAGTTAAAAAATAAAAAAATGTCTGAGCTTTTCAGTGAACACAAATTTTTAATATTTCCTTAATTGAAATAAAGTGTGTAGACAATAGCTCATTGGTTCTTATTTCTTTTAGTACATCATGTGTCTTTATATCTCACCAGACGACAAAGTTTCACCATTTTAGTTTTGACCAGTTGCTTTTTTTAAATAGACTGTTGTGCTACCTTTTTATTCTATTATTTTCAACTTGAAACTGAAGTACATGAAAGCTATTGCAACATAATACATATATCAACAGTGTTGCCTATCTGCCCTATCATATACATCATATATCTTTATATAAATCACAACTACCTGTATCATATATATATAAAAAATAAAAATCTAAATTTCAATATTTTTTTTTATATGCTTCAGCTTGATATGCATGATACATGTATGTTCTGGTATGCAAATGTATAGGATAATAGTGGTGCCTTTTACTAGACTACTCAAAACTGTCATCCCTTGCTATTAATTTCTTGTAGTTTTAAACTAGCAAGCTAAAATCCCTAAACTATTTCTAAATTAATGAATTTAAACCATTATGAAGCTTTTGATACATTGTATTTTTCCTGATTATTCTGTAGAGTTGATGTCTTATGAAATAATGAGCCAATATTCAATATCTATCATCCACGTTTACATGCTTTGATTAATTAACTTTCTTAAGAAAGTTTAGTCTAGTTCTTATTAAAATTTTTGCTGATGCACCATTTAAAGCTATGGTAATTTCCTATATGACTGACTTGATAAAACACTCACCTTACAAGTACAATGATCTACAGTGCAAGTGTCCATTTCAATCAGACTTCAATGATTGATTACACTCACCTGAAAGGTACACTGTCCATTTCAATCAGACTTCAATGATTACACTCACCTGACAGGTACACTGTCCATTTCAATCAGACTTCAATGATTACACTCACCTGACAGGTACACTGTCCATTACATTCAGACTTCAATGATTACACTCACCTGACAGGTACACTGTCCATTTCAATCAGACCTCAATGATTACACTCACCTGACATGTACACTGTCCATTTCCATCAATAGTATCATTACATATTCCATGACCACTACAAGGTCTATTCAGTCTGACATTATAAATTGAAGGACATGCTGTAAATGATAAAGATTCAAATTCAAAATATAACTTTATAAATAATGTTGTTAATCAAAGCATAATTCAAATGTAATGCAGTCAGCATTAGTTTGCACCTGTCCTAAGTTAGGAATCTGATGTTAAGTAGTTGTCGTTTGTTGATGTGGTTCATAAGCGTTTCTGGTTTTTTTATATAGATTAGACAGTTGGTTTTCCTGTTTGAATGGTTTTACACTAATAATTTTTGAGGCCCTTTATAGCTTTCTGTTCAGTGTAAGCCAAGGCTCTGTGTTGAAGACCGTACTTTGACCTATAATCAGATAATGGTTTAATTTTGATAAATTGTGACTAAATGGATGGAGAGTTGTCTCATTGGCACTCATACCATATCTTCTTATATCTTAGATATGAGAAGACAAAAATGGTCACTTGATAAGTTGCACTTTGTAAATGCATTTTTTTTTCTTCAGAAGAGATATATACAAGGTTAAAAAAATCTCTTCTGTACCAATACTGGCTTTTAGAATTGTACCGAAAAACAACTTTTTCTGAAGTTTAGTGCTTAAACACTGTGTAGTCCTCACGATGAACTATAAAAACTACAGGCCCGGAGCTCAATTTTTAAATTTTTTTAGTTAGATTCTGTTGGCCTGCAGATATGAATTTTACAGGCCCAAAAGCAATTTAACTAGCCTGGGCTAGGAATAAATAGGGATTAGGTGTTACAGTAACACCTAATCCCTATTTATTCCATTCTGGGTAAGTGCTAAAACAACAGTTAAAACAATGCACATGCATGCTCATTTTTAATCAGACCTGTTTCAACCATCAAGAGGACTTTTTAGAATAATTTTTTGAATTTTTGAAAAAGGGGATCAAGATCTACAAAAATGTATCAATGGTTCCTTCAGCTAGTTTTCTAATTTTCCCTCCCTCAGCTCGTTACTGATGACATTCGATTTATTGCCTTATAAAGCAATTTAGACATCCAAATTGGCAAAATAGAAGAAAATACATTGTAGATGTTTCACGTTCTGTTAATAATTAGTGATCAAAAATCAGTGATAGCTGTGGATAGTTAACTTGGAACAGAGACATATATACACAGAGATTGGCAACTGTAACAGTGGTCAACGAAATCTAATCCACGTAACGCATCTCACGAGACTTTAACGAGATATCGCCATATTGATTTTATCACGACAAGTACACCACCACGCTTCGATTTTTATTTCACATCAAGCATTTCAAAACAGCATAATGTAAGTATATATTTCAATTTCTACTATGAATTACCCTGTTTTATTCAGTTTGCAGTAGTTATTATTTAAAATATTGAGACGATTAACGTTTTATTGCAGTATTTAATAATGAGAATCAATAATGGTAGAAACTGGGCCGAGATGCACGTTATGGAAATTTTTAGCACTGTCGTAATTTTTATCAAAACATTTTCATTTGAAAAGGAATAAAACAAATTGCGTGATGAATTACTTTCCCCAGACATATTGAATTTGCATGTAGAGGTTGTTTTTATCATATTTTTACCCACTTTGATGCAATTTACAATTAAAAATCAGTATTATAGCTGACGGCCATGTTTATTTTCTTTAATATCAAGACAGACCCCTGTCCATGACTACTGTTTAAAACTTTTCCATCTTCAGAGAATAATTGTTCCCAGCACATTATTTTTTTTCCTTTGACATACTGAATTTGCATATGCAGGTTGTTTTTATCATATTTTCACCCACTTTGATGTAATTTACAATTAAAAATCAGTATTATAGCTGACGGCCATGTTTATTTTCTTTCATATCAAGACAGACCCCTGTCCATGACTACTGTTTAAAACTTTTCCATCTTCAGAGAATAATTGTTCCCAGAACATTATTTTTTTTCTTATGACATACTGAATTTGCATATAGAGGTTGTTTTTATCATATTTTCACCCACTTTGTTGCAATTTACAATTAAAAATCAGTATTATAGCTGACGGCCATGTTAATTTTCTTTAATATCAAGACAGACCCCTGTCCATGAATACAGTTTAAAACTTTTCCATCTTCAGAGAATAATTGTTCCCAGCACATTATTTTTTTCCCTATGACATACTGAATTTGCATAGAGAGGTTGTTTTTATCATATTTTCACCCACTTTCATGCAATTCACAATTTAAAATCAGTATTATAGCAGTCGCCCATGGTGTTTTGCTTCAATTTCAAGACAGACCCCTGTTCGTTTACAGTTTATAAACTTTTCCATCTTCAGAGAATTATTGTACCCAGCACATGCATTACTTTCCTATGACATACTTGATTTGTGCATAGAAGTTGTTTTTTTTTCCATTATTTCCACCACTTTGATGACATTTACAATTTATATAGATTTACATTCAGTATCTGACAGCTTTCTTTTTTTAACAGGGTCCTGCATGCTATAAAAGAACAAAGATGTTGATCAAATTTACCTGCATCAGTGCAGCACACAAGAGATATAATATCATACATGGGCTGAATGTAGGACTCCCAAGTCTTTCTGATTGAAAATAAGACTCCCTGGCAAACAGAAACAACTAGTGATGACTTTTTCCAAAAGTGACGGCACAGTCATGTAGTGGACTGATTACTACTATCAATGTGATACTTAAAACTAACAATGGTTATGTAAGAGAGAAAAGTACATGTGCTTATCCTTACTGTAAAATGGATAAAAAAGCAAATAAATATCTTGTGTTCAACTTCATTAGTCTTATTTATGTTTACAAAGTTTACATAGTTTTTACAAGAAACCATACATGTAGATGTATAACAATATGATGATGTAGTATGATTGCTAATGAGACAAGGATTTACATGTATGACTATCATTAGAAGGCCACTCTATTCACAAATTCCTTCCTCTCCATGGAAAGTAACATATGTAATTGTTTACATAAAATGACAAAATGTGTAGAAAAAGAAGCAAGAAATGTTCACTCTGCTACTGTACACTAGTCGCTTACATTGGTCACCATCTATGTTTGTTTAAGTCCTTTAAAAAATTGTCAATGGTGCTTATTTATATTTATCTGTTGTGTTGTTTAAGTTTACATGTCCTCATTCTGTGATCACTATTTCATCTCCTGTTTTGAAAAAATGTTTATGGTAATATTTTCTGCAATAAGTTGAAAAGGCACAGATGCTATGACTAAACAGAAATGTGAGGTATATATGTCAATGAGACAACAACCCAACGACAACAATATTCTTTGCACATTTATGAATGTTTAAGAATTCTTGTGAAGGTGAAAAGCACATAACGTGTACTTATATTATATCCATGACCTGGTACATGTATGTACCTATTGATGCATTCCGTCCTAACTGACACAAGTTGTGGGAAGAGACCAAGCAGTTGATATGCTTATAAAAATCTGATATTAATATGAATTCCTGTATAACAAATTCCGGGAATGAGACTATTTTATTTAAAACAGATGAGATATTTGTGGTAAAGGTTTAAACAGAAGCAGGAGATGTCAAGGGGCAAATCAAAAAGTACAAGGTCGTGTAACACAGAGGAAAAAAATAACAAATGAAATGAAAATAACTGCACAGAAAATTACCTTGAACAACATAAACCCACAAAAGATCAGATAAAACTTGTGCACAATTTTAAATCTTTCTAATTTCAAACTCAAGTTTCACTGTGTATATATGTCTCTGGAAAGAGTAAAGATAAGAATGTTGAAATACTCCAGTGGTTTATGAAACAAAACATTAAAATTCTACAGTTGAGCAGGAACATATTAACGTTAGATATAATGTTCCCAGAGTTGAGCAGAGCATTTTACTGTACTTATGAAACATATTGTTTTTAATCAAAGTCTGTGATATTAAGTCTTTAAAAAAACACAAATAATGACGGATTCATATTCAATATTTCATGGCAGCAAAAAATAGTGATTTCGACAACACTATAATGTACTTTCATTGAGTAAATTTACGCAAATGTTCCATAAATAATTTTATTTTAGGTCAATCGACAATTTAACATTATAATTAAATTAAAACAGATATAAATTCAGTTTCTCACGAGACAAAATTCGGCCACAAAATTCTACTGGCTACATATTTTTATATATATGACCAGAGACATATAATGTCTCTGATATGACAAAGTTGCCTCATTTCTTTTTTTTTACATGTTAAAAGACTCTTTTTGTTTTCCTGATTGAATATACACTATAGTATTGCCGAGTGCTTCTGTTAAAATAAAGTTCTGGTCATGGTTAAAATAATATGTCAGAATTTGAAAATTTTAAAAAAAACAATTGCCAAGTAATAATCCATTTAGAATTCACCTCCGGTAATATTCAGGTGATCGGAGGGCAATAAATTGCGTAATCGCACACCTGTGAATCAACAGTCACAACTCTATTTAGGACCTAATTACCGGAAAATCGGACACACACAATTTCACTGTGTAATTAAACAAACTATTGCAAAGATATATGCCGTACCGAAAATTTTCTTGTTATAACAATTGAGCATTACCAGATTTGAAATTTTAATTATGAAATGCATATCATATAACAATATTTTTCTCAATAAATGCTTAAAGATAAATATAACATTCAAGTTTTTTATTAGAAAAGAAATTATAATATGATCTGATATAATTTTCCCATTGCTTCTCTTGATTATCTATCGAGGTTATTCATCCCCGACTTGATTGCATGTTCTAAATTTTATCGACGAGAATCTCATTCTGGGCCGCGATCTTTAACGGGATTTCACGGAGTTGCCAATCTCTGTGTATATATGTCTCTGCTTGGAATCAGTGGCAGATCCAGAACTTTACATAAGGGAGAGGGCACGGAACTTAAAGGTTGTTTAGAACTTTTTGTAAAAAATAGACACTACTCAGTCTACTGTAACACGTCATAAAAAGCAATAGTCCGAGATTACTCCACGCGGCCACAGCTTGTCTAGCAAAACAGCTGTTGGACATCAATGTAATCTTGGACTAAAAGGCAAGTTACTAATGTATGTTTAAAATTTATAACCAAAATCTCTGTATTAAAGGCTGAGGATATTCCATAAAAATCTTAGTTTATTTGCCACAAAGTCCACTTATTCTATACACCTCATAGCTAATCCCGGCTGATCCTTGAACTTTCGTACTTAACTGGCTACAGAAGGGGTGATAAATCTAAAAAATAATCCTTTACAAACCTCAAGAGCTCTCTTGCTGTCAAGCTTGCCGGTATGCTGTATAAAATGACTTCACAATTATAAACAATTCTTAAGGTTTTTTACTGGTATTTTCATATTTTTTTTAAACATTAGAAGAAAAAGACAATGTTAGTTGAAAAAAATCATGCCATAATTCTTAGGCCCGAGACCACAATTAATTTCTCTATCATTTCTTTATAACGTTTTGTCGCATTTAAAAAAAATTAACTGTTCTTTTTGTCTAATTTTTTGTGTGTGTAATGTACAGTACAAGTCCAAAGATATATGCATTTTTTCTGAAAATTGCATCTTTACATCATACAAATTTGGCCAATACACATCCCTACCCCTATAGGCAAGTCAAGAGATGTTCCGAAAAGTGTAAATATAACCTTTTTGCACCTGGCCTAATCACTCTTTCCTTATTGAAATCAGTTAAAATAAAATATCCAAAAGTTTATTTCAGCTCTCTTCTTTCATTTCCACCCCAGAAAAGCTAAGAAATGAATGAGAAAGGGAAAGAAAATAAATAAAGAAGAAATACGTGGTCTTTGGCCTACTACTAACCGGATGTTTCTTTTCTAAGATACTAAGTCGATTACGGTTATAATTCCGTACTAAAAAAATCTTTAAAAAAATTGTAATAGTTGACCTTCATAGTTATATTACTTAGTTACTATGAGGTACTGGATTTGAATGATTGAATGTGTATTAAAATGTGTACTTTTTTTTTAAGCAAAAAATGGCAAACCTTAAAACCCCCTGGTGGGAAATTACTCAATAACCGTTATTGTACCATACTCTTAACATATCTTAGCACTGTTCTGTGTTGATGAACAGAGGCGTAGCTAGAAAGAAACGATGTGCAAGCAACTATCGCCGAGCGGAGCGATGCGGAAAAAAAAATGGGACCCTTTTATGCAGATTTTTTTTTCGGTTTTAGGTCATTGGACGGTTAATGAAGAGGAGCTACATGTTGTGATGTACATAGGACTTTATATAAACAATTCATGAATGCAAAACTATCTAGAAATCTTGACTTCCGAAAAGAGTAAAGCATGTTTCTCTAATTTTTGTGCTATTTTCACATTTCCTGACCGGTGTGAGAAAAATATTTCTCCTCACTAGTGAAAAATCTGTTCTCGGCAAATGATTAGTCGAAATTTGATTATGACGTCAAAATGTTTTGTTTTCTTCTCAATTTTCCTATTGTGACGTCATGAAAAAAGGCGACCTTGCCCGATGACGTCGCTTATAAAGAGCACAATTTTCTGAAAATCTTTGAAAAAGAACGATAAAAAGCATTAGAGAAACAGATTCTGACACTATAACTCGTGTATTACGATATTTCTCCACTCTCGAAAGTTAAATTTTATTATTTAAAGGGCTCGGCAAGCCTCGCGCTTTAAAAAATAAAATTTAACTGTCTCGAGTGGAGAAATATCGTAATACACTTGTTACAGTGTAAGAATCTATATTTATTGAACATGTAAGCAACACATTTTTGTGACACAGAATTTACTCAAAATTGTCCAAAATCTGCATTCGGGAACGTCTCTATTACTTTGTCAATATTCACACTGAAATCCCGATGAATATAATGCAGTAATGCTAGCGATAATAACCTAGCTGTATATATATATAGTTGTTCATGGTTAATCATACAATGTTTTCAACAGATGTAGTACACTGAACGATCTCTCCGCGGTAGCACTCGTGTTCGCCATCGAGCGACCTCCCGATTGAATTTGACAAATTATATGCCAGGCCAGTTTCCTATGTCTCAAACAATGCAGAGATTTGCATGGTTTGTTGTATTACAGACAACACGAGGAAGCAGATAATGCGCATAGAAGCGATTTCCTGATGATATCAGACGCGACTCCAGTTCCATTATCATGTGGTCTTTGAAAGCAAAATATATATTAATGAGACTTTCCAATACTGTTTTAGCGAGTTTGCTGGGGGGAGGGGGGGATTGGCTCTGATAATCTATCGAACACATCGCCTTGGCATATTTTCAACGATATCGAAGGGTACTGATAAATCTAATGTCAATTCATCGCAGTCCAAACAGTTAAACCGTACTCTGTTAAATGTGCCCAGAAACTACTAGAGTATAACAAATTCAAATCTTGTATAATAGATGCAAGTTATACTGTTAGTCTTTTCATATCAAATAAAACTTTAATTTTCCAACCAAATGCCGCTATTTAATGACATTACATCATTTAAAAAAGCAATTACTTATGTGTGTTTCCTTTAAACATTTGATTCAGTACAAATTTTTATTTTGCCCTTTTTTTTTTGCATGCCGAATTGATGTGCACGCAACTGCGTGTTGGCGTATAGCCGGGGAGCTACGCGCCTGATGAAGATCGATGAATGCAACCAAATCACTTCTGAGAATCGTAATAACAGAAAGATTTTCAGGTATTTTCAATCGATTTAACAAACTGAACATTGATATAAATGGATATCCAATTATTCTAAAAGCATGACATACATTACAGTGGCGGATTCAGAACTTTTCATAAAAGGGGGGCTGACTGACGGACCTAAGGGCCCGGGAGCCCGCTCCAGTCATGCTTCAACGCTTCTCTATATAATCAACCAAATCCCCCCTTGGCGCACTCCATTTCTGACATTCAATTATTATACGATTTAAATATCTCCAGCAAAAATAAAGCATGACTGGGGCGCCTACCTTTTAGGTCAGTCAGTGGGCCTCCCCTTTTGAAAAGTTCAGGATCTGCCATTGATATCATAGGGTTATACAGAATCGGTTGTTAAGAACTTCTTGCCTTTATTGCGGTACACTAGTACTTTTCTATATGCAGGGTTTCAAGTAACCGTCTCACTGTCTGATCTACAATATTGCACTTGTTGATAGGACTTTCCCTCTTTCAACAACACTTTTATAATTGAGATACTTCACTGTCAAGTTCGTGTTTTCCAAGAAGTTTAATCCTTATCATCATCATTTCAATGGCAATTATTATTTTTTATTTTTTTGATATGGCCAGTTTTACTATCAATATGTCTACAGTGCAACTTTCATTTCTATTCATCCTTATATCTATCAGGAATTTGAAAGAGAGGGGCCCGCTTTATTCTAAAAGTGTACGTTAAAATGGATATATGCCTTCTACATAAAAGTACAATAACTATAAAGCCTATAAAAGGTATACCCTTTTAAAGTTTCTGTCACATTGTTAATACTTCAAGTTTTTATAGTATCATGATAGATTAACAATAACCATGACAATTTTTTTACAGTTTAGAAATAATTTCTACAGTATTACTCACCGTCACAATCAGCACCCCAGGAACCAGTGCAACACTTTTCTATTTCTATAGGTTGCTCACATTTATGCAGGCACCCTCGGATTCGATGCTTGTGACCCCAGATGGATGCTGGCACATAGCAGGTCGCATCTCCTCGTCCTCTTGTCAATTTAGTAGCCCCGTCTGGACACCTTGTAGCGTAATTCCTGTAACATTTTCGACAATTTGTTTCAATAATAATTGTTTTATTTTCGTTGCAAAAATTGTCACCAAAACAATCTTGAACACATAAACACAATACAGTAAATACCAGAATCAAGGCTACGTTTTTAAAGAAAACCATCTTAGATCCACAACTTTAAAATAAAAAGATAATTTTAGGTTATATATTTTCACATCATATATAGACAATAACGAATGATGAATAAGGACGACGAGTTAAGCTCATTAAAATTTATACATACTTGAACCTGAGATTATTTACTTGCAGATCTAAGGAGACCGATTTCCGCAGCCGTATTTGTACTATCGAGTGTCACCCTCAGCAGTCGTCATCATTCATTAATGACTAACAATTCATCAAATTACCGATTACAGATTGATATATCTTAAAGATTACAATGATTTCTTTTTTTTCCTCTCTTTTCGAATTATTTGTTTAAGAGATTATAATATAATATTTATAAGTATTTTCATTTATATACTCTAATACAAGATTATTTGGATGTTGTTGAGTATATGTTCCTTAATCATAAGTGACTATTTAGTGAATAACCTCATCTTAAGATAAGGAAGGAAATATGAAAATTACACATCGGTCGAATTCCCACGTATTTCAATGAACATCGACAGAACTTGAAACATTAATTTTCCATTTTGTGTAATTAATGCTATATGTATAATTTTAACCGCTTTTAAATGATACAATACCGTCTCGGAGGAGGTCCTGCACCAGTTCTTCATCTATCAGGAGTCTGATCGAGTTGGATGTTTTCCTTTAAGAAAAAAAAAGAAAACTCTAAATTAACTAATCTCAGTTGAAAGCAGAACATATAGGAGCTATCGTCAGATTTAGTGTACATGCAGTACATAAAATTTTGATTTTTTGCTAATGTTTTTGTACGAGATTTATGTTTAACAACTTCGAAATTTTTGTAGTAAGGATTATATATTCGAGCTAGTTTATTGACAAAAAGGAAGAAATGAATACAGAAGCTGGTTTTCCAAAGCAAAGTCAATATCCTTGCTTCCAAAAAAAAATCAAAAAGGAAAGTGCCTAATCAAATGGCAAAACCAAAAGTCCAAACGCATCAAACGAATGGATAACAACTGTCATATTCCTAACTTAGTATACTCAATTCCTTTTTTAGAAAAAAGGGTTTATTAATCCTAGTCTTATATCTAACTAAACCTTTACCTTTTATGGCAGTCACATCAGTTGAATTCCCTTATATTGACAACAATGGGAGAGCAATGCAATTTTCAGTGGTTCTTGGTCAATTTCAAGTTTTAACCTTTTGCATGTTTGTATTGTATGACATAACTACATATCTAAGACAGATGTCATGTCCAATGCATGTTACTTATTTTTTTCTCTGTATTAAGACACGGACATATGTAAACTATTCTTGCCCTACCGCTTGTACTCTATGATTGAAAAGCTAAACAATGCCCAGTAAAGGTATATTTACACTTAAACTTTTCGAATACCTTACTATACGACTACAGCACATTTTTATCAATTCATGAGTATTCATTGTATTTTATATTTGATTAAAAAGTAAAATCACAACAATACTAAAGTCTGAGGTAAATTAAAAACGGAAAGTCCCTAATCTGTTATAAAATCAAAAACTCAAACACATCGTACTGATGGACAGCAATTGTCATGTTCATGACTTGGTACAGGGATTTTCTTTTGTAAAAAAATGTGCTAAACCTCTCGCTTGTATGACTGTCGCATAAAATTCAATTATATCAGTATGTGCCTCCGGCAGTGGAACACTCACCGGCCACCAAAAACCACATTCAGTGAAAACTCACATTTTGGGATAGGACAGCAACGTTAACGTATTAAAGATCATATGATTAATGATAGTATATAAAGATTATTAACCATGAAAACATTTTTTTCATCATACTTCTATCGGAGCAAAATTTTTTTGCACAAGTAACATACCCCTGTTTATGAAGTCCGTAATGGTGCCAATTTAGCGGTATTTTTTACATTGTCATATAAGCTTAGCATGAGGTTTGGATAAACATAAACCCTAGTGCAACCCAACATTTTGTCTTCAAATGTCCTGTACCAAGTCAGGAATATGGCAGTTGTTATCAAATAGTCCGTTTTTATGTATGTTGGCGTTTGTTTTTGTTGCAATTCAATTTTTCTCCAGTTCCGTTTTTTTTTATCTTATAGTTGATGTGTTTCTTTTGTTTTGGTTTTTGTCCCGAATTTGGTTAAGTTAAATCGATTTATGGCTATGACACAGTATACACTACTGTTGCCTTTATTTAGGCATCGAAGGAAGATCCAGTTCTTCATATTTTGTTGAAATTCCAAAGAAATAGAACAGATATATGATTATACAAGATTGTCTCTTTCGTAAATTGCATATTTATTTTCAGAAATGTTTTGGTCTTCAATGCTCTTCAACTTCGTATTTTATTATGTGGTCTTTTTAACTTTTTTTTTATTTGAGCGTCACTGAAGGGTCATTTGTAGACTAAACGCTGGCGCAAATACTTAATTTCAATCCTGGTATATAAATGATGAGTTTATTAACAACCACTGGATAGATGCCACTGCTGGTGGAGTTTTTATTCCCCGAAGTTATCACAAGCCCAATAGTCAGCAATTATGTGTTTGACATGAATTATCATTGATATGGTCGTAATTATGAATTAAAGGTTTACAAAAAATATTGAAATTCTAAGGTTTTTCTATCTCTATAGATTCTCTAGAATTTTTACTAGATACCATTTTTGTTCGCTTTAGGGATTCCATATATCGTCAGATTATCGGAATTCCAATGGGGACTAACTGTTCACCACTTATTGCGGACCTCTTTTTGTATTGTTATGAGTTACAATTTATGACAAAAATAAGCAAAGAATCATCAAAACAACATCTGATAAACAAATTTAATAATACTTTTAGATATTTGGATAATATTTTGGCTCTCAATAATGACGACTTCAGTATGTATATTAAAGAAATTTATCCTGCTGAACTTACTCTAAATAAAGCTAATACTAACAATGACCACTGTCCTTTCCTCGATCTTGATATCTATATCACTAATGGAAAGCTGAATACTAAAATTTATGATAAAAGGGATGATTTTTCATTTCCTATCGTTAATTATCCCTTTTTAGATGGTGACGTTCCCTTGTCACCATCTTACGGTGTTTATATATCTCAACTTGTACGATTCGCTCGTGTATGTAACAATGTTATAGATTTTAACGATAGAAATTTATGTATTACTGAAAAATAATTACACCAGGGTTTTCGATATCACAAACTAGTCAAAACATTTACTAAATTTTATCATCGGTATAAAGACATCATTCGTAAATATAGCTCAACATGCAGACTTCTTATACGTTCAGGTATTTCACATCCAATTTTTTATGGAAATATTCTTTATAAAGCACAAAGGTGTCAGTATTCACCTCAGAAACTGACAAAACCTTTGAATAGACTTATTAAGAAGGGATATAATTACGATACTGTTGTGAAGTCATTAAAGATTGCATATTTTGGCGTTAATATTGAGTCACTGATAAGGTCTTTGCGTCGGAACTAAACACATTTATTCCAAAAACAGTTGTTGGCATGACACGGGTTATGTTCTTCTCATATATGTTATGATGGTATGATACTAAACCCCTAACGGGAAGGATTGTGCCTGATGTTCATATGATGAAATCATAATCTTTCAGTCAGTTTAATTGAAGTCTGGAGCTGGCATGTCAGTTAACTGCTAGTAGTCTGTTGTTATTTATGTATTATTGTCATTTTGTTTATTTTCTTTGGTTACATCTTCCTACATCAGACTCGGACTTGAACTGAACTTTAATGTGCGTATTGTTATGCGTTTACTTTTCTACATTGGTTAGAGGTATAGGGGGAGGGTTGAGATCTCACAAACATGTTTAACCCCGCCGCATTTTTGCGACTGTCCCATATCAGAAGCCTCTGGCCTTTGTTAGTCTTGTATTATTTTAATTTTAGTTTCTTTTGTACAATTTGGAAATAAGTATGGCGTTCATTATCACTGAACTAGTATATATTTGTTTAGGGGCCAGCTGAAGGACGCCTCCGGGTGCGGGAATTTCTCGCTACATTGAAGACCTGATGGTGACCTTCTGCTGTTGTTTTTTTATTTGGTCGGGTTGTTGTCTTTTTGACACATTCCCCATTTCCATTCTCAATTTAATCTCTTAGCTGTATATATATATGTTGCAAAACTTTTGGGAATTTTTGTTCCTCAATGCTGTTCAACTTCGTATTTTATTTGGCTTTTATCATTTTATTTTAATCCGAGCGTCACTGGTGAGTCTTTGGTAGACGAAATGTGCGTCTGGTGAAAATACCAAATTTCAATCCTGGTATCTTTGATGAGTTTATCTATTATTTTGCACCTAAACTGATGTACAAATGTATATAATTACCGAAATATGATGTCATGCTATTTGTCACAAGTTTGAGCAAAGGTAGACAACTACCACTTACACTAACTGTATTCGTGAAAAGTCACGCGGAATGTTACATATGGACTGATTTCTAGGATAGGTATTGATCAGCCACTAAATATTTGGCGCGACATTATAATCATTTTTAGAAAGAGTTCTGTTTTGCAGAATGGCATTTGATTTTGATATCGTGATCATCGTGGGGTATTTCAAACCGCAACTTTATAATTAACATATTAGAAATGTATTATTTCTTCCGAAAAAGTTTGGTGAGTTATGTAGAATAAAGTAATGGTGAAAGCCCTCACATGACACCTTTCATGCACAAAAGGTACCGTAAGTCATTCTGGTTGGGAAATTCCACTGCATGAATTCGACTTCTCCAGTTCGAAGTCTTGGATCCTGGGACAACGATTGAATAGGATCCGATGCTACATTTTTCTTCTTCAAAACTATGCAAATGTTTTAGACTCTTGAATATTACGATAATAATTTTTAACCAAGATCAAATTTGACCTAATTCCGTCGAGGGCTCGATGTAACAAAAGAAAACAGGAAAGTACGAACGTTTTGTTTCATTTAGAAAACACTACTTATTTCGATCGTTTTATTACGTTTTGCAGAGCAGATAAAGCCAGATCTATGAACACTGTTAGGAGTTGTCTGTTTTCAAACATGGTGTGTCTTAAGATTTTTGTTTCGGGAACGGTGTTGATGATTGATCTTTGATAGTGTCTAATTTTTTTCTTCTTCTAAATTCGTTGAGATTTAAAGATATACAATTGTTGTCCAGTATTTCCGAATACCGTATTTGTAGATGAAACCCGCATTTGGCGTATTACATTATAAGCCTGGTGCCTTTCATAACTATTATCACCACTAGCTATCAACAACTCAGTAGTTAGCACTTCGGTGTTGACCTGAATATCAATTATATGGTAATTTTTATAAATTTCCTGTTTACAAAATTATGATGAACAACATAGAAAAGTAAAGACAGAACAACTAATTTAGGATTGAAAGATCAAACTTTAAGACAAGGATCTGCTGATTATACGAAACTCCTATACTAGTAGACAAAAACATCGTGCTAAAATAATTCATCAAATCAAACACAGTTATGCCCACAGTATAAACATCAACAACATAAGATATAAATAATTTGATCTAATCTTAAGACGTGTAAAATAATTTGATATCAATTGGAAAATATATATTTGTGTGTACAATGATAAAAAAATCTATATACATTGCATCTGTTAAATACATTTTGTAAGTTAAAAGTTTATTTACATCACCAATACGCACTTCTTCTACAGATTTGTGCATAAAAGGTTTATGCTTTAAATAGACACCAATCATATAAATTGTAACGGAATTAACCATATATCTGAAATTGATATAAAGTGCATATACACAGGATCATACTATACACAAATTTAAGTAAAAGTACATGAACTTCCACAGTATGTATATTGCTATGAGACAGACTTTTCGTTGTGGGGACTATCTTGTTGCATAGGCATATCAGCTGCAATCATGGTCGTAGCTGAGCAAACTCATACCTATAAATAGAAATAGCAAATGAAAATTTCTGTTTAATCGGAGTCTTGTATATTTGAAATGATTCTAAGGCGTTCTCGATTACACTTTTTTGTATTTGATCATGCGTTTGTGTTTTTAACATATTTTTTTAATATATTTTACCTTAAGAATCACTTCGTGAGTAATTTAGCCATAACTTTGTTTTTTTTTACAAAGTTCGCATACTTTAGATAAAGGATGACTAAAAAACAGCAAGATAGTTCAACATTCTTTTTTTCAAAATTTATACTGAAACTCAAATCGGTTTTAAAAAGTAAAAAACATGCTAAAGTGTTTATGATTTCTCTTTTTTTTTTAAATTTATTTTCTAATTGATATCGTACTCGATTTAACCTTTATTGGTTTGGAAGTGTCACATTTTCCCCTAAATTTGCATAAATTTAAATGAGATTGGCATGTGTAATCTACGATAAGAATGAAGTAGCTGTATAAAGATGAATGCAAAATTATCAAAATGACAAAATTATCAAACTCTCATGTAAAAAAATGGAAGGTCATAAAAACTACATGATATTTAAGTAATTTATGTAATGTTTGCCTATTTACTTAATGTTTGTAAGTACTACCACAGAATATTAAAATTTATTTACCTGAATTTGTTTAATTTTTGATTCTGCTCCTTGTTGTTCATTTGCAGATGAATATGTATTGCCAGATGTAGTTGCTAAAGATTGATCTATGTCTGTTTCTGTTTCTATAGAGTGCATGTCAACACGACCTGGTTCTCTCTGAAACTAAAGGTTTAACAAGTTTAAACTTAAATACAAATATGATATGGTCATTTGGTAAGAATACCATCTTGAATTCCTTTAGACGTATGCCTTTTTACGGAAAACAGAAAGTATATACCAGCTATGTATCTTATCCATTTCTAATAAACAATTTCTATTTTAATTCAATGCAAGTAACTGGAAATGTATTGACTTTTACTCTCTACTGTAACGAAATAATTCTTAAGATCTCATTTCTACTCACCAAATTAATAGTATTAAGTTCGTTTGCAATGACCACGGCTTCATGTACTGTGTAATAAATAGGGTTGTAATCTACAGAGCGGTAAAATTCCGTTCTCTTTAACAAGTCTCTTACGTCCTCTGCAAAATAAAAAAAATATATAAATTAAGGTTACACCGGTGGAATAAGTGTAAATATTGATCAATCAAATGTGTCCAAGATGTCTTTCTGTTGCTGTTTTCATTTGTAATTTAACTCCATTGATATTGCAAATTCTGCATGTAGTTTTTCATAGCCATCTGTATAATACGAAACACATCTAACTGTTTGTCATCATTTAATTAATAACAAACCTATATTTGGAGTATCATACCAAATGTAGGCTACGAAAGGATCTATTGTAAGATATGGGTAAGACCTAACTGTATCTGGTGTTTCGTTTAATTCAAGTTCGATGATATGGATGCGTTCATATAGTCACCAAACTCTGAATTATTTAGTGAAATAACATCATCTACATAGCGGAACGTGAAATTAAAGGACAATGTATTGATCCTTAAGAAAATTGCCCCATTTGGCTTTAAGTAAAACTTTTCAATAGGTTTTAGTTTTAAGAAACGAATCAATAATTCAATTTAACATTATAATTGTCAGAAGCTAGTTTGAAGGGGTTTTCATTGTCATCTAATTCTTTTATCAAAATTATTCTTGGTTGGTTTGTTTGAACTCTTTAGTTTTCTATGTAGTGTTTTGGTGTACGTTGTTTCTATTTCTGTCGTTTTTTCAGTTTTAAGTCATGGACTTGTCTCTGTTTCTTCGAAAAAAGAATTTTGATGTTTCTTTGGTATCTTCCGGTTCTTTTTCTTTCCTTAATAATAGCTAGGTTGCTGAGGGATAGTTATTCCCGTCGCTTTAGAGGACTCTAATGTTTTTGTGCGGTGTGATATTTATCTCATCTCCTTTCTTCAACTGATGGATAATGAGTAAGTCATATTTTATACTTTCAAGATATTTCAAATATTGATCTTCATTGCTGCTTCTTTTGGTATTCTTGAAAAGTTGCTTTACATGGGAATTTGTGTGTGTTTTTATACACACGCCTTACTATTTTACTTCAATTTAGGTTTTATTTTATTTGTAAATACCTCTACATCCAGCAAGGAATACTTTTATTCCAATTTCTTTAAAATCTGCAAATATCTGCAATGGAAAGATTTGTTTTTAATATATATAAAATATAGAACTTGACGTCATTGAATTTTGTGTTTATGCTCTGAGGCTATATAAATCAATAAAAAATTAGACATTTTAGATATAAGCTTGGTAGATTTAATGAGTTTTTGACTTATGCAGAAAACATTTATTTTTTGGATGTATTCACAATGTGTAAAAAATGCATGTCAAACCAAAAGTTATCTGTGTGTGCATTTAACACATAGTTTACATGAACTTGACACAGACATTTAGTTTTTGCAATGCAAGAAACAATATCAACATTAGAAATGACAGGTATTTAATATAGATCCTTATCATTAGAAACGAATTATCAGTTTAAAAGTCTATAAAAATAATACCTGTGTTAAAACTTTGACGGCCACTGTATCTAAATAGCTAACTACAGAACAATCAATGATAAGCGTGTGTATTGGTGGTATCCAAGCTCTAAGGAAAATCCTTTTTAGTTCCTTTTTCTCTTTGGCTAGTAACTGGTCATGTTCTTCTGTCCATTCTACAGGGATTTCTTTATTCACCTCTTCCTCAATCGAACTTTTTTGCTTTTCAAGTTCTTTCTGAAATAGAATAACAGTCTTCTTAATTGGAGGTCTCTTAAAGATATTAATTTACGTTCTATGAAATATGTTTGATTACTCAAGTTCATGTATATTCTCAAATGCAAATAAAATGAAAATATTGTTGTTAAATTGATATTTAATTCGAGGAATGGAAAAAATATATAAATTCCAATATTTGCATTTACTTTGAAATATGGAGCATTTCATCGTTTCTATGTTTGCATAATCAATATCAGTGCAGATACGAGAGCAGAATAAGAATGTTAACGTTGAAATGCAGTAATATTAAAATAAAGTTATAGTTATTCTCGCTTAATCATCTATAAATGGTCTCTCTTTTTTTTCCAACTTTTAGAGTATGTTTTTATAAAATCATTTGTTAAACCTTCTATCATGATTGATAATAAAATTTAGAATGGAAATGGGGAGTGGGGAACTATATTTCTCATAAAGTTTGGCATACGGAGAATTTTGTCTTTGAAATGTAGTATGAGGCAACTTCATACTTCTTTAAGCTTAACATATACCTTTTATCTATCAATATAGGCAAACCTTAGGAGTTCGGCAACTGGGAACCAGTATTTGAACAGACTGTCAAGGCTTATACCCCCTTTAACTTTTTGTGACAACAGTTACACAAAAAGTATTAGAAGATGCACTTTACATTATTTTTAACTTTATATAACATAAAACGATTTCTTTACACACATACCTTCGTTCTTTTCTTTTCAGCTTTAGCTTCTATCTCCGCAAGTTCCAATTCCCTTTTTCTCTGAAGTAATGCTTTATACAAAGTCTTCTGTTTCTTTGATTTTAATTTTCTTGGATTTATCTTCGTCTTATCGTATAATCTATCCCTGAACTGATCGGCGTTTGCGAAATAAAGGTTTGATTCGAATCTAAAGATTTTGATACCTGGAACTTCTGTTACCTGAAACAAGAATGGTCATATTATCGTAACAAGTATAATCAAATATACACATAATTATATTGAAATCTGCTTTTGTAACCTACATAGGTGACGAGGTAAGTTCTGTTGTGTAAAAAATAGAATAACAAAAGTACCAAACTCCAAGGGAAATTCAAAATGGAAAGTCTTTGATGAAACAGCAAAATCACTGAAAGCTCAACCAATCTAACGAATATTAAATAAATGTCATATTTCTGAATTGAATAAAAGACGAAACATTTATTGGAAAAAATTGGATTATATTTTGATACTTTTTCAGTCGCAGATATGAATGTTCCAAGTTAGAAATATCGTATTGATATCATACATTCATATCAACTATACCGCATATGCCATCTGTCTGTCTCATGTCAGAAATCTTGTATCGATATCTTATAATTATAATGTCCCAGTCGCATCAATATAAATATCCTATGTCAAGAATCTTGTATATCAATATCATAGATAAGATACATTCATATTATTAACCATTGCCTTTTCTTTCTTTTCGTTTGTTTGGTTTATATTAATCTTTCATATATTATGATGCATCCGTTGAATTTATTCACCTCTATTCTCCACATCATGCGATTAAAGATTGTCACATTGTAGAGGTGTACAGTTTGAGGTCGTATGTTAACCTCGAATGACAATGACATTGAGTTTACCCGTTTTTTACTTTTCTTATAATTCATTTGCTACTCTTTAGATACAAAAACGAATACCAAATATCTATAAAGACAATTGTTATTAATAACTATTGTGTTAAACGAAAATTTTATTAATTGTTAAGTCAAACATTGAAATTCACAGTCAAAATCGGTAAAGCATTACAAAATTAACACAAATGAATTATATTGATAACAACATAAGGTACACTCAGAATTTAAGATGAGTTTCCCAAAATGATTGGTACGTCAATAAATGTTATTATTATAGGAGTATAACTTACCGTTCTATTGGTAGCAATGTCTCTATAAACTGATGTGCCTGGAACGTTGCCTAACACACACATGTGTGGTCTGTAAAATATTGCATTTGTTTAAACATTATTATTTACTCTGTTTAAAAGTAGCAGATAAGAAAATCATTCTGTACGTAAATTGATATCCTATTTATGATAGTGTGAGTGCATTTAAAAACATTAGTAATTAATACTTCATATGTAGAGATGCACCCTCAAATGATAACACAATGACAATGAACCATGCAGATAAAAAGACAGTGGTCGTATAATTCCAATTTTACTTTAAACGTATACAGTAGATGTTATATTTCCTTTTTTGGTAAATAACATACTAGTATTTTAAATATATCTATTATTTTTTTTCAGTCGTATTATGAATAATCAAATCGTCTATGATTACATGGTAGTAAGTCTAACGTAAAAATTTGCAAACAGAAATGTCATTTTAGAAATTTTAATATTTCTAATACATGAAAGTATTATATTCAAATTAGACAGTACTGCTGCATTTCATTTCCCTAAACTATATGGTTGAAACACTAGGTTTCTATTAAATATTACGTCCCCCGAGCGTATCACAAGCCCAGTAGTCAGCACTTCGGTGTTGACATGAATATCAATTATATGATCATCTTTACAAATTTCCTGTTTACAAAAGTATGAATTTTTTGAAATATCAAGGATCTTCTTATCCCAGGCATAGATTTCCGTAGCCGTATTTGGCACAACTTTTTGGAATTTTAGGTTCTCAATGCTCTTCAACTTTGCACTTGTTTGGCTTTTTATCAATTTTGACCTGAGCGTCATTGATGAGTGTAGACGAAACGCGCGTTTGGCATATTAAAGTATAAGCTTGGTACCTTTGATAACTATGTATACCAACCTTAATGAATTTCTCAGAACGAAAAAGAATGCAAATGCAATGCCAACCATTAATCCAAGGCCCACATCCAAGATAACTGTTGCAAGAAATGTCACGAACCAAACAGTCTGAAAATAAGAAACTTCTGCAATTTTATATCTATCATTTAGTAATGAAATGTATTTGCTTTCAAACTTGACGTAAATATGAAAATATTTGTGTGTTATAAAAAAATATTGAGGATTCATCAAGTCTTTGCAAAGAAAGACTGAGAAGACATCCCTTTCTTTTCCCTACTCACATGCAGCTGTGTATATAAATGACGCTATGTCGAAAAGGCTCGATAATATTAAAAACAAAATAAACTACAACATCATGATAAGCGAGGACGACGACATATATTACATTATTAAATGAAAGTACGGATTACAGAATTCGCAATTGTCTCTCATATTGATTACCAATACATGTTGACAATTGCAATTTTATATCGGTTTTAATTTCTTATTTTACATTCTGTTTATGTCATACATTTCTTTCCCATTCATGATCATATCCATGATGATCCCAAAACAATAAAGATTTGATGCATTATAATATGTAAGCCAGTTATATCAGATATGCTTCGACCATTATCTGACGGGAAGGGATGTAGAATAGTCAAAGAGTTGAAAATTTAGCATGACTTTGATAGTATTTTCCAAACCAATATATATCATAACGATATGAGTAAATGATAATTCTATTGTGTATGAAATTTGGTTTTTGATAAGTATTTAACTTAACATCATTATTGCATTACTCAAGAATAACATTTCAATAGTCAGCGGATTGTTTTAAACAAGCCCATTATGTCCTATAGATACCCTCTTGACACAACATTAAACACTGATTCCATGGCCACTGTGACAGGTGACAGTTAATTGGATTGATTGTTTAATGGAAACTAGTAAACTATTGCTTAACTCATTAAAATTTTAATTTTCCAATACTGATGTACTGGAAAAAACTGATAAATCTCATTCTCTTGGGTAAATTACTTAAATGTAATTCCGTTCTTGTGACGGTATTGGTTTTTACATAAAACTTGAAGCAATGACAATATTTTAACTAAAGTGCAATATGTACGTGCTGCAATTAATCTACAAACTAAAATATTAAGCAATGACAATATTTAACTAAAGTGCAATATGTACGTGCTGCAATTAATCTACAAACTAAAATATCAAGCAATGACCATATTTTAACTAAAGTGCAATATGTACGTGCTGCAATTAATCTACAAACTAAAATATTATATATAGCATAATCAATGACAATATTTTATTTTAAAAGTGCAATATATATACATGCTGCTAGTGATCTACAAACTCAAATATTACATGAATAATAATCAATGACAATATTTTATTTATAATGCAATATTAAGTACGTGCTGCATAAATTTACAAAATAACAAAGATTAAGTGTTGAATCATAAGTGTTTTCCTCCACCAATATCGGTTAGTTAATTTTGAAAGATACAAGTTAGAGTAAAAATGTACATACAAATAACCAATAAAAGTCAGATAGCCAGGTAATTCACTTTCATCTATTGTGTGTAATATGTTGCAGGGGAAAACGTGTTCAACATGTTTAGGAGCTAAATATTCTGATTATAGTATTTACAAGGGTTGAGTTTCATACAGTTTTAAGTACATGGTTTAGTTATGCTAGATTGGCAATATGATTTAAAGATGGACGGCGATTCAATCTTGTATTATTTAAAACATTACAGCTCGCACAACACTTAGTTGGTGGCATAAGTAATCGCCTTTCAAAATAACAGTAGAACTCCTAAGTAACTGGGTCGTTTGCCGCAAGTTAACAAAAACTAGTTTTTTTTTTGGTCGAAATGAATAAACAAATAACACGAAAGTGTGTCAAATAGAAGTTAATTCCCGGGCACATATAACACAAGATAGTCAAAATACCATGAGTTTATTACGATTATCTGAAAGTTTCGGTAAAACTTTGTCACTGTTTTAGAAGCTGCAGAAACAAAGTTGGACAAACAAGTGGACGTAGACAATCATCATTATAAACAGCATGTCGGTAAGGGGTGGTATCAAAATCTAATGGACAGGAAATCGGATTTTGCACCAATGATGTATTAAGAAATAACAGACATGGATAAGGCTACACCAAGTTCGAATCCGGTAGCTGGCAGATGCATTGGAGTCTTAATTGACATCCCAGATTGACTAGGACTTAAGTTTTCAGACAAGTCAATTGTTCTCTCCGGCTTTCTACACCAATAAGAATTGGCCCAAATATCGCAATAGTGCTGAAAATGGCGTTACAAATCAATTAATATATCAATCACTTATGATGCATGTAAAATTATCCCCTACACCTCTTCATTTCTATTGATAATTACCTCATTGTCATCCATCATGTAACCAGTAAGACATAACTATGGCAAGTGTTACTTTTACTGTTTACAAAACATAGCCCGTTACTGCAAGGAAATATTAGTAGGTGAATATTGTCGAGCAAAAAATATGTGTGTTACTTCGGTTGGAATCTAATATTATTTCCCATAACCATCAAGCAGGCAATCACTACCACCAATGTATTTATAATGCTAACTTACGAAGTCTCTTTTACATAATCTCCATAATATAATCATATCGTAAAATTGTTTGAATATTCCTTTTAGCGTTACTATAATCACACAAGCCAATATGCACTGCAAAAAAGGGAAGCACGGTTAGTATGGATTCGACATATAAGCTAAATTTTAAACGGTAAAATATCTACCATCAAGATATATCATAATGTTTAAATGATGAAATTGTTGTTTAAATAATTCAGTAGAAACAAAACAGTAATTAAGTAATAATCCATCGTTCAATTAAAATATACAATTGCATCGAAGCACTTGTTGTTCCAGGTTGTATCACTAACTTAACAATCTTTTTTGCGTTGAATACTTGCTTCTTGACCATTCATTCAATGAATTCAAACACACTCTGTCATAGACATGGAATTTCTAATATTCCAGCTTTATTTATCATGATATATGACATGCCAACCTTGACTATTTGAAACTCAATACCTGGTATGAATATTTAACTAACAATTATTAGACTGGAAGATATAACAATGTCATCAACGATGCTACAGTGTCACAATATAAACCACTGGTGTCGTATCAGTTGCTTTATTTAAGGGTTCACATTGACGTGAAGTCGGTATCAATATTAATAGTAACTGTTTCAGTTGAAGGAGTTTGCTGTCCCAGAGCGTGAGCGTCAACCGTTACCTATGAGTCGTTCTCCCTTGGGGTCAAATAATCGTATAGGATGAATATGTATAGTAATTAATTAGCAGGTAATTTTAACATCCATTAGCTATCAGCATATCAGGTTAAATTCGTTTTAACGGGGCTTAAAAATCGAAATTCCATCTTTCTGACAAGATTATATTCAATTGGTTAATCCTATTTAATTCCAGACGACGCAATATAGAATTTCTGTTTTAATGTTCCAGATGCAAGCATGACATCCCCATGAGAAAACCCAATGAAAATATCCTAAGGAATATTGTTTCATTTCCACGATTAGGAACATAACTTTTTGTTTACATAAAATAAAAATGTTGAATTATTTATAAATATACAATAGCAAAAACGGATTTTGAAATTCCTGCCAAGTTTTATTGATGAAAAAGCAAACAGTTGCTATAAACATAAGTATGCAATTAGATTGTTACATGATTTTGTTTTCAATATAATTTTAATATATATAGTATGAAACAATGACATTCTTTAATAGGAAAAAATCCAAAAGACTATATATTTTATACGTCCAACTTATCTGTGTAATTTTAATCGACTAAAACTTTAAAATCTCGATCATCATCTTTATTTGTCAGTCATGAATATTTTATCTTGGATATTCCAATAAATATATCCTTTGTAAAATATGAGTAAACTTTCGTACATTGAGCACCAATAACATAAGACAAAACCTCATTAATCGATGTTTTAAAATGATAGTATCTTGTTCAAATATAACTAATTAGTATCACGGATCTGGTTCTGATCAATTATAACATGTTTGTCTAAAAGTATCAGATATTTACAATTCTGATTCAATGTGGAAACGGTATTAATTGTGATAAGTAAACAACTTGTTTATGCCCCATTTATGGACATTGTTTTCTAGTCTGTGTCTACGTCCGTCCGGCCGTTCCTCCCGCTTCATGTTAGAGTTTTGAGTCGAGGTAGTTGAAGTCCAATCTACTTGAAATTTAGTACACATGTTCCCTATGATATATTTTTTCTAGTTTTAATGCCAAATTAGAGACTTACCCCCGTTTTCATGGTCTAATGAACATAGAAAATGATAGTGCTGATGGGGCATCCGTGTACTGGGGACAAATTCTTGTTACTGATATTTTAAACGTATTTTCAATTGTTAACTTAGGATTTTCTTATCCGAGGAATAGATAACCTTATCCGTATTTGGCACAATTTTTTGAAAATTTTGGTTCCTCAATGCTCTTCAACTTTGTACTTGTTGCGCTTTATAGCTTTTTTCATCTGAGCGTCACTGATGAGTCTAATGTAGACGAAACGCGCGTATGTCGTATTAAAGTATAATCCTGGTACCTTTGATAACTATTAACAAACTAATTAAATGCGTCTTTCATTTGAATGATCAGTAATACATAAAAAAAAAAATGCATCAGATATACAAACTAGGCTTGTAATTTAGCACTAACCGCGACTTTCGTATATAAAAGACTCATCAGTGACGCTTGAATTAAAATCGTTATAAAGTCCAATACAGTACGAAGTTTAAGGGCATTGAGGACCAAACATTCCGAAAGTTTTTTTGCAACATATATCTATGATAATCTATTTCTAAGTTAGAAAATTCTTAGTTTTTCAAACAATTAAAGTTTTGTCAACAGCTTATTTATTAATATAATCATTCCAATGCTACTGTATATCAATTCAGAAGTACTGACTAAGCCATAGTAGATAAATATGAGCTTTTTTCAACTTCAAATGGAAAATTCACAATAGAGAAGATAATGGTTTGTTCTAACTAGTTGAACTGATTTCAATAGATCTTGACTGGTAATTTTCAGGCGAGATTTTCAGTACAAGACAACACCATTTTTAATTTAAATCTAACCTCTTAATTTTATAGAACAAACAACTATTTGATAAAACATAATCTTAAATATGCAAGAGCCACTCTAAAAGAGTTACCGGTTTGAGAGACTATCTAAAAATTATTTTTAAAGGTAACCCTAAAATCGAATGCCTGTAAAATTTTAAGTAAAACTCTAGAAAAAGCATTTATCAAACGTATCTATGCCTTAGGCTTACGTCTATATACTGCTTGACTTACAGTTCAAAATGTATTCTCTTATTAGACTCTCAATCTTTTAAGTCTATTACTGTTTTATTGACAAACGATCATAAATATTTAGTAATGAATCATAACCACAGTTCCAAACATTGACTTAGCAATAAAGAATAAGGTGATTTTAAGTTCATCCTACGTATTTACGTACAGATTATTAACGTAAAATTGCTTAGCGAAAAGTTAGAGACTGCAAGTTTTACCAAAACGAAAAATCCAAATTTTAAATTCAACGAGATTTCTATGTTTGCCATCATGCTATTTATATTCCTAGTATTTCATTAACTTTATTAAAAAAAAGAAGGTTTGAGTGTATGCCTTGGGAAATAAATAACTTGAGGTTAAATGTTGGCTTCAATGAAATTTCTTTTCAAATAGCTCAATTATGTTTTTATTATCTGGAGTTTTTTTCTTATTTCATTATAGATAAAAGGAATTGTGATGTATGCGCCAATAACACATAGCAAAGAAATAATTTAATGGTGATTACTATACTATTACTATACTATATAACAAAACAAATGTTGTGAACTATTTGGATCGGGAAATCCTGCAACAAAATTCAGTGTAAGGAGAGGAATACAAAAGAGAGATCTTAAGAAGGTTATGTCTGTCCCCCCATCCAACTCAATTTAATTGAATAAAATACTGTTTAAACTAAGAAATACAAATCATGAGCACCCGATTTCACTCCCGGTTTTTAGTGGAGTTCGTGTTGTTTGTTATCTATTAATTATAACTGTTGATGTATATGTCATTTTGTTTCCGTCTTTGTTTACTCCTGGGTTTTGATTGTTATTGTCTTATCAAATCTTATATATAGCTCTTCAACAGTTATGGTACTTATACATCTTCGGATTTCAAATATTTGGCTATTTTACTATAATTTCGATTATTTTCCCCCCATTTATTACACACATGCAAGTACCAGATCAGTATAACTTTATAACATAATGATGATATAATGATAAGGTAATATAAAACGATCTATTCATATTTATTTGGTTTTTTTTGTTCAACGAGCAATGGTACCTTTGAACTATTAGCATGTCGAAATATCCTATTGTAATGTTTATTTGTGTGTTTCACTGTCCTGAATGTTCTTGTATTTATTTGTACTGTAGTCCTATCATGTAATGTTGTCATTTTAATGTTATATTTAACATTGCCATAAAAGTGCGAGGTTTGGCTAACCGCAAAACCTGGTTCAATCCATCATTTTGTCTTAAAATGTCCTGTACCAATTCAGGAAAATGGTCATTTTTATACTAAAGTTCGTTTCTGTGTGTGCTACATTTTAGTGTTGTGTTTCTGTTGTGTCGTAGTTCTCCTATTATATTTGATGTGTTTTCCTCAGTTTTATTTTGTAACCCGGGTCTGGTTTTTTTCTAAATCGATTTATGAATTTCCAACAGCGGTATACCACTGTTGCCTTTATTTAATGCATAGGTACTTGGGAACAGGACAATTAATTGATAGTCCTCTTCCGTTTTTCAAAATCCATATTTTTTTTTTGTTTTCTGTAAATAACAACTATTTTCGCGTTTTTCTGTATTATATAAATATAAAAGTACTAAGATGTGGATTGGTTGTCAATTAGACAACTCTCCAAAAGAGACCAATATTTATGTAAAATGAAGAATTTGAGTTGATATATTTTTTCGAATTTAAAACTTACAGTTGGAAGGGACTCAAACATTGGTCCAAGATACAGTAAAACTATTAAGACTAAAGAACTGGAAAATAATCCAACAATCTGAAAAGATAAATAAATCAAATAAAAAAATAAATAAAAATGAATTATTTATATTATGACCGCGTGAAAGAGATTAAAATTATTATCAACGTGTCATCCTTGTACTTACCTGTGAGCGTCCCCCGGCGTTTTCCTGCACTAAACTCCTTGACAATGATGCGGCTGAACAAAACGAGGAACACATTGATCCAAAGACGTTACAGACGCCGCTAGCTACCAATTCCTGCAAAAAAATACCCAAATTCTGATTGAGAAACAAGAATTATGTTTTTAACCTGAAAGTATACGAGCTGGAATTTAAAAAAAATAAAGCACAATGTGAACACGCTGGCAAGGCAAAACAATTTGAATTATTCCAATAGGTATCAAAAGTGGCCGTTGAATCTCACCATTGAATTCGACACCCGAAAGGTACTTGGGTCATCCCTTGGCATAATACAATACAATACAATTACCTTTATTTAGAGTCAATTTTAACATACTGTGGATTCATTATAATTTGTTTGATACCAATTTTCGTTGGTTTCGTGGAAACAGGTGAACCACGAATTATAATGTTCAACGAGTAACATTTTTAATAGGCCTTGCATACAGAGATTGACAAAACCAAGGAAACAAATATCCACGAATATGCAAGATCTCATCAATCCACGAAAATTGATACACACGAAAATAAATGAATCCACAGTAACAACATATTAAGAGCTTTATAACCGAGAAGAACATTAAAGTCTTCTGCCAATGGTTCTAGTAGTAAAAAATGACAAAGAGGGGTGTTGGGTGTGCAGGATAACTTCAAATACAATTGTTTGTGGTTGAATATAGATGTGCAATGGGTTGATAACCAGTTGGTAATCGGGAAATATTCTAGATATAGGGTTAATGTGCTTTATCCGGCAAAACAGAAAGAAATAGATGCATTTTTAACATTAAAATCTGTGTTTTTTTTTTGTGTGTTGCATGCACTACTACGTTTTGACAGTTTCACCTGTTAGGCTACGCGTTCATTATTTAGTTTCAGTATTATCTGGAAGACGTTTTGGATAACGGACTTTAAAAGTCCACTTTGGATATGAAAACTGTAACATACTTGTGACTGTCATACAGTATGTTTGCATTTGAAAACAAACAAATAAAATTGTCTAATGCTATTGGTTGTGCCAAAATATTTGTCATTAGTACATTATTTCATCTCATTGATAGATAAACATCTTTTATTAGTATCGTAGCACAAATCTTCATGCCTATATATCTACATGCACTCAAATAACAGATATATGTTCATAAAACTATACGTATATATATATACATGTTATATGTTCATAAAACTATACGTATATATATATATACATGTTATATGTTCATAAAACTATACGTATATATATATATACATACATGTTATATGTTCATCAAAGCCATACCTGATTTGGATTTATTTTGTAGTCATTCCTCTCAGCGAGTATCTTGGCCATGGAATATGAAATGGCAAAGCTTATACACGCAATAGCGAAAGAATCACCAATTACATCCCAGACATATCCAAGGTGTGTGACTTCCATTGGAGGCAACCTGGAACAAAATGATTATAAAAAGCGACTGTAATGGAATATTATCATTTAGTTCTTGGTATTTCCTTTCTTGGGCTACCTTTTATAATAATGTCGTCAATAGAAGTACATTCAAAAGAAAGTATAAAAGAGGGACGAAAGATACCAGAGGGACAGTCAAACTCATAAATCGAAAATAAACTGACAACGCCTGGCTAAAAATGAAATAAGACAAACAGACAAACAATAGAACACATGACACAACAAGAATAAGCAACACTAACCCCACCAAAAGGTGATCTCAGGTGCTCCGGAAGGGTAAGCAAATTCTGCTCCACATTAGGCACCCGTCGTCTTGTTTGGACGAAACGCACTTCTGGCGTATTAAATGTTAAACCTGGTGCCTTTTATTAGCTATTATGCGTGTGTTTTTTTTGTCCAATATGTTCTTCTATTTATTTGTATTGTAATCCTGTAATGCTGTGTTGTGATTTTAATGTTATATTTAATAGTACCATTAAAGCGGGAGGTTTGGCATACAACAAACCAGGTTCAACCCACCATTTTTTTTCTTTTAAAAATTGTCCTGTACCAAGTCAGTAATATGGCCATTGTTATATTATAGTTCGTTTCTGTGTGTGTTACATTTTAAAGTTGTGTTTCTGTTGTGTCGTTTGTTTCCTCTTATAGTTGAGTGTGAATTCACATTACTATAAGACGTGTAACGGTACTTTTCTATCCCAAATTCATGTATTTAGTTTTGATGTTATATTTGTTATTCTCATCGGATTTTGTTTAATGCTTAGTTCATTTCTGAGTGTGTTACATTTAAATGTTGTGTCGTTGTTCTCCTCTTATATTTAATGCGTTTCCCTCAGTTTTAGTTTGTAACCCGACTTTGTTTTTTTCTCTCGATTTATGAGTTTCGAACAGCGGTATACTACTGTTGCCGTTATTTATTCACGAAAGGGAGGGGAACATATCCGATATCATTTGTGAAACGTTTTTTTCCATAACGGTCAACCAACTCATGATGGCGTCCATAAAATTTACGAAGGGATGATTTCAATTTCACCATTTGGAATTCTTGGTTTAATAGCTTCCTTGTGAGCAGCAGCCCTCTATCAAGAAAATCATGATAGGCAATGCAAGCACGGGAATATCGGATCAATTGGGAGATGTATACCCTGTTTGCAGGTGCTGCTGGAATGTTGCTAAAATTTCACAAATTGAAAGCTGAAATCAGTTCTTTGGTCGTAAAGTTTTATAATGGGCGTGCGTGATACACTTAATGACTCTTTTTTCGATGATCTGACGATTTTAAAAGTATTTACTTGTCTCATACAAATTCTACTGACTACAATTGCATTTTAGGTTACAGACTTAATGAATCTGTTGGGAATGTTGTATCTGACTGTTTTGTTTCTTGGTCGACAATTTACAACCAATAGTTGTAGCTACCATAATATCGAATCGTACCACACTTTTACCCTTCTTTACCAATCATGTGTCGTTTGTATACCCTTGTTCAAGTTATTTGTCGTGTTGCTATTTGTAAGCTGTATTGTATGGGTTTATTGTATGGTTTAGCCTTATGGCATATTGTCTAGATATGTAAAGGGGGTTGTTGGTGTTGTGCACATGTGAATCTGGTTTAACACCCACAGTGTATAATTGTTCTAAGTCATGCCATATGGACGTCCATGTGTTTGTATGTACGTCTGTTTTTCTTTGTTTGTCTTCTGTTTTTTTTTTCTGTCTTTGTTTATACGATTTTAGTGTTTATTTGTTCTAAGCCATGCTATATGGATGTCCATGTGTTTGTATATACCTCTTTTTTTTTTTTTTTTTCTTTCTTTTTTTTTTTATATACGTCTGTTTTTTTGGTGTTTTTTTGTCTTTGCTTATACGATTATAGTGTTTTCTTGTTCTAAGCCATGCTATATAGATGTCCATGTGTTTGTTTATGCGTCTGCTTTTCTTTGTTTTTATATAAACGTCTTGTTTTTCTTTGTTTTTGTATTTATGTCTGGGTTTTATTGTTTATGTTATATACGTCTGTCTTTTCTTTGTCTTTATTTATACGTATGTTACTTTTATTTTAAAATACGCTTTCTTGTTTACAAATTGAAATTATTTGCTAACTAAAAAAAGTCAATATCTTTAATTGTTCAACAAAACTCAGTGATCTGAAATTAACGACATAATTTAGGACTTGAATTACTACTGTTCAGTGTGTTAATAATGAATAGTGTCATTAGACAACACAGAAGCCATTCATCATAACAAAAGGATAATTTAAAAATCGTAAAATTATTGGACTAGATCTCTTCTTTTTTGTATAATATTACCAATAACATGAAATTTGGTGCAACTAGAAAAAGTCTAAAACCAAATGAGGTTAATAAAAAGTGGATTTCTCTGATAAAGTCGTCATATAGACGACGTCACAATATGAACCAATTTATTTCACTCAAAGACAAAACCTGCGTTTTTGACTGCTGTGTTCAGATTCAAAAGTAGAAGTAAAAGTTCATTTCTATACATCATTAAAAAAATCTACCACTAAGGTACAATGTATTTCAATATCAAGAAATGCATCAAATTACTTAATCTTCTTCTTTGAATGACAACATCACTGTCGTTTGTTTCTGTTGGTACTATTATATTATTTATTAATGTATTTCATTGACCAGAGTGTTCTTCCATTTATTTGTACCGTATTCCTGTCATGTAATGTTGTAATTTTGGCGGTTTAACATTTCCTTGGCAGAAAGCGAGAGGTTTAGCTGGCCACAAAAGCAGGTTCAACCAATAATATTTTTTCTAAAAATGTGCCAAAGTCAGAAATATGTCAGTTGTCACCTAATTGTCGTTTTTTTTTGTTTTTTTTTTCACTTCAGTGTTTCTGTTGTTTCAATGTTTTCCTCTTTTTTTTCACTTCAGTGTTTCTGTTGTTTCAATGTTTTCCTCTTATGATTGTGTTTCCCTCGATTTTCGTTGTAACCATGTTTTCGTTCAATCGATTTATGACTTTTGAATGCGGCGGTATACTGCTGTTGCCTTTATTTATATACTTACCCAACAGGAATGTGTCCAACGACTTCTACCTTGAATTCCTCGTGGATCTTTGTATAATGGGAAATTACAGTAGATGCCACAACCTATAGTATATAATATATATTTTAGTTTTATTTGCATATTTACTTTTGTCTTATTAAGCTATGAGTTCCAATGAGTCAGTTTTCCAGCAAAGTCACGTTTTAAGGGGGCTCGCGGGTTTTTTTTTAATTTTAAATAGGATTTCTCTATATTTTTTCTATAAATGAACTTTATCTTATACTTAATAGAAAAATGAAATAAAAAAATGGGGTCACCGTTCATTTACGCTCACAGACTGCTTTCGAAAGAAGCATACATTTTTGTTAATGTCCTTTTTTTCTGTTGAACTACTAGGAGAAATAGCGGTAATATCGAAATAAAAAAAGAACTAAATTACAGAAATCGCTTAAATTTTACAATTATTTAGTTTATCTACAGCTTATTCAAAAACAACAATAAAAAATATAGGTCACCGATGAGTTAAAAAATATATTTCAATTTTAAGGCAAAAAAATGGCATTTTTGCACCAAAGGCAGATAATTTGGAGCTTTTTCAATGATATCTACATTTTAAATGTCACTTAGGGCCAACACGAATTGATTTTTTGGAATGAATTTTGTACCATATGATAAAGTAACAACTACTAAAGGTAATAAATAAAATTTATAATGAAAAATTAAAGTTTAATTTTTTTTTCTGAAAATCTTATACCCACGAGCCTCCTTAAGTATGTTTTACTAAAATACAGAAAGTGCAGAAAAACTTTATTTAGAAAGTTTCAAACATAACGATGTTTGTATGTACAATCAGAAGTCAAAAGAGTGATTTATTTACAAATTATAACTCTTTGTTTTATTCATTTCTAAGACTTATATCCGGTCGTTTTTAAATACTTGAAAATTTAGTGACATTTGTTAAATATGATGATATCATGAAATTCAAAAGTGCATGGATCCAAAAGTCTTTTACAGAAGTTTAAAAAATATATATCGGCCAGCTTTTAGACACCTTAACTTTATCTTTAAATTATGCTTTTGTTTTCAATACAGTGACTTAATTCTGTCATTTCTGGAAATCGCCATTACTAGTATTTTCACCTTTCAATCTGATACAATGATCGAAAGTGCTAAAAAGCGAAATTCGCAAAATCGAAATATTGATAAAAAAAATATTATACAGGTTGAGAGAAATACAATGTCACCTTTAATTCAAAACAGTTTTAGTACAAGGGAAAAACATACATTCATTCCCAAACTCTCTCTAAAGATGTAACGATGAGTTAAGTCCATTCATGTATACTTTAAAATCACTTAAAGTTTTTTATAAGACATTTAAATTATTTTTCATGTTAATTTTTGTCTCGGCATATGTCCCTCCGGCGGCAATTTATTTTGTAGAAAAGTTTGCTGTGCATTCTATCCAAAATAGAATTGGAAAAATTTGCATTTGTGTTCACCTCATCAAGATAAGTAAATAAGAACGATCCTTACGAAATAAATTGCCTCATAAATAATAATTTTGAAACATCTCTTCACCTTATGGTATTTTCAATATTTTTTGAAAGATAGCGTAAATTCGCGTTTAATAAGAAAATGTCAGAGTATATGGCGTCAACATTGTCGATTATTAAATACGTCTTGCGACGCAATATACCGTGCGTAACGTCATATACAGTCCCTACTATATTATATAACCATACTCAGAGGAGTTGAGTCTCCATGTAAAAAAAATACTCCGCAGGAGTTCTACTTGTTACGGTCACGGATTATAAGTTGAAATTTTATTGGAGTTGGTATTTTTTTTATTATTAACTTTTTACAAGCGAAAACAAAAAAATGTTGAAGATAATATAAATTTCGAGTCTTAAAATAATTCAAAAACTATTAAATGATATGTCTTTGGTCAGATTCTTCAAAGATACATTACTCACCACAATTAGCTCTACGGGTACTGGTACTAGCAAGTCAGGTTCACATGTAGGGTTATTGTTGATCCCTTCTTTTATTAGAATCAGGACAAATGTGCATGTTACTGAAGCTGTCGAAGTGACTGGATTTGTCAAATGCAGGTTCTTGAAGAAATCTCGATAATACTAAACGACAAAGAATTAGAATAAATACAATTTACTTTACTCCCGTAAAACAAACAATTCTATTTAAGTATAAATTTATTACATTTCCTCGCTGTGTTGAATACCCATAAATAGGTAGCCTTTGGCTTTGGCTGTTATCTGCTCTTTGTTCGGGTTGTTGTCTTTTTGACACATTCCTCGTTTCCATTCTCAGTTTTATCTATGCATATCAAGTAAAGCAACCAATTACATATATTTAAAAAAAAAATCAATCATACGAGTGGGAGGTTTAGTTAGCCTTAAAACCAGGCTTAACCTACTGATGTTTTTTTCTTTCTCGGGAAGTGCATTTACCAATCCAGGTATACTACAGTTGTTTTTAACTCGTTGTTTTGATTGATAACTTTTGATGTTGTCAGTTTTTATGGACTTTGTCGAAGGCGATGACCTATGTAGTTGTTAACTTTTGTGTTATTTGGTCTCTCATTGAGAGTTGTCTCATTAGTAATTATACCACATCTTCTTATTTCTATATTACATTTTTGAAATAACTTAAAGAGTTTTGTATAGGTGTTATGCTTTTTCGTCAATTATCGTATTCTATCTGTCATCAATTCATGCAATTATTGTAAATGATCATTAACTACATGTAGTTCAAAAAAGTCATACTTAAATTTAAATGAAAGAGTCGAATTGCTGATGTATCTGTAATATTCGTTCATTAAATAACCTTACATAAATTAACTTGAATGCTCCATGGTAGTTTGGCACAGGTACCCCAAACAGATGTGACACCTGACTAGAGAATACGTGGACTGCAGCGCCGCATGTAAAGCCACTAATCAAAGGATCTGACAGGAAAGATGCTAAGTAACCCAATCTGAATATTCCGAGAATTAGCTGTAAAAAGATGTTGCAACATTCATATAATTATATCATTTTTGCGTATAACTACTGTACTCAATACAAGCTCTCCTCTTAAAAAGATGTTGCAACATTCATAATGTTTGCACCTGTCCTAAGTCAGGAATCTAATGTACAGTAGTTGTCGTTTGTTTATGTATTTTATATATGTTTCTTGTTTCTCGTTTTATATATAGATTAGACCGTTGGTTTCCCCGTTTGAATGGTTTTACACTTGTAATTTTGGGGCCTTTTATAGCTTGTTGTTCGGTGTGAGCCAAGGCTCAATGTTCAAGGCCGTACATTGACCTATAATGGTTTACTTTCATAAATTGTTATGTGGATGGAGAGTTGTCTCATTGGCACTCACACCACATCTTCCTATATCTATTATCTATTTTTTTTCCTTTTTGGAGGATTTAACTATTGATCTCATCGATGAGACGATTTTTGGCAAAACACTGGGGCCTTTTTTACAACAGCAATAATAGATCGTAATTTAAATTGAATGTTCATAACTCACGAGTATTTTTTTCGTAAGATTGTTTTGTAAAATGAGTAGCTGACTCGTTAACTACTCTGCCACAAATGACGTTTTAAAGACGTTCGAGTAAGGAACGACATCAAAAGATCGATGTAGGATAAAAAAAAAAAACTTAAATCAAATAGTTTGGGGGGGGGGGGGGGTAACATTGCTGCAAGTTTTGTTAATCTAAAATCGATTTTACGTATATCTCTATTTGTCAATCAATTTTTCCCAAATTAAGTTAAGAGGGGGGGGAACTACAAAAATGATTATTTTGGGCCCCCTTTTTGGCCCCTAATTCCTATTGGGACCATAACCCCAAAAATCAATCCAAACCTTCCTTTACTGGTATTTGACCTTCTTATTAAAAATTTTAGAGATCCATACACTTAAAAATTATTGTCTGTAAACTAGAAAAACAGCTTTTTGGCCCTTTTTTAATCCCCTTATTCCTACATATTGGGAAAAATTTTATCCCAAACTGAATCCCAGCCTTCCCTGTGTTATATGGAAACTTGTGGTACAATGTCAGAGAGATTCATACAGTTACACTCAAGTTATTGTCTTAAAACTAGAAAAATGCTTTTTTTTTGCCCCTTTTTTTGCCCTTAATTCCTAGACCGTTTGCCCAATAACCTCTTTAAAAAATCCAAACCTTCTCCTTATGGTATTAAACATTGCGGTACAATTTCAGTACAATTAGATTACTAATACACAACTTTTTGTCCTGAAACTAGATAAATGCTGTCGGTTTGGCCCCTTTTGGCCCCTAATTCCAAAACCTTTCGATCATAACCCCCAAAATCAATCCCAAGCTTCCTTTTGTGGTTATAAACATTGTTTTAAATTTTTATTGATTTCTTTTCACTTATTCAAAAGTTATTATACGGAAACAATCAGTCTTCGGACGACGACGACGACGAAATAATATACGATAAAAAAAATAAAGTTTTCAATTTCGAGATTGAAGTCGTATAATTTGTCGAAGATTCTGGAACTGAGATGACAACAATCAAATTCGAGGTATGTATGTTTAGAAATGATTAAAAATGATGGAAATTAAAAAAAAAAATTGAAGTTTTTTTTGGGTTCTCGAAGTCCACATATGTTTATACGACTATGCGAGTAAACAGTCGTTCTATAATCATTTGTACATAGATTGTTTTTGTAAATAATGTCTTCATTCTATCCAAATATTCAAAAATGCACAGCTGTTGAATATTGTCTTCTCTTATCCTCTTTCACCGACGACCACGTATCCCTACTCATGAGACTACTTTTTTTGTAGAAAATCGACAACCACACAGCAAAGTCGAAACCAGTAATGGAAGAAAAGGTTAAATAACTCGAAAGAAACAAAGTTTAAATGGATTTTAATAGAAAAAAAAACTGCACAAAACTTTAACAACAGTTATGCAATTTAATTGTCAAAAGGAAACGCGCTTGAAAATATATAGAAAACAAGAATGGGTCCATAGTACACGGGTGGACCGTGAAAATGAAAAAAAAACCCTCTAATTTGGCATTTAAATTAGAAAGATCATATTATAGGGAACATGTGTACTTAGTTTCAAGTTGATTGAACTTCAACTTCATCAAAAGCTGTCAAGAACCAAAAACGTTTATCAGCAGCGGGACGGACGGACGTACGATCAAACGGATGCACAGACCAGAAAACATAATGCCTAAAGATGGGGCATAACAACAACTAAACATCGTTATATTATCTCTTTTGCGCCATGATAGTTATGTATTGTAGTTAAAAATCCGAAAACTTATTAGCAGCCAACGCGTTTGACAACGAATGCTAAAATCTGTTTGTCGATATACGTTATGGATTTGTAATAAATGTTTAAAAAAAACCATGAACCAGTATAAAATGCATGCATTGGTTCAATGATTTCCATAACATTATCATCACCATCACTATGAACTTTCATAATCATTTTTAAAACACAAAAGGTCAAAATATGTTAAAACTTGAAGAAGAAGAAACAGTACCAGTATTTTAAAATACCTGTAATAAAAAGTCTACATACCTGTATTATTCCGGCTACGAATGTAACAGACATAGCCATACCGAGTTTGATATGGTCAAAATTTTGATCTGCCACTGGTGACATGGTTGTAGTGTTGGTTTGGTTGACTTGGGTGGAATTTAACTCACCGAAGTCACTCGTGATAGGAGTTTCACTTGAGTATTGATCATACCCCCTCTCCACAACAGCTCCAACCATCAAACTGGTCACTGCAAACGTCCCTGAAATATAAACAAATATTACTGTTTATTGTATAAAATGATATACCTCTGAAGGATTTTCAAAACAAAGGATGATAAAATCGGTATTCCTAATTTGTCATTTCGAATTACATTTCCTATCACGTCTATATTTTTTTCTAATTCGCAATGAACATATCCAAGAGGTTTTCGTTTACAGCAGTTAAGTTTGGAAACGTACAAATTATGCCCCCAAAACAATATGATCGTTTGGACTTTGCAAGGCGGATTCAACAGCGATGACAGTTCACAATTAATTACAGACATGTGTGAACAAATGCCAACACTTAAACTGAAGCTTGGTCAGTACGAATGTCCATGAAGATTGATAGATTGATTTTTGCCTAATGTTCAGAGGCAACAGTCGTTATCCATTCGTTTGATGTTTTTGAGCTTTTAATTTTGCAATTTGATTAAAGACATTTCCGTTTTGAATTTTCCTGGGAGTTCAGTATTTTTGTGGTTTTTCGTTTTTTAAATGAATAGTAAGGTAGATAAAACTAGAGATTTTAATCGTGGGTTCATGACCAGACATGCACTTTAAAATGTGCAGTCTACTTGTAATAGCTAACACAATGTATATTGTATTTTCTATTCATTGTTTATATGTTTTATAGACACTTGTCTATTGTTTAAGACTTTTGATGCCATGTTGTTGTTGGTTTGCGGTCTACCGGATAAAAATATATATCTAATTATTTTTAGTAATGTATTTACTTCTTAAACAAAGAAATATTTTCTACGTTGATGTTTTTTCTTCAGATGATTGCATTTGTACTGATAAGAGATGGTCCTTGAAATTTAAATCACACTCATTCATTTTCAAGCTCGTCAAAATCGCTTCGTCATTTACAAACAAGAGGCTTACCCATGGATATATGTTTTGATGATCCAAAGAAGAAATACATAATGACTGGAAAGAATGAAGTGTATAAACCGTAAACTGGTGGTAGCCCACTAAGGAAACCATACGCCATTCCTGAAATAAAAGATGTTCTATCAATATAGAAATACGAAATTAAGTTAGAACAAAAATATCATTTCATAACGATCTTTAAAACACTTGATTTATTCAGCAATGACAGAACTTTTGATACACTTTTATTAATAATAACATTTTAATTCAATTCAACAGAACTTTTGAAAAGAGCAGAAAGAAAGTTATTTCATTTAGAGGAATAAAAATGTGCATTTTCCTTTGTGTTAACATCTATATGAATCTTCCATAGACGTTTTATATGAATGATCGAAGTTAAATATATTATATAAAGTACTTATTTACCTTGTGGTATGTGAATGATCCCAACAGTTATTCCAGCGACAAAGTCTTTCAGTAATGACTTTCTTGGGCTGTAATTCCTCATGATATCCACAAAAGGAAAAACTTCGTGAAAAAATCCCCGAACACATGGTGGTGTCACTTTCGGCAATTTTGGAACGTATCTTTTGGCTTTATTATTAAATTTCCTTAATTTCAGCTTGGATTTCAAGTTATGTGCCAGTTTAGCATGTGACCTTTGAATTGCTTCTGTTTTGAATTTTTGTTTCTTGCGCTCTGGTATTCGGTTCATTTCTATTAGTGTATCGCGCACCCTGCTATCCATGCTTTATTCTATTTTAATCCTAATTAGTTCCTTATTTCTTATTCTCTGTTCTAAAGTTGATAAACTTAGTAAAAAACATCAACTATCATGTGAATTGAAGATTGAAGAGAGAAAGAAAATTCCTTGTTTAACTGATGCACAATGTAAAAAATATGAGGATTTCTAGTGAAAATGTAAGTGTTTAATGAACAATGTCTTTTGTTCCCCAAGGATATGTAATTGAAGTCGTTAAGAAATCACATAAAAATCAATCAAATTCGAAATCCGTATTGCGCATCAAACAAAACAGGTTAAATAGATAGATAATAAACTGCTATTAATTGTATGATTTATATTCTAAAATTCAAATTAAGGCAGAACATATGAATGAACAATTTATTATAACAATTAATAACTTATTTTAGACCCATAAAATTATTAATTTGTCCACTACAACAAAAGACAATTCCTACTTTTTTACCAGGTAAATAACATGTTTTCCTTTCTTCTCCCCTATGAATAAATTTAATTGAGTGTTACATATCTTTCTTGCGGTAAATAAAACAAACACAAGATGTGTGCACTTAATTATTGTGTTTCTTAGTATTACAAGAATATTATGTTTACCCCCCCCCCCCCCCCTAAAAAGAAAAAAAAAGTTACATCAATGAATATACACTTACGACTTTAAATGAAAAAGACAGAAAAGACAACAAAAACCTTAATATCATTAATAAGACAAAAAAACTATTAGCAATTGAATAATTGCCATTAACTGTTTTGCATTGTCCGGGAGTTATTTTTGGTTCCACACAGTGGAGGTATACTTATTGATAAACAAGACACAAAAAAATAATGACCATAAAAGAAGGTCGTAATTGGGGGTACCTTCATGGCGAATAACGGTAAAAAATCTTGACAATAGACGTTAACGGTAATTTTTATTTTTGGTACACTTTCTTTGAAACAATAAAAAAATTCGACTGATCAGTTTGACGAATAATCCCCCCCCCCCCCCTAAAACGTAGTGACAGAAACAATTATTATTTGAGACCTCTGAAGAATCACGATAACTACAAATAGGGTAATTTCAACTATAAGCGAGAAAAGGCTTTACTACGGGAATTCGCATGAACACTTGTATATTGAAAACATGGCATACTACTGATAAAAGCAGGAAGGACAGACACTGTAATATTGTCCAATAAATTGAGAACGAGTTTTTCCATTACAGTGTCAAACATCGTAAGTTTCTTCTATTTCTGAACCTATTAACCAGCATTTCAATTTATAATATGCACGCGTCTCTATCTCCCACAAAACTGAGTGCGAGTTTCATGTGGAACTTTTGCCGTTCGGATGTACATTGTATTGTTCAAAGGAAGGATGTATGGTATGACAGCTTATTCGACCTCTAGAAAAAGATGCGCAATGACAAACACAAACAATAACCGAAGAAACAAAGACATCCCCATGGCTTAAAAATCATGATGATGTTGATAACGTCCAGTGTCTCATATCACATAAATAGAAATAAAAAGATATGGTATGAGTGCCAATACGAATGCGAATACGTAAGTTTTATTTTATAACACAAACATATGCTCTTTAAAAGAGCTTTTCACGGAATATAAAATAGCATAAACACAACATTAAAACACACAACATGCAGACATGATATTTAACAGCAGAGGCATATTGAACATGCAAAGCAATACTAAAATACATAGCTAAACAAGCCAATGAGACAACTCTCCATCGAAGTCACAACATGTAGAAAGTAAACCATTATATCACATGAAGTTTAGGACGAATACATGTTTATGTGATATGCCGCGGGATATTATATTTGACTATCAAGCAACTCCAAATGTTACTGATATATTCTAGTTTACAATGTAACAAGGAGGAAGACATTTTGCAAACGCTGAAATGTCTCGCCTGCTTTACTGACAATTGATTTTATGTTGATATTCCTATATGTATACTACTATTTACATAAAATTACCTGTCTTTACATTCTGCAACTGATGTTACTGGCAGGACAAATCAAGAGTGAACACATTGACATCTATCCTATTTTACTGAGCATTGATTTTATGATAATAGTCCTATATATATTATTTTCTGTGACTGTATCTTACATTAATTTGTAGAATCCTTTACTATAGATAATTTAGCTGATCTGTAAAATAAACATCTTGATGCCTTATATATCATGTACTGTAGAACGACGCTGTTTAAAACTGACATGGAAAGGTAACACAGACAGCTTCATTTTTATAAAGCTCAGGTAGTCGTGTGGTCTAGGGAAAAAAGACATAAGCACAAAAACTTAACTTTAACCACTTAACCATGAAAATAAGGTCAAGGTCAGATGACACCTGCCAGTTGGATATGTACACCATACACTCGTTCCATGCATCAACTATAGTAGACCTATTTCTTACAGTATCTGATATTATAATCTTGATCAGAAAAACTTAACCTTTTTTACTGACCAATCGAATGAGGTCGAGTCAGATGAAAACTGTCTGACAGTCATGCAGAAGTTGCAAGGTATGCACATACGTACAACATAATTATAGTTATCTAATTACTCATTAGCATGATTAGAGAGAAACTTGTTTTTCAACAAGTCATTTAACCATGAAAATTAGGTCAATGTATGTATGGCAGTCAAAAGCTTAATAATATAAGGCGTATGTAAACAACGTATGAAGCATGCAAGTCTTCAACTTCTAATATATACAGCTTTTTAGAAGTTAGTAAACGCAGCTGCAGCTGGATCACTTTCCCTATGTCAAGCTTTCTGCGAAAAAAGTCACAGGTTCAATAACTAGAGGCTCTAAAGACCTTGGTCTTTGTGCATATTGAACAAAAGACACATGACAAAATTTTGTTTTGGTGTTGGGTGATGTGTTTGTAGATCTTACTTTACTGGACATTCTTGCTGCTTACAATGATCTCTATCTATAATTAATTTTTGCCCAGAAGTGACAGTTGAAAATAATTTTTATAAATTTACAATAATTTTGAAAATTGACTTAAAAGGACAATAACTCCTTAAGGGGTCTATTGACCATTGTGGTTGTGTTGACTTATTTCTAGTTCTTATTTTGCTGTACATTATTACTGTTTACAGTTTATCTCTATCTATAATAATATTCAAGATAACCAAAAGCTGCAAAATTTTCTTAAAAATCCCAATTCAAGGGCACTGAGCAAACCAACAAAAAGTTGTCTGATTGGTCTGAAAATTTCAGGGCAGAACGATCAAAACCTGATGAACAATTTTATTCCCAGCTGATTTGCTCTAAATGCTTTGGTTTCAGAGATATGGACAAAAAACTGCATTTCACCCTGTTTACTATTCTTAGCCATGTCAGCCATCTTGGTTCATGGGCTGGGTCATCAGACACATTTGTTAAACTAGATACCTTAATGATGATTGTGGCCAAGTTGTGTTAAATTTGGACCAGCAGTTTCAGAGATTTTTTTTTTAAAAGATTACTAAAAAATTTTAGAAAATGGTTAAAATTTGACTATAAAGGGCAATAACTCCTTAAAAGGGTAAACTGACCAATTTGGTATTGTTGACTTATTTGTAGATCTTACTTTGGTGAACATTATTGTTGTTTACAGTTTATCTCTATCTATAAATCTATAATAATATTCAAGATAATAAACGTAAACTGCAAATTTTCCTTAAAATTACTAATTCGGGGGCAGAAACCAGACAACAGGTTGTCTGATTTGTCGGAAAATATGTGGGCAGATCAATCTGGACCTGTCAGATTTGCTCTAAATGCTTTGGTTTCAGAGATATAAGCCAAAATCTATATTTTACCTCTATGTTCTATTTTTAGCCATATTGGCCATCTTGGTTATTTAGCTGGGTCACCGGACACATTTTTAAAAATACATACCCTAGTGATGATTGTGGCCAAGTTTGGTTAAATTTGGCCCAGTAGTTTCAGAGGAGAAGATTTTTGTAAAAGTTAATGAGGACAGACGACAACGAATGACGATGGATGCCAAGTGAAGAGAAAATCACAGTTGGCCCTTTGGGCCAGGTGAGCTAAAAATGAGGTCAAGGTCAATGGATATATGACAGAATGAAACTTCATTACTATGGCATCTATATACAAAGTATGAAGCATCCATGTCTTTTGCCTTCTAAAATTTACATTATACAAAGCTTTCAATTAGTTAGTTATCTATCACTATCCATATGGTGAGCTTTCTGCAACAGATGTTACAAGCATGGTTTTAGGGAGAAAGAGAAAAGTTAAAATTAGATAAAGGTGGATAGATGCGCAGATTACAATCTTTTAACAGTCTAAGGTTTGAACTTTTAAGAACTTCAATCATTACATAATCTGTAGACTTACATATATGTTTTTTGTTACAGCTGATCTATTGGTGTGTCTTTTTCTTGTTTCAAAAGTTATGTATACTTGTTTGTTTAATGAATCATGAATTCTTTATTAGCTATGGTAAATACAGGAATATATAGTTTTAAGACTTTCAATTCATCCTTATGTAACTTGTTCTATTTCTTGACTGGCTATTGATAACTACTGCTATCTTTCAAAGAATTGTATATTGATTCCATGGTTGAAATAGCAAAAAGCAAATTCAGCTTTATTGCTTTCTGTACACAATCAAATTTAAATAAGTGTAAATATACATGTCTGCTTTTTCCAATAGCAGATTTAGGTTTGGGCATGGCAGGTGTGTGTCCCCCTTCCTCTTAATTTGCAAAGCATGGGTTGCACCGACTCTGAAAGAATATTTCTATAATTTTACCTTTAAAAAAATTAAGTTTGCACCCCCCCCCCCCCTAACCTAAAATCCTGGATCTGTCCCTGTATATATTCATGTTCTCTAGATTTTCTTCCTAATTAGACATAAGTTAAGAATAAGCTTTGGGTATCATAGAGAGGCATTTATGACTTTAAATAAAAACAATGCATACCTTTACTGAGACAGTTTATTTTTAATGCTCAAATCAATATATCAATTCATAATGTAATACTTATTCTGCAAATAAAGAAAGACAGGTAAATACTTTGTGTGTTACATTGATGAGTACGGTATATCAAAATTTTGACATTTATTTTTTTTTCTAGGACAAAAAGTAGTGGAATTCAGTTCTCTAAGGTTATACATTACAATCGGTCAGTAAATATGCATGAGACAATCACTTATAGATCAAACTGTTACAAAATACTTATTGAAAATAAATACCACTTAACACCATGTGTAATAACTATAATATATGATACCTGAGTTTTTCTATAAATCAGCTATAAAATAATATGCAGATGAAATGATGCTGTTAGTAACTGATGATGAATTAACTTTGAACAGGGTTTTCAATATGTAAACACAGCTCACCCACCCCTGCTGAGCTGAGAAACAGCTAGATGAGGAAAATACAAAATATTAGTTTCTACATCAGTCAACCACAGTGCTTTATTGCTTCTGTTTTAGTATATGCACTTTTCAAAACATGTACCTGTTGACTTAACAGTTAAGCCAAATACAAAAGAAAAAAAATCTTTGCAATTTAAAACAACATGGTAATCATATGTAAGTTATATCACACCAGAGAACACAAACATGAAGACTTGGAAGACTTGAAAAGAAGAAAATCATCTCCTCTTCAAAAATAATTTAAAGTACATAAAATTTGTTTAAAATAAGCTAAACCCAACTGAGTACAGAATTTACAAATCTGCAAATGAATAATGACCATTAGGAATGGTAGACTTTTCTATCATATAGTATAGGATATAACTTGCAGAAAGTAGCATGTATTTATGTTTATTTCTGGATTATAATACATACTGAAAATAGACCCCAAAAAACTATGGATACTGATGACAGTTCTTAATAAAAATCAAAAGCACATTTTACTATGTATTTCCAAGAACAAATATGAATAAAAGATATACAGAAAAATCAATTTGAGATCAACTAAACACCTACCCATATGATCTTTACCAAGTCAGACAACTAGAGCTAACCATATATATGGCCATTAGCATTCAAAGTAGCTTCCAACCACATGGTAAGACCTGGATAAACCAAGTCGGGTTCTGATAAGAATTAATTCAACATAGGCAACTGATGATCACATTTGTAAGTGTAAAAAAAATAATAACGACAGCACTGTAAAGGTTTCTGTTTCTGATCCGACATTAACATGTATCAGGGGTCAGTTCTCATTCCTCCCTATGTAACAGCTTGATAAGTGGAAGACAAATCATATATTGAAAAACAAACAATGGTTGTTACCGAAATACATGTATAGACAGAAGGTATGGATACAAATCTTGTTTCCTATTTTCTGCAACTGATTTGAAGCACCTTCAAACCTTTGGAGGAGGTGTGTCTCAACATGGCATTTCAAATACAGAGGTGCAGCTGACCTGTTGATAAATTTACTTTTTCCTTGGTAAAATTGCAACTCATCGATATATTTGAGATGTCAAAAAGTGACCCTTTTTAGCTGCACATCTGTATATACCTTCATATTGGAGACAACCCCCTCCCTCCTTTTCTGTTTCAAACCCTCTCTAGAGTGGGGTGCTCATTTTCGCCACATCTTTTCATGCTTTCTACAGTTTATGTTCAGGTCTAAATGTTTTTGATGTATGTACTGATATTTCTATATGAAGATAACTTCAAACGCAAAATATTCTTAAGCTTGAAAACGTGTTTGTTAGAATATAATCATCTGAAAAGTAAGATTAAAGGGTGTATGAAATTTCCTGATTTTTTGTCAATGGGGGACACATATTCGCCGTTTTTACATATCTATTTAAAACAAAAAAAACGCAGCTTTAAACAACATTGATCAAATCAATTTCATTATAGATGAATAGCTGACATTTCAAAGGTGTTAAAAGAACTGAAATTTAGGGCATTCAGACAAAGAATTACTAAGAAATACTTCTTTGAATTCGTGTATTTTCTTTATGAAATTGGCCGAAAATCGTTGTCCATTTTTCCGTCCTTTTCAGTAGGTGCCGCAATTTTGTCTCAGTTTTAAAAAATAATCATATTTGTTATATAATATCATTTACTGGTATACTTATATACTTTCATTTCAGCCATCCCTTGAAGTTTTTACACCTCAAAATCATAAAACGGCGAAATTGTGTCCCTGGCGAAAATGGGCACCCCACTCTACATATTATTTTATGAAAAAACACAAACTGAATGACATATATAACATGTATAATTAAATAACTCATTAATAAAATAACATTTGGCCTAATATTTGTATCACAGACTAGATTACACTGTAACAAATTATTTGCATAGTTGCCAATGGTAACATATCGACATAAATTTACATAGGCACAATTTATAAAAAAAATAAATCTAATTTAAATTAAAGCACATGGGATTGTTAAAGGCATGTAAAGTAAAACTAGTGTATAGCAGCTTATATAAAAAATTACAAACTATAAAAATCATGTTTGGACATCTTAATAAATACTGTACATAATAACATTTTATTTCCATTATCTTGTAGATAAACACCTACAATTAGATCTGTTCTGTAAACACAAACGCCCTTGCATGCCGCAAAATTATTACCATAACATACCTATTTCTGGCAATGCATATAAACTTAGCTTATAAAGGAATAGACATAATGCAAAGATAGATCTATACAAGTTAATGTTTCATGAAGCTAGACACATTATTCAGAAAAAAGTAGGTAATACTAAACACTTTTTGAATAAGATTTGTAATTCACTATTATACAATTAAAGACCAAAATATCAGCTTAATATTTACAGGCATTATAAATAAGGCAAGACAACTGTTGACTTTTGGTATCAACATAGGTTGGTCAGGGCCGTAACTAGGGTTCGAATTCAGGGGAGGCAGGGGTTTGGGGCTGCCGATTGAGGCCCCTTAAAGAGGGGGGTTGGGGGGCGCAGCCCCCCGCCGATTTTTTTGCCCTCAGTAAAATGGCTAAAATGACCCGTTTTCCTTCGATTTCCTTACATTAAAAAACATCAGTATTGCTTGAACCTTGAAGCAATTTTTATGCAACAACAAGCTGAAATTGCTGTTCGGGTTGAGCCAAGGCTCCGCCTTGAAGGCCATACTTCGACCTATTATAATTATTAACATTAAATAAATTGTAAACGCGGATTTTTTCCCAATATGGCTCAAAATGACCCGTTTTCCTTCGATTTCCTTACTTTAAGAAACATCAGTATTGCTGTGGAAGCATTTTTAAGCAAACAATTATTATCTGTATTTAAAGATATGTTTGTTAGAAATCAAAGTGGTAAGCTATTAAAAAACCATATAAAGCAAGATCATAGAACGCAAGATATATTTTTTTTATCGAGGACCTTGAATTTTAATATTGTTTAAAGCTGAACAGACATGTATTATATAACTACACACAGAGACTTTCAATACTAGTATTACAAATGTATTACAATATTTTACTTACTAGTATAGAAAGTCCCTGCTACAACGAATAAAGTGTTTAACTACTTAGGCATTGATCATAATGTTCAGTCTCGTACGATCGGGAGACGCATCTGGTGCAAGAAAATTGGTACCGTTAATTTTATTAAAAAAAATGACCCAACAGCTGATTCGGCCGGTAACGAATTTCCGATGTCATAAAAGATTCACAATACAAAGGGAACTTCCTCTGCTAAAAGTGAGCCCCTAAATAAATGTGAATAGTTAAAAGTTTTATTCAAAATTATCGAAAGCAAAGTTTCATATGTGTTCTCGTACGAATACTTAATAATAAACTGGAAATCCGCTTGTATTATCGCCACACTCAAACTATGAACAAAGTGTAGTAGTCAGTCGAGAACCAGCTTAACTGAATAACAGGCGGACGGCCACACGAAAAAAAAAATTAAAAAAATACTGAAACGGTTCACTTTCGATCCAAAAATCCGAGAAATGACAGATATATATGGCGTATCATGATAAAACTGTTAAAACTGTAAACTTGTGTTGTTTATAATATAAATTCAAGTTCTTCGTGTACATATTGTCAATATTTCATTTTATTACTTAAAAAAAAGTTTTGGTGTAGAAAATTTAGGGGAGGCAGTTGCCTCCCCTGCCTCATAGGTAGTTACGGCCCTGTTGGTGTATGGAAGGACGGAATATTATAACAGAGATGGTAACAAAATATGTTAAAAAAATTAAAGTTACTGGAGACAAATTTACACTTGACAAACAGACAAGCACTGAATTGGATGGTAAGAATACTTTTGAATTCACTGCACTGGCTCCATATGAACTACCTTTTACTTATTTAATTAGCTAATAATGCTTTACATTTCGATCAGTTTGTAGAGGTGAATATAAACTACACTTGGATAAAGCATTACATCAATCAATATTGTAAAAAGATCAAGCTTTATCAGTGCTATACAAATGTTAGTTACAGACAAAAATGTGTCTTTGTATGATCAGCACACGACAATTTTAACTGTAAAATTTTGTTTAATAAAGTTATATTAAATACCTTTTGTAAAATTATTTGGCCCTTTTTCTTAAATGCAAACACTAAAAGGATAAATTCTGAATTTCATAAGGTATGACAAAGGAATAGTATGCATATTGGGTATTTTCTTATCATTGGCTACTGAACAGGGGAATAATCCATTCATTAGTGACTTGGTAGTAAATTTCTTCATCTTTTTCACATTTGTATCCAAACCAGGAGCATGAGCAAATATATAAACCAAAGCTGTTAGTGAAACCCAACAACCAATTAATACTGCTACTGCTTGTTACTAAGGAGATTCATTTTATTTATGACTAAGAATGTATCCACCAATCAAGAGACTCCAATCTCTTTTCCTCTGTTGCTGAGGACATGTATTTTACTTTCTAATCCTGCCAGTGTATATACTTGTGATGACTTTCTCTTTCCTACTAATGCTGTACCACTGAGGATGTCTTTATATTTGATTTCTCCTGAATGGTTCATATCAATGTCCTCTAATAAAACACCAAGCTGTTTCTGTAAAGCAAAGCATAATTCTGCTGTATGATATGATTTAAATTAAAATCTAGATTTTACTCAGCTTCAGAATTACATCAGGGAATATGTAAGAATCATATAATTTCATTTACTACTGAATGGCATATTAATGTGGAGCAAAACTAATGCATGTGATAGATATATTTTTATGACATTTTGTTCTTATTTATAAATCTGAAAATTCTTTAACAGTATTTGTAGTAAACAAAATGGAGCTATGGATTACATACTTGTATTCTTTTTCTTTTAAAATATCTAAATAACAATTCAATTTTATTCATGCTTGCATTTCAAAACTGGTGGAACGTTATCACTATAATGACACTTCAACTACATCAAACAATTGTACATTTTCTAAATTGGAAAAATTTTACTGTATTGATATACAAATTGCATTAACTGTTGAAAGATAATTATTATAATAAATATTTTTGAAGAAATTTTCAACAATGATACGCAAAATTGTTCACAAAATAAAAATCACAATTTTATGGATCCATCCATAATGTTCAAATTGCCTGATTGTATTGCCAAGTAATATAATCCCAATTATTTTATACCAATTCTCTGAATTTATTGCCCATTCTAATGGAGTTTATATTTGTTATGAACTTATGATACATCAATAACTTGCATTGATTGACTATAGCACTTTTTAATGGATACCTAATTTTCATTTTGCTGAAGTTTATCTATAATATTACACCAATAACCTAACTTGATTGTTCAATACAAAATAAAAAGATGTGGTATTATTGCCAATGAGACAACTATTCTCCAGAAATCATATGATTTTGATGTTAGCAAATGTACATTTAAGAAGATAAACCACTAACCTGATTTAATTGCCTAATGAGTAATGAAAGTTTAAATTGAGTTTATCAACACGGATACAAAACAAACCTGATTTTTTTCTCAGCAATATTGAAACTGAAATCATGAGTTATTATGAAAAATAATATTTTACACTGAATAAAGTGCAAGAAAAATTGATCTTGTTTTCTGAAAGATATAAGTTAATGACTAAATACAAATCTCACAGATTTAGTTGACAAAATTATCATCAGTTCCCATGCTAAAATATCCTTATTTGATAAAACCAGTTCTTGAAACAGCTAAATTGCCTCTAAGTAGCTGCCAATTTTCTCAATTTAATTTGCAGATTATAATGAAAAGTATTGAACCTACATTTGTTAGACGTAATCCTGCGGTTTTCAGTGCCATCTTTAGATCCTCACTAGAAAGGTTACCACTGTGATCTTTATCCTGTTGTAGGAAGGCTGTCTCTATATCTGGTCTGTGTTCTCTTAAGAACTTGGTAAATAACCGCATCACACTAGTCTGAGACTAAAATCATAACACAATTACATGTAATGGTATCATACTAGGCTGAGACTATAATAACTAGATGTGTTGAAACAACATGAAAGGCGTCACTAGCAATAAAAATTAAAAAAAAATTGAAGCCATTTTTTAGGGGTAGAAATTTTCAAAGTACAAATCTCTTAATTTTAGCAAAAATCAGTGTATAGCTTTAAAATTCCTGTGACCCCCTGGTACTAGAAACATTCTCTCAAATTACAAATAATTATGTGATCCAAAAATAAATCATATAATATAGTTGCAGTTTTTCTCCTCTTGTACTTACTGTATATCGCTGATATCCACCGGATCCACCATGTAATATACTTATATCTCTCTCACTCTGAAGATCTAAAATTTTGTGGTAGTTGGCAGGGGACAAGTTCATTTCCTACAACAAGAGGTTTTATTACTTATCAAATGACATGTTATTGATGTATTCAACCATTTTGCAATAGGTAAGTTTTATTTTGTATATATACCAGTATGGAGTATGCATATTGTCCTGAAAGCTGAGCCAGACTTTAACTGTTCCATTTACTGAGGCTATACTTATGTTACATAATTATGTACATCAAAATAGCTATTTTTTAACCAAATAAAAATTTTACCCAGAATTTTTTGTATTTTTAAAGTCTGGATTATTTTCCACAGTGTCAGTGGCAAAGTAAGGGTAAGCAAAGACCCAACACAAGACCCAAATAATAAGCAACCAAATAATACATTTTTTCACAATTTCTTTGACTTTATTCTAATATTGATCAACATCACATAATCATTTTGTCTGAAATAATAGATATCTTTAGCAGTCTCATTTACAAAAATATTCTCTAGAATTCTGAGTGCGGGCAAAATATATAACTTTAACAACAGATTAAAGGATGTTTGCTCCTCTCTTTTTTAAATTTTCAGAATCCTCTGGTTTAATCCATGTACAATGTATTAACATTTAACATTTTGCCCACTAACCCCTACTTTTCTTTTCATGTTTTTATTACATATACTTTAAAAAGCCATATTTTAAAATCTTATGAAATCCTTGTTATTTTTTCGTAGTTTTTTAAACAAAAAAGAGGCAAATGTTAAATTAAGGAAAAATCTAGAGAGAATAATTTCCCACCAAATTTTCAATGGCTTTATCTTGAAAACAAGCACATGGACCCTTCTTTTTGTTTTGTTTTTTTAGTTTCTTTATTCTTTATTCTATCAATGTAGAACAGTCTTTCAAAAAGCTTGTTATTTTTTTAAAATAGAGTAGCAAACATCCTTAACAAAAATTACTTCTCTTAAAAAGAAAGATTGAGGATACATTTTTTGTTATTATTTTTTTGGTACAAGAAAAAATTAAAAGAATGCAATTTTCTACAGAAAATATGACAAGATGATGATCCTTTTATATAAAATTGGCTTATAAATTGCTGACAAACCATACCATGCATTAATATATAATAACTAATTCATTGCAACATGGCATAAGGCAATTTTCTTTTTTTCCCCTTATTTTTGCATAGATATTATATGAATCACAACAATATCAGCTATATAAACTAGCCAACATATTAAGTCTTCAAACATAGTATATGTATGTGAATAAAAAGAGATGATGGTATATGCCTATGAGACAGCAGTCCAACAACACAAATAATAGAAATATATCTAGATATCAAAATACTGTATCCAACATTAGACAGATGTTTATAAAAAATGTCAAGCTCTGGCCTTGAAGTCATAAAACTTTGCTCAGTGCTCGGAGCACAAAAATCATGCTAAAACATGGAATCCAGCAATTTGATTGGTTGATTTTTGAGTATGAGTACAAAAAATTGACTCGAAAAGTTTTATGACTTCAAGGCAAGAATTGTAAACACTCGTTTGTCCATTTGACAATGTTTATGCTTAGAAAATGATCCGCGTCCCTGCTTGGTCACCTTTAGTCAGAGCAAATACAACACAACTAATATACATAAATTTTACAACATAATTACAATGAAATATATCTCAACACTTCTCAGGTTCTAAAACCCAATCTACATATCATGCAGATAACATGCAGACCAAATGAACAAATGTAATGATCTATGGTGAAGATTATATTTCCCATTCCACTTATTATGTACTTAAACAATTAGTTTTTGACCAAGTAAGATCTTAATATATATGAATATATATATATGTTGATATATAATTTATGTTATGTTTTAATTTTTGCTAGTAATATAATACATGTACCCTGATCATTGTTAGTTTTCAAAAGTGTTCAGTATTACAGTAAATGTATATTTTATTGAGAGTATATAGGGATTTAGAGTAGGCTTTTGTATTCCTACACAGCATTTGTAATCTTATAGTTTTTGCCTCGCAAATGGAATTTTAATGGCAAGACATGTGATTATTACACTTTACATTGTTTTTTTGTTACAATAAGACCTAAATGATTTACTGAATGTAACCTTGAAGAATCCAAGAATATATTTACTGTATGATATCTATTGAAATAAAATTTATAAATATTTTACCCCCGCCTTCCCTCTAAAACTGCTTGACTAGCTGTTGGATGCTCCAAGCAGCAAATATTAGAATAAAGAATGGAAACATTACACGACTAAGTAGGATAGTAACATAATGGGATATGGTTATACATGCCTTTTTTTCTTGGTGAGACACATTGAGTCAACTTTTTTATGGCTAGCTAACAGGAGATAAAACATGTTAACTTTCTTGAACACATAAAATGACTCAAGGCTCACCAGTTCTTGATCTTACTTCAAAATATCTTGTGCCTGGAGCTGAGAAGCAGTGAAAAAGTGGTAAATACCAATTTCAAACTTTTAGGCTTTACTGCTATGTAATTGATTCTTTAACATCCTGCTCTCTAGGTCATGAAGGTGAACATATTTTATATCAAAACCACTGATAGGGTTCTAATATTGAACTATTTACAATGGTTAATGATGGAATCTAACATTTTTTTATTTGTCAATTCATTAGTATTACTGTTAAGGGCTACTGAATTATCAATTGCATTCAACATTCAGCATAATCCATTCCTGAGGAACTTGCAATTGTAACAATGACCATTTTTTGAAATATAGAGATTTTTCAAAGGAACATAACTAAATTTTGTTTTATCAAGATTCTACTAAGACTACTTCTATTGGGGCAGGAAAGAATAATGAAACGTTTTTTTTTAAACAGGTACCAAAAAAGAAGTTATTAGATGGAATTTTGTTAAAACTATCAGCTTACATAATTTACTGACTGTTGAATTATCTATGCATACTATTGTTCTGCTTGATACTAAATTTTTGAAAACTAATGAAGAAAAAAAAAACCAAAGAAAGAGGAAGTTAAAATTAATTTCCCAGAATTCTCTTCACCAGAGATCCTCCATGACACAAAACATGCTATGAAGTGATGAAGCTGTTCTGTAACTGAACAACCTGGCCAATAAATACTTACCCCACAATTCTGAAAGCAGGCAATTAAAAATTGAAACACTATCACTTTTTATGAACAGAATTGGTACTGTTTATTCCTTCATAATCAATTGATATTGTCAACAATTGCAAATCCTAAGTAGAGATTTTTTCTCAAAAATATGCAATCTTAAACTTTTAATTTGTTTATATTTACTTTCAAAAACATAATAATACTCAAATATCTCATCTTATGATATGATTCCATTAACAAAAACAGAAAGTTTTGATTAAAAAAACAACTCAGATGAAGCAAGAAAATGGAGGTTCTCTCTTTCTGAAGAAATATAAAGTAAATTGTACTATGGTTAAACCTTCTGTATTGATTCCCATTTTACTTTTTATTCCTTTTAATAAAAACTAAATCTATCAAGTCTTCACAAATTCATTTCAAATTTGTATAAACTGTTTTGCTGTTCAATAATTATATATTTTCATTGAATAAACCACATAATATAGAGGGTGGTAAAGGGTTATTTTCGTGCAACGTTTTCGGCCTTTTTATTTCACGTGTTTTCGTGTTATGGTGTTTTATTTCTCGTTTTCTCGTGTTTGGTTCGATGTGCGTGCTTCGTATTTCCCCTTGTTTATTTTCCGAGTTTCGTGTAGGTGGTCCTAATTTCTCGTTCTCATACCTGCCAACTTTTCAAAATGCCCATGGGGGTTTTGCATGCAAGATGGCTGCCCTAGTCCTTAAAAACCTTCAAGGGGGCCTGCAAATACATTTTAATATTGGATTTTTGGCTTCTTCTTACTTTTATAAGTCTAAAGTTATTGTTAATTTAATTCTCTTGTTTAAATAGTGGACAAAATTGCTCTTTCAAAATTTCAATTTAGGAGCCTCCATTGGGGAAATCCCCCACAAATAGTGACAGTTGAGGGACAGTTGACAGGTATGCGTTCTTGCCGTTTTCCGCATTTGATTAAAAAGTAAATTGGAACTAACTCAAAGTCAGTGAGTTATAGTACCTTTTGAAACTTGTGTAATATAATAGAAATTGATGATGTATATTGTTACCATTCTACTTTCTATTGTATAGGTATGGTATACATGTACTATAGTCCATCATGATAATATTTTTTTCCAAATCAGATGCAAGTAGCAGACCGTCTTAAACAGTTAAAGGTGATCACAAGGTCGTTATGTCCATTTACAATGTCTACATGATCTCCAAGAACCACTGAGTAATATCTGCTAATACTTTTTTTCTTAATATTTACGATTTTATTTCTCGTGCTTCGTTTTTCCCGATTTTTATTTTTCGTGCTACGTTTTTGCGATTTTTATTTCACGTGTTTCCGTGTTCAGTACCCCCCTTTACCACCCTCAATATACTGTATACTGTGTAGGATAAAAAAAGATATGTGATATAAAATTATCATTTATAAAAGAAAAGGCATGATACAAAATATATATTAAATGTTCTATCAGCTACAATAAATATGAATGAATAAAGTACCAGTACATGAGCATGCAAGTCAGTCATTTACAAACTCAGTCTTCTTTTGACCAACTAGAAGGATACATGACTTTATTTGGAGTTAAATGCCATCAGCTAGGTAACCATAATATTATCTCACATTTGAACAGGTTTTGATTAATCAAGAAAATAACATTTTTTGTTCCATAGAATTTATTTTGTTCAGATAATATTTTTTAAATTTTGGAATTATATCCCCTTTCCCAGTGACTGAAAATGTTTTTTTTATTATACAAGTATTGTTTTTGTCTTAAAAAGTCTGATGTGTGACATATATATCTCGTTGTTAAGCAGTGACATTACCTCTAGAGATACATAGTTCAGTGTTGGCTGGAGTTTAACCATGTTTATGATGCTCTCCATTCCCTCATCTCCCATTGGATTTAAATTTAACTGAAAATACAAATCAAGCAAATAAAGATGAATTTTGTTGTGAGTTTAATGATTTAAAAATACATTTTTGCAACATATGGAATTAATAAGTTCCATATTTATAATATGCCATGATTTTTAAGACAGTTTTGGAGTATCTGCCATTTACTTGCTGTGTATGATATAGATAGATTGTTTGTGTTTAACAGCACTTTCAACACTATTAGCTATATTATGGTGATCCACTTACAGATTAAACCTTTAATAAAATTAAGAATGAAAATAGAAAATATTTCAGAGAGACAACAATTCAAGCAAAGAACAGAAATGCATTAACTTTGAAATGAAATATTTACCATCTATTTTTGGAGGTACATTGTACTACATTAAATATCTGTTTCAACAATAGTCAGCCACAAAAATACCGTCATTCTATTTTCTGTAATGATCTAATATGACTTACTATCAATGATTCTAACCCTGTATTATATTTGATACCGTTACTGAGGAGACTGGCAGCTTTCTTGTTGATTCTGTTATTACTACAAACAAAAAATAAAAACATGTTGTTATATCCTTATGACGAGTTCTTAAAATTGTTCTTTCTTAATTTTCCAATTCTATATAATATCTTATAAACATTTTGAAAATCAAATCAGATAACAACGGTTTAAATGATTTCCTGGGATCAAACATTCTATGTTTCTTATTTACTTGAGTTCAAGCACTTGTAAGTTTCTATTTCATCTGAGATCAAGAACTCTTAGTTTCTTATTTACCTGAGATCAAGTACTCTCACTTTGTTTTTTCCCTGATATCAAGAACTCTAAGATTCTTATTTACCTGATATCAAGCACTCTGAGTTCATTATTTACCTGAGATGAAGCACTCTGAGTTCATTATTTACCTGAGATCAAGCACTCTGAGTTCATTATTTACCTGAGATCAAGCACTCTGAGTTCATTATTTACCTGAGATCAAGCACTCTGAGTTCATTATTTACCTGAGATCAAGCACTCTGAGTTCATTATTTACCTGATATTAAGCACTCTTAGTTTCTTATTTACCTGAGATCAAGCACTCTAAGTTTCTTATTTATTTTCAAAGAATTCTGCATTTCTGTCATACCCCTCTCACCAAAACCATTCCAGGATACATCTAATACTTCTAAAGTTTCATTTTTCTGGAAATTAATTTACAAATTATTCATGAAATCTAACAGTTACTAAAAAAAGAACATATGAATAGAAAAGATTGTGGGTATTTGTAAAATGAAGTAGCAACACAATTAAACAAAAAAAAACAACAGATACCTTAAGGAAAAAATTCTGGCTTCACCAATATCCAGGTGACTATCAAGGGGCGGCGCGTTCTCCTAACCCCTTTTTGTTTGACAACTAATGCTTTTGTAACAGAACATATGGTTGGAACTCTCCTTTTTAAGTTTTTAAAAGAATAGCTGTATCAGCACCTGGAGAGGCACATAATCATGTAGATAGGTTTAACTTGTTATAGTACCATATGTTAACCTGTAACAAACATTTAGAACAATAACTTTTGTTGTAAGTTGACAAATATTTTGAAGGGTCAGATTCCACATTCTACCAGTCCTTATCTAAGAAACTGTGCCATTTTGAATCCCAATTTTTTGCCTCAAAATCTTCTTTTGTCAATGTTTAACCATTCAAAGCATACAAAAAGTATAAAAACATCTAGTGTTTTTGTTTGACATTGGGAATACCTATCACTTCACATTTTGTAGATGCCAGTGACAAAGTAACAGTTTCACAGACTTTTTCATTTATGGCATTTTAAGCCAAAAAATTTCTATGATATGAAGACTTTTTGTCAATCTGAAGTCCAACAATTTTAAGATCCATTGCAGACATGAATTACTGCAGTAATATAGTAAATAACAAGAATGTGTCCTAAGTACACGGATGCCCCACTCGCACTATCATTTTCCATGTTCAATGGACCGTGAAATTGGGTAAAAAAATCTAATTTGGCATTAAAATTAGAAAGATCATGTCATAGGAAACATGTGCACTAAGTTTCAAGTTGTTTGGACTTTAACTTCATCAAAAACTACCTTGACCAAAAACTTGAACCTGAAACTCCCACTTTCAATTTCTATGTTCATTGGACTGTGAAATTGGGGTCAAAAGTTTAATTTGGGTTTAAAATTAGAAAGATCATATCATAAGCAACAAGTGTACTTAGTTTCAAGTTGATTGGACTTCAGCTTCATCAAAAACTACCTTGACCAAAAACTTTAACCTGAAGCAGGACGAAAAGACGAATGAAGGGACAAACGGAGGCACAGACCAGAAAACATAATGCCCCTCTACTATCGTAGGTGGGGCATTATTGTCGGTGGGGCATAAAAAATAAAACATAAAAAAAAATATAACTTTTTATTAAAGGTGGTAATAGTGACTAACCACATGACACAAGTTTTTGTCCATATTTACAGCTGATAGAATTTCTTACTTGTTTAACATTCAGTTAAGCAGTCGTTTAATTTTTTTAAATAATAAGCCTATGAAAAACTCAACATCAAATAAAAACATATGTGCGAATTAGGATGGTTACTGTATCATTGTTGATGTTGTAAAAGAGTTATCAAAGACATCACACAATGCAACTCACTTTTTTAAGACAAGTTAAAAGTTTTATGTACTTTGATGTTTTAACTATTGATCATGAAGATGTCCATGTCCAAGATTATTATCAATGATGATCCCATAAGCATTCACACTTAGCTAATAATAAATAATACCTTCAGCCGAAACTCCATTGTGAATACATTTGTGAATTCCTTGTTGATTCTTAACTCTAAAACCCAGGTAAAATTTTCATATGTTTGTTAATTATTACTTATAATTCACTATCAAGAAATATCTTAAACAATTTTATGAGACTTTAAATAGGGCATATATATTATTTACATGTAGTCTGTTTTCCATGGATTAAATTAAAAATCTCATGTTTAAGCAAATAGATAAAGACCCGGTCTATTAAAAAATAGTTCTTCACACTGGCTCCTTATTTTATAAAAACTACCTTGACCAAAAACTTTAACCTGAAGCAAAACAGACTCTGACAGAGGGACAAACGGTCGAACAATCAAACGGGCGTACAAACCAAAAAGCATAATGTCCCTAGATGGTGCATAAAAAAAATTAAAACTGCATGATAGGTACAGTAATAAATCAATCTATAGTTTACTTACAATTAAAGCATTTGCAATAGTTTCAGCACCTTTATTGCGTAGTGAATTCCAACTTAGATCTAAATCCAATAAGCCTTCATTCAATGCCTGAAAAATAAAATACACAAAATTTCTAAAAGTTATCTACTAGGGCAGAATCATACAACATGTACCAATAGCTAGAAATATTTGTGTATCAAAGTATATTCCTGCTGCTCTTCAATACAACAAACTGGTACAAAAGTAAGGGGAATAACTCTTATCACACAATAATCAGAGCTGGATACCTGTTTTCGTACGTAGCTGTTTGTAAGTTATAAACAGATAAGGAAAGTATTTATTTGCTGTTCCTAGTTGAACAATGACTTATAATCAAATACAGTTCTTTTTTTACTGAGAAGACCTCTTCATTTACTTACAAGGGCTCCTCCAAGATAAATTCCTCCCAATTCTCCAAAATTATTATTACTAAGATCTAAAGATGTCAGTGATGTATTAGTCTTCAAAGGTTCAACCAAGTGCCAGGCATCCACATCTGTTAACTGATTTCCTGTCAAATAAATATACTGAAACATGTTCACAGAAATCAAAGTTCAAACTTCACTTTAATCATTCTTTCTTTTTTTTCTATGTGCTTGTACATTATAATATATTATTGACATCAACAGAAATCTTCAAAACAACAGACATTGGTGAAGTATCATAAACCAAAAATGGGTTACCAGCTTGTTAATTTGTATACCGGTATGGCATAATTTATAAAGGCAAATCTTCAGTAGAATAATTTGAAGAAGCTTAAGCACTCATTTTTCACTTTACAATTCTGATATAGTACATTGTCCTTCCACTTAATATTCTCAATTCAGTGACACAAATTCCACTTAACTTGAAAACATCTATACAACAGATACAGCTTTTGTCTGCTAGATTTCATTACTAAAAATTGTTGACAATGAGGACCAGTAGAGAAAATTTATGAAAAGATAGATAACCTCAATTTTCAAAATACTGAAACACTGTGGATTCATCTATTTTCATGGGTTCCAATTTTCGTGGATTGCAGAAACCTTGCATTTTATGGATATGTGATTTCATGGTTCTGCAAAAGTCTGGATACAACTCTAAAGAACTTTGGAATTTGTTGAAAATTTTAATTTGTGGTTCACCTGTACCCACTAAACCTACAAAAATTAGTATCCGATGTCAGATAAATAATAAATCCACAGCATTCTGTTTTACCTTATGACATAGTTTACCTGCTATGGCTAAAGTTTTGAGTGTAGTGTTGTATTCTAACATGTCTCCTAAAGCTGCTACTCCTGCTCGCTGAATAAAATTATTGGAGATATCCTGAAAAAAAAGGTAATATGTCATTAAATCACTGTTAGGAAAGTGTTTATACTTTGTCATTTTCTGTTTTACAGTTTTCGTTTTTACCTTTCCTGAAAACAATGCTGCAAAAAGAAAATGTTGTCTAACCCAGTCAATAGAGTATAGGGATATATATATCAGTCCATTGAAGATATTTTAATGAATAGAAATGTAATACCAGGGTGAGAAATGGTATTCTTTAAATACGAGAAATTCCAATTAATTTTTTTTAAAGATTTATTACTTTTCACAGAAAAGGAAATTCAATCAATTAAAAAAAAATATTATGAGATAAACCAATGGAAGCAAAAAGCCTGTACTAAATAGAAGACTAAATACTTACTAATGAGACAATAAACATGTTGTCTTTCAGCATTCGAGCTACATATCTAGCACCTTCAGATTCTAAGTAGTTGTCTGCTAAATCTAAATTTTCTGTTATAGTGTTAATCTACAGAGAAAACAAATGAATGAGTATATTTAAAGTTTATAAAATAGAAATTGGACTAAACATTTACCATCATACATTTGTACTGTGGCTTTAATAGTTTTGGTAGATGTAAGTCATTCAATATTATTTTTTTTATTTCACAATAACCTGAATCCAAACAAGCTTGACACTCCATGAAACAGGTTATAGTTATATTGTTGTTGTAAATCATTTGTTTTGCATTACATGTATTGAGATAAACATAAACTTAGATATGAGAAGATATGATATGAGTGACAATGAGACAACTCTCCATCCAAGTCCCAATTTGGGCCAGGTGTACTAAAATATATGTAAGAGTTCCGTGGAACCCAGTGTCTTCGCCTACTTTGGCTGCAAATCACAGGCTCAACAAAAATGAGGAAAAAAATCAATAAAATTTTTTCTCTTGATACCATATCTTGATTGTAAAAAGCTTCTGTCCAAGTTTGATAAAAATCCAGGATAGTTTATGAATCTTATAAATGATTTAAAAACTTCAACTACAGACTGTATGTAATGTTAATTGGAATAAAAACTAGGTCCAGTTAAAGTAAAATACAGATAAACAGGTAAAATTTAAAAAAAAAATCCTTCTAGATTCTAGCTGTTAAACAGGCTTCTGTTTAAGTTTAGTACAAATCAAAAATAGTATAAGAAAGTTATTAAAATTTTAAAAACTTTAACCACAGAGTGCATGTGTTGTTTCCTGACAGAAAATCTAGGTCCATTTAAAAGTTAAAATACAGAAAACAAGAGTGCACACGCTGAAATGTCTCGCCTTTTTTACTAATCATTGATATTATGTTGATAGTCCTAAATATAAAGCTCTATTAAAACTGTCACATAAACTTCACATTAACCAAGATAACTAAAAAAAAGACTAATGAACCATGAAAAAAAGGTCAAGGTCAGATAAACCATGCCAGGCAGACATGTACAGCTAACTAAGCTTCCATAAAACAAATATAGTTGACCTATTACTCATAGTTTAAGAAAAATAGACCAAAACACAAATACTAAACACTGAGTATTGACCGTGAAAATGATGTCAAGGTCAAATAAAACCTGTGCAACTGACATAGATCATAAAATATTTCCATACACCAAATATAGTTGCCCTTTGGCATAAAGTATTAGATAAAAAGACCAAAAACTCAAAAACTTAACTTTGACCAATGGACCATGAAAATGAGGTCAAGGTCAAATGACATCAGCACCCAAGACATGAACACCTTACAATCATTCCATACAACAAATATAGTAGACCTCTTGCATAAAGTATAAGAAAAACAGACCGAAAAACAAAAACTGAACTATAAATACTGAACCATGAATATGAGGTCAAGGTCAGATGACACCTGCCAGTTGGACATGTTCACCTTATAGTCCTTCCATACACCGAATATACTAGCCCTATTGCCTTTAGTATCTGAGATATGGACTTGACCACCAAAACTTAACCTTGTTCACTGATCCATGAAATGAGGTGGAAGTCAAGCGAAAACTGTCTGACAGGCATGAGGACCTTGCAAGGTACGCACATACCAAATATAGTTATCCTGTTACTTATAATAAGAGTGAATTCAACATTACAAAAAATTTGAACTTTTTTTTCAAGTGGTCACTGAACCATGAAAATGAGGTCAAGGACATTGGACATGTGACCGACGGAAACTTCTTAACATGAGGCATCTATATACAAAGTATTAAAGCATCCAGGTCTTTCACCTTCTAAAATATAAAGTTTTTAAGAAGTTAGCTAACGCGTCGCCGCCGGATCACTATCCCTATGTCGAGCTTTCTGCAACAAATGTTGCAGGTTCGACAAAAATGATTTATTTTTTTATACAAAATTTACTTCTGGATACTATCTTATGATCATAAACAAACTTCTGTCCAAGTTTAGTAGAAATCCATTAAAGTTAAGAAAGTTATTCAAATTTCAAAAACTTTAATCACAGAGTGAACATTTGTGGCAGCGGCCACTGAAAGCTCGACAAAAATGGGGGTGAATGGGTTTCTCGTAAAATTAGCTTTATCCTACCACAAACTAATGTGACTGATCCAAGTCAGACCTTATAAGTATTTTTAGCAGTCTGTTAATAAATTTTCTAGATTGGAAATAACTTAGACCTTGATAGATGGTATAAATACTTGTTGTTTGTTGATGACTATATGTTTTCAGGTTTTATTGTTTAAGAGTTGTTGTTGTATTCCAAACTCTTTTTTTGTTTGTTCACACTTATTTAAGGTCAACACACACATATATAAATATTATTGTTGTTGTTTTGTACACTTTAAAGGCGTTTATTTTTATAATCGTGCATGCAAAACAAATTTCTTGGTAGAGAATATATATATATGTATATATAAATAGCTGATGATTTCAACATGGATCTATGTTAAAGGATTGAAATTAAAATTTCAAAAAATTATTCCAGTTTTTGGTATAGCATATATTTTTCCAATTTCATTTATACTATTAATAAAATGCACTGGCAATATAGGATTTTGTAAAATAGTGAACTGCTTATCATGAAACTAAGGATCTTAAAATTTCTTTCACTTAATCCCAAAAAGTGGTACAGTTCAAATCCGATCAGTCACAGTCACACTGAGTGCATTGGTAGTGAACAAAAATAAAATAAACAATGTATTTGGTTAGATATTAATTTTTGCCAAATTTAAATGTTTCGGGACCTAAAAAACAATATATCAATAAAAATCAATCTATCTAAGTATAATCTAACATTCAGTTTAAACTTTCTTTCTATGGTTGTATTGACTTTATCAGAGAAAGCAAACATTGGTTGAGATTTGTTTAAATTTACACTGAAAGTTTTGACGGTATAGAAGTATAAGGTAAGCTTCCACAAATATAACAAGATTATAGCAAATTCAAGTGACAAATAAATATCCTGTAGTATACATTATATATTTATCACCAACTTGATATTGATTCCTAATGACAAAAAGTTTTCATTCTTTGTGGTCTAGCTACTACATTTTTATATATTTGAGATGAGGAATTTTTCCTTTACTTTTATTTGGATTTTGAAGGAGTACAAAATAACTAATTGCATTTGAATTTTCTTGTCTGTTATAGATTCAAACAATCGTAAATAAAAAAAATTGCTGTTGTTCACTTTGGGTTTAAAAAATAAACAGATCTGGGTCCTGTAAATTTTTTTTTTAATAAAAACAAATTATAAAAACCCAAACAATGTTGTGACATTTGATTTTTAAATGATCAATTTGACAGAATTGATATTTTAAACTTTTTTATATTAACACTCATTTTGGCAAATAGTTGATTCTATTATATTAACAAACAGTTTGTAATGGTGAAAGAATTCATTGTAATTCTTAAAATACAGAAGGTATTGGGGAAACAATATTTGTCCATGCTTTCTGCTCGCAACTGATGATAAATTTTACCTCCAGTGCTCTTGCTATAGGCTTTGTTCCATTTCCACCCAAATAATGATGTCTCATTCTCAGATTTTTATCACCAAGATGTTTATTCATATATGTCACTGGTATCAATCCTATAATAAAAATAACAATATAAACACAACACAAAATGAGAAACAATGATAGTCTGTCTAAAGGGGGTGATAAATGGCTGCTCCTTGTTAAGAGAGAGCAATATCTATTGTATGTAATAGACACCCATTTAGATTTCGAATCAGAGCAGGCTAATGCCACTACAAGGCAGCCCTCCCACCAGCAAAGTGGAAAGATATTACATGTAATGTAAGTTGTAATAAATGTTTCCCAATCCACTATAAATAAATATGTTTAAAGCTATGTATACTATAAAAAATGTTCAGCTGCATGTATTTGCATAAATTAGTGACCTTGTGGAACCAGAAATTATCTGACCAAACATGATTTTTGATAAATGAGTGTTTTTATGGGTTTATAATAAAAAATTCACCTGTCTTCTCACAAGCTTCATTGTATGCAGTTTTTCCAGTTGGGTCCAACTCTTTCTTTTCGTCAACTACAAGAAAAAATCTTCTTTTACTAAGGAAATATATTTTATTTTTTATACAACTAAGATAGAATGCTTTTCCCAAAATGGTGAATTAAATCATCTATTAATCGTTTTTACAGGAAAACAGAAACATTTCATGTTCTATGGAACTCATCAGCGTACTTACCTCAAACGATGGGTATCAGTTTTTGTCATTTCCAGACTGGAATGTTGCTGTTTTGGAGGATTTTTATGGGAGATTGATCAAATGTTCCATTCAACAAATAGGCAGAAAATTTGCATTTTTTATACTTACTCTGTAGTTTTACCTCTTCCTACATGTAAATATTTTCTTTTCCATTAAAAAACAAACGAAACATTAATTTCTACATGTATCTTATTGCATATTAAAGCTTCCAACTATCAGTGCTTTAAGTATCTGTCTGGTATCATATGCTTCATTGGAAACATTAATGTCTACATGTATCTTATTGCATATTAAAGCTTCCAACTATCAGTGCTTTATGTATCTGTCTGGTATCATATGCTTCATTGGATGCAGTGTTTAAATGATACATTTGTCATAAAGCATCTAGTAAATGAATCATGTTATAGTTCTTAAACAAAGGTGGTATCTCTGTCTGGTCATAAATGTTTTATATTTTTTAATATTCAATTTTTTAGTCTGGAATGTACATGTTGAAAATTATTCCTAGACATTGAGTTGTGCACATAGATTGCTGAATTGCACTTAAAAAAACAATCAAACTTATAAATAGCCATTTACTAGTATTATATTAAGCTATGTGAAATATTCCTGTCTTTTAATAATCCATATTCATCAATCAAAATTCACAATGAATTTCAGGATTCAAAATATGTCGATCATTGTAAATACATGATGAAAATCCGTTCACAACTCTAAAAGTGTCTGGGAAATTAAGTTAGTTCTCAAATTTGAGCCATACACAAAACATTTGTATATTTAAGAAATAGTTCAAGGGGGCTTGCAGTTATATTGATTTTACCACAGGTTGGCCATTTGGTTTGCTGATATGCGAAGGGTAAAATATCAGCATTATGAAGGAGCAACCAATTGAAAAATCAATATAAATTCAAGCCCCTATGAATTATTTCTATATTTAGACTAATATAAAAGACAAAGACAGCAATTCTTTTAGAAGTGTTCTAGGAGAAGGGAATAGTTTGCCGTTCTTCTAATTGAACACAATATTATATAATTAACATCAAAGACAAAGAAAACTGAATCAGTAACACGAGTAAACAGTTTGCAATGACATATTAAGACAGGTTTTGATAAGGTTGATTAATAATCGTCCTTTTGTTTAAAAAAAAATAAATGTTTCTGTTATTAATTTTCATGCTCTTTATAATTACATCATTGTTCAATGACTTATGATAATAACACCATCTGACCTTGAGTAACTCATTCATAAGTAGGAGTAAGATTGAAACAACCCTAACAATCCATGATGTTGGTGATTAGCTGACATCAATACAGTAATATTTTACAACTGCTGCATGTGTACTCAAAGCAATAATTTGAAGAACTCATATTAGAATGTTGTGTAAATAAACCAAATTAATAATACCACAACAAATATATTAAGAGTGAAAACATTAATGCACATATAACAGGAATTACTGTTAAAGCAGAATTTTTTTTCATGACAAAAAATTCATTTACACACTGTTAAAATCAAATCATTGAAATCAGTTTAATATATTAGCTATAATGATGCTTGAAATCAAATACAGACTTCTTTAATGCTTTCAAATTTTTAAGCACAAATAAATAACAGATTAAACATTGAAAAAGATAAAGCATATCATTGTAACTGTAATTATCACAGTTATTACCTCCCCCTCTCCAAATTAAAGAAAAACAACTATAATAAACAAAAACTGTAATTTCCCATTGGTATTCAAATTTGTAGTTCAAGCATCATTTTATTTTGTTTAATCTAGTCAAGAAGCACTTCTTTTTTAAACCTTTTCTATTCTTTTTAATTTCTTCTATTTCCAAATCCAGGATAGCTGTCAAAATGATAATATTTAGATATTTTCATTTCTTATATTGAAACAAAAAGCTAATAATTGACTCTGAAATTCTGGCCAGAATTTTGTTTGACCCTAATTCTTAAATGTGGATGCATATTCTGCCAACAATTGAGGTTAAAAGGAAATTTCTCACGGTCAAGAAAGATTGCGATAATCAAATTTTACCTCATTAAAATGGAAAGATTAAATTTTAATAAATTTTATTTTATTGTTAATAAATCTACTATAAATAACTTTTTCAACATGTCATGTCTACATTGGCCCTGTGAATTTCCGAACATTCTTTTTGGAAAATACCAATTATCTCTCACCTATTATGATCTTACGATTGAGAGGCTTAGACTACAATATAAGGCATAAACTTCCTTTGTATGACTCCTTATTAGTTTATTGTCAAGAAACCTTATTGATATATTAATAGAACAATTAGCTGGAATAATCATAGCAGAAACCTGATAGTAAATTTAGGGGCATATTATGCCCTGCAAATTTACCCAAAAAACAGAATAATAACTATTCTTTAAACTTAAGAGTACAAACTTCCAGAAAATGTATGAATAAGCCTAGGCATTATGACACAATTTTACTGAGACATCTTTTAAGGGACTTCATATGAAAGATTCGTCAGTTTCTTGGCAAATATTAAGAAACTTGAAATTTCGGCTAAATTAACTTATAGTAGTGTAAATGTGTCATTCAAAATGATTTGCCAGTAAATTTATATAAACACAAAAACATTGTGATTTTAAATATTTCTTTACCCTTATTTGAATTAAATTGTCAAGTTTCAGTTATACATGTACATGTATTGCAATTTTTACTATTTTAACCAATATTTCCATAGCTAATAATACAACCAATGTTACTATTGTAAAGGTTAACTTCCAGATAAACTAAATAGATTCAAAATTTTAAAATGCAAATATAGAGAAAAATCAATAAAAAACTCAATTTGAGGGCCAATCTAACCCAAACTTGTACAAGAACTGTCTCTATTGTCAAAAGAAAACTATATTCAAGGTACAAATTTGGTATCAAATATGTGCCTACCTACTAATATTAAATTGTGGGAGTTTGAAAGGGAAAAACAAACAAATATAACAAGCTATTTAAGGACAAAATAATCAATCTAACTTAGTCTACATATATAATAACTGATGCATCTTAAGCCAATATACAGATATACAAATAAACATTAAATGTGGGCTGAAGTTAAACAAAACACTGCTGATCTTATACTGTACAGATGGTCTTATCATTATCTAATACATTCAGTTCATCCACTGTAATGTGAATACAAATTGTACATGTTTTATATAAAAAAAATCATGCTTCTATTTCAGGGAAGTGTAAAAATATAAAGCAACAAAGAACTGTACTTAATAAGTATGACTGACTCATGTAATTGAAATATAAACTGTTCCAAACAACAAATATTCACCAAAAATGGACATTTATTATAGCTTTTAAAATGAAGGGTCAACAAAATTCAGCAATGAATACTAGCATCAAATGAATAATACTAAATCTAAAAAAGGTAAACTCTAAATTATATCACACTCCCCCTCATGTATTACCTTTTTGAACATCAGCCTCTAAGTCTGTATCATATTCGTCTGAGTCATGTGGAGACCCAGCTAACCAGGATTCATATGTTGGATGTTTCTTCTTCTGTCTTCCATCTGTGCCATTTTCATATCCATTTGTGATCGCCCAACTCTCTCCATCATTTTCGTTTTCTTCTGCAAGGAAAAGGATTATTTTGATAAAAGAACAATAATATTAGAGCTAAAAATTAAGCATTCAAGCAAACACATTTATTCAAACTTTAGTATGTTCCCTATTGGAATTTTGAAAACAAGGATTTATTTTTTTTGTCAAGAAAATATGGAAAAAATGTATGTATACTGACATGAATTCTTTCTAATACAGTGTATGCTACACATACTTTAATAATGAAATTAAAAGAAAACCTGACCCTCAGAAGACATCCTTGGTTATAAGAAGTTTAAGAGGACAGATTTGATAGTGTTCATTTCTTAATATCAATATTGACTAGATTTATAGCAGAGTAAATATTAATATATGGCACTTGTAATATGAAAGAAGTCCATAAGATACTTAATATATCAACTAAATTCAATAAGGAAAGGCACATAATCGTAGACTTGAAAGTGATATGACATTTAAACAATGAAAACAAGTAAATGTAGCAGTCGAAGGTTTCAATAAACAGTACTTTTAAGTCTTAAGTTTTTAAGTGCATATGTTACAACACATTTACTTTTTTAGACAATTCTATACAAAAGAATAGGCAATATTTCTTTTTTTTAGACAATATTTATTTGCACAAACACAATTACATTATATTGTAATGGCAATCAGTATTGATACTTCTATATGTATAAGTTGCAGAGAGTTGAGAGATTATTAAAACAAAAATTTAATTATTTATAAATACTATTTGATTTAGTCATGTTAAATTAACTCATTATTTTAATCAACTGCTGTTCAAAAAGGATTGCCTCTCACTGTTTCGAATAACTATTTACAATAACAATATGTTTTTAAACTTTTACTTCATTGTGAATTTCATAATACCAACAATTAAGTGGAATTAAAGTCTTAAAGGATTGTAATTAGTTGACATGACTGTTGTTTTCTATAGCAGTTCACTATAATTTCTTACCAGTTGAACAAATTGCTTTGGTAAAACAAATTGATATTTGGTCAGAATTTGAATAAACAGCAAGTGGTAGAGAGCAACACTTGTAGTCAAGTCACAGTAATTAATATCTTAAACCTTTACAAAACTTGCATGAAACTGAATAAATATGAAAGTTAAAAGACATAGGACCTTAACTCCATTATCTAACAAGTAAACAGATTAAACCATAATCCATAAAGTCATAAACATGTACCTTGTATCAAAAATCAGCTTTTAAAATTTCTTTATCCATATATATTAGAATTTTTTACTAGTAAATAAAAAAACCAGACACTGATTACAGATAAACATGTGTATAATAAACATTTTAATAATAATGACCCTAAATAACAAATAAAGAGTTCATTACCTGACATAAGTGTTTTAACACCACCATCCAAAGTGGTATGATTTGTTTCTGCTCTATCACTTTCTTCATTATGCTTTGACATTGGTGTACGAAGCATAAACTGTTCACCAGAAAATGATTTTGGTGAGGATCTTGGAGATTTCTCTTTCCTTGGAGTGGGCCCATTTTTTGTTTCAAATGAAATTTCTGTTCTAGTTGGAGTCTTGCGAGAAATTTTCTTTGAAGTTTTTCTTGCGACTTTTTGTGACTGAGAGGATTTAACATGTGCTGTCCATGGCCTGCGTAAATTTGGCATATGTCTGACTGGCACCTCATCCTCGGTGGAATTTATTTGCTTTTTTGGCTTAGAGGAGTGAGGTCTGATGACACTGTGTGTTTTGTGTCCTCTGAATGGTGGCGATGGAGTTCTATGACGAGCGGAGGGAGAAGGAGTTCTGGATGCTGGTGATGGAGTCCTTGATCCAGATCCCCATCCAGGAGATGGTGTTCTTAGCTGATCATCCATGATCTTACTAGAAGAAAAATATTAAAGACTTTTCCTATTATAAATCATAATCCATTGCATGTAATATCAAATTTGAAACGAAATTAAAATAACTTTGTGGTCGATGATATAACCAAAACTGAAACTTGGTTGATATCCAAGTTAAGACTGAGTCATATACTAATCAAATCTTTTGTTTATACTTTAAATCCATATTCACTGTTTGAAGATTTCTTTTTTATCAGGCATCTTGGTCTCCTAGGATAAGACGTACATTTCTTTAATCAAATTTGCATTAATTGAAGATAAAATTACGCTTGGTGTATGAAGGGTTCCAAATTAATCTATACTTTTTTTTGGTGAAATTCACAGATTTTTCAATTCTGAAACTTTAAAGACATGTAGAGAAGATTGATAGAATTTATATTGCATTACGTAATTTGATAAGATTTTTTTCAATTATTCACAATTTAAACTAAAAAGGAAAAGTCATGTTTATTAGAGGAAATAATCAGAAAAGAAGTAAAAAGGAGAGTTTTAAACATGTACAGACTACAGAGTATAAAACTTAATGAGACATTATTAGCCTCAGCTTCAATTTAGACAAAAATTTAAAATACATTTTTTTTGCTTCAAGTATAAATAAAAGAGACATTTTGAATTAAAATTTCGTTTTAAGCAATCAGTTTGACCCAAATTGATAAACATGAGCTGAAAAACATTCATGATGTATTATTGCCTTTGCAATTAACCTCATTCATGTCATTGAATCCATATTTAAGTGATCTTCAATTTTACCCCTCCACTAGTGATAGGTTACAAATATACTAGGTGTATTCAGCTACAAGAAAAGAATGTCAACATTGAAAGTAAAGGGTGAACCAATTGGTTGACTGTTCTGATCCACAAAATTCCTACTTATACAGATAAAATGTTAATTAAATAAATATTTTCTAACCTGTAAAATGAAATCAAACAGACCTAGAAAAATCTTATTGCATGTGCTCTCTTTTTTATGTTTATATGGGGTTATATGACTGTTGACAGTCTTCAGTGGTCATATTGATGGTTAATCAGAAAGCGTTTAGACTAAAATACACAGGAAATTCTGATACATATTATCGAGTGTATGCATTGATAATTGTTTATCTTATATATTTTTCATATTTGGAAACATGTTATACAATATATATATATGAGTCATATCTGTTCCAAAAAAGAATTTGACATTTCAATTTTGATGCCCCTTTAATTCATATTAGAAAAAAAATATGCAGAAAAAAAATGCCCATTTGCAATCTTTTATTTACAAACTTCAACTAAAAGTTATGAAAATCTCTAATTTCAAAATCTCACAGAACAATCATTCTGACATGAACAAAAGGCAAAGCTTAAAATTAAAATGTTGACTTCTGATTTCCATATATATATATGATCTGAACATTGAAGCATACTCTGAGAAGAAATGTTGCAAAATTCCAGTTACAGAAGAAAAATAGGTATATTCCCTTTAGTGATTTTGCTAATCTGAACTCTGCTCACTTACATGTATGTACTGTCATTTCAAAGTGTCTCCTAAGAAGCAACATTGAAATGAATCAAATCCTTTAAGTGTTTTTTAAATTATAATATCAATACGTTTACAAATCAACCTTGAAAGGAATGAAAAAGAGTGTTAAAAACTATGTCATTTAACTTGTGATATATTTTTAAACAAACATTATGAAAACCAAAATGTTTTTACAGTTGACCATACTAACTTGAAAAACAACTATTAATATCAAATACAAGTACCATTTTATGACAGTTCTTCGTAGATTAAAAAATGAAAATAATTAAATCCCACCTAATGAATACATGTATGTACATTGTATTTGCTAATTTTTTTTTTACATTTTAGTTTTTTTTATATTTCAAATAATCATGATAATAGGAACCTGACAATTTTTACACTTTTGAGATTTCATTGTTTTAATTTTAGAATTAAATCATACAAAACTAAGATATTGAGGATTAAGTTTTAAGCTTTTAAATGTTATATTTTGAAACCATTTAAAACTTGAAGTTCCCTGCATGCTCATAAATAAAAATTGAATAGTATAAAATATTCTTTCCATTATTTCCAGACAATGATACACCATACAGATTTTTTTTTATAAAACTGGACATTCTTTAGCACTATACACATTGTACATACATGTATACATATATAGTGTAACCAATTTCTTATCAAAGAGTTTTATCCATTTTAAAGTATCATTATAGATAATAATAAACTTTTTAATAACTTCTTGTCAGACAAATGTGTAGATATTGTAAAAACAAATTCTATCTCTTTCAACCTTTATTTCTTATTTAGTTTAACATACATGTATATCAATAAATTTAAACTAAATGTAAGTAAATTAATATCTTAAAAAAATAAATGCTTAGATATTTTAATTGGGCCATCCTGTAAATAATATACAGTACATGTACATGTACATATCCTGTAAAAAAGAAGCATACTTATTTTTTTTTTTTTTAACTTTTATCAATCTACTTGTAGGCACACCTTAATGAAAACAACTTATTAGTTTTTAAAAAAATAATCTTTACACTGTACTACAAGAAGTACAAGTGAACCCCTACTTAGGACTCCAAATCTCAAACGATTTGAAATGGAGCTTCCACATAAATAACATCAGCAAGAAAGCCAACGCCACCTTGGGCTTTCTTCGGAGGAACTTGAGGAACGTACCAGAAGCATGTAGGAAAGTAGCATATATATCCCTTGTAAGATCAACCATGGAATATGGCGCAACAATCTGGAACCCATATATGAAAGGGGATATTGACAAACTAGAACGTATCCAAAACAGAGGCTTACGATTCATAAAGAAAAACTACAGGAGTCGGGAAACAGGGTCCATAACTAATATGAGACGCCAGCTTGAAATGGAGACGCTAGAGGAAAGAAGACACAGCCTCCGTCTTATCCTGATTTACAAGGTGGTTGAGGGTCTGGTGCCGGCTCTACCAGCCGACAATTTTGTCATACCAGCAAGACCGAAACGAACAATTAAAGCCAAAACTTACTTAAACTGTGAAACTGACAATATCATTGAACGTCAAGTTATTAATAACACCAGAGGACTGAAAGTACCAAATAGCAACAAACCACAGTACAAACATTCATTTTTTGTGGAAACAACTATTCACTGGAACCAACTACCAGATAAAGTTGTGCATGCAGGTTCTGTAGAGGCATTTAAGACCGCTCTACAAGAACACCGCCCATAACAACGGCGCTCTTCTCCACCGTGTATAAAAGCCTTAATAGGATTCTACACGTACCACTACAGATACAGGTATGTATTACCCTTTTAAAAAAACTTTATAATATAAAAAAGTATAATGTTGTTTATCTATTAAATTGAATTAGACCAATACAAAAGGGGGACATTAATAATAATATTTTTTTATTCAGAAGCAATATGACTTATAGAATAAACATTTTTACAATATTTTTTTTAAATGAGTTCATTTGTAACTTTTGTTGTAATTATTTGTTATTTCCTTAGCCTCATTCATTAGCCATTATAAAATCTCAAAATCTCTACCAATTATTCAGGTTGACAGTCACCTAGAAAGTTTTGTTAGTTATACTTTAAAGAGTTTTATTTTTTCTCAACTTTTAAAGTTTGCAAAGTACATGTTATCTGGTAATTATAGCTTACCAAGAATATATATTAAATAATTTATTTCCCTTAGGTACAATCAGCAATCTTCACGTTCATAATTAATTATCACTTCTCGGTACCACTGGTGTTGATCGATATCCCTGCATTTTGTAAGTATAAATACCATATATCAATGTCCCTTGAGCATTCCTACCTGAACTGAATACACAATCGATTTTTATCTCCAATGTAAACACATTGGTTTTTCTACTTCCGTCGTAGAACGCTAAATAAATCGTATAGCAAAAACCTCTGACGTCAGCACATATTGTGATCGTGTGATCAATGGTCAACAAGACAATGTTTACGTTAAATAACTCATAAAAAACAGCTCTTCACTACATATTTGATATTTATTATGTAAGTATAGATAGGCCAACATTGTGTCGTAGGGTTGCTGTATACACCTTGTGTCTTTAAATTACTCTAATTATAAATTTTGACTGGTTGTTTGATTTGTAAAAAACAGGATGAATAAAGCTGTACATGTAAATCAGGTTCAGGGGAGAACTTGGTCAAATGTGGAGATACAAATTACAAAAAAAATTATTTGTTTCATGGATAGTCATGTTAAGAGTGGTTCCAATCCATTATTAACAAATGAGAAATAAAATGCCAGCAGCTATAATTTTGAGATGATAAAAAACCAAATTAAATATAGAATAGTCAAAATAGGCCTATAAACACACTTTAAATAAGGCAGCTACATGGATGAGGGCAGTATCGCCCTTTACCGTCAGTTATCAAACGGTCATTTTCAGCTACCGTTAGTGTCAAATTGGTCAAAATTTTACTGTGATTAGTCAAAATATTCTTTTCGTTATGAAATATTTATCGTTACTGTCATTTTTTGGAAAAATTTAACTTGATTTGTTAAAATCATTCGATTTTATAGCATCTAAAGGAGAGTGTACAATTTATCATATTGCACCAAAATTTACTGTTAATCGCATTTGGCAAGAATTTTTACCGTTATTCGGCATAAAGGTACCCCCATTACCACCCTCATATGAGGCATGCCTGAAAAAGCATGAACTTGAATAGTTAACATGATGCCCATGAAAACCACTCGCTTGTCATGTCACACATATTCATGTGGTAAGGAAAGACCATTACAGTCAGTCGTGAAACCATAATTTTTTCGGCTATCGTAAGTGTCAAATTGATTAAAATTTTACTGTGATTTGTCAAAATATCCTTCTTCACCTTAATGCTACATTGTAATTGTCCACCTTTACTGCACCTCACACAGGTTGTCGTAAAACTTACTTCATGAAACAAAATAATTGTCGCCAGACTTGAAAAGTTATTGTTGTACAACGTTAATAGTTCAAGCGAGACAGATTCTGGTGTCAGCTGGGGAACAGAAATAAGGTGAATTGTGAATCTTCAGAGGTCTGAAATAATTATCATTGCTTTTATTTTTGGAAAAAATTAATGTGAATCATCATAATTAGTTGTCAAAATTTTCCTGTCCTGAAGACCTGAATACAAGTGAAATATGTGCCACTGTCAGTCACAACTAAAATCAAGCAACAATCGACGATTTAATTTCATTGGTCAGTGATTATGATCATCTATACATGTATATATGTTTAGGGGATGAGGTCTGTTTCACATGCACATTTGTAAGTAATTAAAATACATGTAGGTCACAATACAATTTTTTTTCAGACGCTGGCAAATAAATCGAATACTTACAATATTTTCCAATTTTACAGTCAAAACTATTTGTACTACAAATACATAGAATAATTTATATATTCAAAATACACGTTGTGTACAAGTCAAACTGTTGTACAGAGTAACTATCTTACTTTGACCTCAATTTTCATGGGTCATTGAATTGGTCAATGATAATTTTTGATGATTAACTTAGTTTTCATTTAATTTGCTAGGTACATGTACATGTAGGTCTAGGTTGTATAAGTAATATAATTAATGGTCAGTTAAAGTTGAAGTTTAATCATTGATCATTAGATATAAATTAATAGGTTAGTTTCTTCAATATTGAGGTCCAAATGTACATTTGTAATCAATCACCAACATATTTTGAAAATACTGATTGTAAGACCTCACTTGCATCATGTACATGGTTCATAAGTCAATGGTATATTTTTTGTGATAGTTTACTTTCTCTGATACTGTAAGTAATATGATACCCATACATGTACATAGTGTTTCCTGCAGCTTTTAAAAAGGGCAGGGTAATTGTTAGCTCAGAGGGCACGTTAAGCGCGATGAACAACAATTTTAGGGCGCTAACTATAAACAGGCAATTTCTATAAAATGGATTCATTTAAAACATACTAGTTTAATGCTATAAAAAGGACATATACATCTGTAATCAATCATTAAAACAAATGTTAAACAAGAAAAAGTGTATATATGAAATATTTAAAACAATAAACACAATTTAGCTAGCTAGCTCTAGCTAGAATTCAAAAGGGGCAGGGTCCCAGTTTTTACTGTATAGGTTGTTGTTTTTTTAAATAAAGATGCATTTCAACTATAGTCTTTATGTCATTGTTTGTGTAGTTATGTATAGTACATCTTCATCAACATACAATTTTTATTATGTTTTTATAGTTTAAATGCACTCTACCCATTAGTAAAGAATATGGTTTGATTATATCTATATAAGAATTATAATTTTTATTACAACAATAAGAAGTTATTGGTTTTTGGAAAGTTTGCTATAGCTTGCTATTGCTGCTTTCCATAGCCATCGGCCTCAAACTTATGGTGACAGATTATCGCCATTTATTCTGATCCGAGATAATTTAGTACTAGTATTAGTGTTTGAATTCTGTGTCTTGGAAGGTTCTTTTAAAATTTTGAGTAACTACTTATTTGACACAGCTTTAATAAAAAAGAATTGAATATTCACCGACGATTCAGATGAATTTAACTTCATTTTGAAAATGAGAACACTACTTCGCGGAGCTGCCATACGATAAAGAGAAAATCACAAGAAATCTACGCCAGATTGCGTCAGTTTCATTCATGAAAATTTCATGAAAGAACATTTTCAGCTCTACTTTTACCTGTTTACTATGTACGTACGTAAACGTGGTCAAAGCCCGAGAGTATCGAAAAAATCGGGAATGACTGATTAAAATGCAGAGCAAGTTGTCATTTTGACTGCCAAGCCGTCGGATAATTGACAAGTGATGATGTTTTGTTAAATAAAACACAGGTGATAGAATATCAAATACTCAATAATTATATGTCTAATGTCTCATTAAGGGACGAGTACAGGTAAATGCGGTACCACCGGCTTTCATAAAAAAAAAATAATAAATGCATTGTTTTTGTCGAAACATCGATCGAAATGTTTTGATGCCAAAAAACATTTGAAAACTTTTAATTCCGTTATTTAAACACATTTCAATGTGGATATAAGGGCCTTCACTCGTTTAGCATGCTAAAGTGGATCAAACTGACAGCAGAAAAACATCGACCCAACGTCAATTCTTCTTCAGTCTTCTTCCAATAATTTACATCATACCACCTCTGGTTTATTATCGCAAATTCGTATCATATAGCATCCGTATTAAAAGCAACCGAGTGTCAGCATCTACTTCTTAGAATAACATAGCTCAGGGTATGAAGACAAGTGCTGTAGAAATGATTAAGGTTCATGAAATTATGATGATGTGTACCCTTTGACTTAAATGGCTGCATTTTCACCTCAAAATTTATATAGATTACAGACAAACATGTGCATAGCATGCCCTATTTAAATATAAATTCAATTGCTTTTTCATCCAATCACAGAGGCAATTATTACCATAATAATAATTATAATATATCAAACGAATGGCTTACAACAAAAATTCTATGAATCTAGCGTATATAAACTTTTTTTTCCTTTGGTCATACTGCTGTTGTTATGCTCCCACCGTATTGAGTTTTATCCTTGTTCTTCTGTAAGTATGTACATTCTTCCCTTACTTATGTACCTCTGTATATTCCAAAAATCGTTTCTGTTTTCTTACTTTAGTTTCCCTGAACCAAATTGTATGAAACTGATACGCAATGCTTATAACCACAATTCACAAGTCAAGTTTGAATTTAAGTTGCGTATTTTTTACCATTCTATAGCGTTTAATGCTACTTTACAAAAAGAAAAGTTGCTGGAAATTTTAGTTTCTGTTCTCTAAGTATAGTTTGTCTTAACCAAATGTTATGAAACTTATACACAATTCTCATTACCACAAACACTGATCAAGTTTGAATTTTGGTGGATTTATTTTTACTGCTCTAGGGTTGTGCCTTGTTAAATGGAACCAGATGCTCCACATGGCACCGCTTTATACGACCGCAGAAGTTGAACCTTGAAGTTGAACAGTTGGGACAAGTATGGACACAACATTTAAGCTTGATACAGCTCTGAATTTGGATCGCGATCAAAATGTTGACATAACAAAAAGGTGTTTGACAGAAAACAAATGTCAAGATCTTACAATTCTATTGCGCAATACTGTATAATTAGGATGAATACACAATGTTTATTAACCCATAATTCAGATCAAGTAAAAATTTTGGTAGTGTCACATTTACAGTTCTTGAGTTTATAACGTTAATGCCAACGAGGGCATCATTTGAGTCCCATGGACATGTTCCCTATTTTTGATAAAAGCCTTTAATATAAATTCACTTTTTAGCTCACCTGGCCCGAAGGGCCAAGTGAGCTATTCCCATCACTTTGCGTCCGGCGTCCGTCGTCGTCGTCGTCGTCCGTCGTCCGTCGTCGTCCGTCGTCGTCCGTCGTCGTTAACTTTTACAAAAATCTTCTCCTCTGAAACTACTGGGCCAAATCAAACCAAACTTGGCCACAATCATCATTGGGGTATCTAGTTTAAAAAATGTGTGGCGTGACCCGGTCAACCAACCAAGATGGCCGCCACGGCTAAAAATAGAACATAGGGGTAAAATGCAGTTTTTGGCTTATAACTCAGAAACCAAAGCATTTAGAGCAAATCTGACATGGGGTAAAAATGTTTATCAGGTCAAGATCTATCTGCCCTGAAATTTTCAGATGAATCAGTCAATCGGTTGTTGGGTTGCTGCCCCTGAATTGGTAATTTTGAGGAAATTTTGCTGTTTTTGGTTATTATCTTGAATATTATTATAGATAGAGATAAACTGTAAACAGCAATAATGTTCAGCAAAGTAAGATCTACAAATAAGTCAACATGACCAAAATGGTCAGTTGACCCGTTTAGGAGTTATTGCCCTTTATAGTCAATTTTTAACCATTTTTCGTAAATTAAAGTAATCTTTTACAAAAATCTTCTCCTCTGAAACTACTGGGCCAAATTAATTCAAACTTGGCCACAATCATCTTTGGGGTATCTAGTTTAAAAAATGTGTGGCGTGACCTGGTCAACCAACCAAGATGGCCGCCACCGCTAAAAATAGAACATAGGGGTAAAATGCAGTTTTTGGCTTATAACTCAAAAACCAAAGCATTTTGAGGAAATCTGACATGGGATAAAAATGTTTATCAGGTCAAGATCTATCTGCCCTGAAATTTTCAGATGAATCGGTCAATCGGTTGTTGGGTTGCTGCCCCTGAATTGGTAATTTTGAGGAAATTTTGCTGTTTTTGGTTATTATCTTGAATATTATTATAGATAGAGATAAATTGTAAACAGCAATAATGTTCAGCAAAGTAAGATCTACAAATAAGTCAACATGACCAAAATGGTCAGTTGACCCCTTTAGGAGTTATTGCCCTTTATAGTCAATCTTTAACCATTTTTCATAAATCTAAGTAATCTTTTACAAAATCTCCACTGAAACTACTAGGCCACAATCATCTTTGGGGTATCTAGTTTGAAAAATGTGTCCGATGACCTGGCCATTCAACCAAGATGGCCGCCACGGCTAAAAATAGAACATAGGGGTAAAATGCAGTTTTTGGCTTATAACTATGAAACCAAAGCATCTAGAGCAAATCTGACAAGAAGTTAAATTGTTAATCAAGTCAATATCTATCTGCCCTGAATTTTTCAGATGAATTGGACAACTGGTTGTTGGGTTGCTGCCCTCCAATTGGTAATTTTTAAAGAAGTTTTGCCGTTTTTGGTTATCTTGAATACTATTATAGATAGCGATAAACTGTAAACAGCAATAATGTTCAGCAAAGTAAGATCTACAAATAAGTCAACATGACCTAAATGGTCAATTGACCCCTTAAGGAGTTATTGCCCTTTATAGTCAATTTTTAACAATTTTCATTAATTTGGTAAATTTATGTAAATTTTTACCAAATATAGTCTTCTGTTACTAATGGGCAAAGTTCATTATAGATATAATTGTAAGAAGCAAAATCGTTCAGTAAAGTAAGAACTTCAAACACATCACCATCACCAAAATACAATTTTGTCATGAATCCATTTGTGTCCTTTGTTTAATATGCACATAGACCAAGGTGAGCGACACAGGCTCTTTAGAGCCTCTAGTTTTACAGTTGTATTGATTTAAGTTACTGTAACTATTTATAAGTAAGGATGCAGTATTTTTTGCAAAGAACCAATGCTATCCAAAAGAGTTCAAAGAATGAAAATGTATTAATAACTATAGGCCACAATTAAGGTTGTCAAAAATGAGAAATGTTTGTACCATATACATGTAGAGAGCTTTAAAAGGCCCCGCCGGATATGAAACATGTGGAACAATTCAAACAAACAAAAAACTTGCGTGTTAATTTACTAAAAACAAATATGAAGGACCTAAACCAATAGAAAAATACTAATTCACAGGCCCTTGAAGTTGACATGGTACTTAAAGAAATTAACAGAGCTTTCTGAATGTATTTTTCATTATTTTAGATCTACAGCTTAAGGTTGTAATCATGAGAAAATATCAAAACTTTTTATGATAAACATAAAAAAAGTGATTTTTTTATCCTTACTGATGAGACAATGGTTTAGTTCAAAACATCAAAGCTGTGATGAAATACATATTTGAAATAATACACGTCTATAACCTTTTTGGAATAATACACAGCTACAGTTGCAAACTTTCCAGAGGTGCTATCCAGCACTTTGATTTTTTATAATATTTCAAAGTTTTTAATGTCATTTACTGGCTATACAGCCATTGCACGGTAGGAATTGATGAAATCTGTGAGCAATTCTAATTTGATAATGTTTAGAACGTAGATTGCTAATAAAAAGTATAATTATCAAGTAGAAATTGCAATATTTTTTTTCCAATATGTTCAAAGACAGTTAATATCTTTAAGGTAACATTATTATGTTATATATATTCAATTGGTACTTTATTCCTTATTTTGGTACTAGATAATATTTTTAGAGCACAAATTTGTAATAAGCTAAAACAGGGGAAGTAACTCCAAAATTAATTTCCACCACGTTTGCGTTAACTGTGTTGAGATGGAAGGCATTTCTGTAACGGCATAGTTTTATTTTGATGACTTAAATTCAATTCTAAAGTCATGAAAGTCTTCATTTATACACTCCTCCATTGTAACTTGGAGATCGAAAATGCCGACCCAAGCTAAATACACTCATTGACACATTCATCAAAATTATGACAAAAAGATACATTGTCCTAATTAAATTACTTAGTTATTAACACCTTTGAAGTCTTTATCATTGTAATTGATTGTAATGATATAATTAACCTGGGGGCAATCACAAAGGTATCATATGTAATTAACAGGGCGCCATTACACGCCAAAATCATCTGTAGGAAACACTAGTACATGTACATGTATTTGGTCTATACAATTATTGTAAGGAGTGCATGTACAGTTAAACATGTAAAATTAATGTCTGAGAGGGTTCATCTGACTTTGACCTCATTTTAATGGTTCAATGATTAGTGTTACATTTGTATTAAAGTACATTTGTATTGTGATCATATCAAGTTATAAGTTACTATTAGTAATATTTAATATGTACATTAAGGTCAATTGTATTTGGTGTATAGAATGATTGTAAGGTTACAAGACAATACATATGCAGGGTTCTCGCTAAGGATTTTTAATGGCGAGTCCAGGGACTAGTCATTTTTGGCCATGATGATCATGTTATGATACAACAGCAAGAAGAAAATGATTTATTGCAATATAGTGTAATATTTTAGTCTCCATTTCCTAACAGAGCAATGAAATGACATTAAATTCAGATCACTTTAAAATTTTTGCAAATTAAATGATGATATTTGTGTTAAACTATGTTCAGTTTATACAAAATATTTCAATCTTGATGCATCTGTGGACTCACTAGTTTTGAAAATGGTGAGTCCAGACAGATTTTGATGAGTCCAGGACTCATGGACTCGCCTTAGTCATAGCTGTCAACTGACCCGTATTCTGCGGGTGTGACCCGGGATTTTCACAATTTTGAGGGATCACCCGGATCACCCGCCGGGTCATTGATATAACGCGGGAATTCCGAAAATGACCCGATTTTTCACGTATTTCTTAGCCTTGAGATTGATTTCATAAGCAATATTCAATTTAAATACCGGCAAATTCGTAATTCTTCCATGAACAGAAAGTTAAACTAGCTATGTAAACTTTCAAATTAATTGACCCATTAAGTGCATGGCTTCACTTGACAGCTTTGGTGTCAACACACACTGTTAATTAATACCAATTACCTTAGCTTTAGGTCGTAAATAAATTGCTCTATTTGTTTACAAAAATATTTCAACCAAGATTTACTTCCCCTTATTTGTCAGTATTCAAAATTATTCCTTATATTTACGTTTTATAGGTGAAAAATATTTAATAATGAAAATATAAAATTCAAATACATATTTTTATACCTTTATACAATTTTAAAAAAATAGTTGAAAATTATATTTTACATTTATACTTCCTTTAACTGTATTACTATATTTTAACATAGTCTAATTTTCTTATTATTAAATTAACAGAGGATGTGTTTAAATGCTACAGAGCCAATAATGTCAAACCTTCTATATTGTATTATCGCTATTTTGTGCATTTTTCCTTTCATCTTTTTTTGTGAGAATTTTCATATCATGCTTCTTGCTTGATATGGAAAAATTATCACTAGAAACTAAGGAAGCAACGTGGTGTTGCTAACGAAATTGACATTGAAAAAAATAGGTAAAATAGCGATAAACAGATTATCATTGGTCATCTCAACTCGATTGCTTTTCTCACTTTCGCTGTACCAGCTCAAGCGAGAAAATCAATCTCGTTGAGATAATCAACGATAATCTATAAGTATTTCACAATCTTAAAGAGCAAACAGGATACTCAAATTTATAAAAAAATCTTTAAAAGTGCAATAAAAAAAAAATTAATAGAATTTAAAATGACTTAACCAAGTGAACATGCATTGATGTTTTGGTATCTTTTTTTTTATTTAAATTTTAAGAAAATATACCATTAATATTGAAATTCTGCTCGAAAAAGTTTGTACGCGTTATGACCTGAGATTTGATTCTTCAATGCAGGTCATGACCTGCATTTTCATCATCACAGGTTGACAGGTATGGCCTTAGTGAGAACCCTGACATATGTACAAGACCTTCTGACAGTATTCATTTGACCTTGACCTTATTTTCATGGATCTTTTATAACAGTATGTGTTTGAAATACATGATCGCAAAACTTTTTACAGCTCTTCTATAAAAGCATTCCAGGGCAATAACTAGGATTCGAATTCCTGGGAGGCAGGGGTTTGTGGGCCGCCGATTGAGGCCCCTATAGATTTTTTTTCTCTCTGTAAAATGGCTAAAAATTACCGTTTTCCTTTGATTTCCTTACTTTCAGAAACATCGATATTGCTTGAACCTGGGAGCAATTTTTATGCAAAAACAAGCTGAGATTGCTGTTAGGGGTGAGCAAAGGCTCTGTCTTGAAGGCCGTACTTTGCCCTATAATTATTAACATTAAATACAATGTGACCGTGCATTTTGTTCTCAATAAAATCAGTGGCCTGTAAAAATAACCTGTTTTCCTTTCGATTTCCTTACTTTAAGAAACATCAGTATTGCTGGATCCTGGAAGCAATTTTTATGCAAACAATTATTATCTGTATTTAAAGATATTTTTGTAAGAAACAAAACTGGTAAGTTAAAAAAACATATAAAGCAAAATCATAGAACGCAAGATATTTTTTTTTATCGAGGACCTTGAATTTCAATATTGTTTAAAACTGAACAGACATGTATATAACTACAACCAGGGACTTTCTATACTAGTATATACTTAGAACAGAAAGCCCCTGCTACAATGAATTGGAGTGTTTAACTACTAAGGCATTGACCATAATGTTCAAGTATGATCGGGAGACGTTAAAAAAAATATCCAACAGCTGATTCAGCCGGTAACCAATTTCCAATATCATAAAAGAATCACAATACAAAGGGATCTTCCTCTGCTTAATTGGGCCCCTAAATAAATGTGAATAGTTAAGTTTTATTCAAAATTGGCAAAGTTTCATATGTGTTCTTGTACGAATACTGAATAACAGATGGACGGCCGCACGAAAATATAAAAATAAAAAAATAACGAAACAGTTCACTATGGATAAAAAATTCGGACAATGACAGATATATCACGTATCATGATAACACTGTTAAACTGTAAACTTGTGTTGTTTATGATATAAATTCAAGTTCTCGTGTACATATTGTCAATATTTCATTTCATTACTTTGGAAAAAAAATTGGTGCAGAAAATTCAGGGGAGGCAGTTGCTTGACCTTGCTTAAAAAAAATTGTTCTAATGTTAGGAATGATGACATTGAATAACAAGTGTTCAAGTGCAATTTTGTCGAGCCTTCGACTTTAGTCGAAAAAGCGAGACTAAGCGATCCTACATTCCGTCGTCGGCGTCGTCGTCGGCGGCCTCCACAAATATTCACTCTGTGGTTAAAGTTTTTGAAATTTTAATAACTTTCTTAAACTATACTGGATTTCTACCAAACTTGGACAGAAGCTTGTTTATGATCATAAGATAGTATCGAGAAGTAATTTTTATAAAAATAAAATTCCATTTTTTCCATAATTTACTTTTAAATGGACTTAGTTTTTCTGCGGGGAAACATTACATTCATTCTGTGGTTAAAGTTTTTGGAATTTTAATAACTTTTTTAAACTATCCTTGGTTTGTACCAAACTTGGACAGAAGCTTGTTTATGATCATAAGATAGTATCCAGAAGCAAATTTTGTAAATAAATAAATCCATTTTTTCCGTATTTTACTTTTAAATGGACTTAGTTTTTCTGCAGGGAAACATTACATTCACTCTGTGGTAAAAGTTTTTAGAATTTAAATAACTTTCTTAAACTATCTTGGGTTTGTACCAAACTTGGACAGAAGCTTATTTATGATCCTTAGATAGTATCCAGAAGTAAATTTTGTATAAAGATAACTCCATTTTTTCTGTTTTTTACTTTTAAATTGACTTAGATTTTCTTCCAGTTAACATTACATACAGTCTGCAATTAAAGTTTTTAAAACATTTATTAGATTCATTAACTATCATAGATTTTTACCAAACTTGACAGAATCTTCTTACAATCATAGGATAGTATCAAGAGGAATGTTTTTATTGATTTTTTGCCTCTTTTTTGTTGAGCCTGTGATGAACAGCAAAAGTAGGCGAGACACTGGGTTCCGCGGAACCCTTACAAATTTTTTTCTATACAAATGTATCTTTCTCCAAATATACAAGAACGTTATATCAGTATGATTCAGTAGAGGCCCACTATGCATGTTATGTAATTTAGTTGTTAGAACATTGTACATTTAAAGCTTTTGATTTATAACTAGACATAGACAGAGCCAGAGTCAGAAATTAGGACATAAAGCTCTGATTCCTTAAATGGCTTTTGCTATACTTTTGGTCTATTTATGTTAAACAACTGTATCTGCTTTCAATATTTGATTTAGGTTTCTTATTTTCATGTGGTAGTGGGTCAGGGATACACCAAGAATAATAAATAGTGTTAAAAATATTTACAAACATTTGTGTTTTTTTTCCCCATTTCAGATACATTGTACATGTACCTTTTGAAGCCTTGTGACATTTTATGGTAAAAGGGGGCAAAATACCATGTTAAAATTTTAATGTATATTTTCTACACAAAATTTTTATCATTCCAGATACTTATTGAAGTAACATAACTAGATTATGTAGTTTGGATTAATGGCTTTTATTATTTGAAACTCCTTTATCTGATAGGGGATGTTAGGCAATGTCAGGTTATATTTTTAACATCCTACTAGAACACACCCGTGAAATCGCGGGTCCGTGATTGAATTAAAGTATATAACCATGCGTAAGTCTTATTGTAGTATTGGTATTTTCATCAGATAAAGTCATGCCGATTATAAGATGCACAGTTTTCTCTGCTTTCAAAATCTTTCTGCTTGAACCTGTCGACCTGGAACTTATCAATTATTGGTAATATTAATTATTTGGAAATCAAAAGGTCCTTGAATGGAGTATTTTTTTAATCAACAGCATTGTCCTACATAAGTTATAAAATTAATACAGTTGAACTCTTTGATTCGCTGTTTTACATCATGCCCGCTAACATATTGAAAACTACGCCTTACAGATTTTTAGTATTCGTATGGTCATCTTAGAAAGTCTTACTAATTAAATTACTACAATAGGGAACAAATTGACAATGATTGAATTTAGTAGTGTCAAGCCTGTGATTATGACCAGTCTAATATATGTAGCATCCTAAATATTACTTTTGGTGGTGCACCTGTCAGATGCGGAACGTACAGATAAGGTAATAGGTAACAGGTGAATATATATTATAATATTGGTATCGGTATCGGATTCGACCCGGAATTTGATAATTATTGGCAATATTAATTATGTGGAAAACAAAAGGGTCTGGAGTAGTGTAATTTTTAATCAACACTATTGTCCGATATTAGTTATATATAAAGTTGAATTCTTGGATTTGTCGTTTTTACGTGATGACAGCTGACAAATTGGACCTTGTAATTTTAGTATTATAGATTATACAGTGTTTTCTTCTACATGTACATGTAACAATAAGTTTTTGTTGTTTGTTTGTATATTTATCATTATCATGATAAACAATGTCAATATATTGTCAGATCCAAGCACTTTTTTTAACATAGTTTTTCCATATAGTTATTGACCATAACAAGCATGGTGTTTATGAATAAAAATAGGTTATCAGTTTGGACTTTGCACTTTAAGGTTGTAAGTACAATTTTAGATTTTTTGGTTTTATAACCTTCTGATGGTTAATAAGAGCATATACAAATTTATATTTAGATAATTACAACAAATTGATAACATATATTATATGTGTGTATTGTAACAGTACTTAAAAATTTATGGAATACACAATTTAGCATGTAACAAGTCCTTTTCAGAGGAAATATGGGGATTTTATTTTCATTATCATGTACATCTAATCAAGGAGATTCTCAATCCACTTCAGTATATACATGTACATGTATAGGTACTAAGTCCAGAAACATTTACATCTAAAAGTGCAGTCCAACTTGTACCTTTTAAAGTTCAATCACATTGTGCCTGTTCAACACTAGCTATATTTAACTGGTTAATGACAACTGGTAGGGTTTTTTATTTGATTTTTTCATGTATATAATTTATTAACATATTATAATTACTATGGACTTGAACTTTCAGTTGTTTTTATTATTTTTTATTTGTGTGTAACTGTGTTTTTTTTATGTAGTACTTTTCGTACAATGCCCTGTTAGTCTGGCTCTCTCCTGTCAGTTTGTTCTCATGATTATAGCCTTTAAGTTTTGTAATTTAATATTTATTGTTCTGAGATATTGGCTGCTGCACTTTTACTATGCATATTGTTTTAATTCACCTGGGGCCTGTAAGCCATGTGAGCTGTTGCCATCACTTAAAGTCTGTCATCATAAACTTTATAAAATTCTCCTGTGAAACTACTGGGCAAAATTTCACAAGGGTGTTTGAGTTGATGGGTTATTAAGTTCAAAAATTGTATCAGGAATTTGATCCATCAAGATACTGGTGTTGTTGCTAAACATAGAACATGAAGATAAAATGGAGTTTTTGGTTCATACATAAAAAAACTTAAATAATAAGCATTCTTGTTTGCCTATTCCACTAGGGCCTTTAGATGACATAATCAATATTGCCAAAATATATGGTAGAGGTGATTTTATATATCTGTATTTCTCATATTGTTCATTTGAAATCATGTCATGATGTGTAAATATGCTTAATATTTTCGTGAAGATATACATATGAATGCATAATGAACAAGTTATATGTAATCTTATAAAACATGGGTTCAAAGATTCAGCAATCTAACAACACAAGTTGACCAAAATTAACCCCAAAAAAAATCTGATATCTTATGGCAAATGAAATAAAAATAAGATGACAAATTTGTAATAAATATATTTATATATCAATATTGTTTGTAACATACATGTATTTACAATAGCAAAATGAATAGTCATTGATTAACATTTATCACCTTCTTACTAAAAGGTATTTTATTTCTTTCACTTCATTTCATTTATTTTGTTACTTTCCTGTAAACCATATATATCTGAAGTTGACATGGTGTAATACAGTAAAATCTTTAGATTGCTTGTCCATAGCATGTACATGTTCTTGTCTTAATTTTATAGTCAGTGATATTGATGCCTCGTTCACACGTACATTTAATTCGAATTTAATTCGAATCGAATGCGAATCGAAATTCGCTAATCACGATCACACACTCTTCTTTTTTGATTCGAATTAGCCAATTCGCATTAGAAATATGCTTTTGATAATTCAAACTGAAAGTCAACGTCGTTTGGACGTGAAACGTTTCGAATGCGAATTAAACTAATTCGAATTAGTTAATGCGAATTGAATTCGAATTACGTGTGAACTCAGCATTATATGACCATTATCTGTATTGTTGTTGCTCCAAAAGTCGATTGACCAGAAGTCACCAGATATATACTAGTACATGTACTTGGGCAGTTAGGACTTTCACAGTATAGAAAAAACTCACGATATACTTGAAATAGAAAATGATTTTCAATGAAAAATTAATGAGGCATATGTTAGAATAAATGTAATTAAACTATTGATTTCTTTTGATGTTGCAGATTAAAAGAAGATAGTAATTGAAACATTGTAATGGCTTCTATAGCTGTAATAGATGCAGCTGTCGTAGATCCATCTCCTATTGTTTCACAGCCGTTGACAGTACCAGAAATTGACATCGCCTACGAATCAGATGTATCAGAAGATCTCAACTCCAATGCTTCACATGTCAAAGAAGCTTTTACTAAGTCAGAAAAAGGAAAGCTTCTTAAACGCAGAGAGGTAAAATATTTTTCACACTCTGAGTGACTCAATATAAACTTCATTTAATTCAAAGCACAAAGGATTTCTGAGGGTGTTGCAATGAATGATAAAGTAAGAAAGTTATTGTCTAGTATACAATGGTACAGTTGGATGAGATTTGATTAAAGGGGTCAGTTTTTTTATGAGTCTGCATAATTTCATTGTGGAAGTGAGTCTTGGCACGCCTGCATTCTGTTTGCAACGATGTAGTCAACTTCAACATTCAGTCTGTGGTTGATAAATTTGACAGAACTTGATGAAATTGTAGGAAACATGGACAGAAGCAATTATGATCCAGAGACCATATCCTGAGCCAAATATTTAGTTTTTTTTTTAATTTTCGAATTTAAGCTGATAAGTGTACTTACACATGCCTTGGAGAAAGGGTTAAATTTTTTAATTGTCAGTAAATAAAACGTGCATATAATTTCCTTGTCAGAATTGAAAGGACTAAGGGTAATCCTATTGTTTATCTACACCAAAATGAAAATGTTGTTACATTGAATTTCCAATGTTTAGGACCTTTTAAACCGATCAAAACCTTTTGGTGTACACTTTTGTAGATATTACCTAGAATACATAAGATTCTGAAATGGTGAATTGGGTTAATATTTAAAATATATTAATTTTTGCTATATTTTTAACAGAGACATTTTTCTCAAGCATCTGACTCAGAAGAAGGGGAAAATGAAGTAGAGCACAAAACATCACGACTTGACTTCCTAGCTGGACCTTGTAAGGCTGCTGAACATGCAGAGGAGTTTGTAAAGCGTGTATGGGAAGCTGGATGGAGGGTGGTAAACCATCATAGTCTACCAGATTGGTTGCAAGATAATGACTTTTTACACAAAGGACATAGAGTTCCAACAAATTCATTTAGAGAATGTTTTAAATCTATATTTAGGATTCATACAGAAACTGGAAATATATGGTCCCATTTGTTAGGTAATATATATACTTTATTTACTATTTGTTGTTACTATTTGCTTGAAATTGTCAGGTTTTTCCAAAAATTTTGAAAGACAAGCTTGTTGCTAAGATTTGCAGGGTAAACTGATTTTTTTAATAAATATGTCCAGACATGTCTTAGATTCAATAAGTAGTAGGTCAACTATAAAATTAACAGAGGATACCATTTTTTTTGTATGAATACGACCAATGTCTTTATTAGGTCCATATTTCTCAAAAGCAATTAGGTTTAGGTTAACTATATTCAGTACATAGAATAGATAAAGATACACTTGTTTGTTTGACCAAAGTTTATTTGACTTTGACATCATTTTCATATAAAGATAAGGAGATGTGTATGATTGCCAATGAGACAGCTATCCAAAAAAGTTAGAATGAAGTCTAAATAAACAATTATACTATAGACAACCATAAGTCTTTCAACAATGAAAAAAATCAATACTGTTGGGTCTGCTTTAAAAGGCCATGACATGAAAGGTATGGAACAATTCAATTGAGAAATATAATGGCCAAAAACGATTCACAAAAAAACAAATATGACAGACATGAATAAATCACAACTACCTAAAATACAGGCTCCTGACTTGGTTCATTGGTCAACGTTAAGTGTTCGTCACAAAGTAATCCTGTTTCTCAGAATCTGCTAGTAAAAGGTCAACTATATTAGGTGTCAAGAATGAATGTATGGTTTCAGCAGGCTTAGTTTGACTGATCTCCTTTCCCATAGATCATAAACGGATTGTATATTATTACTAATATATGTCAGAATACTTAAGAAAATATTTATTCTAATGTTTATAACATTACAATTTTGTTTAGGTATGATAGCTTTCATGGGGATAGCCGGATATTTCTTAACTCGTCCATCTGTAGAGATCCAGTGGCAGGAAAAGGCTGTTTTCTCTGCATTCTTTGCTGGTGCAATTTTGTGTTTAGGATTTTCATGGCTGTTTCACACAGTGTTTAATCATTCAGAGAAAGTTGGCAAGCTGTTTAACAAGTAAGTATAACATGCTTGTTTAGATATCATTCAAAAAAATATTGTGAGTAATACGTCAAGAAGACTACAATCCAGCAAACTTATAACATAAGGAAAATTGTTATTGTCGGGACCAATTTCCTATAAGATGAATAAAAAAATTGGAAAACTCCCATCAAAAATTCTTCCTCTTCTCACATGGTAGAAAATGTTTTAACTGTGATCTACAAAAAAGAAAATAGATTTGTTATAAATGTAGGATGTGCATTTTATGATAATTTTAAGATATACACCATTTGAAATTGCTGAATATTTTTTTCCCTGTTCTCTAACTTTAGTTTGCCTCAACCAAATGTTATAAAACTTGACTTATACACAATGCCTATTACCACAATACACAGATCATGTTTACATTTTACTGGTGTAACTTACAATTCTAGAATCATGTTATCATTAATTTATAACGGCAGTTGCAAAATAAACAACCAACTAACAACCTAATATTTGTTCACAAAGTTTTTATGTTTTGTAGGTTGGACTATTGTGGAATTGCCATACTGACCATGGGATCATTTGTACCTTGGCTGTACTACAGTTTTTACTGTCGTCTTGTACCGAAAATTGCCTACTTGGTACTGATCTTTGTTCTAGGAACTATCTGTATTGTTGTTTCTCTCTTTGATAAGTTCAGGGAGCCACAATTCAGAGGAATAAGAGCAGGTAATAACAAACAATAATTAAGTGATGCAAGAAAATTATTATTTTTCAAGTTTAAGTCTGATATTCTTTGCACTGATTTACATCAGGAACATATAATTTAGAAAACAAAAAGTTTGCAAATACAAAAAATAATGAAGAGAAAATCATAAATTCTGTCCTCCAATAATCCATTTTCCTGTTTTAAGCTTTTTTATAGTTTCCATCAAACAAAAAAAGGCAGTTTTTCAATTGAGGGAAAAAGGAGTTCAATATTTTGATTTGACATATATTTATGTGGCCACTTGTTAAGCATGTTTACATGAACTGTTTACTGATAAGATTTGTGATAATTGATTGCCAATATTATCTGAACACTGCTACATATGATTATTGTCTACCAATACATGTATTATCATTGTACACTGCTTTATACATTCATTGTTTGCCAATATTATCATTAAACACTGCTAGATATCATTATCCTTTGCCAATATCATCATTGAACACTGCTAGATATCATCATATTTTGCTAATACCATCATTGAACACTGCTTGATATCATAATTGTTGCCAATGTCATCATTGAACACTGCTAGATATCATTATAGTTTGCAAATATTATCATTAAACACTGCTAGATATCATTATTGTTTGCCAATATCATCATTGAACACTGCCAGATATCATTATCGTTTGCCAATATCATCATTGAACACTGCTAGATATCATTATCTTTTGCCAATATCATCATTGAACACTGCTTTATACGGTCATTGTTTGCCAATATTATCATTAAACACTGCTAGATATCATTATCTTTTGCCAATATCATCATTGAACACTGCTAGATATCATAATCGTTTGCCAATAACATCATTGAACACTGCTAGATATCATTATCATTTGCCAATATCATCATTGAACACTGCTAGATCTTTTGCCAATAATATCATTGAACACTGCTAGATATCATTATTGTTTGCCAATAACATCATTGCACACTGCTAGATTTCAGTAACGTTTGCCAATATCATCATTGAACACTGCTAGATATCATTACTGTTTGCCAATATCATCATTGAACACTGCTAGATATCATTATACTTTGCCAATATCATCATTGTACACTGCTAGATATCATTATCGTTTGCCAATATCATCATTGTACACTGCTAGATATCATTTTTGTACACTGTAAGATACAATCATTGTTTGCCAATATCATCAGTGTATACTGCTAGATACAATCATTGTTTGTCAATATCATCATTGAACACTGCTAGATATCAACATTGTTTGCCAATATCATCATTGAACACTGCTAGATATCATTATCGTTTGCCAATATCATCAGTGTACACTGCTAGATACCAACATTGTTTGCCAATATCATCAGTACAGACTGCTAGATACAATCATTGTTTGCCAATATTAACAGTGTACACTGCTAGATACAATCATTGTTTGCCAATATCATCGTTGTTCACTGCTAGATACAATCATTGTTTGCCAATTTTATCATTATATACTGCTAGATACCAACATTATTTACCAATATCATAATTGTACACTGTTAGATAAAGTTTTTATGGCATAGTTTGTTTTTGTTTACAGGAATGTTTATAGCACTTGGATTAAGTGGAGTGATTCCAGCCTTACATTTTGTTATATCTGATGGGTTTGACCAAGCTGTGAACAATGCCTCGCTAGGCTGGCTTTGTCTGATGGCTGTACTGTATATTGTGGGGGCGCTCATTTATGCATTCAGAGTGCCAGAAAGAATATATCCAGGAAAATTTGACATTTGGGTAAGTTACTAGTGAATATATTAATTACTGTTTAAATATATGGTTTAAAAATGGGCCTCATTTGGCAATATTTTCACTGAAATGTGTAGTTTTAATTTTCAAGATTTGTCTATTATAAAGTTAAATGAAAATTCAAGCAAAACTTAAGTGTTTACAGGGTTTCTTGCCAAAGAATTATTTGATTGATAGATCGAAATGTGTTATGTTATGCAACAGGAAAATAGTGTGCCACAACTACTGAGCCCTTTTTCAGTATAACAAATGCAAGTTTACCAAAATTGATAATGACAGATTTCTTTACCATAACTTCACCAACTTATCAGTTGTAACTATTTACTATTTCTATAAAAAAATGACATATTTGAAGAAAACCAATGTTTATCAATGTCAAGTCAAGACAATCATCTGATGTATATTTTTGTATTTACAAGGTTTACATGACCTAAAAAATCTGTTTCACAAATTAAAATCAGAAGTAGATTTTAAGTTTGATCAATTCTTATGATCTTTTTTTCTATTTTTTAGTGTCAGAGTCATCAGATATTTCATATGTTTGTTCTGGCTGCAGCGTTTGTTCATTACCATGGTATAACACAGATTGCTAGTTACCGTCTAACACTTGGAGATTGTCTAGCTACAGATATTAGTAGTTAGATATAAGCAGAGGATTGTATAATAAGGGGAAATGTTATACGAGAGTTTCTGACTGGTGTGATACAGATTCTAGTGTTTGTTCCTGGCCCTCCTTAGATGAGTGGTTACACGATGTTATGTTTTATTGTTTCCACTTAGATTCAACACTGAGGACACATATCATTATTTATTATATTGTACAGTTTAGTTGTTTTATACTCTTCTAAACATTAATGTAGTGAATATGAATACATTATGAATAATTTTACTGTATTAAACAAGGAAAAGCTTATTTTGATTCAATTTACTACATTTTTTAGCTCACCTGGCCCGAAGGGCCAAGTGAGCTTTTCTCATCACTTGGCGTCCGTCGTCCGTCGTCGTCGTCGTTAACTTTTACAAAAATCTTCTCCTCTGAAACTACTGGGCCAAATCAAACCAAACTTGGCCACAATCATCATTGGGGTATCTAGTTTAAAAAATGTGTGGCGTGACCCGGTCAACCAACCAAGATGGCCGCCACGGCTAAAAATAGAACATAGGGGTAAAATGCAGTTTTTGGCTTATAACTCAAAAACCAAAGCATTTAGAGCAAATCTGACATGGGGTAAAAATGTTTATCAGGTCAAGATCTATCTGCCCTGAAATTTTCAGATGAATCGGTCAATCGGTTGTTGGGTTGCTGCCCCTGAATTGGTAATTTTGAAGAAATTTTGCTGTTTTTGGTTATTATCTTGAATATTATTATAGTTAGAGATAAACTGTAAACAGCAATAATGTTCAGCAAAGTAAATCTACAAATAAGTCAACATGACTAAAATGGTCAGTTGACCCGTTTAGGAGTTATTGCCCTTTATAGTCAATTTTTAACCATTTTTCGTTAATTAAAGTAATCTTTTACAAAAATCTTCTCCTCTGAAACTACTTGGCCAAATTAATCCAAACTTGACCACAATCATCTTTGGGGTATCTAGTTTAAAAAATGTGTGGCGTGACCTGGTCAACCAACCAAGATGGCCGCCACGGCTAAAAATAGAACAAAGGGGTAAAATGCAGTTTTTGGCTTATAACTCAAAAACCAAAGCATTTTGAGGAAATCTGACATGGGATAAAAATGTTTATCAGGTCAAGAACTATCTGCCCTGAAATTTTCAGATGAATCGGTCAATCGGTTGTTGGGTTGCCGCCCCTGAATTGGTAATTTTGAGGAAATTTTGCTGTTTTTGGTTATTATCTTGAATATTATTATAGATAGAGATAAATTGTAAACAGCAATAATGTTCAGCAAAGTAAGATCTACAAATAAGTCAACATGACCAAAATGGTCAGTTGACCCCTTTAGGAGTTATTGCCCTTTATAGTCAATCTTTAACCATTTTTCATAAATCTAAGTAATCTTTTACAAAATCTCCACTGAAACTACTAGGCCACAATCATTTTTGGGGTATCTAGTTTGAAAAATGTGTCCGATGACCTGGCCATTCAACCAAGATGGCCGCCACGGCTAAAAATAGAACATAGGGGTAAAATGCAGTTTTTTGCTTATAACTATGAAACCAAAGCATCTAGAGCAAATCTGACAAGAAGTTAAATTGTTAATCAAGTCAATATCTATCTGCCCTGAATTTTTCAGATGAATTGGACAACTGGTTGTTGGGTTGCTGCCCTCCAATTGGTAATTTTTAAAGAAATTTTGCCGTTTTTGGTTATCTTGAATACTATTATAGATAGCGATAAACTGTAAACAGCAATAATGTTCAGCAAAGTAAGATCTACAAATAAGTCAACATGACCTAAATGGTCAATTGACCCCTTAAGGAGTTATTGCCCTTTATAGTCAATTTTTAACAATTTTCATTAATTTGGTAAATTTATGTAAATTTTTACCAAATATAGTTCTCTGTTACTAATGGGCAAAGTTCATGATAGATATAATTGTAAGAAGCAAAATCGTTCAGTAAAGTAAGAACTTCAAACACATCACCATCACCAAAATACAATTTTGTCATGAATCCATTTGTGTCCTTTGTTTAATATGCACATAGACCAAGGTGAGCGACACAGGCTCTTTAGAGCCTCTAGTTTCATGATGTTGTTATATGGAACATGCTAAATAATGACTTCTGATATACAAATGAAAAGACTACTAAATGAACTCTATAGATCTGAACATTTCTAATTTTGATTGTCAGTATAATTGTCAGTAAATAATAGAGGTTATTCCAAAATCTTTTGATACATGTACAATATAAGAATTGATAAGGAAAATGATGTATGTAAATATTAATTGCCAAGAACAAGTTTATTTAGTCAGCTAATTTTATTTTATCATTTTGTGTTTTCCTCATATATTTGTATATACACAAGTCAATTAACTTTTTTGAAATTTAAAAATCCAATTTAAAGTGCTTAATATTTGTTTTCATAATATGAAACGACTTCTTTACAAAGAAGCTAGTTTGCTGACTATTATTTGCCAAATAATAATTCTATGTTGACAATTTTAATATTATGAAAAGAAACGTAGGATAAGATATTTAAAACTCGTTGAAAAAGTCAAAGTTGAGTACCACAATTTTCCAGAGCAACATAGATTTCAGCCTTTCCATTATTGAAGTGACTTCTATAAATGAAGGAGAGACATGTAAACTTAAACAGATTCTACAAAATTATTGATAATGACCTCCTCACATTGTTTTCAAAAATTGTATCAATATATTTGAGTTCATAGATTTGATTGATTAAATAAATGGGGAATTATATATTGATGGTTTAAAAATTAAATGTCCAATAACCCGAAGCATAATGGTTCTTATTTTTACCTTGTTTAAATTGAAAATCATACTTATGTTTTCATGTTTTCTTTTTGTCATTCAGTATTGTTTGTCACAAGATATACGTTAGTATGTCAGCATTATGTTTGCAATTGATGATCTTAAACAATGTTAATCTGGGTCCAAATATGTTACATCAGCACTTTTTAATTGAAATGTAAATTGACTAATTAATAACTTCTTCAACAATCTGATATAGTGAGAGAGATAAACATCCATGCACAAGGAATACTTCACAGGATGGTATTTGAATTACAAATTTTATCGAAACTTTGATTTATAAAACAAATTGTGACTTTATAGTGATAAGATTTTTGTGTCTGTTATATTTGTAATATAAACAGGTTTATGCATTCGTAGATCATTGTGATATGTGTATGTGATTGTAGTGAAATCAAAAGTTTATTTTGTCAATTTGAGAACAGGAGATAATGAAAAAATTGAAGGTTATGCTTTGTATATCGAAAAGTACAGATCATGTCACTACTTTTAATGCATTTGGGTTCTAGATTCATTTGAAAATATGTGTATGTGTTTTTTATCAGCCTTTCATCATTATCAATATAATTTCAAGCCATAATAAACCTAAGATTAAGGAATGACTTTATATTGTGCTTTTATTCTTGTAGCAAATTTAGATGTCTGACAACTGCATAATCATGGCTGAGGTCTGCAAATATTTGACCAAAATACAGTTAATAAATACTTGCAATTGTAATGCAAACAAATAAATACTTAATTGTTATGCAAACAAACTTTCTTCTGTGCTTGAATTGTTAATCTTGTTATGCAGGAATACCTTAAAATTTTGATAACATCAATTCAAACTGACAATTCAAACAATATTCAGATGTGTTGTAATTTGAAAGATTTTCATTTGAAACATTGCTAAGTTTGATGATTTTTTATTTGATGTGTGTGAAATTTATTGATATTCATAAACATCTCAGGAATCATATGTGTAGAGTGGTTTGTCACAGATTAATGCTGACATGTTGAAATAATTGAGACAAAGCAGAAGATCAATTTTAATGTATCATCTGAATATTTTAGAATCATTAGTTTCATTGTTTCTACAGTGAATTTTTTAAATAACTAATATATTTATCTGTGAAAAAGGAAAATATTGAGATTATCTCCCTTTGAATAAAGATATTACAAAAAGTGTAGGATAATGGACAGTCATTTGACTGTAAAGAAATAGAAAAAAAACTCTAAAATCAGGAAAAACTTGGATAAAACAGGAAGTTAATTTGACTATACCAATTGAAAGGAAATGATCAAAATTTGACCTTTTAGAATTTTTCAGTGGTGGAAATAGCTTGACCAGATGATAAAAGACATGTACATTAATGACATTTGAAAGAAATCGCAGTTGCCAAAATTTCTTTTGTTTTCTAATTGTAGTGATGTTGTTTTTTGTAGATAAGAGATATACAGATATGTTGATATTCATTGTATTTTATAATTAAATTCCTATAAAACGCTTGAGTTGTTCTTTTTAATGCTAAATATCAGCAAAAAAAATTATGAATTCCATAAATGAATACTGTAAATTCAGAAATTATTGTGAGGTTTTTATTAATGCAAAATAATGGGAATTGGAAGGAATCCTAATAATAAGAACTAGCATTCTGATATCTGGTGCATATAATGATATATCTGATGCATATAATGATATATCTGATGCATATAATGATATATCTGATGCATATAATGATATATCTGATGCATATAATGATATATCTAATGCATATAATGATATATCTGATGAATATAATGATATATCTGATGCATATAATGATATATCTGATGCATATAATGATATATCTGATGCATATAATGATATATCTGGTGCATATAATGATATATCTGATGCATATAATGATATAACTGATGCATATAATGATATATCTGATGCATATAATGATATATCTGATGCATATAATGATATATCTGATGCATATAATGATATATCTGGTGCATATAATGATATATCTGATGCATATAATGATATATCTGATGCATATAATGATATATCTGATGCATATAATGATATATCTGATGCATATAATGATATATCTGATGCATATAATGATATATATCTGGTGCATATAATGATATAACTGATGCATATAATGATATATCTGATGCATATAATGATATATCTGATGCATATAATGATATATCTGATGCATATAATGATATAACTGATGCATATAATGATATATCTGGTGCATATAATGATATAACTGATGCATATAATGATATATCTGATGCATATAATGATATATCTGATGCATATAATGATATATCTGATGCATATAATGATATATCTGATGCATGTAATGATATATCTGATGCATATAATGATGATCTGTGTGCAGCTTTTCCTGAATTCGCATTATAAATATTGCATTCATCTCCAATCTTAAAAAATCGCAATAACTTTTAATTTACAGTATTAATTCACATAACACCACATAAACTGTGATAGACTATTATAATTATTATTATTATATTAATATTTTTATTATGAGCATAAAATTATGCACTCGACTCACAAAGCAAAGGGTATACTGCAATGCCCTTATATAGAAATAAGAAGATGTGGTATGATTGCCAATAAGACAACTCTCAACCTGAGACCAAATAAAGTAGAAGTTTACAACTAAAGATCACACTAACGCCTTCAACAATGAACAAAATTCATACCACATTGTTAGCTGTAAAATGACACATGACAAATGCAAAACATTCCAATAGAGAATATGTATGGCCTAATTCATGTACACAACTAAAAACGTAAAATAAATATGATTTACAGAAAAAATGACAACCTCTGAATTACATGCTCATGACTTGGGACAGACACACAAATAACATGACATGGTTAGTTTGCCTGTTATCATGAAAACTATAAGAGAATTAGTCAAAAATGACCAGCTAGATAACTTCACAAGATCTACAAATAAGTAAGATTTTGCTGAAATATTTTGTAGACTCTTCATAGGAGTGATTGCAGTAAAAGACCCTTTGTTGTGTTTTTTGCCAGAAGAAAGAAAAAAATGAAAAACTGTAAACATAAAAAAGGATCAGCATCACAAGATCAACAGTAAATAGACTGGTCATGAATTTTATTTCAGTCCACAAATGTGTGACTTATGTCAATCATTGAAGATGCACATTGACCAAGGTGAGCAACGCAGGTTCTTTAGAGACTATATATGATACCCACTACTTGAGTCCCTCCCCTAAACACAAGTAATTTATTGGAGAAAAAAATTAAAACCAATTCTTTGAGAAAATTTGGTCCTCTTGCTCTCAGTTTGTAGGAGACGCCCACACTTGGAACAATATCCCTAATGCACCTTGAAATGAGGCACTCAAAAGTCGTGTAGTGATATTTGACACATTTCTTGATAAGCAAATGACTGAGCTGAACCACTTGTGTTAATTTAGAAAGTAGAGGAACACAGAATAAATGTGTTAAAACTATGGAGCTATAAATGTTTTCAAAGTATTAAATTTCTAACAACTTCTTGTGTTAAAAATGGTATTTTTTACCATGAGGAGCCGCTTCACAAAGGATACTCGGGGTTTGCTAATTTACGAAAAAAGAAATCTCATTTCTTAACCCAAAATTATAACCAAATGTGAAAATGTCTCGGCGTCGAAATGAGCCATCATACATATCCAAGTAAACGATATCGACTGAGCAACAGAAGAAAACTTTACCATTACCCCCTATGAAGAAACTTGTATGCATCTTGACCAACCTTCATCAAATCCTGGATACACGCTCAGAAGCATACTTAATATCAATGGTTTAGAATATGACTTTAGTCACAGAAAGCTTGAACTAGGGATAGTGATCTGGCTGTGGCAGTGTTAACAAATTACTTAAAACCTAAATATTTTCGAAAATATAACTGGATGCATCCTTCTTTGTGTATAGATGCCTCATGTTATTAAGTTTCAATCTGTCATATGTCATTTGCCCTTGTCCTCATTTCCATGGTTCAGTGAATATGAATTAAAAGTTAAGTTTTTTGAAACTTTTAATTTCTCTTAAACAATAGATCTATATTTAGTATGTGCATATCTTGCACAGTTCGCATGCAGGTATCATCTGACCTTAACCACATTTTATTTTTCATGTTCATTGGTTAATTTTAAGTCTGTCTATTAGATAAAATGATTGTAAAGTGTATGTTTGTCTGGAAGGGTTCATCTGACCTTGACCTCATATTCATGCATTGGTTAATATAAAGCTTTCATAGGTTCATCTGTTTCTTATAAACTATAAGCAATAAGTCAATTAGTCAACAATATTCAATGTATAGAATGTAAGGTGTACATGCATTTCTGGCTTGGTTTATCAGACCTTGATCACATTTTCTTGGATCATGATAAGTTATTAAATGTGATACTTGTAGTAAAACTTTATATTTCTGGCTATCAAAATGAAATTACTGGTAGTAAAGCATGTAGGACATTTCAGACTGTGCACTCTTGTTAATATAATGGGCAAACAATCTTAAAATTAGCAAGAGTTGTCATATATTTGCTATTACTGCTTGAAGAACATTCTATACATCCTATTCATGTACATAATAAGAAATCATCAAATGAAATATACATGGAAACTCAAGATATTAAAGTTATAAAATGAATTATTTTAGGGGTTGATGTTAGTTGCTCTCTGGTATGTCTGTTTTTTATTTATTGTTTCATCATAAATCTGACCGTTGCTTATTTTTCACGCCTGCAACTTTTGTCTCAGAAAGCTCAACATAGGGATAGTGAAATGGCTGCTAAAGCATTTACTAACCCCTCATTGGCTTTATATTTTAGAAAGTGGAAGACTTGGTTACTACATAATTTGTTTAAAAAAAAAATATAAATGCTTTACGTTCCAAAGTTTCTGTCTGTCACATGTCCATTGTCCTTGGTCTCATTTTCATTGTTCAGTGAATACTTGTAAAAAAGTAAAGATTTTTTTTATGTTAATTTTTCTCTTATAACTTGAAAAATTATAACAAAAGGAGTACCGGTAGGTCCAGTAAGACCCTTTTTTGGCCCCAAAATATAGCAGTTTTACAAAATTGTTAAAATGTAAACTTTTGGTTATTTATTGGACAGAAGAATGCTTCTGCTACATAAATATGGTCTGTTTTTGACAATATAATGCACATATATCAGGTACTGGCGTCATTAAGTCATGCTAAGTTAATGAAATCTTCACAATTCTAGCATTTTAGTTAAATTTTAGACGGTTTCTGTGTAAAACGAAAGTGGCTGCATTTGTATTCATCCTTGATATTGAAGTGTAAGTTGTATTTGCTGATAATACATAACATATGTAAAGGTTGAGGATGAACATGGATATGGCCACTATCATTTTTGACAAAAACCATCTGAAAAGTGACAATTTTCGGCATATTTGGCATATTTTTCATATTTGAGCTTGAATCGGATCATTTTTAATGACTAAATCATTAAAAATCTTTCACATAAACTGATCAAATACAATAAGACACTTGAGTGTTTAAAAAGTGGTCAAAATCTTTCATCAGATGAACCTGAAATTTGAGGCCAAAATCGGTCCTTACCGGACCTACTCCTTTGGTATACAAGTACCTGGCAAGATCCTTATGCCCGTCAGACAGTATTCACTTGACCTCAACCTCATTATATTGATCAGTGAACGAGGTTAAGTTTTAGTCAAGTCCATATCTCGGAAATGTACTATAAGCAATTTTTCAACTATATTTGTTGAATTGAAGGATTGTAAGCTGTACAGTACATGTCCAATTGGCAGGTGTCTTCTGACCTTGACCTCATATTCATGGTTCATTGGTCAAAGTTGTTTTTTTTTTGTTAAATTGTTTCTTAAAACTATAAGCACAATTAGCAATTAGTCATTTATATTGAGTGTATTCGATGACTGTAAGATGTACAGGTATTTCTCGCTAGGTTTATATGACCTTGACATGATTTTCTTGAATCATATTAATTTTATGTGATAACTAGTAAAGCTTTATATTTAGGAATATCAACATAATATCAATGGTTGGTAGAAGGAGGCGAGACATTTCAGTGTGTGCACTCTTGTTTCTGGTGTAAACTAATTCACATTATGTCATGTTGTGGCCTTTTATTGCTCACTATATGGTATTGTTTTTGCTCATTGTTGAAGTCTGTAAGGTGACCATGAATTGCATAAATCCATTTTATTGGGACTTTAATGGATCACTAATTAGCATTCATGAATACTACATCTCCTTCGTTTATATGTATTATGATTAAGGCCAAAACCCAAGAAAAATTATTCAAAATCATCAATTAGGGGCAGTAACTCTTGTTAACCAAAAATAGCACTTTCTACGTTTGGTTATCTCAAGCAAGCACCTTGCAGGAATTTCCTACATCAAGAACACTCAAAAACGAAAATGAGTGTAAAAGCCAATGATTTGAGAAGCAATATGACCAGATGGTACATTGAAGCGATATCAAATATCTTCTAATATGACTAGACGGTACATTAAAGAGATACCAAATATCTTCTAATATGACTAGAGGGTACATTAAAGAGATACCAAATATCTTCTAATATGACTAGACGGTACATTTAAGAGATACCAAATATCGTCTTATATGACCAGACGGTACATTGAAGAGATATCAAACAACACAGACAAATCAAAGAGCTCAACAAACTGTTTTGTTAGTCTTGTAAGTTTTTAATTTGAGTTTATTCATATGTTTCGTATGAAGTCAATTTTCACATAACTATTTTTATTTAGGAGCCAGCTGAGGCCCACCTCTGGCTCCAGGATTTTCTCACTGTGTTGAAGACCCATCGTGGCCTTGTACACTATTGAATTTGAACACAAGATATTTAACAACAATTGTCTTGCTGTTTGAACACAAGATATTTAACAACAATTTATTTCTTGTCTACATAAAAAAAACAATACAAATTCAAGTCAACATAAACATAACATGTTAGCAGTATTTATAACAACATTCAGACAAGTAGAATAACATCTGATTGCATATAATATGATTGCAATATATCATATTAAAGTTGAAAATGAAAAAAAAAAACATTGGAGAAAAAGAATGAAAGTTTTATGGGCTTAAAATATAATGCTATAGAATCTTACAATAATGCCGATTTACAATATAATTTAATCATACTCATGCATATTGTTCCCTTGACTACCTTGACTACAGATATCAACAATACACAAATATCATCCTGGTACAAATACTGTTAGAAAAAAGTTAGCTTTATATGTCTTTTTGTGTTCTTATAAATATGAGTAAGAATGGACACAGAGTCAAAACTGAATGAATAGTTTCATTGGATTGTTCTAACATTGAATCAACAACAGAATTTAATAATAAAAAAAGTAAATATAAGAGGACTGCCATTTGATATTCTGGATCCCCAAAGGAACAACCTTATGAAAACAATGACTAAAGTGAGTATCCTTATATACATAATCTATCTTCTGACATAATATCTTTTTTTGGTAACAGGCTTTGCTTGCAGGTAAATTGCAAAATTAAAGGATTTTGGAAATCTTTATAGTTTTTCCTTAAATGTATTAAGTAGTTTGTAGGCTATACAGCATATATATCAGATCAGATTCATAAGGACTAATACTGATATTTAACGAAATTTTAATAATCCAAAAGCTGTCATTATTATACAGTGTGGGACCCTGGTGGCCGAGTGGTCTTAGTAAGTAAAACTTCTCTATCACTAGCCTGTTAACACTGAGGTTGTGGGTTCGAATCACAAACCTGTCAGGTGGACTTGACTACATTCTAAATTGACTAGAATTTTCTGCTTTTCCTCCCAAAGGTTGATAGTTTTCTCAAAAATAAACAAAGAAATATTACAATATGAGTAAAAGAAATGTACTTGAATACTAACACTATAAAAAAATATATATATATATCTTCTCTGCAAAGTAAATTGCTTGGTCATTAATCTAACAAATAAATGAAACAGCACACAAACAACACAAAAAATGACAAACATATATTCATGATTTATTTTTTACTTTTTAAAATGTCAATCTTTTTGCAGAGTATTTAACATCCTTCTACAAATTCTTTCATTACAATCCTTTTTTGTTTATACTTTCACTCTGTTAATCTAAAATGGTTAAAGTATCTAAAGGCAGTTCTAGAAATTCAGAATTTTTTTTCATTTTTCTTTGAAATGAAAGCTTACACTTAAATTAAAAATAAGTCCTACAACACCTTAGTTATTAAATAAGTCCTACATCTGTAAAATGTATAAAAAAAAATATCACAGTAAGAGTTTATCATGCTGCCTTAATTTTGTCGTTGTTTTCATCACTTTTTACATTTATTGAAAGACTAAGAAGAAAGTCAGCTATAACATCCTGCCATAGACATAGTACAATCCATCCTGGTGCATATTCAAGGGTAATCAGACCCATAAAGTTGTAATCATAGTGACTGTAATCCCATGAACAGGCATCAAACTGTCGTAGAACCAGGCCGAAAGATAACTCCCATGTATATAATACTAGGAGATAGATAGCTGTTCTCGTATACCATGGAATGCCATGCTTCAAGTATAAGTAAACATATAGTCGTTCTACAACTAAGCTGCAACTACCATAAATGAAGAAGGAGTAAATGGTTGTGTAGCCTTTAAGTTGTGCATTGCCGTGAGGTTCTAAAAATAGGTCAAACAGAGCTGTGAAGACAATCTCATCAAAAAGTCCATGTAGACCATAGAAAAAGAATCTAGCAACAGCAGGAAGTGGTTTCTGGGGTACCACATCTGTTTTCGTCATTTCTGAAAGAGATCAAATAAATTCAGGAAAAAATGTATAAATACAGAAAAAAAAACTCAACTATATCATAGTATATGAACATTTACTGCTAAAATTCAAAATAACAAAATCTTTATTATCAACTTCAATGATTGGTAATACATTCAACAGGAGTTTGTAACAGTTTATGGTGAAAAAAAACATTACTTTTCATATGATGTAGTAAAATATCTGATATCACAGAAGTTCTATATTGTGCAGGTGAGAAAAGAGAAAAAGGAGCTGAAAGAAATTTTGTTTATAAAATAATATATGTTTAACATTACATTCTTTTTTTTGTAAGTTTGACAAAAAATATATTAAAAATGACCCAAACATCTGTAATTCAATATACAGACATACACATTGACATGATAAAAGCCCATATTAATTGAAACTAGCGTCTGAAGGCAAGACAATTTAATAACAGATACACCAGAATATTAAAGACATTTTTAATGCAAAATTGCTTGTAACAATCATTTTGATTAGATAATGTCTTTTCATGGCATCCTATTCAGAGGCAGATTTGGGGAAATGGGTGGGGGCAGGGAGGTAGGGAGTTTAACCTCCCCCACTTTGTTGGAAATTTTTTATCAATTATTTAGGGAATCACTGAGGCATGATTTTTTTCACCAAACACTTGAAACAAACTTTTTTTTCCAAAAAAAAAAACATAGCCCCCCCCCCCCCCGAAAATCAAATGGTTGCTGCCTTAGGCAGTCATTTCACAATCAATGATATGATTATGTATGTACAAGTGCAGACAACATATGATAGATTTGAAATGTATGATTTGACATTGTTTTTCGTCAGTTTCATTATTGTTTTTTAAGCTCTGACAGCATAAATGTAAGTCCAAATAGTTATGACATCATAGAGGGAGGGAAGGAGGGGTCCTGATCCCCAAATCCTGAGCTTAAAAACACGAAATCCTGAAATCCTGGGATTGAAAAACCTGAATTCCCGAGGTCCCAAATTTGAAGAAAAAAAATCCAGTTCAAGCAGAATGAAAACAAACATTTGGTACACTGTAAAATTCTTGTAAAAATACAAGCTGTTTGAGCAGTCTTTTTGATGTACCGACCTTGCTTTATAAAAGTAACCAGAAATGTCGGTGGCAAAATTGCTGTTCATCATGTCATACCATTGTGTGCTATGTGACCAGCAAGTCCGACCAAGACAACATGCTCTCCAATGTCAGGATTGTGATAATACAGGTGTTTACAAATTTAAAATTAATTTAGTTTCCCTTTGAATCATATTTCGTACTTTCGGTCATATTTGATACATTTTGTTTTTACTTTAATTTGGGTTAAGACCCTTCCCTGATAAGAATTAAATCTTTAAAATCATAGGTTTCAATTATTAATAGATCTAAAAAGAATATGTGGTATGATTGCGGTATGATTCCCAATGAGACAACTCTCCATCAGAGTCCAAATGATACAGAAATTAACAACTATAGGTCACCTCACTATGGCCTTTATCCTTTTTATCAGTGTATTAATATTACTTGACTGTAAAGAAATATATGTTATAGTTTAATTTCTTGTTATAATTATGAACAAATACTTATTTTTTTATTATATTTTATGTTATAAACTCAATAAAAAAATAAAGGTCCTATCCCCCTCATCATAATTTTTTTTTTAGATGTCTTGAAAGGCTTTTTATTTATTTTTTCCTTTGAGGCTACGTAGGCATTTGGCAATCCTAAGTAGAATCCGCAACTCTCCCTGTATCATGTCTATCTTAGATGAGGGTACAGAATCAGCCGAGTTGTGACAAATGGCTACTTACATGTAGGAAGGCGTCACAGAAATGAAATAAATAGCCTTTCGAGACATCATATTTATTTGAACTTCAAATAACAATAGTCCTAATAATTTTGACATCTTCAAAGGTTATATACATGTACTGTTTTGCCTTACAGCACTGTAAGACGCCAAAAAAAAATATATAATCGCCTTTCAAGCAATCATAATAGACAACTTTCGAGTTCGATGCATTTCCGTCAAAAACTCTGGTTTTAGTGAACGTCATTTGTGCGTTTAGGGGCGTGGTCACTTCCATTCCAATGTTGAGCAAGTGGTTAGAAAACTATAATTTCATATTGTACGAATTATACGACAAATTGAATTCTCAAAATTGACAATCAGCACTGCTGTCATTAGGGGATTGTCTTTAAGTACCTACAGAACAACCATTATTTCTAGTTCATCCTGCACAATGACGATCACTAAGACGCTTGATGAACGTAAACAGTGCAGAGATACAGGCGACCCCCTCTATCTGATAAATGACATCATAAAGGCGTGCATAATTGACGAGTTTTTTCCGGTGACGGATGAACTCGAAAGTGGTCTATTGGATTAAGATACATTTTGTAAAATCAACTTGTGATAACAGTGCTGAAAAAACTAAATATCATGCAATTTAAATGGCTGAATTTTCTCTTTTTCCCAAAATAAGACCTGCATTGAAATTATCTTGTGTATAATCTATTTACTGAAAAGGGGGGTGCATGTGGCATGTAGATATAAGTGTCCAGAATATCATTTTTGTTGATCAAATATGTGTACCTGCTTAGAATCTCTCTTTATCTAGCTGTTTGTGAATATTTATGATTTAAATGTCAGTCCAGTGTCCAGGTACTAGGACAGTAAAGGTCAACACTTTGCCGGTGGCAGCTGATTTTATTTCACTTCCGGTTTTGTTGTTGACATTAGAAACATCATTACGCATGTGTCAATCTAACATGTCTGCGCCCATGTGAAAATTCTGGAAACTTCAATAAGTTTGTTTTTCTTATGTTAGGCGCTCCAGCATTGTAAATTTGCATTGAAAACGAGTAAACACAGAAAGGACCTGACAATGGCGTCTACAGATCACGAAATGAAAATGTTCAACCTCCAACAACAAGTTCGACAGAATCAGGGTGAACTGGAGGAATATCTCAAAGATATGAACAACTGGGAAGAAGAAGTTAAGAAGAAAGAATCTGATGTTTTGAAGCAAAAGCCAAATAAAGTCATGGTAAAGATATTATTTATTGATCTCATTCACACTGAAATTAAAGATATGTACACATCGCCCTTAGACCTTATCGCTATTTGTCAGCCATTACTGGATACCACGCAGGTTCCCGTAAAATTTTGATAAATATCTGACGCCACAATTGAAAAGTGATTGTTGTATGCGTCAAAAGTTCAAGCGGCCGGGTGAGCTGGGATTAGCGATAAGGTGTATTAGATACTGGTCTGTTGGCCCTTAGCTATGTTAATACGAATGACCAGATAACACTGTTATTATCAGAAGACCACATGAAATTTTGATATAAGAACATATTGGTGACTTTAAAACATTGATTAATATGAGGCAGGCATTACCTGTAAAAGGGGACGAAGTCTGTATTATTTTGTTTAAATTCAAAGATGTTGATGATAGAAACGGAAATATTGTAACGTTTCCAATATTGCTTCTAGATCTGTTGTCAGAGATTTAGTTATGACGTTATTTAAATTATGACGGCATATTAAATGTAAACAAAGAAACGATGTTATCAGGTAACATTTTTTTATATCACACAATTATTAAAAATGATTGGGTGTTGAATTCTGTCCAGACTCCTATATTTGTGGATATGTTGATGAATATACATTTTATTCAAAGTCTCATGCAAACAAGACCAGAACAGGAAGTAGATCTGAAAAAAAAGTTAACGATTTTGAGTTCATTAGTAGACAAAAAAATTGGTGAAATTTCAGGAATTTTCTACCTTAATTGGGAACTTCGTCCCCATATTTAATAATGTTATATAATCGATGCATTTTATAACTTAAAAATGATTAACTGATAGCAGATAATTTCATAAAGATCATTTTAAATTTAGTGTGTACAACGAATATGGCAGTAATTGGGATTTACAATATATCAAGCACCCATTTTCGATGTGCACACTTATTTTTAAAAAAATCTTAAAAGTTTTTTATGAACTTTAATATCTTCTTTTTGTTAATCATTTTTAAGTTATAAAATACATCGAAAATATAAAATCATTCAATAATTTAGGTTTAAAAGTCATGAATATGTTCCAATATTTTACCCTGAGTGATAGCCAGGGGTAAAATATCAGCATACAGGAACAACCTGTGGTAAAATCAGGATATATTCAAGGCCCCATGAATTATTTCAATTTTCATAGGATAAATACGGCAATTGTTTTGGATCGAATGCTCTATGTGAAAGGAATTATGCCGTTCCCATAAATAAACGCACTTTTAAATTGATGTAAAAGAACGGAGCAAATTGAATAAGTGACATGCTTAAAATATTAACGATAAAATATTTAGATAGGTTTGGATGAATCTAAATGAGAATTGTACTTATATGTCTTATATGTATACAAAACAAATGTCTTATAATACATTTTAGCATCGTTTGTTAATGGTTCTGTGTTTGTGATGATTTTCGGTTTCACAATCGTGTATTTTCCCGTAAAATGCTTATATTTTGACTTCATAGTTGTATAACGTGGCATAGCTCATTCAAAAAAGGTATATGATTTGGTTCTACGATCGGAACAGCCCAAACAATATATTCATATTTACCATGGGTGTTTACTCAAAGCGTTTGAAGGACATCATGTTAGAATTATATATATTTATTATATACTTAGTAGTAAATACAGATAAATTGTATGTGTAATACAATCAATGGCAAGCATGTTGTATCAGCCACCCGTGTGCTGTGTCAGCCACCCGTGATGATATCTATATCAGCACTTCTGTATGACGTCACGTCATCTATTGCAGTCACTGTTCAAACCTATAATCTGTATGACGTCATTTCAAACCTCCTTATTTGTATGATGTCATGTCACATAAAAAACATCTACTTGAGGTATATGTATACAATAAAGTGTATATGATATGGCTTTTTCAATATCACACACCGTATCAACCCTCAACCAACCAATATCAACCCTCAACCAACCAATATAATCCCTCGAGCAGAGCTCTTGGGATTATATTGGTGTCTCGGGTTGATACGGATGCTATATTGAAAACGCAATATAATATTCTCTATTTATATTTGAGCAATGTATTGATGATATAAGATAATTCATTAACACATACTTCTTTATGTTTCATAGGACGTTCCACCTGTGAGGAACTGCATGTTCAAAAAGAAAAAGAAAAAAGTGAAAAAGTCTAAAGATGAACCTGGGAAACCATCAAGAATAAGTGGATATGATTACAGGAAATGGGATAAATTTAATGTTGTATGTGTACTATCATATTATTTTTAACCTTTTTAAAAAAGAATATACATAGATATAAAGATGTGGTATGAATGCTAATGAGACAACTCTCCATAGGGCAGTCCATCCAAGTCACGATTTGTAAAAAGTAAACAATTATAGACTTTATAGGTCAAAGTACAGCATTCAACATGGAGCCTTGGCTCACACTGAACAGCAAGCTATAAAGGGTCCCAAAAATGACAAGTGTAAAACAATTCAAACAGGAAAACCAAAGGTCTTATTTATATGTAAAAAATTAAGAAAATGACCTGTTGTTTAGTGGTCGTTTTTTTACATGAAAATATGCATATTTTTTTTATCAAAAGCTTTTTTTCATGTAGAGTTTTAGTTGTTATTGAAAAATATGAATGACATGAGTTGTTTCTATAAATTCTGCCTCATAAAATTTATTTCATTTTATTCTGCGACAGGAAAATTAATTTGAACATATCTATAGTAAGAAATTCAGGAAACATCTTTTAACCTGAAATTGACCATGTTAACTGATCCTTTTCGGGTTTTTTTTAATTTTGATATGGAGAAATTAGATATATAGAAATGCCCAAACTATACTTATGAAGACAGAAGAATAGCTAGGTTTTATATGAAATGCAGGCAAATATTGCAGCAGAGGGTCTGGGATCGGGTGAAGAAGCCCTGTCATAGGGTTCAGGATTAAAATATAAAAACGAATTGGATATATTGTGGCTTTTGGTTGATTTTACAAAAGAATCGCAAGCCTACAGTTGTGTTTAACATACATATCATGCTGAAAAATGAAATGATGCTGCATATAAATAATTTTAATTCATTACTTTTAAAACTATCAAAACAAACTAAAAAAAAGATTCACAAATGCTTGTTATAAATTAAAGGATAAAGAATTAGAGAAAATTGGAGACAAGGAAAAGAGTGAATCATCAGAATATGAAACAGACGAAGAATGGGAAATGGAAAGAAAGAAACAAATGGCAAATTTAGAGAAAGAAAAGGTATATTTTTAGCTCACCTGGCCCGAAGGGCCAAGTGAGCTTATGCCATCACTTGGCGTCCGTCGTCATCTGTCGTCCTAAACTATTTCAAGAATCTTCTCCTCTGAAACTACTAGGCCAAATACTTCCAAACTTTAACTGAATGTTCCTTAGGGTATCTAGTTTATAAATTGTATCCGAAGTTTTGATCTATCAACAAACATGGTCGCCATTGCTAAAAATAGAACATAGGGGTCAAATGCAGTTTTTGGCTTATATCTCAAAAACAAAAGCATTTAGAGCAAATCTGAGATGGGGTAAAAATGTTCATTAGGTCAACATCTATCAGCCCTGAAATTTTCAGATGAATCAAACAGCCCATTGTTGGGTTGCTGCCACTTAATTGGTAATTTTAAGGAAATTTTGCAGTTTTTGGTCATTATCTTGAATATTATTATAGATAAAGATAAACTGTAAACAGCAAAAATGATCAGCAAAGTAAGATCTACAAATAAGTTAATATGACCAAAATTGTCAATTGACCCCTTAAGGGGTAATTGTCCTTTAATGACAATTTTTCACAATTTTTTCATCATATTTGCTAACTTTAAAAAATCTTCTCCTCTAAAACTACTCAACCAAATTCAACCAAACTTCAACTGAATGATCAGTAGGGTGTATAAAATAAAGTTTGTGTTTTATTTTTTATTTCGTCAAAAAACATGGCCGTCATGGCTAAAAATAGAACACAGGGTAAAATGCAGTTTTTGGCTTATATCTCAAAAACTCCAGCATTGAGAGCAAATAAGACAAGAAGTTAAAGTATTTATTAGGTCAAGGTCTACCTGCCCTAAAATTTTCAGCCGAATTGGGTAACTGGTTTTTCAGGTATAATGCCCCTGAATTGATGATTTAAAGAAATTTTGCAGTTTTTGGTTATTATCTTGAATATGATTATAGATACAGATAAACTGTTAATAGCAAAAATGTAAAGCAAAGTAAGATCTACAAATAAGTCAATTTGACAAAAAGGAGTTATTGCCCTTTAAAGACTTTTTTCACAATTTGTTCATCATGTCATTTGCATGTTGACTTACTTTAAAAAATCTTCTCCTTTGAAACTGCTGTATCAATTTTAGCCAAACTTAGGCTAAATGAGTTTCAGAGTATCTAGTATAAATTTTATATTTTATTTCCTTGTATGTCAAGAAACATAGCTCCTATGGCTAAAATAGAACATAGGAGAAAATTATTATTTTTTTTTGCTTTTGAAGAAAATAGGACAATTCAAAGAACATTTAAATAAATTCAAAGGCCAAAATAATCATTGATGAGAGATTTAACCAAAAAAATTAAGGTGAGCGATTCAGGCTCTTGAGAGCCTCTTGTATTTTATTATCATCGATGGTCAAATGTATAGAACATGCAAACAGATGGTGAACAAGTTGGAGATAACAAATATTTAACTACTGCATAAATATTTCTGAAAGAAATTTTTCTCACTGTAAATTTTAGGAAAACTTATAAAATTTTAAATCTATTTACACCACACTACACTGTTCAAAATTTTTGTTAATCGAAAAGAAAAGCAAGCAACTTTATTTTGTTCTTTTATAATATATTACCATTATTTAAGATTTATTATCTTACATTATAAAGATATTTCATAAGGATTCTATCATGTTGTTTGGAAAGCAGCAATCACAAAGTGTTCTAAAGTGATGTTTTATGTCCCAATACAATGCAAAATCTTCTACATGCTCTCTGTGACAACAAACAGTGTAATATTTTGATGAAAAAAAATAGAAAATCTTGATTTAACTAATGACTTCCTGATTTTGGCTTAAATGTAATTATAAGAATGAAATATGTATATTTTGTTCTTTTGTAAGGTTGTAGAAGTATTGACTAAACACATATTTGTGATATGAAGCATTTCCTTGTCTTGAGAATTTATTCTCATTGGTCCTTACTAGTACAATGTATACCCCTTTAAGATTACAAAAAGAAACATTCAATATTTAATGAAAACAATTGGCTATAGCCATAACATATAACAGAAAACAATGTTAAAAGTACAAACCATATTTGATTACACTCATGATATTTATATTCTCTGCTGGTTCAACTTGCTTAACTTTATAATTTGTATTTTAGGGAAATGATAACTTCAAGAGACAAGATTATGCACTAGCAATTGAAGCTTATACAAAGGCTATTGAACTGGATCCTACTAATGCGATAATGCCAGCAAACAGAGCTATGGCCTTACTGAAACAAGAAAAGTAAGTCCTCGTCACTAAAAGGAAGATGGTAATTATCAGTGAGACAGCGACCTAATGACAAAAAACCCCAAAATATATCTAGATGCAACATGTAGTTAAACTGTCTATCCTAGAAATCATGCTCTAAATTTCCCTGAGACTATTAACAAATATAACCACTTCAACTTTTAAAAAAATGGAATAGTTGGCAACCCTCCTGTATCCCATATCTTTAAGGGGAGATAATGGGAGAAAAACAGTGGTATCAGTTTATGAGGTTACTGGCAGTTCCTGAGGTTCATAAACATCCAGACATAAAGCTTTATTTAGAGTCTCCATAGGCAATACAATAACAAACATAAGCTCTTAAGAGATTTTAAAATTGGAATTTATGAAGAAAAATTATAAAATCACCTGTCTGAATTATAGCTTAATTTTAAGTTCCATATCAGGAAAGTCGCCTCCCAAAACACCAATATAATATCAATATATAGCTTAATTTATAAACTTGCAATTTGTCTTCTTTTGGAGACCAAACTAGGACTATCAAAAAAAAGCATATAGATTAACCTGAATGATTATTTTAACACAAAGATTTTGTCTATTATATGGGTCTAAAAGCTACAGAAAAACCTTGGCTCCTATTCTAAATGTTCTGTAACCAAAAAGGGGAAAGATTTAGTATGACTCCCTATAGCTAGAAACAACAATTTTATGGATCATGTGTTGGGGCCATATATAGTTATCTTTGCTGAAAGCAGTGTAAAATTATGAAAAATTTGACCAAACTGATGTTACATCTTAATTAATGCATAATTATTTAGTAACTTCATGATTTTGATTTTGATGTGTCAAAGAAAAAAATATTTTGTATGACTATTTATATCACAATTATTGCCATTAAAAAATATAGTAATTTGGACAGATTACAAAATTTGAAAAATCTTATAAACAAATATTACTTTGAGGAGTCTTTTCCCTGAACTTTCATGCAGTTAAGATGAGAGGACCAGCTACTAAGTATGGATTTGCCACTTTCTTATATCACAAATGTACAAAATAATCATTTTCATGTGTTGTGACCAGATTCATTGCCCTTTATTTCCGACTAGTTACCTTAATTGACTAGATGTAGGAAGATGTGGTGTAAGTGCCAATGAGACAACTTTTATGACTAGAATGCTTTTAGTATCTTTTATTTTAATTTCTGTTCTCAAGGATAAAGCAGTAATTATTTAAACTTGAACTTATTTTGACCAGATATGGAGCTGCTGAAGCTGATTGTCTGCAAGCTTTAAGTCTTGACCCTTTGTATGTCAAGGCTTACTTGCGACTTGGTGCAGCAAGGTTTGAACTGAAGAAACTTGACACTGCAAAAGATGCATTTGAGAAAGCTTTAAGATTAGAACCTCAAAATAAAACAGCACAGAAAGAATTAGAAAGAATTGAAAAGGTATGTTACAAAAATATTTTATATACATACATAAGAGTCAAATAAATATACTATTAACCAGTAAATTAAAAAGTTTCTTGATTATTTAGAATTGACAATCCAATGCAAACAGTAAAAAGTATAAGAGCTGCTGATGTTTATAGACAGTATATATATTTATATGTATGTATGTGTTGAAATGTATCAGTTCATGCAAAATAGCCAGATGAGCAATGTACTGTTATAGATTCTAGTATGGATCAACAATATAAGAATGCATAACCAGGCATTTCCATCTGCATGGTCTATAGATTTGATGTTCTCAACTCTAGCATAACTTAGGTTTCATGAAATCATGCAAGTTGCATTGATATTGTTAGTTTGAACATATTCATTTCAGAGGTATTATGTTTTGAATTAAAAAAAGTTGGTTATACATGTATTTTAATTAGATAATATTTTTTTTTTTCAAGGAGTTAACAAAAGATAAAATGGTAGAACAAAAAGATATGTCAAAGTCTCCTGATGAAGGATTAGTACAACCAATCACAAAACCTTCAGATCAAAAATCAAAGGTAAAATATCAAGTGTAGATAATGAGATTTAGCTTGATGAATAAGAAAGAACCTGTTTTAAAAGACAATCTTCTGATATAGTAGCAAGCATTAAAAAAATCTTATTTGGCCCTTCTTTTGTAGAAGAAAAGAAAAAAAAATATTAGATTATTTGTATTTTTATTTGACTTTATAAGTGCCTATCTATTATGAGGTAGAGGATAAAAATATTCTTAACTAGAGTACTTTAATTGTTGTAAATGAATATTTCCTGCCGAACAATTTACAGACTTCTGTTTAATTGTTCAAAGTGCTTTTTTTATAAAGAAAATATATTTGCTTTTGCTGCAATTTAATGAAAGAATTATATTTCATAAAACATCGAAAATATCAAATAAAAATTTTGGGTCATGCACTTAATTTTCTTGAAAAATTCTGAAAAACAAATTGTCTTCAATACAATTATTTGCCCTTGATTTTAAAATGATATTTTTTTCTGAAAATTTTAAATACACATCTTTTTTTTGATAGTTTAATCTGAAATTGTAATGTTTTAGATGTGTTTGTTATTCACATGTTGAATATTGCATGAAACTTGGTAAATTATTTTTAAACCTAAAAGTATTTTTGCAACATGTCCAGAAGGGATGCAAAGAAAAAGACAGCCACACCTAATCTACCTTTAATATTTGATGTTTGATTTTACAGAAACCTTTAGTTAGAATACAGATAGAGGAAATCGGAGGCGAAGATGACACACATAGACGTGCTGCAATTGAGGAAGTAGAAAAATCCCAAAGTGAGGCTAAAAAGCAAATAACTTCACAAGACAATAAAATGTTTGAGAAATTTACAAGTAGTACTGGTTCCTTAAAAAGTACTGAAAATCATAGAAAAAGTGACAAAACTTCTACAAATATTAAAGAAAGTGTGAAAACTTTAAGTGAGGAAAGCAGTATTAAATTAGACTTGAAAGATGTAACCAAGAGTATTCCTAAGGAATCAAAATCAGTGTCACCTAGAAGTATGCCTGTACCTCAATCATCATTTCAGTTTCAGACGGATTATAAAGAACTAAAGAGAGATCTGAGGTCATTCTATGTATATATTAAAGTAAGCATATTTGATTCTTTCTATTTTATTATATTCTGACATATATAGATTATCTGGTTCTGTACACATTCATATAAAACATCAGTTGTGAGCCGCAGTGCGAACCTTTTTGGTGAGTGAGTCAAAAAAATGTTAGCAGGGTTAATCATGTATTGTTAAATCTCAACATACCTCTAACTAATGTAGAATATTAAAAAATACACACAGCAATATGCACAGTAAAACTGTTCAAGAGAAGTCCACGTCCGATATATATATATCAAGATTATCATCTAATAAAAATATATTGATCATAAATATCAAATCATTCTATGCAATCTGAAAATTTTCTAATATAAGATACATTTATGCTGCTGTCGGTTACATTATGTTTTACACTAGGTACATATTGAACCATTGATCAGATAAATTTTATTCATTTGGTATTTTTCGTTTTAGAAAATTAATCCAGTTGACTATCCAAAGCTGTTTGGTCAGTTCTTAGATGCAGAAATAGTTCTCAACATGCTCAATGTGTTCAAAAATTTCTTTATTCCGTAAGTTAGTAAATTGTATTTGGCAATTAGATATGCATTTGAAAGAGTGATCTGTTCTTCTTGTTAATATGTTTTGGGGGCCTTTTATAGCTGACTATATGCGGTATGGGCTTTGCTCATTGTTGAAGGCCGTACGGTGACCTATAATTGTTAATGTTTGTGTCATTTTGTGTCATTTTGGTCTTTTGTGGATAGTTGTCTCATGGGCAATCATACCACATCTTCTTTTTTATATTTGTTTAGTTAAAAAAAATACATGTACAATATTGTCAGAGGGCCTCAGGGAAGATAAGCTTTATGGCCAACTGTGTAACCCTCTTTAAATAAAGAATTATTATTATTATTATTATTATTGTCAATTTCCTGTTTTTATATGTCGAAAACACACAAAATAAACAAATTTCAATAGGACCAATGTTGAAAGTTTTATCAGAAGTTGACTTTTATCAAATAGATATAGGAAGATGTGGTGTGAGTGCCAGTGAGACAACTCTCCATCCAAATAACTATTTAGTAGTAAACCATTATAGGTTAAAGTACAGCCTTCAACACAGAGCCTTGGCTCACACTGAACAACAAGCTATAAAGGGCCCCAAAATTACTAGTGTAAAACCATTCAAACGGGAAAACCAACGGTCTAATCTATATAAACAAAACGAGAAATGAGAAACATGTATATAATACATAAACAAACGACAACTACTGTACATCAGATTCCTGACTTAGGACAGGTGCAAACATTTGCAGCGGGATTAAACGTTTTAATGGATCCAAACCTTCTCCCTTTTTCTGAAACAATAGCATAACATCACAACATAGAAAAACACACGATAAAATATCAATTGGCAGACTTAACTCAATCAAAAAATTTTGAATCAAAAAATGTTTGAATCAGTGTTAACATTGAAAAGGAATTATTATTGATCTTGCATAAATACAACATCACATCCAGTTTTGAGAGTTGATGCATGTATTCGCCACATGTTTTTTTAACTCTGGTAAATTAATCAATGAGTGATTTAGTGAAGTGGAAGACTGTGGAAATGTTTATCTGTTTTGCAGTAATAAATAAGCACTCTTAGGATAAAATAAAATGATTATCATCTTCTACCAATAATTTGTAGTACAACATTATGTAAATTTAATTATTTTGTTATTATTCCACACCAATTTAATTTCTTGTTCTACGGATTTTTGGACTCCAAATATTGGGGCGAGCAAGCGATTTGAAAATTTTAATAAAAAAATATTTATTTTACAATTTTTTAGGTAAAGCTTGAAAAGTAAAGGCGAGCAATTATAATTTTTTTTTGTAAACATAAAATAGTAGGATTTGACAATATTTAATTATACCCCACGCAACGAGTTGCCGAGGGTATAATGTTTTTGACCCGTCAGTCCGTCCGTCAGTCCTGTTTCTTGTCATTGCAACTCCTCTCAAACCACACAACAGAATTTCACGAAACCTTTTCAGATAATAAGGACATACTATGTAGTTGTGCATATCGACGGGAAATTGCGATTCAATTTTTTTTCGAGGAGTTACGCCCCTTTGAACTTATTTACTTTAATGTACTACTGCAACAGTTTGTCATCTCAACTCCTCTCAAACCACACAACAGAATTTCACGAAACCTTTTCAGATAATAAGGACATACTATGTAGTTGTGCATATCGACGGGAAATTGCTATTCAATTTTTTTTCTAGGAGTTACGCCCCTTTGAACTTATTTACTTTAATGTACTACTGCAACAGTTTGTCATCGCAACTCCTCTCAAACCACACAACAGAATTTCAAGAAACCTTTTCACATAATAAGGACATACTATGTAGTTGTGCATATCGACGGGAAATTGCGATTCAATTTTTTTTCTAGGAGTTACGCCCCTTTGAACTTATTTACTTTAATGTACTACTGCAACAGTTTGTCATCGCAACTCCTCTAAAACCACACAACAGAATTTCACGAAACCTTTTCAGATAATAAGGACATACTATGTAGTTGTGCATATCGACGGGAAATTGCGATTCAAATTTTTTTCTAGGAGTTACGCCCCTTTGAACTTATTTGCTTCAATGTACTTCTGCAACAGTTTGTCATCTCAACTCCTCTGAAACCACACAACAGAATTTCATGAAATTTTGTAGATAATAAGGTCATTCTATTTAGATGTGCATATTGGCAGGAAATTATTTTTTTTATACAATTGTTTTTTCTTACACTTATTTAATTTCTCCAATGACAATGTGGGGATGTGGGGTATGTGAGCGTGCTCACTAAGGTTCTTTAATTTTATATGAAGTATTTTTGTCCCTGTTTACCAAGAAATAATTGAATAATTAAATCTGGTCTTTGTATGTGTGACTGACAATGAGGCAATTCTCCATCCAAGTCATAATCAGGTTGGGAACAACCCCTTAATGTTATAAATATCCCTTTTAATGAGGGGTAAATATAACTTTATAATATATTTTTTTGTAAAAAACACTTTTTAGTACAAAAGGGCTCATATTTTCCCAAAGAACTATATATCTATCTGGTATTAAATGGTCCAAGAATTTTGTAATATTTCTGGACTTTAACCATGTTAACACATTTACATTAACAGTTTAATAGTCTTCAAAATAAGTGGACCCCCTCTTTTAGAAAAGTTGTTAGCAATATGTTGTATTTAACCCCTTTTTGAGTAAAAAATTCTAAGTTATCAAAGGTTTTGTATGGTAGCACTTTACAAATCCTTGGTATTTCTATTTTCTTTTCTACAACAGTAAAATGACCCCTTGTCTGAAAAAAAGGGGGGGGGGGGGGTATTGTTCCCAATCTGACAATATCAAACACATGTCAAAGCTCGGCCTTTTACACAGGGCTTTGATCAATACCAAACAGCAAGCTATAAGGGACCCCAAAATCATTAGGGGTCACAATTCGAAAAGGAAAACCAACGATCTAATTTATAAATCCAAACGGGAAAATACCAATGCACCACATCAACAAACGACATTTACTGAACGACAGGTCCCTGAATCAATCAGGACAGGTGCTTAAACATACAGCGACTATGGATAGTTTTGTTTCGCCAGCATACAATATAATTGCAGTTGAAGGCAACTCTTTCAGAAGTTCCTTGTATTTTATTCTAACAACGAACATTTTGTGATAGGGAATATAAATAAGGGGGAAAGAAATTAATTTTTTGTTCTTTACAGGTATTTCTGCTGTTATAAATTTATATCGGAGCACTCCTAGGAGCACTCCCACTTTAGATAAATAGGTTTCATGATGAAACAAATATTCTCATATTTTCACAGTGTGGTGGGGTGCTTTTATGTTTAAAATTGTTATATACAGGTTAGACTGTGATTTTAAAAACAAATGTTGATATCTTTTTATAATATTTACAAAAAAAAAACGGTGCAGGAAATGGACATGATTACATTTCCGGATGCGGGAAGCGGGAATATAAAAAATTTAAAAAAAATCTGTTTTGCAAAAAATAGGTGCGGGCGGGTCCGTCGAACAAGGAATCAAATTGGTGTGGCCTTACATACTACCATAGTTTTTGTCGAGCCTGCAACTTTTGTTGCAGAAAGCTCGACATAGGGATAGTGATCAGGCGGCGGTGTTAGCTCACTTCTTAAAAGCTTTGTATTTTGGAAGGTGGAAGTCCTGGATGCTTCATACTTTGTATATAGATGCCTCATGTTACGAAGTTTCTGTCAGTCACATGTCCAATGTCCTTGACCTCATTTTCATGCTTCAGTGACTACTTGAAAAAAAAGTTCAGATTTTTTGTAATGTTGAATTCTCTCTTAATATAAGTAATAGAATAATTATATTTGTTATGTGCGTACCTTGCAAGGTCCTCATGCCCGTCAGACAGTTTTCACGTGACCTCTACCTCATTTTATGGATCAGTGAACAAGGTTAAGTTTTGATGGTTAAGTCCATATCTCAGATACTATAAGCAGTAGGGCTAGTATATTTGGTGTATGGAAGGACTGTAAGGTGTACATGTCCAACTGGCAGGTGTCATCTGACCTTGACCTCATTTTCATGGTTCAGTGGTTATAGTTAAGTTTTTGTGTTTTGGTCTGTTTTTCTCATACTTTATGCAATAGGTCTACTATATTTGTTGTATGGAATGATTGTTAGGTGTACATGTCTAGCGGGCAGGTGTCATCTGACCTTGACCTCATTTTCATGGTTCAGTTGTCAAAGTTAAGTTTTTGAGTTTTGGTCTCTTTATCTAATACTATAAGCCATAGGTCAACTATATTTGGTGTATAGAAATATTTTATGATCTATATGTCAGTGGCGCAGGTTTATTTGACCTTGACCTCATTTTCACGGTTTATTGAACTGTGTTAAGTTTTGGTGTTTTGGTGTATTTTTCTTAAACTATAAGTAATAGGTCAACTATAATTGTTGTATGGAAGCATTGTTAGCTGTATATGTCTGCTTGGTATGGTTCATCTGACCTTGACCTCATTCTCATGGTTCATTGATCTTTATTTAGTTATCTTGGTTAATGTCAAGTTTATGTGACAGTTGTAATAAAGCTTTATACTGAGGACTAGCAACATAATATCAATGATTAGTAAAGAAGGCGAGACATTTCAGTGTGTGCACTCTTGTTACCTAAAATATTGACTTTTGCATCTATTTTCAGGGCAGAGGAAGACTTTTACACATGTATGTGTCAATTAGCTAAAGTGCAGAGATTTAATATGACAGTTATGTTCTTTTCAAAGAAAGATAAGTCAGGTATGAATTGTAAATTATTCTTGCATCAGAAACTATTCAGTAGTTATTTAATTTTCCTTTCAAGTGGTCAATTATACTTTGATTTAAGGGAGAGATCAAATAAATTCTGATGTTAAATTTAAATGATTTGATAGAGTTTTTTTAAATGTTCAATAGATACCAGCTGAATGAAGCTATTTTACATCAGGCTAAGCAATAATAAATTTTAGATTAATAGAGTATTGGAATAGCTTCTTACACATTTTAAATTTCAAAAGAATAGTTGCAAGAAAATTTATTTACATGTATTCTTGTATTCTGTGTTATTTCTGAGACGTCATTTTTATTTGTAAATTTCATATGGAAGACTTTAAGTATATTTAGAGTAATATTGATTTCAAAAATAACACTTTTCCAATAAATGTGCAGCATATTTAGAGAGAGCTAAACTTGGTTTGATTAATATGATGTATAACTTCAAATATATAGAGATGTCTCTGGTCGTTATGCTACCCGAATTTACATACAAAGTTAGAAAAACTCAAAAAACAAAAATCACAATTTAAAATAGATGTACTTTCCTTGTGTTTGTAAATTATAAAGTATATGTTCATGTATGACATAATAGACATGTAAGGTTGGCAGTTTATAAGACATTACAATTCACATCTCTTAACAATGACATGATTATTTATCTACAAACATTCATGTTTACATAAACATTCATATCTATCTTTACAGTGATCAGTGAATTGATTGGACATTTACAGAAAACAGAGAAAGTGACATCAACAGAAATACAAAAACTTAAGAAAATATATGAAATAAGCTGATGATTATTTCTTATTGTGTTTGGTGCTTAATCATTCATTAAAGAGTGGAAAGACTTCAGTATTTTTATAAGCTCTAAAATGACCATACACTATACCATGGAAGAGGGGGTGGATTAGGGTTAATAAGATAGAGAATAATGGGGGAAATGTGAAGAATAGGGAATAATTGGGGTGGAAAAAATAATAATGGCTAAATAGATAAAGAATATAAAGAATAGAGATCTAGAGGCTCTAAAGATCCAGTGTCGCTCACCTTGGTCTATGTGTATATTAAACAAAGGACACAGATGGATTCATTGACTATAAAGGGCAATAACCCCTTAAGGGGTCAACTGACCATTGTGGCCATGTTGACTTATTATTAGATCTTACTTTGCTGAACATTATTGCTGTTTACAGTTTATCTCTATCTATAATAATATTCAAGATAATAACCAAAAAACATCTGAAAATTTCAGGGCAGAGAGATCTTGACCTTATAAACAACTTTATCTCTGTAAGATTTGCTCTAAATGATTTGGTTTCAGAGAAATAAGCCAAAATCTACATTTTACCCCTATGTTCTATTTTTAGCCATGGCGCCCATCTTGGTTGGTTGGCCGGTTCACCGGACACATTTTTAAACTAGATATTCCAATGATGATTGTGGCCATGTTTGGATAAATTTGGCCCAGTAGTTTCAGAGAAGAAAATTTGAGTAAAAGTTAACGACGACTGACGCCAAGTGATTAGAAAAGTTCACTTTGCCCTTTAGCTGATCATGAGTTGTGTTAGACTGCAGGAGGAGGCTCTCATGTCATACCAACACAAATGGTTTCTAAACTTTTTCTTTGGTTCAAACCTTGTAAAGTTTTCAAGAAATGTAGAGGATGCATACAAATCTGTATCATACATTTTTAGGTCATCTGGAATGAAAGGTCATGTGAGAGAATTCAATCTATTGGCCTCTCCTGTCTTCATCAATAAATTTTTAACATTTTCATCTTTTTCTTTGAAACCACTATAGCCATGTTAACCACAGTTGGCAAGAATAACAGATGTAATGTCCTTTACAAAAGATGCACGTTTAATTTTGACCAGACAAAAAAACAAGGGTCAAATGAACCAATCTAGAGTTCTGATTAGTCAATGTTTCAAAACTATTTGAACGCTTGAAAAGATGTGTATTTACAAAAATTAATGTTAGAATATTTTTATGCAGCTGACGGTTTAATATAAAAATAAGAAGATGTGGCATGATTGCTAATAAGACAATTCTCCACAAGAGAAATTAAAAGACATATAGGTCACTGTACAAGCCTTCAACAATGAACAAAATCCATACAACATAACCAGCTATAAAAGGCCTAGAAATGACAAATGTAAAACAATTCAAAACAGAATACTAATGGCCTGATAATGAATGAAAAACAATTATGATAAAAAGCAACAAACACCAACCACTAAATTACATTCTCCTGACTTTAGACATGCACTTACAGAATGTGGAAAGGTTAAACAAGTTTGAAGGCACTAACCTTTCCTTTATCTGAGGGTCTGGCCTTTTTGTTGAGCCTTCGACTTTAGTCGATAAAGCAAGACAGCGATCCTACATTCCGTCGGCATCCACAAATATTCACTCTGTGGTTAAAGTTTTTGAAATTTAAATAACTTTCTTGAACTATCCTGGATTTCTGCCAAACTTGGACAGAAGCTTGTTTATGTTCATAAGATAGTATCCAGAAGTAAATTTTGTAAAAATAAAATTCCAATTTTTCTGTATTTTACTTATAAATGGACTTAGTTTTTCTGCCAGGAAACATTGCATTCACTCTGTGGTAAAAGTTTTTAGAATTTTAATAACTTTCTTAAACTATCCTGGATTTGTACCAAACCTGGACAGAAGCTTGTTTATGATCATAAGATAGTATCCAGAAGGAAATTTTGTAAAAAAAAAATCCCATTTTTCCTGTATTTTACTTATAAATGGACTTAGTTTTTCCTCCAAGTAACATTACATAAAGTTTGCAGTTAAAGTTTTAAAACATTTTTAAGATCCTTAAACTAATATCCTGGATTTTTACCAAACTTGGACAGAAGCTTCTGACAATCAAAAGATAGTATCGAGAGGATCATTTTTATTGATTTCTTTCATCATTTTTGTTGAGTCTGTGATTAACAGCAAAAGTAGGGGAGACATTGGGTTCCGCAGAACCCTTACAAATTTTTCTCTAATCTTCAAAAAATTTACCCCTTTTTTCTCTAATCTTCATTTTTTGTTGAGCCTTCGACTTTTGTTGAAAAAGCGAGACTAAGCAATCCTACATTCCGTCGTTGTCATTGGCGGCGGCGGTGGCGTCCACAAATATTCACTCTGTGGTTAAAGTTTTTGAAATTTTAATAACTTTCTTAAACTATACTGGATTACTTTGAAATGTGGACAGAAGCTTGTTTATGATCACAAGATAGTATCCAGAAGTTAATTTTGTAAAAATAAAATTCCATTTTTCCGTATTTTACTTATAAATGGACTTAGTTTTTCTGCGGGGACACATTACATTCACTCTGTGGTTAAAGTTTTTAAAATTTAATAAATTTCTTAAACTATCCTGGGTTTGTATCAAACATGGACAGAAGCTTGTTTATTATCAAAAGATAATATACAGAAGTAAATTTTGTAAAAAAAATAATCCGTTTGTTTTTTCCGTATTTTACTTTTAAATGGACTTAGATTTTCTGCCAAAAAACAACACATTCACTCTGTGGTTAAAACTAAACAAATATTAATAACTTTCTTATACTACTTTTAATTTGTACCAAACTTAGATAGAAGCTTGTTTATGATCAAAAGCTAGTATTTAGAAGGAAATTTTGTTAATATTTTGTACCTGTGTATCTGTATTTTACTTATAAATGGACTTAGTTTTTCTTCCAGTTAACATTACATACAGTCTGCAGTTTAAGTTTTTAAACATTTATTAGATTCATAAACTATCCTGGATTTTTACAATACTTGGACAGAAGCTTCTTACAATCAAAATATAGTATCAAGAAGAATATTTTTATTTTTTTCCCCCTCATTTTTGTTGAGCCTGTTTTTTTCAGGAAAAGTAGGCGAGACACTGGGTTCCACAGAACCCTTACAAATTTTTTAAGGGCATTATTCTTTAATCATTTAACCCCATCCAAACCCTCTTACCTTGGACAAACTTGGTAACAGTAAGATATAAGAAAAAACTATGAAAGTCAGTTGAAAAGGGCCCATCTCATCAGATCGCTACCAAAAACACAGACTGGACTTGGCAAGGTTTTTATACATCTAATGAATAGACACTTAAGGATGTATTTAGGTGATGTTTTGGAATTTTTGTCAGCTGTTCGGACTCCTTTGTGTTTTCCCTATGATAGAAGGTAAAATATTTTGCCCCATGACAGCCATTTATCTTTTCGTATAAGGCAGTTGGACTTAATTATAAAAGGTTATGTACCAAAATCTTAGCATATTAATGATTTTTTTCTTTAGATTTGAGATCCAAATAATACCAATGCAATTATAAAGTAAAAGTCCGAGTCAGCTATATTTTAAAAATAAAATATCTTGAAAAAGGCTCCAGGACCTATCAATATTTTTAGCTTATTATGATCCTCAACTTATGCTATTTCAACTTATACTGTGGATTCATTATTATTTGTTTCATACCAATCGGTGGATTTGGTGAACTACGAATTCAAATGTTCAGCGAATACCAAATTTTCAATAAGCTTTGTTACAGAGATCAAAATCAAATATTCACGAATATACTGGTTTTCAGCAACCCACGAAAATTGATGATTACACAGTATTAGTAATTTTAAATTCTTAATTTATTTAATTTCACCTAAGTACATTCTAATCTTAACTTACCAGTAGTTGAAAAGTTCAATCAGAAAAAGTTGACCATACCAGTGGATGGATTTGTAGGTTCTATTTTACAAGTTTTTGTTTCATCTTGTTGTCCATAATGTTACATGTATTTAACCTCATAAAATGTTTGGTTTCTAGTTTATCTGATGGCAGTTATATCAGAAACATGTTAATGATGTTTGTATTGGTATCAGTTATATTGTTAACTCCCACAGACAGCAGACACTTCACAAGGGTAGAGTCTGCCTAGTTACCAGTGCTAGATATGGCCTGAATGATAAATTTTTGGATTATGAATTTTATGTTAAAAGCATCTTATTAAAGGTTTCAAGTACTACAGGCAAAGATGACCTTGGCCTCTTTGTCATGGTTTATTGATCAATGTAAAGTTTTCCTGGTTAAGTTTGTTTTTTAGTTGAGTGCCACTGTTAGATGTACAATAGGTAAACTATTTTTAAAGCATATTTGGTGTATGAAATGATTGTAAAGGGATTTTTAAGGGAATATGTATTACCAGTTTGGTTTATCTGACCTTGACCTCATTTTCCTGGATCATGTTAAGTTAATGTGATAGTTGAAGTAAAGCTATATATTTAAGACATAATATTAATCTTAAGAATAGAATGCAAGAAGTTTTGTGTGTGCACTCTTATTGTAGTTATAAATTAAGGCCATTTGTTTTTCTAACAAAATTGAGTATGGAAAAGGGGAATATGTCAAAGAGACAACAACCCGACCAAAAAATAAATAACAACCGAAGGCCACCAATGGGTCTTCAACACAGCAAGAAAATCCTGCACTGAAGGCTTGTTTCAGCTAGCCTCTAAATAAAAATGTGAACTGGTTCAGTGAAAATGAACGTCATACAAAATGTACAAACACATAAATTATAGATATGGGAAGATGTGGTATGAGTGCCAATGAGACACCTCTCCATCAAAGTCACAATTTATATAAGTAAACCATTATAGGTCAAGGTATAGTCTTCAACAGGGAGCCTAGGCTAACATTGGACAGCATGAAGGGCCCCAAAATTACTAGTGAAAACCATTCAAGAGGGAAAACCAAGTCTAATCTATAAACAAGAATGTGTCCCCAGTACATGGATGCCCCATCCATGCTATCATTTTCTATGTTCAGTGGACTGTGAAAATGAGGGAAAATCTCTAATTTGGCATTAAAATTAGAAAGATCATATCATAGGGAACATGTGTACTAAGTTTTAAGTTGATTGAACTTCAACTTCATCAAAAACTACCTTGACCAAAAACTTTAACCTGAAGTGGAATGAACGGACGAACAAACAGACAGACGGACCCACAGACCAGAAAACATAATGCCCATAAATGGGGCATAAAAAACAGAAACACTAATGAACCACAATAACAGAAGACAACCACTGAACTTCACAAGTTTTCATCATTAAGTCTTTTAAAGATTTTAAACTTAATATACAATATGGGTTTTGCGCACTGTTGAAAGTTATATGGCAATCTGTCATTGTTAAGAACAATTTTGTCTATTGGTCTTTAGTGATAGATGTATTATTAACAGTCATACCACATTTCCTATTACTTGATCTATACCTATTTCACAAATTTAAAATGACTGGTTGTAAAAGAAATAGGCAGCAAAGGAAATATGGACGTTAGGTTGTGATGGGTAATATGCAGCCCCCTCTTGAAGTATACATGTAAATGCTGCATATATCTTTTTTCAATATTAAAATATTAAACAAGTTGTAAATGTGTTCAAAATCCAAGTTATTGCACAATTATGTATTAACATGATTAAGGTTAGTTTTGTTCTCATTTAAATGTGAATAAAGATTAAACCATGTAGTTGTAGATTACTGGTATGAATTCATGATTCAGAATAAATTAAAGTTTTGTGGAGCAATTATGTTGCAAAAATACCTCGTTTAAATTTTTTAGATGTTGTTTTGCTTACTAATAGTTGCATTTTTTTGTATAAGAACAACAAATTTCCCTTCAGAATAATTTTACAATTTCATTCCAATATTTCTGGTACTTATTGAAAATATAAAATGAGCCTGTGTTTTTATGGTCTGCAATAGTATTGGTAACAATTTTGGACAAAATGTTATTTTCTGAACTGATTTCCATTCTCCCAGTTGTTGTTTGTAATGATACTGAACAAGATTAGATTGGGGAAGGTTGGGTAGGCATGCAAAAAAGTTTAAATTCAAATATAAAAGAAAAAGTTCTATCTCTGAAATATATAACAAACTTATGAAGTATTTATTTTCACTGTTTATTCTGTTTATTGTTCAACACATACTGCATATATTGCCAATTTCTACATATACATTGTACATGTCATTACTGGAATTTATATAAATCAAAATGTTCAAATTCTATGCAGATGTCCAGCACTGCATGACTCTTTTCTTAAAAACTAACTAGAAAATGTTATTTTGAAACTTTAGTTAGTTTGTATAAATCACTTCTCTTTTGAGATCGTATAGGGATTTGTGATCGAACTTCATCTACATAATCTGGATTAATGTCAAAATATACAATTGTCTCTTCGTGTTCCGTAGTTGCTACAACTTCTCCCCATGGACTGACAACACTAGAATGTCCCCATGCAATATAGGTAGCTTTTTCATCCCTAGCTGGTGAAACTGATGCCACATACAGTTGGTTATCTATTGCTCTGGATCTCTGTAATAGTTCCCAGTGGGCAGGGCCTGTTGTCATATTAAATGCACCTGGATACACCAGAAGTTTACAGCCAAGATCAGAATAGATGTATGCCAATTCAGGAAATCGGATGTCATAGCAAATTCCAATACCAATTTTGCAGTATGGTGTGTCAAAAGTGGTGAAATCTTTTCCTGGACTCAATGTTTCAGATTCTTTAAAACAAATTTTTCCTGGTACATCAATATCAAACAGATGAACTTTTCTGTGTTTAGCAATCATGTTCCCTTCTGGATTGTATACTGTACAAGTATTGTATAATATACCATTGTCTTCTTCTGGGATTGACCCACCGATCAGAAAAATGTTATTGTCTTTAGCAGCCTTAGATAACACATCGGTTGACTGACCTGGTATACGTTCTGCATAATCCTTGAAATAAGACGTTCCATATAGAGAATTAAAACACTCTGGCAATGCTACTACTTTTGCTCCGTTCTGTGATGCCTGTTTTATCAGTCGGGCAGCATTTTTTAAGTTGTCAGCTTTCGATGCCGACACAGCCAACTGAACAAGTGCTAATCTAAAAGCCATTGCAACTGTTATCAAATCGAAAGTAGGTCAAGATCACGTGGTCTATTTTCCCGATATAGCATATGACCAAATAAATACAAACACTACGAAGAATGACTATAATTAAAAACACAAAAATATTTCTACAAAACATTACTAACCACATCAAATAAAATTAAAATAAACCAGTTTAGTTTCATTTTCTTAGCAAACGTTTGGTTTAAAATAAATGATGAAAAACTATAACGTGCAAATTTTGGTACTTCTTTCCGACATTGACTTGAAATGTTACTATTTGAATTTCCGGTTCAACTAACCTTGTTGGTTTCCAGATTGCATAGGAGGATGATTCGATACGTTATTCCTCGTTTATCGAAGAGAATAAAGTCTCAGAAGGGTAATTTATTGCTGTTCTTTCTATTGTTGTCCATGGTTTATAAGTATGTCGTAGGAAATTGGTCACAGGGGACGCATTCAGTCTTCTAACAACAGATTCTGGTAAACCTGGTCCTGAGACTACATCTGTACATGTATACAAGTATTACAATAGTCCCTGTATAACATTGGTACCCTTTAACGTGATATAGTAAAGGACAGAAAGGGAAATTTTATATCACTAAGCGTGATGAAGATATACTACTATAAAAACTATATATAGTCAAAGTTAGTCTAGAGCTTCAAGAATCAAGATAGACCAATTATATTAAACAGGGTAACACCATCTTCATTGATCTTAGACATATAGATTCCTACACTGCAACAAGTGTATTATGATATTCTCCACTCGAGACAGTTAAATTTATTATTTAAAGCGTGAGGCTTGCCGAGCACTTTAAATAACTAAATTTAACTGTCGAGAGTGAAGAAATATCGAAATACACGAGTTCTAGTGTCTGTTTCTCTAATGATTTTTATCCTTCTTTTTTAAAGATTTTCAGAAACTTGTGTTCTTTATATACAACGTCATCAGGCATTGTCGCCTTTTTCATGGCGTTACAATAGGAAAATTCAGAAGAAAACAAAACATTTAGACGTCATAATCAAATTTCGACTAATCATTTGCTGAGAACAGATTTTTCACTAGTGAGGAGAAAGATTTTTCTCACACCAGTCAGGAAATGTGAAAATAGCACAAAAATTAGAGAAATGGGCATCTATAGCTGTAAGCTACATGTATACTAGGTGCTTTCTTCCCAACTAAGTAAAAACCTACATGTATACACATTTAACCATTAACAATACACATAACAAATCCAATTTTCATCAGCGGAAATTTGATTTCACTTTTAAAATATCAATAATGATTAAAAGGAAAATTCAGGATAATGAATTTTATTTTGGAATTCTGGCATACTTCACAGGCACTTGTCTCAGAATTTTTTTTCCTATATACCTTATTATAACACAAGGTACTTAAGGAGGCTCGCGGGTATGAGATTTTCCGAAAAAAAAATAAACTTTTATTTTACATTACAAATTCGCTACATTACCTTAAGTAGTTGTAACTTTATCATATGGTACAAAAATCATTCCAAAAAATTATTTCGTGTTGACCCCAGGTGACTTTTAAAATGTTGATATCATTGAAAAAGCTCTAAATTATCTCCCTTTGGTGAAAAAATGTCATTTTTTGGCATTAAAATAGGAATATCTTTTTTAACTCATCGGTGACCTATATTTTTTATTGTTGTTTTCGAATAAGCTGTACATAAACTAAATAATTGTAAAATTTAAACGATTTCTGTAATTTAGTTGTTTTTTTATTTCGATATTACCGCTATTTCTCCTATTAGTTCAACAGAAAAAAGGGACATTAACAAAAATGTATGCTTCTTTCGAACGCAGATTGTGAGCGTAAATGAACGGTGACCCCATTTTTTTATTTCATTTTTCCATTCAGGATAAGATAAAGTTCATTTATAGAAAAATATAGCGAAATCTTATATTAAATAAAAAAAATCATTTAGACCCGCGAGCCCCCTTAACTTGCATTTTTAGAAAAATGTTAGGTGGTGACGAAGTTCCGTTTTATGCCGCTTTATAGGCTGTCAACCCCACTAAAGCGTGTTATATCGTAAATCTAAATTGATTTATCTATACAATGGTGTATAACATGTCTACATTTGTGGTATGTCAGAATCATACGTAGCAATCCTACCAAAGTATGTCAATCGTTATAATTTTGCAAACCGCTGAAGAATTGGCAATAAACGCGTCATGCTCCTTGTATATCTCGGTTTCTGATTGGTCAATTCTATGGGAAAGTCTAAATGATTCTTGGAGTTATCTGATCTTGTTTCATTTCATATGTAAAGTCAAGAGAGAGTCTGAAAGACATTGACGTCATGGGAAAATTTGTTACTAATTAGACATACCACAAACAACACTTGTTAGATTTTTATCACGTTATTTCATACAATTTTACTAACTGTATGATAAGTTCTATTCATACGAAAACTAACCGTTTTTTTTTAAACGATTTTTATAATAAATCATTGACTGCGGCCGTTTATTGCCAATTCTTCAGCGGTTTGCAAAATTATTACGATTGACATACTTTGGTAGGATTGCTACGTATGATTCTGACAACAAATGTAGGCATGTTATACACCATTGTATAGATAAATCAATTTAGATTTACGATATAACACGCTTTAGTGGGGTTGACAGCCTATAAAGCGGCATAAAACGGAACTTCGTCACCACCTAACAATTTTTCTAAAATGCAAGTTAAGTACCTTGTGTTATAATAAGGTATATAGGAATTTTTTTTCTGAGACAAGTGCCTGTGGCATACTTGTACATTGTATCGTCATGATCGTTACAACTTATTTTTTAAATTTTATAGTCTGTTGTTTTTGTGCGAAAACACATGTGACTACAACACAGCCTACCAATTGGAAGATAGCTGCGGCAGTATGTGTGGAAAGATATCCTGTTATCACACAAGAGCTAAATGATATTGAAAAAAGATTCCAAGATATGTGTTCAAAGATTGATGTTGAAAACAGTCTGCTCTCAGTTCATGAAGAAAAAATAGAATCAGAGAAGTATGTTACAGATCATGCTGATAAATAAAACTCAAACAAATCAATATTTTGACCCCTGTATACATTTATTTTTATGAAAATCTGGGTTATACATTAATGAGACAGTAACCCTTTTACATGAATTCTAATACAAAAACACATCTATAGAGCATCATAAGTTGACAACAAGAAACATATAATTATACCCTCAATGTCAAGCCAGTTGGAAGAAATGCTCTATGGTTAACCTGATGAAACCTTATTAGACATGTAAGTTGTCAAATAAAATTCACAAAAGAGGGGTAAAAGATACCATAGGGATGAGCACTCTTTGGTAAGATACCAAAGTGATGAGCACCTTTGGTAATATCAATGACAAGGAATAGCTTTTAAAATGTTATGATGATAATATGCAAGAAAGTTTAAGTTTAGTATCAGCCTTTATCAACAATTAGTCAGCCTGTCTAAATTCAGGTGAAATTAGATCTTGACATGTGGTAAAGACATTTGTTTATAGTTGATGAATGTATTTCAACCTCTAAAGGATTCATTTGTGATGTGTTACTGAGTCTGCATACTTGCCACGCAAGCCTTTTTATTCATATTAATTAGAACGGTGTATAAAATACTCTAATGTTGATCTAAAGAACAGCATAAGACAGCAAGCTATTCTTGATAATTAAGTAACATTTAGTTATTTGACTGTCCTTTACAAAAGAGCTGAACAAGATTTAGACAAGTAATTTTCTTTCAGAAAAAAAATGAAGGCCAAGAAAGAAAAAGAAGAGAAGGGTGATAAGGAGGAACAAAGTAGTAAAGATATATCAGCAGTGACAGCATTTGACAAAGAAGATCATTGGGAGAAAGAAGTAAAAGAATACCAAATACCTAGCAGAATAACTGGTAAATATTAGGAAACTAGTACATCTTACAAATGTAGATACAGTCAATGTAATTTTGGAATGGATAGGAAGTTTAAACTTGGTTCCAATCGTTACAACGTCTTTATTGATCCTTGTTATTTTGATATTTATTGCCAATCTCATCTGAAAAAAATGATTTTGCTTTGCAATGCGTCATGTTCTGTGTTACAGACTCTTCATAAAACTGTTAATAAAAATGATATAACAAAATAATTTTACACCTACAGAGGCAGATAAGAAGAATGATATGAAATCTCCAAAAAGAAAGTTGGATAGAAAACTAGTCTTAATTGTACAAGAAATAATAAATGGAAAGGAAATATGGAAGTTACCTGATGGTTATTACAACAATGAAGAAACATTAAAAGAGGTGAGAGATGGTATTGTAATTTTTCAGTTATTGTATGTGTCTAAAGGTGATGGCAAAGAACAAATCAATTAATGTCATAATAAACATTATCATCTTAATATCATTTTTTGGCTGTTAATGTGTCCATCCTTCACAAAATGTTTGCCTTTTACAAAACATACAATGTAAGATTTTTTTTCTATCATTTGATTAAAATTGGGCATATTTCGAAAATATGTTGGAAAAATTGGTAAAACTGTCAACTCTAAAATGACACAGAATATGCTTTTCTTGCATACAAATACTAATGTACTCATTTAATTTTAGACTGCAGAAAATGCTTTACAACAACGCTGTGGAACAACATTGAAGTCCAACATATTTGGTAATGCTCCTCATGGACTATTTAAGTATAAACTTCCTGTGTCAGTTAGAGAAACAGAAAATGCTGAAGGAATTAAGGTAGGTCTTTGATGTTGCATTCTTAAGGAATAAAATTAAGAATAAAAATAAGAATTTTATTAGTCTAAAATCCAAACTAATAGGCTTGATACTAAAATACAAAACAAAAACTAACAAACAGAGATTAATTGCAAAACGATAGACATTAAACACTTCAAACATGTAGCATTGAAAGATAAAAAAAATAGATTATTAATATTAATTATAATACTATTTTTGAAAGCATGCAAAAAAAGAGGAAAAACAAGTTTTTTTCTGGTTTAATGACAATTCAGACAATTTAAAAGCAGTGTGAGGGAGGTTCTCTTAATCAATTTAATAAAAAAAAAAATGTATAATTACCTCTCTTACACTGCTTGTAAATAACATATTGTCACATTCTAATACTTGGCATGCCTTCAACCTGCTTTCATTCTTTCATTCAAAAATTTGAGAACCATTCAAACAATCCTTTTCAAGTATTTTATATGTTGTTTCTCATTCAATTATTATGATTTTCACTTTTGCCATTCAGAAGCTTATGGTCCTTGATTGATTTAAAAATACTGCTAATGTCATTTCTGTGCAATAAGTGGACTACCATTTAATCCATCTTTCTCAAATTTAAGTATTGTGGTTTCTTATGACAAAATGGAGGTTAAGATTTTTGACACTTAATAAGTGTATACACATTTACACATCAAGCTGTTAGGAATTTTATGGTCGCTGATTGATTGAAATTGAAAAATGTCTGATTAGGATGATTCTGTATGATAACTTTAGAACAGTTCAATAAATGCTTTACAAATTTGAATATAATATATATTTTATTTTAATTTCTAATTTAATGAAACCTATACGCAATGCTTATAATATAAAAACATTCAAATACAAATACATATACATACTGTATGTGGAAGTTGCATTTGATCTATGCATTTTCACAAGTGGGAGCATTTGTAGCTCAAAGACAGGTTCTGTTTATTATTTGAAATGGTTTTTTTCATGGTTCACAATCATTTCATGTAATATCTCATGAATTTGGTAAAAAAATATTATAACTGAAACAAGTTTTAATTCATTACAGACCAAGCTTTCTTTTTCAGATATTTATCTACAAGGCCGAATTTAAGGATGGGAACGTTGATTTGAAGGATAAAGAAATATTGGACTACAAATGGGTGACATTAGAGGAGCTGTCAGAATATGTTACACCACAATTTGAAAAAACTTTAAAAGAATTTGTTTTAGAATTTTGAAATTAAAAATATAATCTTGAAATATTGTATTCCTATATTCTTAAAAGTATCAGCATTTACCAAATGTGGTCCTGGATTTTTCCACCAAGGTATTTCTCCATTTATAATGAGGCTGAAGTATAAAGAAGATGTGGTGTGATTGCCACTGAGATAACACTCCACAAGAGACCAAATGAAAAGAAATTAACAACTATAGGTCACTGTACAGCCTTCAACAATGAGCAAAGCCCATACCACATAGTCAATGATAAATGTATAACAATTCAAACGAGAAAACTAACAGCCTCATTTATGTAAATAAAATGAACAAAAAACAAATATGTAACACATCAACAAACTTAAGTGACTGTTGTATTATGGTATACGATTGTTTATCTGTCCATTTATGCAACCATTATAACAAACTGAAGTTTGTTTAAATGAATCCTTAAAATCTTTTACATACATTCTTAGGTTCCACGGAGAGTCGAATACAACCTTTTGATTTGTATGATTGTTGATTTAGTTGTTACCACTTTGAAAATTATCCTCAAAACTAAGCAATTTTTCATTATGCAAGATAACTCTAGGTTGCCTTCACAGAATAACATGAAACCTTTACACAATGTCAATACAAAGAGAATGTGGCTTTTAAATTTTGATAATTTTCAGATCAGTCAATTAAGATTTGAGAACTTTAATCATAAATTAATAAGCATGCTTATGCCTCACAATAACTTGAGTACTGGTATGCATTTAAGGTCAAGTTACAGTAAATGGGCTATGTCTTCGATTTCAGTAAAATTTGGCATACAGCTCTGGCTCGATGAACTTCAACTGAAAATCGAAATAATAATGCATTTATCTCAATTATCATTTGAAATATTACTGATTGAATTCTTAAAAAATGGGTGAACATTTGTATAGAAAGCACATAAAATCGGCGAAAACCCTTCTAAAATTTGTCTTAAAATCGCCAAATCTCTAATTCTACTCCATAGATTTCTCTTAAAAAACTGTATGTTGTTGAAACATAAATTTCCGTTATAATGATGCAAAATAAAGATAGGGTCACCGACTTCGTTTTTACAGTATACATCAGGTAGCAATAAACAGTTAGGAAAAAATATTAAAATTTGCCCTCATAAATTTTACCATCCCCTTTTCATTGCTTTCTTGCAATACTAAGCTTACTGTTTGTGTCATATATGTGCATATGTATGTAATCAGAATCTTCCATAGATTTTATATCCAGTATATAAAATGGTAAAATATAATTTCTTTTGGGTGTATCCATGGCAACAATCTGCACTTATTTGCTATAAAATATTGCAAAAAGGGGGGAAAAGATGTCACATATTTCCCCAAAATTTGGCTAAAAGTAGAATTTCAATCGCTTGAAGTAATACCTTTTCTGAAACTGTGTACATATATCATTCAGTAGATCCAATGAAAATCATATGTCTTTCGTCTCATTTTTTGTAAAATTGCGTCAAAAACTTCGTGTAGAAAAAAAGTGTTTGTAAACATTACATTAATTTCTGGACCGATGGCCGGTCAAGCTATGAAAATACGGATTGTCAAACAGAAAATAGCCCATAAAACATGTTAAAAACAATCTTGATGCTCTTATAAACCATCTTTGAAGGCTAAATTAGTAGTCAGCTGTCTAAAAATGAATTTTATTACACACTAACTTTCCTATTTGAAAAATCCACAGGGGCCAAAATGCGAAACTAAACTCCTAACTGTGTATTGCTACCTTAAGAGTTAATATTTTTTTCGAATTTTCCCTTTTTACTAATTTTCTGTGTTCTGCTAGCTTAAACGAGTAAAATGGCCTTTTATTTTTGAAAATTGGTTGAGTAATGAATATTTTATGAAGGTTAGCAGTTGACACTGAAACGCGACAAAAATTGATTTAAAGAAAAATGCCAAGTCAAAGTGTAAAATCTTGTTTCTACCTCAATTTTTGGCCAAATCTTTAAAACTTTACCTTTTTTGTCAGTTTTTTTAGTTGAAAATCTTAATAAGATATCTGATGATGCAAAATTGTACAAAATTTAGCAATTTTAAGCATAAAAATGTTAATCTTTATGTTTATTGCATACCTAAGCCTTGATTAAAAAACTTGGTAGTAGGGAATTAATTTCCTACATCTGATTCAACTATACATTTAATATATGCCAAAATGTAGCATGAAATCTTGATAAAAATAATAATTTGATATATTCGCAAGAAAAAAACAAACGCGTTCAATTCTTAGGCTACTACATGCACCCCAATCCTTCAGAAGCAACGGTTAAGCCGTTAGAGTACAAATATAAGCCTTGTGTCAAAATATCTAATTTTGGTTGCTAAGGACTGTAAACAATAAAATTGACATGTATTGTCATTCTTAAGACTTAATTCCCTCAGAAGTTGATTTAGAATCTAAATATCAATAGATTTGTGGTATGAAAAGTCTTAAATTATACAATTCTGAGCTTGGTAAGTATGCCATAAGGTAGCAATAAACAGTTAGGAAAAAATATTAAAATTTGCCCTCATAAATTTTACCATCCCCTTTTCATTGCTTTCTTGCAATACTAAGCTTACTGTTTGTGTCATATATGTGCATATGTATGTAATCAGAATCTTCCATAGATTTTATATCCAGTATATAAAATGGTAAAATATAATTTCTTTTGGGTGTATCCATGGCAACAATCTGCACTTATTTGCTATAAAATATTGCAAAAAGGGGGGAAAAGATGTCACATATTTCCCCAAAATTTGGCTAAAAGTAGAATTTCAATCGCTTGAAGTAATACCTTTTCTGAAACTGTGTACATATATCATTCAGTAGATCCAATGAAAATCATATGTCTTTCGTCTCATTTTTTTGTAAAATTGCGTCAAAAACTTCGTGTAGAAAAAAAGTGTTTGTAAACATTACATTAATTTCTGGACCGATGGCCGGTCAAGCTATGAAAATACGGATTGTCAAACAGAAAATAGCCCATAAAACATGTTAAAAACAATCTTGATGCTCTTATAAACCATCTTTGAAGGCTAAATTAGTAGTCAGCTGTCTAAAAATGAATTTTATTACACACTAACTTTCCTATTTGAAAAATCCACAGGGGCCAAAATGCGAAACTAAACTCCTAACTGTGTATTGCTACCTCATTCAAAGTTGCGTTCTTTGTGAAAAAATCCAACAAAACGTCGAAATAATCGTAACGTAATCGCGTTGCAGGCCGTAAAACGTTGATTTTTGACGTTTTTCACTACCAATAAGGTAACAAATTGATTATTAGATAAAAAACGAAGTCGGTGACCCTATGATTATTTTATATCATTAAAACAGAAATTTATGTGTCAACAATATATAGTTTTTAAGAAAAATCTATGGAGTAGAATTAGAGATTTGGCGATTTTAAGACAAATTTTAGAAGGTTTTTCGCCAATTTTATGTGCTTTCTATACAAATGTTCACCCATATTAAGAGAAATCAATCTGCAACTTTTCAGCAAATAAAAGAGATAAATGTATTATTTTTCGATTTTCAGTTGTAGTTCAACGAGCCAAGGTTGTATGCAATTTTGTAGCAAACTCTGCGAAATAGCCCATTTACTGTTCCTTTACCTTAAGAATCCTTATGAAATGTTGCACACTAACAACAATTTCAATGCTCACAGATTTATGGAACAGCATTCCATGTGCTCCTTGCACATATGATTTTTAAAGCGGGATACATTGAGTCACCTTAAAACATAAAAAAATAGTGCACTCCTTTTAATATGATAATGATAAGATCTAAAAATAGTTATGCCTTTAATATAATTTTCACAATTTATTGCATTTTTGCCGAAAACTATATTAGATTAGATAGAAACTGTAACTCACAAAAATGACCAGCAAGATAAGATCTTCTTAAAGGTCAGTCTAGCTGTAATTGTCGTTAAATTTGTCCATAAAGAAGATTTGCTAATAATTGACCAATGAAAGAGTCCATTATTGAAGATGCACACAGATCCAGATGAGTGACATATTGTTAATAGCAGTTTTGATAAAAAAAAAAATGAATATTGGCCCTTCAGGTCTTTTCCAATATTTTGGTAAAGCATTTACGGAAACATTTTTGTATCATTTTATTCATATAAGAATAGGACACAATAATTCCTCTTTAAGATGTCTTCTTCAGACCTTCACCTCATTTTTATGGTTTACTGGTCATTGTTAAATTTTTGAGTTTTGGTCTGTTTTACAATAAGCAATATGTCAACTATAATTCGTTTATGAATTGATTGTAAGGTGTAATTCTCTGGCTTTCTGGTATCATCTGAACTTGACCTCATTTTCATGGTTCATTGGTCAATTTTAATATTTTGTGTTTTGGTCTGTTTTTTAAGGACTACATGTATTAGCAATAGATCAACTATATTTGGTGTATGGAATGATTGTCAGGTGTTTATGTCTGCCAAGCTGGATTAATCTGACCTTGACCTTGTTGTTATTGGTTTTGGTAGGAGACTTACTTATGTAGTAATTGCACCTTTAATTCATAAAACATTAGTTTGATGTGTATACGATCATTTCTTAATTTAATTTTAGTATAACATTTTGGCAAGTAATCATATGAAACAATTTTGAATGTATTCACTTCATTTGCATGGTCCATATGTCAATGTTGAGTTATTGTGTTTCAGTGTTTTTCAAAAACTAATCACATATAAAACAATTGCCAATAGGTCAACTGTATTTGGTATATGGAATGATTGTAAAGTGTACATGTCTGTCTAGCCGGTATCCTCAGACCTTGACCTAATTCTCATGGTCCCTCGGTAAGAACTGATTTTTTTGTGTTTTGTTCTGTTTTTCAATTACCATAAGCAAACTATATTGATGTATGGAATAATTGTAAGGTGTACATGTCTGCTTGACATTTTTTATCTGACCTTGACCTCATGGTGATAGTTCTTTAGAAATGTTAAGTTTAAACCATACTTGTAGTAAAACCTTTATTCTTCAATATAAAATCAATGATCAGTAAAACAAGCTAGACATTTCAGAGCGTGCACTCATGTTGCAGTAATGTAAACATCGCAAACATTTCTGAATTAGCAATATCCTCAAGTCACAATCAATGTTTAACCAGAGATGCTGTTAACTTCAACTATTCTTAAAATCTTGATCTAAATACTAGTACATGTATAACCTTTTTCTATTCCACATTTAGGTAACATGATATTAATGTTGGGTAGAGTTTGCATAGTAACACATTTTTAATCTAAACTTAAATATCATTCTGATATGCTATTGTTACAGTTGAGACAAAAACTACTATTTCCTTGATTTTTTTAAAGACTTGGATTTTTTTAGAACACAAAGAGAGTGCACTAACTTTAAACAAGAAAAAAACAGAAAATTGCATGATGAATTGTTTATATATTGTATAAAAATCTACAACATAACAAACATAAATATATACGATAAGAAATGGGTTTCATTTGTCAATATGACTTCATTTATGATGCATAATGTTTTATTGCATTGTGGGTACTTTGATTGGGTTCAATGGATCATGGTCAATTGTCTGGTGTAACATTAAACCAAGAACTCCAACACGATTAGACATGGCAACTCTGATGTTTCTCTCTTGTTCAAACAGCTCATCCAACTTTAACCACTGAAAAAGATGAAAGATAACATATAACTAAAAAAACAAAGATATCACTGTATGTGGCATTTATAAAACTGAACATCCATGGATTTTGCTTATATTGTTAGTCACATTTTAAATGCTGGAAATCTAAATGTCCTTTTCCTTTACTTGAAACTACAATTGCTTAGAAAATTTTATTTTATTCTTAAAGATTAATTTATAAATCTTAGAATTGCAAATTTACTTGAATGAAAAAATATATTGGCCAAGGGAGATAACTTATGATAAAATCAGTTCAATCTTAAGAGATATTCAAAGTGCATCCCCATTGTATTTTTTTTTACTGAATGTGATTCCTTTGAATAATGTTCTGAATAAAAATTATCCATTAAAGTTTGTATTTTCATTTATCTGTCTTCATATAGAATCCCATAGTTTTCAAAGCAACAAAAACTTGAATGCATAAATAATTAACTCTCTTTCTGGAAATTTAAGAGTTTCCTATTGCATAATAATTTAGAGTATATCTACTCTAATGTATTATGTAATTTGTGATATCAGTTTAGGAAAATTCTTATTCAGTAAATAAATATTAACTGGTTATCAGAAATCCCAGAAACAACAGTTTCAGTAACTTTGAACATTTCTGTATTTAAATGAAAATCATAATACTTTAAAAACCTTTAGTTAATTGTGAAGTTTAAGATTGGTAAAACATAACATAAGGAGTTCAATAGGTTCATGAATGTCAGTTTCAGCCCTAGGATTCCATAAAATTTAACTACAGTAAAAATTAAGTTAACATATGATGACAAAATATGTAAAAATATCTGATTGATTGATGTTGATTGCTGTACGCTTAAAAAAGTATGCATTACTAATGCATATAAACATGCAAACTTGCTGTAATCCGATAAAAGAAAATATCATATCTTCAAAGCTATCATCATGGATAAAAAATAACAAGAGACAAAAAAAGTTTTTTTTTAATTATCTAAATTGATATATTTATGGTTGTTAATGTAGATAATTACATGTGATAATATAAAGTTCAATTTGAATGTCCAAATTTAGACATTTGTAGCTCTACTATGATTTATTTTTTTGTAATTTACCAAGTTTAAATAAACAGCTACATTACCTGTCTCACTCTCTCCATATCAATCTCTGCTCGATGTAACTTTTCCCAACATAGATGTTTATTACATTTTCTTTTTGCTGCTCTACAGAATTCACCAGTTTCTTCAAACACATTGTGAACTATGGGACAACCACAAACTTCTTCTGTACCAACCTAAACCATGTAAATAACAATATGATTTCATCTACATAGACATATATGCAATTAAAATGATCAGAATTTAAAATGTGCATCCTCAAAAAAAATCATAGTAGTTAAACATTGAGTAAATGTATAGCAAATGATATTTTTTTATACCTATTTATAATTCAAAATTTCATGCTTGATATTATAAACTATTTATTGACAGCAAATATAAACTAGAACTTTAAACTTAGTAAAACTACTAACCCCTCTTTATTGATTGGTGTTTAAATATGCAAGTGACTGCCATACAGAGTATTAATGAAGTTGATAATTTTTGACTTTTTTCTAATGTTTTTTTTTCTGCTGTTGTCACATACCCAGTATGACTCTCATTTTTAAATTAACATTCTATGTGTGAATAGAGATGTTTTAGATCAAGGATATTAGTTAATAAAAAATTACCAGATTTAATTAGTATGACACATTTTTTAAACTAAATATTCTTATGATAATTGTGGCCAAAGTTTGGTTAAAATTATTTCGTTGGGAGAAGATTTTTGTAAAAATTAACAACAGAATACTGACGCCAAATGATGGGAAAAGTTCATACTGGCCCTTGCAAAGCAAACCAGGATGATCAATTTGCATGATTTGTATTGAAATGATAAGGATGCTGGCTTGGAAAAATAATATGTCGGGTAACACGCAATACCCCAACCACACAAATAACTGAGAAACACCTAGCTCTAAATTGTCTAGATTATAAATTTTCTTCACTCTACAGAATTTTTTTTTGTATCAATTATTTTCTTCCTTTTTGCCTGACAAAAAAAAAACTTCAATCTATTTCAAACAGTCTCACTAATCATCTTTGACCTACCTTGGGTTCTTTGGTATGTTCTGGACATAATACTTTCAGCCTCTTACAATACACTTTTTGCTGAATATTGTAGAAGTCACAAAACATAGAATTGCCTTCTATCCTTGTCTTGTATATAGAACCAAAAGATGTCTGGGCTTCAAACTAACGAAATAAACAAAATGTTTCAACTGTGGAATGTTTGTTAAAATGTTTTCAGTGATAATGATATTGTCAGATTTGAGTAAATAAAGATTAAGATTTACAACAATGTTCTGTTTAACTTACATCTCCATTTTTATAATTGCAAGATGAAGAAACTCTGAATGAGATCATTATGTTCAATTAATTTGAAGAAGTTATTCATGAAAGAGTTTGATTTAAAACGTAGACTAAGATCCCTTTTGATAAAGATGTAGTGTGAGCTATTAAGATTATCTTTTATGATCATTTACATCCATCAACATCCCTTCCTCTGTCCAAATTCATATTTAATCTTAAAAAAAAACACCATACCTTTGCAAAGCATTTTTCCATATGACGTAAAGCTCCTTTCTGATTAAGTTCTACACCACATGTAACACAATAAACACTTAACTCTGTGTCATCCTCTTCAGTTAGCTATAGCAACAAAGGAAAAATATATTAGTATTTCTAATTAATTGGTTTCTTGATAAAAATAACATGAATAATGTGGCTAATAATACAAATTAATACTAATATTCTCAGGTTTTTTTCTTAAATAATATGTTCACATTTTTTGCAGATACAAAGTTTTTTATCTTAGTAATTTAGTAACTTAATGGCCTAAAGATGTGAGTATTAAGCATTTAGAAGACATGAAATCATACAATTTTTTCCGCAAATCATGACCTTACAAATGGGGAAGGGTGATTGCACCCCTCTGGCTACTTCAATAGAGTGGTTTTGATTGCAATGTTGAAAACAATCATTAATTCACATAAATGTCTTGTGGTCTTTAATAGATAGCAAGCTGGCTCAGTGATGAAGTTTTAAACCAAAACTCCAATATAAATAATTGGTTAATTGGTAGTTATTTTACACATAAGTGCTTTGCCAAATATTACCTGCATATTCAAGATAAACAATTTGAAAATGATTGAAAGATTTTATTAGGTAGATTGAACTGTTGGGGATGTGTTGCCGAAGGAATGTAATGGTTTTGACAAGTGTATATTTGTATAAACATTGATTATTCCAAAGCCATTAATAAATGTTTTACCTACAAAAGGCTAAAGATTCTAAGTGGAAAATAAAAAAATAAAAAGTAGAAGAAAAACAAACCATACCATGACTAAAAAGAAAAGTGAAAAAATAAGATCTGTCTATAAAAAGCTTTTGAATGAGCACACAATGCCACCAAAAACCAAGGATAATCGCAGGTGCTTCAGAAGGAAGAAGTTCCTGCAAGAGGCATATTTATAGGGGGCTCCCCCTTTTGTGGGAAAAATTTAGTTGATTATATAGGGAATCACTGCAGCATTACTGGAGCAGGCCTCCTCTTAAATAGTCAAATTTCTGGATCTGCCACTGCCTGCTCCACTTGTGGCACCAGTTGTGTAGCTCATGTCAAGTAAAAATTTTCATTTTTTTGCATTTCAACTTGCTTTCAAGAAATATTACTTACATCTTGATCATTAATAATTGCATGTCTTGCCCTTTCAACAATAGCATCTAATTCTTGATGCCTGAGGTCAAGTTCACCAATTCTCTTTCTAGTTTCTAGCTGCTGACGACGAATCTTCTCTAATGACCGTTTATTGTTTTCCTCTGATATGGAAGGGCTGTTCTGCCACTGCTGTATCTTTGGAGGTAATAATTCATATATACGACTGAAAAGAAAAAAAGTATATAAATAAACCAATCAAAATATCAATTATGTAAAAAAACATTATGAATTAAAAACTAATTGTTATGAGAACAATTGAAGGTAAACTTTCTAAATAATTAATAATAAGCTACTTCTGGTTAACCCTTCATACTGATTCAATTAATATGTGGTTTTTATATACTTTTGCCAAAAATAAGGGAGATAATTGCCAACTGCCGGTTAGGAAAGTCACGTTCGGTCTCCTATGATAGCTGTATTAACACTGACTGCAGAAATATTATTTTATATATTCTTTTGCCTGTAAAAAGATAGAAAATTTGCTACTTCTGGTTTAGAAATGCACTTATGCTCTCATATAATGGCTTTGTTCCTATTGACTCAACAAAAATAGTTTATTTATATATCTGTTATAAAGGAGATAATTTGCTACTCCCATTTAAAGAAAGACACTACTGTTCCCAAATGATAGGTTTATGTTTGCCTCTTTAAAAATTACGAGTATGCAAGTTACAAAACCATTTATATAACAAATTTATTTAGTATAGGTAGTAACTCCTATATGATTTCATCAGAATTGCTTCAACCTAAATCAGAAAAGTAGTCAGTGGCCAAATTTGTATTTGATACATGTACTACATGGCCAAACATGGTTCGATATAATATACAAAATATCTAAGTGACATCTTGCCAAACAACTTTAAAACGCAAGAAAATAGTCTGATGGAAGAAAGTAAAAAATATATGAATAATAAACATAATCAGAACAAATACAATAGGTCTTTCCAAGGAAAAATGGAAGGACCTTTTTATAACAATAAATGTCTCAAACCATATTTGGAAACAGCTGAAAATTAATTAAAGTTAATCAGCACATATTTGTTATGTCAAAATATATATACCGGTATGTGTTTATAGTCACACCAGAAAAAATGGAGTAGGTTGGACTATTTGAAATACTTTTCTAAAGGGTCAGTGTACCACAATTGACTTTTAGTCGAATCTATTGTTCTGGTAAGATTTATAGAGCATTTTGATAAAACTGACAAATATGATTCCATCTAGTAGTTTGAATACAGTATAGCAGACATTAATTGTGGTAAACAGTGATTTTGATGTAAAATTGCATATAGAATTGTGTCCGAAAGACACATTTGATGCCTCACAATTTATATATGGTCTATTCATTTACCGGTGTGAAGGACAATTCATTGTTGTTGCTCTCATCATAACTCAAATTTTGTAACATTTATAGGAGGAAAAAAGTATGAATTTTATGTTTGATATCCAATTAACAATTCTTCTTTTGTGAACTGAAAATTGTATTCTCAACGTAAAAAGTCATCATAAATGCATGTTTACTTCATAATGTAATGACAAAAGTAAACTAGAATTGCAATTGCAAGAAATAGTGGATTTCACCAGGGTTAGGTAATTGCCTGGTGTTACTGGACTATTTGTAATGAGAGAATCAAACATCATCTAAAGAAATTTTTGTGCTGTTTTTAGTGTTGCAATAATTGCTACCTAATATGTTTCACCCAAATTTACAAAATTTATAAAAGTTTACATTTTAAATTTTGATAGAATTGCACATTACTTGATTCTAATATTTCCTGAAATATCAATAATTAATATCAAATTATTGTACAGCACTAAACCATCCCGAAAACAAATGAACTAAAAATGTATAAATTCACAGCACTCTGATACTATGGTTACCTTTTAGCTAATTTCATTCCACAACTGTCTGAGCAGTATTTAGAATGAGGTCTTGCTGCCTCAATACAACCAGGTCCATAGCACTGTTTTGGTTCATCCTCATCATGATGGTGTTCTCGCACATCTTCAATCTCCATATGACGATTTTTTTTATGATGATGAACTGATGAACTCTTTTCTTTTATTTTCTGCCATACAAAATAAAATCTATATTCAGCTTTTGGAAAGCATAATAAAGACAATAGAAGTAAATATTAAAACAATGTTCATACTATCTTCAATCTAAAATCCATTTCCTGGTCTCCTGGATAATTCTGAAGTTTATATTGAAAGATATACACATAAAAGATATTATTTTGATTTGTATAATTTGTATTTCTCAGTGTTTACACACATTCTTATATAAAAGGTTCTATAGCCTGACAAGCACAAGCACTTGTATAAGATTTATGTATTTAGACATGGATGCAGATGGGCTGAATAAATAATAAAACCTTTTCTTTTTCCTTGCGTCCTCTCTTTTTATACTTTTTCTTTGGTGATGGTGTTGATTCTGAAGAACTTCTTTTTCTGCCTCTTTTCTACAAAACAAATAAATTAGTATCATGATATTTGCTTTTCCATATTTAATTCATAATAAAAGGATAAAAAATGTCAGGATCAACATATCAAGTAAATGACCCACTGCCAAAATTTGAGAGTGTGAGTTTTGGTTTTTAGCATTGTGTAGGAGTTTCATAACATTTGGAAATAGAAATGAGACAGACTGAAAGACAGATGGTCAAGGGTAACACTTAAGCCCCCATTGACAACTGTGGGGGCATAAAAAATGATCTGTCATAAAACTAACTTGACCTGTTTTAAATGGTATTTAATAAAACATATTTACAATATATAACAAAATTACCAGAAAATAAAATTATCTTCTGATGCGTGAAGTAAGCATTGCATTATCTATGAAATTGATCAATACCTTTCTTGGTTGTTCATTTTCTGACATTTCCATTGGAGGTATATAATCATCTACATCTATGTCTTCATCATCCATATCAAAATCATCATTAGACATAAATCTTTAAAAAAAAAATAACATATATTTTTAAGCTTGAAATCAAACTTTATGTATTTTTCATATTAAGTGGTCTTATATTCATTGTAATGAGAACATATATTTGTGTAAGAAAATGTTGCTTTAACATTTTTTCTTGTATTACACCAATATCATAAGCTGCTAAAATGGGTAAAGAAAGATCACTAGATATCGAAACATCAAGTATACCATACAGTTTTGAGAAAAATAATATTATAAAGGGTAATAGATCTTCTCTTATTTTTAGCTGCATTGTTCTTTGTCCAAATGATTGGTCTTTTTTATAATCATCATATGGTTCTGTTGATGTCATTTTTTTTATCAAAATTTCAATTTAAATGGCAAATAGTCAGAGATCTCTGATATGTCTATGCTATTGTGAAGTCACAAAAACAGATGACCATGCCTGATGATGTCATATAGATTTAACACTATCTTTTTGAAGATTAAAAAAAGGTGGAGAGAAACAGATTCCACCACATTTCTGGTGGGATACAATATTTTTCCACTCAAAACAATCAAATTTTCAATGTTTAAAATGCTTGGCAAGCTTTAATATTTTTTATTTTAAAATTGTCTCTATACGAGAAAAGTCATTCCACATTAGCTTAAGTGGTAGAATCTATCAGCATTTAAATTTTTAATAATATGTATAGAATTTTTTTTCTAAGTATAAGTGGCTTACTTAGAATTAATTCAAGTAAATAAGATTTGGTTTTTTATCTACGTCTTGTGTGTAAAACAAAAACAAAACTTGTTTTCTTATTTAAGAAGTACATAGTTGGCCAAGGTATTCTAATGATTACCCAGCAGGATATTCTGTTCTTGTTGATTCTGTTTCAGCAACCACTGTTCTCGATGCTGATTTACTCAACTTTTTACCACTGTTAGACATGTTCAATCCCTGCAATTAATATAAATATGTATACTCCATCATACTTTTTAAATTACTAGAAATTTTCTATTGTTTAAAAAGAAGGGAAAATCAAAATGATAATGCTCCCAACACTGACATTACGGTACTTTTAATTATATAATTGATTTTTTTTTTTTAAACACATTTTTCACCTATATATCTTCTTCCAATGTAAATTAATTTTATTGCATTCTGAGGCATACAAGAAGCTTAAAACACCCTGTATTCATATTTGATTTTTTGTTTAAGGAAACATACTTGTGACATCACCTTGTTTCGTTGCCATGCCAAGACACCAACATCATTTCGCGGAATTTTTGTTTTAAGAAATTTTACCACGAAAGATAAATTGAAATGGACAGATTTGTTCATTTTGCTGTAAAATAGAGATAACTATATTGTATCTGAAGCTTGGCCTACGTAATCTGTATGGCGAAAATTGAGAAAACCTGATAGTATAATTCAGTTGGGCATAACGCAGAACAGTCGGTTTTGTGTATTTATGCGCTTGCGCTAAAAGTAGATCTACTGTGATTATACTGGTTGTCATATTAGAACATATATAACTAAAATGAGCACATTAAGATTTACTTATAACCTATGAAAATCAAATCAGTGATAAATTCCAATAAACTGGCTACTTTTACACCCATCAGTTGTTTTTTTCATTTTGAAATATTTATCAAAACAAAAATTCTCATTGTCTGATATCATTTGTTAGCAGATCTTCATGTGAGCATATAAACATAAAATGTTTCAAACCACATTTTTCTGCAATATTGGTTTAATATGTATATGATTTGTTTAGGGGACTGGTTACAGTAGATGCAAATAATGTAAAACTATAACTTACAAAATTTATACACTGACGAAGGCGACATTTCTGTCGAATTCGATTCATTCCACCAAACTTTTTCATGTCCTGAAATAAGAATTACTTTTACTTTTTCTTATAAAAAATGGACCACTTAAAAAATTATCAGAATACAAATTTATTCTAAAAAATGATTACCATCAAATTTAATTATACTAGAACATAGATAACATGCTGCTTATTGAAATATTTCTGTACATGTAGTTTCTGATTAATCATTGAATGTCTGCACAATGTCCAGTAGCAAATATTACATTCAGGATGATAAAATAAGTAAAAGTTATGAAAATACTTTATTTTGTCCGTTTTTGCTTTGTTGAAAAATCCAGGTTTATGACATGAAGTTAATCAAGTACCAGTAATGGTTATTTTTCTAATTGTTGATTTTCTTTTACCTTTGAAACTCTATAAGTATGTATTGTTATGCATTAAATGTAGGAACAATATGTTTTTTTGCTAATAAAAGACATTCATCATAAAAAGAAGAAATATGAATATATACTGCTTTGAACTTGACAGACATGAAAAAGATTCATGTTAACTCATTCTTCAACAGTCATGTAAAAAATATCATCCTACTCAGACTCCAAGTTAACGGGTCTTTGCTTAAATCTGAGTTTATCTATAATTATAAAAAAAAATCAGACAGCAACTTAAATTAATTTCTTTTCCAAAACTGTTTATGAAGAGTAATTGTATAAATTTTCTTGAACCAAAATTTGTAACTGCTAACATGGCTAATATCAATAATATATATTTCTCATTAAACTTTTTGAAAGAAAAAACAACTTAAAAAATCTGTTCATGTAATTATAAATTATAAACATGCTTAATAACAAACCTTGCAAAAATCACATCTCCCACAATCCTCTGTTTTATGACAATTTACACATTCCCCACATCTTCTTGTTGACTTCCTCTTTGCAGACTCCTATATATCAAATAATATTTCATGAAAAATATCTATATTTCATAACTAATAGATTGTGAACTAAGAAATAAACCTAAACACAAAATTATGAAAGCTTGAAATGTAAAACAAAAGCTCAGTTATTATAAATAAAAGTATAATTATAAAAATAAATTTAGAAGTAAAATATAGCTGATGTACAACAATGAACCTCTGAAACACTTTTTTAAAAACAATTAACTAAATCTCAAAAGGCATTCATGGAGAGACATTAACAAATGGTTATGATGCCCCCTCTTTTTTCAGCATCTGAAAATTGTCCTTTTGCTACCAAATTACATCACACATGTCTATTTTTTTTACAACAGAAAAATATGAATTATGTTCAAATTGAAAAACTGACCTTTTTCGTGTCATTTTTTTTTATCAGTAGATATTTATAGATTATCGTTGGTCATCTCAATTATGTTGATTTTCTCGCTAGAGCCGGTACAGTAATATGGTTATCTGTTTATCGCTATTTTACATATGACAACATTGTTAAGACAACGTTACCTTCACTCTTACTTTCTAGCAATAATTTTTCATATCAGTCTGCTGTGCTGAGAAAGATCAAAGGGAAATATTGTAAAATAGTGATAAGTATATTTACATCTTTATATTTCCTCTCTGTTGACTGTGTAAGTGAAATATATTTACCTTTTCTTTCTGTCTACTTTCTCTGTCTGTAGTGGGAACATATTCTACATCCTTTATCTTCTTCTTTTTGTATTTAACTTGTAAAGATGGATCTTTTTCTATAATGAATGACAAATCAACACTATAAATTTTCATTACTTTTTAAACAATAGTCAGTTTTCTGCACGCAATATGTTATTATTTTTTTTTAAAACCATACCTGATACATACTTATTAATAATATAAAACATATGACTTTATCACCAGTTATAGTATGGTAAGTATAACTAAGAGGTTGAGCATTTTCCCCCAAATCGGAATTTAATTAATTTTACCAAAACTAATGTAACCTTGACATTTAACCAAAAATTGTCATGTAGTATCCAATGTAATTGTAACAATTGAAAAGTTCAGTTCTGTGAAATAAGTTTATGAAAAGATTAAGGACAACTTTTGAGTTCATTTCATTTTGGTCATAATCTTAGTTTTAGTGATCATCATTTGTGGGTTGAGGGGTGTGCCACTTCCACTTCCATGTTGAGCAATCAGTTGAAAAAAATATGATGCTAAATTGCACAAATTGGTTGTCAAATTTAATTCTTATAATTTTAATATCAGTATTGCTGTCATTAGGTAACTGTGATTAAGTAACTATTGCGCAATCATTATTCCTATATATAACAAGAGGCTCTCAAGAGCCTGAATCGCTCACCTTAATTGTTTTGGTTAAATCTCTCATCAATGATTATTTGGGCTTTTCAATTTATTTAAATGTTCTTTGAATCGTCCTAATTTGTTCAAAAGCAAAAAAAAACACCATTTTCTCCTATGTTCTATTTTAGCAATAGGAGCTATGTTTCTTGTCATACAAGGAAATAAAATATAAAATTTATACAAGATACTCTGAAATTTAGCCTAAGTTTGGCTGAAATTGATATAGCAGTTTCAAAGGAGAAGATTTTTTAAAGTAAGTCAAAATGATGAACAAATTGTGAAAAAAGTCTTTAAAGGGCAATGACTCCTTAAGGGGTCAATTGACAATTTTGGTCAAATTGACTTATTTGTAGATCTTGCTTTGCTTAACTTTTTTGCTATTAACAGTTTATCTGTATCTATAATAATATTCAAGATAATAACCAAAATCTGCAAAATTTCTTTAAAATCATCAATTCAGGGGCATTATACCTGAAAAACCAGTTACCCAATTCGGCTGAAAATTTCAGGACAGGTAGACCTTGACCTAATTAATACTTTAACTTCTTGTCTTATTTGCTCTAAATGCTGGAGTTTTTGAGATATAAGCCAAAAACTGCATTTTACCCTGTGTTCTTTTTTTAGCCATGACGGCCATGTTTTTGACGAAATAGAAAATAAAACACAAACTTTATTTTATACACCCTACTGATCATTTACTTGAAGTTTGGTTGAATTTGGTTGAGTAGTTTTAGAGGAGAAGATTTTTTAAAGTTAGCAAATATGATGAACAAATTGTGAAAAATTGTCATTAAAGGACAATAACCCCTTAAGGGGTCAATTGACAATTTTGGTAATATTAACTTATTTGGAGATCTTACTTTGCTGATCATTTTTGCTGTTTACATTTTATCTTTATCTTTAATAATATTCAAGATAATGACCAAAAACTGCAAAAATTCCTTAAAATTACCAATTAAGTGGCAGCAACCAAACAATGGGTTGTTTGATTCATCTGAAAATTTCAGGGCTGATAGATCTTGACCTAATAAACATGTTTACCCCATGCCAGATTTGCTCTTAATGCTTTCGTTTTTGAGATATAAGCCAAAAACTGCATTTGACCCCTATGTTCTATTTTTAGCAATGGCGACCATGTTTGTTGATAGATCAAAACTTCGGATACATTTTATAAACTAGATACCCTAAGGAACATTCAGTTAAAGTTTGGAAGTATTTGGCCTAGTAGTTTCAAAGGAGAAGATTCTTGAAATAGTTTACGACGACGACAGACGACAGATGACGGACGACGACGGATGCCAAGTGATGGCATAAGCTCACATGGCTATGCCAGGTGAGCTAAAAAAGATGATGTGGTATGATTGCCAACGAGACAACTATCCACAAAAGACCAAAATGACAAACATTAACAATTATAGGTCACTGTACGGCCTTCAACAATGAGCAAAGCCCATACTGCATATAGTCAGCTATAAAAGGCCCTGAAAAGACAATGTAAAAAAATTCAAGCGAGAAAACTAACGGCCTTATTTATGTAAAAAAATGAACGAAAAACTAATATGTAACAAATAAACAAACGACAACCACTGAATTACAGGCTCCTGACTTAGGACAGGCACATACATATATAATGTGGCGGGTTTAACTAGTTTAACTTGCAAAATGATGATCAAAAAGACGCTTAGTGAATTTTAATAGAGCAGGGATACAGGTGATCCCCTCTTTATAGTAACTGACGTCATGAAGGTGGGCATGATTGATGAAGGACATAACTCATAAGTGGTCTATTCTTTTCTATAAGGCCATAACAAACCTCTACAGAAGTGACAGAAAAAAGCTTTGATTGATTTAGCATTATGTTCTGTAACTCCTATACAATCTCCATGATACCATTCTTCACATTGGTCACAACCACTGAAAATAATAAAGCATATAACATGATAAAACAGCTATACAATCTCCATGATACCATTCTTCACATTGGTCACAACCACTGGAAATAATAAAGCATATAACATGATAAAACAGCTATACAATCTCCATGATATCATTCTTCACATTGGTCACAACCACTGAAAATAATAAAGCATATAACATGATAAAACAGCTATACAATCTCAATGATACCATTCTTCACACTGGTCACAACCACTGGAAATAATAAAGCATATAACATGATAAAACAGCTATACAATCTCCATGATACCATTCTTCACATTGGTCACAACCACTGAAAATAATAAAGCATATAACATGATAAAACAGCTATACAATCTCCATGATACCATTCTTCACACTGGTCACAACCACTGAAAATAATAAAGCATATAACATGATAAAACAGCTATACAATCTCCATGATACCATTCTTCACATTGGTCACAACCACTGGAAATAATAAAGCATATAACATGATAAAACAGCTATACAATCTCCATGATACCATTCTTCACATTGGTCACAACCACTGAAAATAATAAAGCATATAACATGATAAAACAGCTATACAATCTCCATGATACCATTCTTCACATTGGTCACAACCACTGGAAATAATAAAGCATATAACATGATAAAACAGCTATACAATCTCCATGATACCATTCTTCACATTGGTCACAACCACTGAAAATAATAAAGCATATAACATGATAAAACAGCTATACAATCTCCATGATACCATTCTTCACACTGGTCACAACCACTGAAAATAATAAAGCATATAACATGATAAAACAGCTATACAATCTCCATGATACCATTCTTCACACTGGTCACAACCACTGAAAATAATAAAGCATATAACATGATAAAACAGCTATACAATCTCCATGATACCATTCTTCACACTGGTCACAACCACTGAAAATAATAAAGCATATAACATGATAAAACAGCTATACAATCTCCATGATACCATTCTTCACACTGGTCACAACCACTGAAAATAATAAAGCATATAACATGATAAAACAGCTATACAATCTCCATGATACCATTCTTCACATTGGTCACAACCACTGAAAATAATAAAGCATATAACATGATAAAACAGCTATACAATCTCCATGATACCATTCTTCACACTGGTCACAACCACTGGAAATAATAAAGCATATAACATGATAAAACAGCTATACAATCTCCATGATACCATTCTTCACACTGGTCACAACCACTGGAAATAATAAAGCATATAACATGATAAAACAGCTATACAATCTCCATGATACCATTCTTCACACTGGTCACAACCACTGAAAATAATAAAGCATATAACATGATAAAACAGCTATACAATCTCCATGATACCATTCTTCACACTGGTCACAACCACTGGAAATAATAAAGCATATAACATGATAAAACAGCTATACAATCTCCATGATACCATTCTTCACACTGGTCACAACCACTGGAAATAATAAAGCATATAACATGATAAAACAGCTATACAATCTCCATGATACCATTCTTCACATTGGTCACAACCACTGGAAATAATAAAGCATATAACATGATAAAACAGCTATACAATCTCCATGATACCATTCTTCACATTGGTCACAACCACTGAAAATAATTATAGGTTTCATAACGAGTGAGAATTAGATATCGCTTGATATCAACTCGAGTTATTTAATTTCAATATAATAATAAACGAGCCTGTGGCGAGTTTGTTATTACTATTTAAATTAAATAAAGAGAGTTGATATCAAACGATATCTAATTCTCCCGAGTTGTGAAACCTATTTCTCTTATGGTAAACATGCTTTTTGTGCTTAATAAAAAAAATCCGCGAAACGTCGACCCAGTCGCTTGAACATAACTGCATTGTGACGTCATATGTCCTGTTCGTCGTCAATCTTCAACATAAGACTTTTTTAAACATTTTGTACGCTTCAGAATGTAATAATATTTGAATAAGAATATATAATAAGGTGAAAAGTGTGCGTATTTTCTATATTATTGAAGAAATCGCTTATCTCCGTTGCAATGGAGGAAATGTACATCATTGTGACCTTTAACTGTCAACAATGACCTAAAGAATAGCCAATGAAAATGCCGCAATATCGTTTCAGGAGGTTTCGTTGGCCAATCAAATTAACGCATTTTTCGTATCACTTTTTCGTATCACACTCCGGACAGTGTGATACGAGAATTATCTATTCATGCGAGAAATAGATAACAGGCCCCAACCATAAGAGAATAAAGCATATAACATGATAAAACAGCTATACAATCTCCATGATACCATTCTTCACATTGGTCACAACCACTGGAAATAATAAAGCATATAACATGATAAAACAGCTATACAATCTCCATGATACCATTCTTCACATTGGTCACAACCACTGAAAATAATAAAGCATATAACATGATAAAACAGCTATACAATCTCAATGATACCATTCTTCACATTGGTCACAACCACTGGAAATAATAAAGCATATAACATGATAAAACAGCTATACAATCTCCATGATACCATTCTTCACATTGGTCACAACCACTGAAAATAATAAAGCATATAACATGATAAAACAGCTATACAATCTCCATGATACCATTCTTCACATTGGTCACAACCACTGGAAATAATAAAGCATATAACATGATAAAACAGCTATACAATCTCAATGATACCATTCTTCACACTGGTCACAACCACTGGAAATAATAAAGCATATAACATGATAAAACAGCTATACAATCTCCATGATACCATTCTTCACATTGGTCACAACCACTGGAAATAATAAAGCATATAACATGATAAAACAGCTATACAATCTCCATGATACCATTCTTCACACTGGTCACAACCACTGGAAATAATAAAGCATATAACATGATAAAACAGCTATACAATCTCCATGATACCATTCTTCACATTGGTCACAACCACTGGAAATAATAAAGCATATAACATGATAAAACAGCTATACAATCTCAATGATACCATTCTTCACATTGGTCACAACCACTGGAAATAATAAAGCATATAACATGATAAAACAGCTATACAATCTCAATGATACCATTCTTCACATTGGTCACTACCACTGGAAATAATAAAGCATATAACATGATAAAACAGCTATACAATCTCCATGATACCATTCTTCACACTGGTCACAACCACTGGAAATAATAAAGCATATAACATGATAAAACAGCTATACAATCTCCATGATACCATTCTTCACACTGGTCACAACCACTGGAAATAATAAAGCATATAACATGATAAAACAGCTATACAATCTCCATGATACCATTCTTCACATTGGTCACAACCACTGAAAATAATAAAGCATATAACATGACAAAACAGCTATACAATCTCCATGATACCATTCTTCACACTGGTCACAACCACTGAAAATAATAAAGCATATAACATGATAAAACAGCTATACAATCTCCATGATACCATTCTTCACATTGGTCACAACCACTGAAAATAATAAAGCATATAACATGATAAAACAGCTATACAATCTCCATGATACCATTCTTCACATTGGTCACAACCACTGAAAATAATAAAGCATATAACATGATAAAACAGCTATACAATCTCCATGATACCATTCTTCACACTGGTCACAACCACTGGAAATAATAAAGCATATAACATGATAAAACAGCTATACAATCTCCATGATACCATTCTTCACATTGGTCACAACCACTGAAAATAATAAAGCATATAACATGATAAAACAGCTATACAATCTCCATGATACCATTCTTCACATTGGTCACAACCACTGAAAATAATAAAGCATATAACATGATAAAACAGCTATACAATCTCCATGATACCATTCTTCACACTGGTCACAACCACTGAAAATAATAAAGCATATAACATGATAAAACAGCTATACAATCTCCATGATACCATTCTTCACATTGGTCACAACCACTGAAAATAATAAAGCATATAACATGATAAAACAGCTATACAATCTCCATGATACCATTCTTCACACTGGTCACAACCACTGAAAATAATAAAGCATATAACATGATAAAACAGCTATACAATCTCCATGATACCATTCTTCACACTGGTCACAACCACTGAAAATAATAAAGCATATAACATGATAAAACAGCTATACAATCTCCATGATACCATTCTTCACATTGGTCACAACCACTGAAAATAATAAAGCATATAACATGATAAAACAGCTATACAATCTCCATGATACCATTCTTCACACTGGTCACAACCACTGAAAATAATAAAGCATATAACATGATAAAACAGCTATACAATCTCAATGATACCATTCTTCACATTGGTCACAACCACTGGAAATAATAAAGCATATAACATGATAAAACAGCTATACAATCTCCATGATACCATTCTTCACATTGGTCACAACCACTGAAAATAATAAAGCATATAACATGATAAAACAGCTATACAATCTCCATGATACCATTCTTCACACTGGTCACAACCACTGGAAATAATAAAGCATATAACATGATAAAACAGCTATACAATCTCCATGATACCATTCTTCACACTGGTCACAACCACTGAAAATAATAAAGCATATAACATGATAAAACAGCTATACAATCTCCATGATACCATTCTTCACATTGGTCACAACCACTGAAAATAATAAAGCATATAACATGATAAAACAGCTATACAATCTCCATGATACCATTCTTCACACTGGTCACAACCACTGAAAATAATAAAGCATATAACATGATAAAACAGCTATACAATCTCCATGATACCATTCTTCACATTGGTCACAACCACTGAAAATAATAAAGCATATAACATGATAAAACAGCTATACAATCTCCATGATACCATTCTTCACACTGGTCACAACCACTGGAAATAATAAAGCATATAACATGATAAAACAGCTATACAATCTCCATGATACCATTCTTCACATTGGTCACAACCACTGAAAATAATAAAGCATATAACATGATAAAACAGCTATACAATCTCCATGATACCATTCTTCACACTGGTCACAACCACTGAAAATAATAAAGCATATAACATGATAAAACAGCTATACAATCTCCATGATACCATTCTTCACACTGGTCACAACCACTGGAAATAATAAAGCATATAACATGATAAAACAGCTATACAATCTCCATGAAACCATTCTTCACATTGGTCACAACCACTGAAAATAATAAAGCATATAACATGATAAAACAGCTATACAATCTCCATGATACCATTCTTCACACTGGTCACAACCACTGAAAATAATAAAGCATATAACATGATAAAACAGCTATACACTATACAATCTCCATGATACCATTCTTCACATTGGTCACAACCACTGGAAATAATAAAGCATATAACATGATAAAACAGCTATACAATCTCCATGATACCATTCTTCACATTGGTCACAACCACTGAAAATAATAAAGCATATAACATGATAAAACAGCTATACAATCTCCATGATACCATTCTTCACACTGGTCACAACCACTGAAAATAATAAAGCATATAACATGATAAAACAGCTATACAATCTCCATGATACCATTCTTCACACTGGTCACAACCACTGGAAATAATAAAGCATATAACATGATAAAACAGCTATACAATCTCCATGATACCATTCTTCACATTGGTCACAACCACTGAAAATAATAAAGCATATAACATGATAAAACAGCTATACAATCTCCATGATACCATTCTTCACACTGGTCACAACCACTGAAAATAATAAAGCATATAACATGATAAAACAGCTATACAATCTCCATGATACCATTCTTCACATTGGTCACAACCACTGGAAATAATAAAGCATATAACATGATAAAACAGCTATACAATCTCCATGATACCATTCTTCACATTGGTCACACCACTGAAAATAATAAAGCATATAACATGATAAAACAGCTATACAATCTCCATTATACCATTCTTCACACTGGTCACAACCACTGAAAATAATAAAGCATATAACATGATAAAACAGCTATACAATCTCCATGATACCATTCTTCACACTGGTCACAACCACTGGAAATAATAAAGCATATAACATGATAAAACAGCTATACAATCTCCATGATACCATTCTTCACATTGGTCACAACCACTGAAAATAATAAAGCATATAACATGATAAAACAGCTATACAATCTCCATGATACCATTCTTCACATTGGTCACAACCACTGGAAATAATAAAGCATATAACATGATAAAACAGCTATACAATCTCCATGATACCATTCTTCACATTGGTCACAACCACTGGAAATAATAAAGCATATAACATGATAAAACAGCTATACAATCTCCATGATACCATTCTTCACACTGGTCACAACCACTGAAAATAATAAAGCATATAACATGATAAAACAGCTATACAATCTCCATGATACCATTCTTCACACTGGTCACAACCACTGAAAATAATAAAGCATATAACATGATAAAACAGCTATACAATCTCCATGATACCATTCTTCACATTGGTCACAACCACTGAAAATAATAAAGCATATAACATGATAAAACAGCTATACAATCTCCATGATACCATTCTTCACACTGGTCACAACCACTGAAAATAATAAAGCATATAACATGATAAAACAGCTATACAATCTCCATGATACCATTCTTCACACTGGTCACAACCACTGAAAATAATAAAGCATATAACATGATAAAACAGCTATACAATCTCCATGATACCATTCTTCACACTGGTCACAACCACTGGAAATAATAAAGCATATAACATGATAAAACAGCTATACAATCTCCATGATACCATTCTTCACACTGGTCACAACCACTGGAAATAATAAAGCATATAACATGATAAAACAGCTATACAATCTCCATGATACCATTCTTCACATTGGTCACAACCACTGAAAATAATAAAGCATATAACATGATAAAACAGCTATACAATCTCCATGATACCATTCTTCACATTGGTCACAACCACTGGAAATAATAAAGCATATAACATGATAAAACAGCTATACAATCTCCATGATACCATTCTTCACACTGGTCACAACCACTGGAAATAATAAAGCATATAACATGATAAAACAGCTATACAATCTCCATGATACCATTCTTCACATTGGTCACAACCACTGAAAATAATAAAGCATATAACATGATAAAACAGCTATACAATCTCCATGATACCATTCTTCACATTGGTCACAACCACTGGAAATAATAAAGCATATAACATGATAAAACAGCTATACAATCTCCATGATACCATTCTTCACACTGGTCACAACCACTGGAAATAATAAAGCATATAACATGATAAAACAGCTATACAATCTCCATGATACCATTCTTCACATTGGTCACAACCACTGAAAATAATAAAGCATATAACATGATAAAACAGCTATACAATCTCCATGATACCATTCTTCACATTGGTCACAACCACTGGAAATAATAAAGCATATAACATGATAAAACAGCTATACAATCTCCATGATACCATTCTTCACACTGGTCACAACCACTGAAAATAATAAAGCATATAACATGATAAAACAGCTATACAATCTCCATGATACCATTCTTCACATTGGTCACAACCACTGAAAATAATAAAGCATATAACATGATAAAACAGCTATACAATCTCAATGATACCATTCTTCACACTGGTCACAACCACTGAAAATAATAAAGCATATAACATGATAAAACAGCTATACAATCTCCATGATACCATTCTTCACACTGGTCACAACCACTGAAAATAATAAAGCATATAACATGATAAAACAGCTATACAATCTCCATGATACCATTCTTCACATTGGTCACAACCACTGGAAATAATAAAGCAAATAAAATGATAAAACAGTTTCTTCAAACTGTTTTAAAAATGTTCAAAATTTGTTGGATATTAAATAAATGCATCAATGTAAACAGGACTAAGAATCAAGTCCCACTTTCAAAAGTAAGTTTCAACTTATTTTCATAGTTTGTTCTAATGTTACATAACTGTCCCTGGTTAGGAGTAGGTTTGGCGCCTTCAAATAAGGTTAACACCACCACATAAGATGTACATGTGCCTCACTGCCTGTCCCATGTCAGGATCCATAATTAAGTGGTTGTCATTTGTTGCTGTGAAATATATTTGTTTTTTGTTTTGTTTTTGTACATAAACTAGGCCATTAGTATTCTTCATTTCTTGTAACAGTATGAGCCTTTCAAGGCTTTGTTTAAAGATATAGGAAGATGTGGTGTGAGTGCCAATGAGACAACTCTAAATCCAAGTCATGATTTATAAAAGTAAACCATTATAGGTCAAAGTAGGGCCTTCAACACCAAGCCATGGCTCACACCAATACCATACAGTGACGTTGTTCATTTTAGTCTTTTGGTCTCTTGTGGAGCGTCATCTCATTGGCAATCATACCACATATCCTTACCTTAATATAGAATGAAACATACATATGTATTGGTGTGAGCCATCGCTTGGTGTTGAAGGCCGTACCTTGACCTATAATGGTTTACTTTTATAAATTGTGACTTGGATTGAGAGTTGTCTCATTGGCACTCATACCACATCTCCCTACAGATATCTATGTAAAGTCATACGTATGTTTACATGATGTAATGTAGTACCAAAATGCTGAAATGTGAATGTTTCATACTCTTAGACTTACATCATAAACCTTGAGCAGTCTGATGATCTACATATACAGTATATAACACCTCCTTCGTCGTCCATTCTGTTGACCAACTGGTTTACTTTAACTTGTCTCTCTGGAAGTAAAAACTTCTGCGCTATGTCACCTTGCTGTAATTAAAATATATTTAATAAGAATGAAGGTCAAGAAAACTAATAAATAAAACAAATTTTTGGAAGAAATTGGTTGACTCTTGAAGTAATTCATGGCAAATCATAAATTTAAGATTAATACAACAATACATGCAAGTGAGGCAACTATCATTCAGTTTAACCTAACATGATTTTTCTAAAGGATTTCTGTCCATATAAGTTCTTAAAACACTGAATGATACATTTTTTAGTATCTGAATGTAAAAATTTATTAAATTATAGAATTTAAAATATTGAGTTTAATTGAAATCTTTGAACACCACCACAAACATGTAAATAGCAAATGCTCTGAAAACACCAATCATTTGTTTTTATACTATATCTACAAAACAAACATCATCCTTATTAAAAAAAAAGAATTTTGATATTTATACACATAATCTAATTTGCAAATGTTTGCAAATATTTGAAAACAAATATGTTCTAATAAAATTAGCAAATGTTGTAAGTAAAATGAAGTACATATATAAAATGAAAATGATAATAACAGCATTGTTGCCAATGACATGCTGATGCCACACTACTGCTACTTAATTTTAAAAGGCTTCAATCTTAACAGTGATTTTACATTAATTGAGTCGTACAAAATGTATAACCACAAACACATGTACAAATTTATCAACCTGAATTTTGCCTGGCTTTTTATCTAGAAAAGCTGAAAAAGCAGCAGCATGAAAACAAAGCATAGACAAAGTTTGTTTTTTTAAATCTGCAATCTTTTTATCTTAGTATTGAATGCTGTCAGATATATCACAAAACACTTGATTACTGATATTTTACACCATAAATCTTAATGATATGACAGTACATATACATGATACGACATGCTAGTTTAATAATCGTAACAGAATAGAAATTGTTGGAACTGTAGTATACATGGATTTTATGGATGCTCTTACTGCTTTTTACAAGGCTGAAAATAAAGCTGCTGAAATAACCAATCACTCATTCATGCTGATCATATGAAATGATAAAGATATAAATATCACAAGGTTTCACTTTATCCTTGACATATTAATTTAGTTGATGGTCATAACTGTCCAGGTTGTCAAATCAGTTTTAGGTACCAAATAGATAAAAGTTATTTATAAACTAAATATGGAGGTCAACTAAATGACTAAGGTCTATATATAAATAAAATTTTTAGGGAAAGTAATCAATTTTAATTCCTGAAGTGAAAATAATAAAAAACTGAAAAAAATTAAAGTGTTTAATTTTCTCATTGGAATATTTAATTTGGTCCCTTTTTGCATCAATAAAAAAATCTCAATGGTTTTTTAATTTATTTAACTAACAATTCTATCAAACAAGAACATATCTAACTTCATCTAATATACGCCCTAGCCCTTAAGGATTTTAGATGAAATTGGGTTAATTGGATTCAAATGTTGTGAAACCTGGTAATACTTTTATGAAAGTTAGCCATACACCATGTTACAACTCAAACCTCCCAAATTCTCCAGGTAGGAAATATCACCAGTGATACAGCAGTCATGTAAATAATCTGTCTGATGTTGTAATACTGATAATAGTGTGCCCAATGATTAAGTGAAGGAAAGAAATGTTGATTAGGTAGAAAAAGGAAAGCCAAAACTAACCTGACTTTAGTTATCCACTCTCTTATCAAAACTGTTGATAAAACAATAATAATCATATATACCATTCAATACTCATCTACCAAGCTAAACATAGTTCTTACTTAGCACATTTTAAAATTTATTCCCATCTTTAATAAATTTGATTCAATATTAACTTAGACATCTGGCCAATAAGAAAGGCCATGAGAAGAAGAACATCACTGAGCTTACTCTCACTGAACACCTGAAATACTCCCTGCTTTAATGGGGTTCATATATATTGGTGAGACTGTTTATAGATATGCCTTTCTAGTTTCCTTGATTGTATGTTTATCCTCTCATTAGTTTGATTATGATACCTTTCATTCATATGAAGCTGGTCTAAATTAATCTTTGATGGCAAAAGGCTGCAAATTATTGGTTTCTTTTTTATTTACATTAATTAGCGTATTTATAATGATTTATCTTAAAAAATGGTAACACAAATTATGATCATCAATTAGTTTTGATTGAAAGAAGCATCACAATAGTATTCCTAACTGCACAATACACATATCTATAAAAATAAAATTGTCGTCTATTTTTTTTAAGACACAAAGAACTATTTCATTACATAAATTTGATACATATAAACATACATGTACTGATAAGATAAATTATTGTTACATCTGCTATTCTGAAATAAAATGACAAATAGGTGTCATTCGGTTGACATGTTTCTTAACTGGAACACATGTTTGGTAGACCACAAACATTCTTACCTTTAATATTTAGTATGTTCATACCAAACACTTGTTTTAATTCTTTTGATACAGATACATTCCTTTCAATTAGGACACATGAATTTATTATTCAGAACCAGAATAAAAAGTTTGTTATCAAGAACACTTTTATAAGAACTTCACATCAATTTAAATTTTCAAGTTTTATAGTTTTACACACTTGTACTTTTGTAAAACAATAGTACTTCAACCTGTTTGATATTATATTTCTTTCACATAAAACTTGATGTATCTTTAAGATTTTAAAGGTTGTTTTTTATTCAGCTGTAGAGCAGGCTTAATCTGACCCTATTTTCAGTGAACCTTAGAATGCATACATGTCTAAGATAGCATGGTTAATTTACAACAGAATGTTTATAATGATAAATGCCAATTACTTCAAATTTATTCAACATGATTAGAAAAAAAATAAGATGTTGGATAGTATTTCTAATTTGAATCAATTCACTTTATAGATGTCTGGCGATAGGTCAGTGTTCTACTTTAATGAGGTAGCCTACACAGTGAAATACTGAATGCTTAATATAAACATTGGGCCACCTCTTAATCCGCCTCTGGCAATATATTTACAAAGTCCTCCTCTCGAATCATAAGGACATAATAACCCCGCCACATTATTTATGTATGTGCCTGTCCCAAGTCAGGAGCCTGTAATTCAGTGGTTGTCGTTTGTTTATGTGTCACATATTTGTTTTTCTTTCATTTTTTTACATAAATAGCGAATGCCTTATATTTTTTTTTACATAAATAAGGCAGTCAGGGGTACTACTTGTACAAGTGTATTTCATTTACTTGAAGAAGTAAAAAAAAATAAAAATATACACATATAAGTAAATTTGTAGGATACTTATACAAGTGAATTTTATTTACTTGTATAGGTTAAAAAAAAATTGTCTAAGTTATCTCCCTTAGGCATTCAGAATTTTTTACTTATACAAAAACTCATCCTGTCTTCTTTTCTTGAATATTTTTTATTTCTTTGCTCTAATAGAATTTTGAATTGTGTACCCTTTACAGATGTCTTTACTAATCATTTAAGTGTAATTTCATGGACAATGAAAGTCCCATTTGTCTGTTATCTTCTTAACACTGCTCATTTACAAGACCCAAAGGAGCAATTTTTTATTGCCTTATGCAAATATTTAAGATCTTTGCTCAATCAGTTTCTTTGATGAATTAATGAGATGAAACATTGAACTTTAATGAAAAAATTTGAGCAAACCTGGGAAAAATCATTAAAGGCAAGATGTTACAGCTCAAAACTTGAGGATTTTTGTGGGATTGTAAGAAAAATTTACTTATACAAGTAAATTTTTCAGAAAACTAAGGGGAAATTATTCAATCATTATTTATTTAAGTATATGTGTATATTTTTTCACTTCTATAAGTAAATAAAATACACTTGTACAAGTAGTACCCCTGACTGTAAGGCCGTAAGTTTACTCGATTGAATTGTTTTACATTGTCTTATCAAGGCCTTTTATAGCTGACTATGCGGTATGGGCTTTGCTCATTGTTGAAGGCCGTACGGTTCCCTATAGTTGTTAATGTCTGTGTCATTTTGGTCTTTTGTGGATAGTTGTCTCATTGGCAATCATACCACATCTTCTTTTTTATATATTCATTTAAGATTTTTCTGATTATCAAGCACATCCAAGATTCAATCATGTTAATAAGTGGAATTCTTCATGCAAACTGAAGAGAAAAGGACCTGATAAGAAATGAAGGCAATATCTTGACAAAAAGATAAGTATTATATATACCACGCTAATTAGATATATTTAAACGACGAATCCGCAGGATGAATTTGTTTGAATATGTTAATGAGTAAGGCATGGTATATATGTTTTGTAACATCATTCAAAAGTGGCCTGTTGATATTTTGGCAAATAAAAACCCAGTGGGAATGTCGTTCTAGCCCCCTGCTTAACACAAGCACGAGAAAATCAATCCAGTCATTTTTTTCGAAAATCAGCTGGTTCATTCAGTAATACTTGTGTCGTGCATTCACCATGTTCACTTAACTGTCAGTCACATGGAGTCGTAACAAAGAGGCTGGGTTTACATTTTAAATCATGGTTTAACATGAAAAATATCAGATTACACCATAGTCTAAGCTCCTCCGATCTACATAAAGTTGCAAGCACAAAGTATGTCATGATTTTTTTAATGGAATAACATATCTATCTTTATATTAAACCATGCTTTTTCAGAAACCGAACTATTTAGCAGATTATCACGTAAAAACTTCAAATGAAAAATGACGTATTTTGTTACAAATATGTAATATTTTACAAGTCTCCTTTTAAAACTAAAAAAAAATGTCCACCTTAATAGTTTTTTCTGATTATTGCTTTGATGAGAGGTTCCATTTCAACACACAGGAAATCATGCTAACCTTCCCTTCATTTTAATACTGTACCATCTGCCCTTAAATTCTGGATAGAGCACTGGATTGAGGCTTTGTCCATTATTTACCTGTTAATAGCTATGTACATGGAAAATAAGAGGTCAATCGTCGGTCCACATGTAAAAATAATTGGCTTATTGAGGGAAAAAATTTAAAACATAAACTAAGAAAACTGGGCTTTATAAGATCCTATTACAGATGTAAGAATTATCTCCCTTTGACATTTTCTGTTTCTGTTTTAATACTTGCAATGCAAAGCTATTTAAACTTTACAGGAACAACAATATTTCAATTTAAAATTCATGACCCACAAATTATTGACAATGGAATTTCATCCCCTCTGCTATTTGAGACATAAAACAATCTGACATTGTTAAAGATGCACAGAGACTTAGGTAAGATATAGAAAAAAGGGGGTAAAAATCCTGTTGCTCACGTCTTCATCCTGTTAATTGAAAGGTACATGTACATGTAGGAACAGTGCCTCCTAATTTTATATTTATAGTCTGCAAAGATTTAGACTGATTTCTTATAATTAATAATAATAGAGAAATGTATGGTTAAAATTATATGAATTTGTAAAACGCATGTGTTTAATGGAAATGGTAATGTTTTAATAGCATGAAACCCCATAATAAAAATAATCATTTAAAAATTGCAAAGGGAGATAATCGCTTAAATCAAAATTGAGCTTACAAGTAGGATTATATCCAAAAATATTGTAAATCCATAGTATGTACTCAATGTTAAGTGGTTGAATTTGTAGGATATACGAATTAACCAGTCAACATCACAGCCAAATCAAGCTATATTTAAAGCTATAGGTTGACATGTGAAAAAAATATACAAAGTAGTGTTTTTATTTTAAATATTAAACAAATTTTGTTATATTCATGTAAAAAAAACTACTGATACGAACTTTGTCCTATTTCAAAGGTAACATCTGTCTCATAATATAAAACTTACAGACATTCCGCTGGCACTGCCTTCAGATTCTGACATAATGAGAATATACTACAAGAAAAATTAGTAAGCCAAGTTTGTCAATGTGTAAAACGTCATTCCTTATGCTGACTTGAGAAAGATTTTAGATTGAAATAGAAATCAGAATCATTTCTGTGAAAAATATAAAAAAAATAATCAAAATGCAGATATTATTGAAATTAGTAATTTTCGTAGTTATTTATGTTAATGATTTAATGCAAATGAATTTTCACATATAAAACTGTTCTAAATCATTTAAATCTTTCTTGTATTCACCGCATAACCCGGAACTGAAAAAAGTACCGGAGCTAATTTTGGAGTTTATGCCCAAAGCGAAACAAGTCAAATGTCCCTGACTGACGATTGACATTCAAATAGAAAGTAAACCTTCAACGATGGAAGGGCTGATCCCTGTAATCAACAAACTACAAGATGTTTTTAACACTGTTGGTTCAGAGACAATTCAGCTTCCACAAATTGTTGTGATAGGCAATCAGGTGCATGCCCTTAAAAATATTTATTTATCTCTGATGTAATATCAATGATAATATCAGTTAACAGTACACATTAAGTCAAAATTTAATCTAAGACTGGTTTTGATATTGCCAAAATAATATACAGGTTAAAGAGGAAAAGTCTTTATTTATAGAAGGGGCCTTGGTGGCCACTATATGTATGTACTTTGAGATTCTGTCAGTTTCCGCACACCCCTTGATTGACTGCAAGGGTACAGAGGATCCATGTACACTCCCTAAGAATTAATGGAGATGTGCCCTTATAATATTATCCCACCACTGGATACCAGATGTGTGTTTTAGAGGGTGAAAATTACACACCCTACTGATGCATACCTGCCAACTGTCACTCTTTGTAGGGGATTTCCCCCATGAGGGCTCCCAAATTCAAACTTTGAAAGATCAATTTTGTCGACAATTTTAAACAAAACAACTAATTTTTTAAAGGATATAGCTTATAAAAGTATGAAGAAGCCAAAAAATAACATTTGCAATATATTTGAAGGCCCCCTTAGAGCTTTTGTAGGACTACTAGATCCATCTTGCACGAAATAAAAAACCATGGGCATTTTGAAAAGTTGGCAGGTATGCTGATTTACTGAAAAATCAACGCCTCGAGTGAGAATCGAACATGGGACTTTCAGTACTGTAGCCATCGGTCTTAACCACAAGACCACGAACCCACACCTAGTGGTCCAAGTAATTTGTCTACAAGGATCAATAGCATGTCAAAACTGATGTATTCACAATTGTGTTTGAACTCTACTCTTGACATGTACCTTGGAAACCTATTTTAATAGATTCGGAATGAACATTTTCCTGCTGAAGGTCATTGTTCTCTCTGGGCAAATGCTGGGTATCTCAGTTTTTGTCGAATAGTTAATATATATTGAAAAATTACCTGTCTAAATCGATCCATTGCAATCAAAACAGAAAGTATTTTTTAATTATTTGGGTGATTTAATTAAACAACTACAGGATGACCGAGTATCCCTGAGGGTATGTTAATTTAAATAGTGACTTGTTATTACAAATGAATTGGCCGAGGAAAAAAAATGTGAGTTTCTGGTAACCTGACTGACCCTGTTTTTTAGCCCTGACCCTAATTTTTTTATTGAATCTTCCAAAAAAAAAAAAAAAATGGTATTAATCGACCCTGTTTTTGTACACAGGCTTCTGTTAATCCACATAATAATTTATCTAACTTGCTTCCACTGGCACAGAAAGCCAGTAAAACATTTTATTAATGTCAAAAGGTATTCTCAATTGGTTAAAATCCAAGAAATTTGCACAGCAGATGCTTCAAAAACATTGCAAATGGACAACTTCCGGTATTTGAAACTAATTACGGACTTGGACTTGGGGAAAACCATGACAATTTTCCAAATTTCGTTTACAATGTCAAAACAAAGAAATTCCGACCTACCCACCCTATCTTTCAAAATGATGGTACCGGAAACACAGATTTTTTTTTTAGGCCTTAGCATGTTTTTGACCATGTATCCAGTGATCAAATGATTTTTTTTGTAAAAAAATGTTGAACTAGTCAGCTGTACCCATAGCCGAAAATGACAAGAAAGGGACTTTCCCTTAGATCAATTAAATGCACATTATTCAAATAATTACAGCCACAAAAGTGTAACTGCCATTCTGAAGCTAAACTGTTAAATTGAATAATAGTTTTAAAGCCTTTCACTGGATAAAGAAGTCGTGCCACACAACAAGGTCATTGGCTTTGGAATCACATTTACGGGATGCCAGATTCCCTTTAGAGGTCCTATATATATAATTCAGATGCTCCTGAAGATTTCCGTTAGCTGGATATAGGAAGATGTGGTGTGAGTGCCGATGAGACAACTACATGTATTTAGCAACGATACAGTCCGAAAAGATTGATAATCTGTTCTCACTTGATGTATGAATAAAATGAGGTGTGGTACACATAAAAAACACTGATGTAATTTGTTCTTAACTATAATTATTATGTTACAGAGTTCAGGAAAAAGTTCTGTGATTGAAGGATTAGTTGGGAAAGATTTTCTACCCAGAGGAACTGGCATTGTTACAAGACGTCCCCTTATTCTACAACTGATACATGTTAGTAAAAATGATACAGAAACAAGATTCCAGGAAGGAAGTGGAGGTAACAAACAAATATTTGTTTTTATTGAAGCATTTCATATGTTAGTGATTTTTTTCTAAATTAGGTTGCTTACCCAACTAACAGTTAATAAATGTGTCTAGTCACAAGGATTTATAAGTATATTTTTCTTCAAAGTGCATTAATTATTATTAACATATAAATCAATCTGAAATATTATAACTTAGCTTGATTGATTGATTGTTATTTGTTGAGCGTCAAATGACAAAATTTTGTATGCATGTACAGGAAGCTATCAAAAAACTTTTAAAAATATGAATACAACATAATATGAAACATTGCTCTTCTGTCTTCTATATCCTGAATTAATGAATTGTGTCCTAAATGTGTGATTTGGTCACTACTGTTTTTAAAATGAAAATTTTTAACAGGGTTCTCACTAAGGCGAGTCCATGAGTCCTGGACTCATAAAAATCTGTCTGGACTCACCATTTTCGAAACTGCCGAGTCCACAGATGCATCAAGATTGAAATATTTTGTATAAACTGAACAAAGTTATACACAAATGTCATCATTTTATAGCATAAGTTTAAAAGTGATCTGAATTTAAGGTCATTTTAATGCTCTGTTAGGCCATGGAGACCAAAATATTACATTATATTGCAATAAAATATTTTCTTCTTGCTGTTGGACTCACCATGGCTAAAAACGATGAGTCCCTGGACTCACCTTCAAAAATCCTTAGCAAGAACCCTGTTTTAAGATGACAGCAATAGTTCTAAGCAAAAAGTCTTTCATTGTATATTTCATATTACCTGTTAATTGCAGATGCAATAAAAGCTGAAGAATGGGCCAAGTTTCTACACACAAAGAACAAAATTTACACAGATTTTGATGAGGTTCGAAAGGAAATAGAAAATGAGACAGATCGAATGGGTGGAACTAATAAGGCAAGTTTATGTTTTGTTATTTAGTTGATTATTAAGGAAATTATTTTATGAGTATTTCTTCATCTGAATTGTCTTGTAAATGCTTTCACAGGTACCATTCTTGCAAGATTTTTATGAAATTTATGTCAAAGGTTCATATCAGTAATGCCTTGGAACTTGAACACGTTTGAAAATCAGTTTGGATAGATTGATTATAAAGAAGTTGTGTCCCTTTAAACTTTATATATTCTATGGAAAAATGCATTGTAAATAGATGTGTGCATACAAATCTTGAAAGTTGTGTTTAAGTTTATATCAAAGGAATATAATAGCAATGTCTGAATTTATATAATTAATATGATGATAAGTAAAGATTGATAATAGAAAAAAAGAAAATAAAGGAGAGAAAAAAATCGAGATTTAAAGACAACAAAAACAAAGTAGCTAGTATTTGTAAGATATAAATCTGAAATTTATGTTTTTCGAGTGTGGTGTGATTGTAGCCCTAGAGAATTGACTTTGCTCTTTTAGAAGCTTAGTTTTAAGACAGGTTACAGCAGATTAAATGTTAAAGAAAGTATTTCTTTATATTTACAGGGAGTTTGTCCAGAGCCTATAAGTTTAAAGATATTTTCACCAAAGGTTGTAAATTTGACATTAGTTGACCTCCCAGGACTGACTAAGGTTCCTGTTGGAGACCAGCCAGAGGATATTGAGGACCAGATTATAGAGCTGAGTCATAAATACATCACCAATCCAAACTCTATAATACTTGCAGTAACAGCAGCTAATACAGATATGGCCACTTCAGAGTCATTGAAACTTGCAAAAGATATAGATCCTGATGGTAAGGGAAAAAGTGTGCCTCTTCCTCAACCTTAGACACACTTACATGTAGGTTAAAGGATTAACTGTTTTTCAAATGAAAATGTAAGATTAAAATTGTTAAAACAAGACACCATCAATATGAAGTCTTTGTTAGTCAGATAATTAATTGCTTTTAGACAAAAGGGATTAAAATAAATTTTGATTGAATGTATTTTACAAACTTTGATTGAACCATCAAAACTATCAAATTTGAACTGTCTCAACTCATGAAACTCTATGGGAAACCCATAAAAACCTGTCGTGCCATGTATAGTGTTATGAAACCTTTTCGAGATTTAAATCTGATGTTAGTCAATTTTTTTAGAACCACAGTATCAGAACTCAATGTTTCAATATCTTAAAGCTATTCATTTATAGTGATCATATTTTGAAGGTCGCAGAACTTTAGCAGTAATAACCAAATTAGATTTAATGGATCATGGAACAGATGCAATGGAAGCTTTATGTGGTCGTGTCATTCCTGTTAAACTTGGTATTATTGGTGTTGTCAACAGAAGTCAAGCTGACATTAATCATAGAAAGGTAAAATGTACATTTAATAGAGTTATTGATCATTCATATCTTAATTGTCACTTCCTTGTCATATCAAGCAAGTATTTGAAAAAAATGTGATACTATATTGCTTGAATTGTTCTGAATTTTTTTTATAAGTGATAATCAGCACGGCTTTCATTAGGGAATTGTGATTAAGTACACACGGAACAAACATTATGATTAGTTTATCCTGCATAGTGACAATCATGAAGACACTTGATAAACTTTAGTAGTGAAGGGATACATGTGGCCCCTCTGCCCTGTAAATTATGTCATAAAGGTATGCAAATTTTCTGGTGAAGAATATTATTTGAAAGTGGTCTATTTTATTTTTTAGCTTCTTTGCAATTATTTATTAATTATTCAATAATCATCAATCAATCCATTCTTTAATTAGGGCCCCGCCTTTAGGCGGGTCGCCCTATAGTGATCAGCCTGTCCGTCCGTCCGTCCGTAACACTTTAACTTTGTGTCCGCTCCATATCTAGAGAACCATTATGATTTCATACTTTATACTTTACATGTTTATTAACCACCACCAGAGGGCTTGCCATGATGTATGTACAACTTCCTAGGTCAAAGGTCAAGGTAAAAAAACTTTGGTTTCAGTTGACAAACCTGTGTCCTGTGGTCAAGATCGTGTCCGCTCTATATCTTGAGAACCGTTATGATTTCAAAGTTTATACTTGACATCCATTTTAACCAACACCAGAGGGTGTGTCATGATGTATGTACAACTTCCTAGGTCAAAAACTTTGGTTTCAGTTGACAACGCCTTGTCCTGTGGTGAAGATCGTGTCCGCTCCATATCTAGATAACCGTTATGATTTTATACTTTATACTTAAAATGTTTATTAACCAACACCAGAGGGTGTGTCATGATGTATGTACAACTTCCTAGGTCAAAGGTCAAGGTCAAAAACTTTGGTTTCAGTTGACAACCCTGTGTCTGTGGTGAAGATCTTGTCCGCTCCATATCTAGATAACCGTTATGATTTCAAAGTTTATACTTGACATCCATTTTAACCACCACCAGAGGGCGTGTCATGATGTATGTACAACTTCCTAGGTCAAAGGTCAAGGTAAAAAAAAACTTTTTTTTTTTTTTTTTTTTTTTTTTTTTTTCAGTAGTCAGGCTTTTACAATCCCTTTACATCACCACCTGACTATGGTGTTAAGAGGTTTGATATATATATATACAACAAAAAATTGACTACATTTTTTTCTTCTAATGTGAATATATATTATTTAAATATTAACATTATAATAAAAAGTGGAAAAGAAACAATCACACACACATACACACACTCTCGCACTTGCATTAACATAACATAAATCAACTTGTGTATTGCAAAGAAAAATGTTATCTTTGTTAAGATCTGCTCTTTATGAACTGTAAGTTTCATTTTTTATTTTATATGATTTGAATCAAAAGTAATGGTGACTAATCAGTAAAAATGTAATCTAATGGGGCCCAGAATTTTTGAAAATAAGGTGTGGTACCATTTTTCTTTGCTATATAATGTTCATTTTCCTGATATTTTCTTATTTTTGCTAATAACCCTATAATACTTGGTTTCTTTTCATACAATTTACATTTGTATATATAGTTCTTTGCAATAATAATAATCAAATTCAACAGTAAACTCTCATTTTGAAGACCAAGAAAAATGTGCTTCTTAGATAATGTAAAGTTCACAAAATATCTTTTCAGTTTTTGTGAAAAAGTTTGCCATATAAAATGTGTTATTGGACATTCATAGAATAAATGCTCCATGGTTTCATCAGAAACCTTACAAAAAGTACAAAGCTTTGAATCTTTAAGTTTAACTTTATATAAGAAAGTGTTAGTTGCAATTATTCTATGTAAAAATTTATATTGAAAAGTTCTTAAATAAGTGTCTTTACATGATTTTCTTAAAATAACATAATATTCTGACCAATCTGCGATTTCAATACCTAGTGATTCCTCCCATTGTAAGAACTTTTCTGTTGGCAGTTGCACATTTCTGTCAACAAGATCTTTGTATACAAACTTTGCCTTTTTGTTACACAATAATCTTTCCAAAAAAATATCAATACAGTTAAAAGTTTCAAAATTTACATGAGCAATCTTTTCTTTAATATATTCTCTCATATACTTTGGAATGTTAGCAATGAGACCATAATACTTTAAAAAATTATTTGTTTGAAGTCTTGGTCCTATCTGATCAAAATTACAAAAGTCCTTAGTCTCTAAGTTAATAAGGTCAAACAAAGACTGCACTCCCCTTCTATGCCACTGAATAAAATACGGAAAATCTACTAGAGGTGCAAAATTTAAAATATCTAATGACAAAATATCTTGAACAGAAATATTGGTAGCAGGCCTTGCTACATGAAAGCTAAAAAATACATCCTTCCAAAAAGGATTGCTAAGACTATCAGAGATTTCTCTGAGTTTCTCCTTTTGAAAATGCAATACCCTTTCTCCACCATACTGTTCAAGGTTTTTTAATAATAATGATTGCCAACTACCATATAAATTGGATGAAAACCTCTTTATCCAGCCAATCTTAAGGTATATATTAAAATAATGTATATTAATCATATTTAAACCTCCTTGTGGAATATCTCCGATTAAAGTACTTCGTCTAATTCGATCAGGTTTTCCATTCCATATGAATTGAAAGAATAAAGTATTCAACTCATTTAATTTTGATTCTGGCAAGTTGGGTAGTGCAGTCAACAGGTGAATTAATTTGGGAAGTGCCAAAGTCTTGATAACAGTAATCTTTCCCATTAGGGTTAATTTTCTATGTTGCCAACTCTTAAGAATGCCTGACACTTCCTTTATCTTTTTGGAGAAATTAATTTCTGGCATACTATCAAGATCTAAAGAGAATTCAATTCCCAAAAGTTTAAAATTTGAATAGCACCACTGAAGATTTAAATCAGGACAGAGAATCAGATCTGAATACTTTTTATTCCCAACCCACACAGCTTTAGTTTTAGAAGAATTAATTTTTAACCCAGATACTTTTTGGAATGAGTCGAAACAATTTAAAGTCTCCCTCAAAGATGTTTCAGTTCCATCCAAAACAAGGAAAGTGTCATCAGCATATTGACTCAAAAGGGATTCATTTTCATGAACAAAAGTTCCCTTTATTTTGGGGTTTGACCTTATTTTCATAGAAAGTAACTCAACACCTATAATAAAAAGATAAGGGGAGAGGGGGTCACCTTGTCTACAGCTTCTCTCCAAATTAAAGAAGCTTGAAAGATGGCCATTATTTATAACACAACTTGATGCTTTCAAATAAAATACTTCAAACCATCTGCATAAAGATGGCCCAAAATTGAAACTCTTCAATGCTTTTTTCAAAAAAGACCATTCAATAGAGTCAAAAGCCTTTTCAAAATCTACTAGTAGTAAAAGACCAGTTTTGTTATGCTTTTCCAAATAGTGCATCAAATCATACAATAGACGTGTATTCTCACCCATAAATCTATCTTTAATAAAGCCTTTCTGACAGTCACTGATAATAGATGGTAAAACAGGTTTTATTCTATTAGCAATAACGGCAGAAGCAATCTTGGTGTCAGTATTCATAAGGCTAATTGGGCGCCAATTAGCTAGATAACGTCTATCTTTATCTTCTTTTGGAATACACGTAATGACACTTTGATACTGAAATTTAGAAAATTCCCCATTTTCATAGCCAAAATATAATGATCTAAAAAGAAAAGGTCCAATATCTCGCCAAAAGACTTTGTAAAATTCTACAGTATACCCATCTGAGCCTGGACTCTTTCCATTTGACATAGATTTTAGAGATCCTGCACATTCTTTAAAAGAAATATTACCCTCACACAAATCCTTCTCTTCTTCTGTGAGTTTAACATTGTGCTTGAAAAAGGAATCATCATCACATTCCAGATTTTTACTTGAGTATAATGTTTTATAAAAATTCATTTCTTCTTGTAAAACTCTAGATTGATCTGATATATGTTTTCCATTTTCATCTATGAGCTCAGTTATCGTTTTTTTAATAAAAATTTTCTTTTCCAATTTACAGAAAAACTCTGAACACTTTTCCCCATTCTCTTGCCAGTTAGCGTGGGATCTTAAAAAAACACCTTCAATTTTTCTTTCTCTTATATTTTCTAATTCTAACTTTTTCTGGTTTAAAGCTGCATGAATTTGACCATCAGGAGATATGTTCATATGATTTTCCAAACTTTGAATGTCATTTTCCAGTAAAAGTGTTGCAGCTTTTTCCTCTCTAGCTTTTTGAATACTGTAACCAATAGACAAAGATCTAATTTTCATTTTTATCAACTCAAAAAATACTTGATCATTGCATGAGAGTTTAACATTTAACAGATCATCTATGTTGCCTGATTCATAATATTCTAAAATACTCTCATTTATACATGTTTTAACTTTTTTGATATAGTCTAAATCTCGCAACAGTTGGGAGTTAAATTTCCAATATCCCTTTCCCCGCTTTGCTAAACTGGCAGAAAAGGTGAAAGTTATAGCAGAATGATCTGTCTTATACCCAGGAATAATGTTAGTATTTTTCATGAGTGAAAACAGATCCTCTGTGACTAGAAAAAAATCAAGCCGACTTTGTTTTATGGGTGAGCATTGACGCCATGTATATTTTCTATCGTTTGGATAACAGGTCCGCCAAGGATCTAATAACTCAAGACTTTCTACTATTTCTTCAATCTTTTTTCGTGAGTTTGGGTTTCTATTATGAATAATATTGTAAGTGTCTATGTTTGTATCTTGTACAACATTCCAGTCCCCACATAATAAAAAGCTAGTATTTGAAAATGATGCCATTTTCTTATAAATGTCATTAAAAAATGAAGGTTCATCAGTATTAAATCCATACAAACAAACAAAAGTAATGCGTTGACTTGACAAGGATAAATCTAAGATAATATAACGACCATCTATATCAATAATAGAATTATGTACTTCAAAATCAAGACCTAATTTGAACATAATACTGACACCTGCACTTTTGTTACTATGATGACTGAAAAAACATGTATTTCCCCAATCCTCCTCCCATTTTTTTTCAATATCTTTATTACTATGGGTTTCTTGAAAGCAAATTACTGAAGCATTTTTGCCCTTCGCCCAATCAAAAACATCTGTTCTCTTTTTTGAATTAGAAAAAAGACCCCTTACATTCATAGACAACACTGTTACAATATTATCCATTATCATATAAAACAAAACAATATTTCAAACTTGAGCAGATAAATTCTAACTTAAAAACCAATACACAATCATAGTTTATACAATCATACACACATTCAACAATAAGATGACACTTTGGCATAGATACCTGTAAAGTCATTTTTGTACAACAAAATTTCATTTACAGTATGGCATTTAATTATTTACAATATAAAGATAGTTGTTTTCTAAAGACAATGTATTAATTAGTATATATATTTAGTTGAGAGATTCATGATAAGTAAAAATAATAAAAGATTTTCGTTATCTCCCTTTGATTTGTATTTTTTTTTTTTGAGTTATCTCCCTTCAATAAATATACAGTTATCTTCAAATTAAGAAGGGTTCACACAAACAAAAATAAATAGAATTATATATATAAAAAAAAGTACTTTGAATCAAATATGAATTCAAATTATTTAAATCAAATTCAGAGAGATGCATTATAAGTAAATAAATTGATAATATGCACAGCCCAGATTGTTTTAATCTTATTACATGTACTATCTTTCATTTTTTACAGTGATGAAACATTAAGCAATATATCAAATAAGGAAATGAATTTCAATGACCTTTTTATACGACCGCAAATTTTGAAAAAAATTTCGTCGTATATTGCTATCACGTTGGCGTCGTCGTCGTCGTCGTCGTCGTCGTCGTCGTCGTCGTCCGAATACTTTTAGTTTTCGCACTCTAACTTTAGTAAAAGTGAATAGAAATCTATGAAATTTTAACACAAGGTTTATGACCATAAAAGGAAGGTTGGTATTGATTTTGGGAGTTTTGGTCCCAACATTTTAGGAATTAGGGGCCAAAAAGGGCCCAAATAAGCATTTTCTTGGTTTTCGCACTATAACTTTAGTTTAAGTTAATAGAAATCTATGAAATTTTGACACAAGGTTGATGATCACAAAAGAAAGGTTGGGATTGATTTTGGGAGTTTTGGTTTCAACAGTTTAGGAATTAGGGGCCAAAAAAGGGCCCAAATAAGCATTATTCTGGGTTTTCGCACAATAACTTTAGTTTAAGTTAATAGAAATCAATGAAATTTAAACATAATGTTTATGACCACAAAAGGAAGATTGGTATTGATTTTGGGAGTTTAGGTCCCAACAGTTTAGGAATTAGGGGCCAAAAAGGGACCCAAATAAGCATTTTTCTTGGTTTTCGCACCATAACGTTAGTATAAGTAAATAGAAATCTATGAAATTTAAACACAAGGTTAATGACCATAAAAGGAAAGTTGGTATTGATTTTGGGAGTTTTGGTCCCAACAGTTTAGGAATTAACAGCCCAAAGGGTCCAAAATTAACATTTGTTTGGTTTCATCAAAATTGAATAATTCGGGTTCTTTGATATGCCGAATCTATCTGTGTATGTAGATTCTTAACTTTTGGTCCCGTTTTCAAATTGGTCTACATTAAGGTCCAAAGGGTCCAAAATTAAACTTAGTTTGATTTTAACAAAAATTGAATCCTTGGGGTTCTTTGATATGCTGAATCTAAAAATGAACTTAGATTTTTTATTACGAGCCCAGTTTTCAAGTTGGCCCAAATCGGGGTCCAAAATTAAACTTTTTTGATTTCATCAAAAATTGAAAAAATGGGGTTCTTTGATATGCCAAATCTAACTGTGTATGTAGATTCTTCATTTTTGGTCCCGTTTTCAAATTGGCCTACATTAAGGTCCAAAGAGTCCAAAATTAAACTAAGCTTGATTTTAACAAAAATTAAATTCTTGGGCCTCTTTGATTTGCTGACTCTAAACATGTACTTAGATTTTTGATTATGGGCCCAGTTTTCAAGTTGGTCCAAATCAGGATCTAAAATTATTATATTAAGTATTGTGGAATAGCAAGTCTTTTCAATTGCACAGTATTGTGCAATGGCAAGAAATACCTAATTTCACAATATTGTGAAATAGCAATTTTTTTTTTAATTAGAGTTATCTTTCTTTGTCCAAAATAGTAAGCAAGAAATATCTTATTGCAAGATTTTTTTTTAATTGGAGTTATCTTTCTTTGTCCAGAATCAACTTAAATCTTTGTTATATACAATATACAATGTATATTCACTTTTTACTACCAACTGATAAATTTAAATAATCTTTACCATTCAGTGATAACAAGCAGTTTTTTTACATCTTAATATTTTATGATGTATTTAAATGAGTAGTTATTGTTGCAAACTCCATTAGAATATTTTAATTGAGATTAGTTTTGGAATAAGGGAAAGGGGGATGTGATTAAAAAATTGGGTTCAATTTTTCTCATTTGAAATATCATAAATAAAAAGAAAATTTCTTCAAACATTTTTTGAGAGGATTAATATTGAACAGCATAGTGAATTGCTCTAAGAGAAAACAAAAATTTTAAGTTCATTAGAACACATTCATTCTGTGTCAGAAACCTATGCTGTGTCAACTATTTAATCACAATCCAAATTTAGAGCTGAATCCAGCTTGAATGTTGTGTCCATACTTGCCCCAACCGTTCCGGGTTCAACCTCTGCGGTCGTATAAAGCTACGCCCTGCGAAGCATCTGGTTTGTTTTTGTTTTTCAGTTTTTGTTCAATATTGTCAAATAAGTCAAATCTAATTCTACTCCCATCCTGCTGCTTGGCATAGACATTGCAATTATAAAACCAGACGTTTTCAAAATGTTCACCGTTTTTTAATCTTGTCATCAGTCCTAGGTTACGCTGTGTAATATCATCATGGAACTTGATGTCATTTTTTAGCCCTCTCTTCTGTCTCATAATTTTAATTTTCAGTTCAGTATTGCGTACTTTAACAATGATAGGTTTTATGTGTCCCTCTTTCCCAGGAATTCTGTGTATTGCCTGTACATCATCAGGTTTAATGTCTACCTTTAACTCTTTGTTTACCATATTAACAAACTCATCTCTCAATACCTCATGAGGCCTTTCTGGGTAGTTGAGCATTCTGATGTTATGCTTTCTACTATACTGTTCATTATAATTTCCAAGCTTAATTGCATCAATAGCTCTATTGTTGTTATCACTTACTTGTTCTTCTAATTTCTCTATAGATTTATCTTTTGCCCTCACACGTTCTCTCAGGTTTTCATTGTCTATCATCAGAGAATCCATTTGATCTTGTAACTTTCCAGTTGTCTCCCTTACTTTTGCTTCAATTTTTTCTGAGAAATTCTTTTCAAAAGTTAATAATAACTGTTTAACAATGTTGGTAACAATATCTTTTAAGTCTTTTTGTTGAACCAAACAGTTAATTGCACTACTTAAATCATCTTTAGTAACTGTTACCTGAAGGGCCTTTTTGATTTCACTAAGAGTAGTTTGAATACTAGTCATGCTATCAGTACATTCCAAACTTTCATCTGCTACATCTGAATGAGTTCGTTTGTTCTGCTTTGGTGGTTTTTCTTGTGAAGATTCTTTAGCTCCAGGCTTTTTAGCTGCCAACATTGTTTGTACAGTTTTAACACCTTTCTGATTACTATCCCCAGGCATACTTTCTATATTTTAAACAACAGTTCAAAATACAAAATTATTAAATTCCACTGAATCCAAAATGTTTTTAACACTAATACAAGTCCATTGAAGAAGGAAATTTCAAAATAACTTGATTTCTATATAGTCCATACAATTCTGAATATAATGATATAACTTTCAATAGAATTCTTCATCAAAATCCAGCTTAAAAAAAAACTTGGGTTTCAGTTGACAACCCTGTGTCCTGTGGTGAAGATCGTGTCTGCTCTATATCTAGATAACCATTATGATTTCAAATATTATACTTGACATCCATTTTAACCAACACCAGAGGGTGTGTCATGATGTATGTACAACTTCCTAGGTCAAAGGTCTGTCTGTCTGTTGGTCTGTCCATCGCTAACAAATTTGATCCACACTATATTTTGAGAGGACAGCTGTTATTATTTCATACTTTATACCTGAGACTATGTAATAACTTCAAATAATGCTTCATATCAGATTATCCATACAACTTATTTACCCCACGTTATTGACAGCCGGGCCCACAGAGATGGCTCCCATCTCAATGGTATCTTGTTTCTTTACCCATGGTTGCAACATGTAGATGTTCAGGCAGTGCACCAAATAACTATTCCAAACTTCTAGCTGTATTGATATAATTTAGGTTAATATTTTTGAAGCATTTTATTGAAGCAAATCATTATACAGAGTTGTCTCCCAGTTTATTAATAGTTATCTCCCTTGCCATTAACATCTTTTTACACTCCAATCTTATTTTAAAGAGATTTGAATAAATACATTGAGGTGATTTGGAGATTTCTGTGTGTCTACCAGTAACTAATTTTGAATATTTGTGATAAGATTAATGATTTTGGTTGGTTCATTTGAAGTATTTGGTACATGTGCTTTCCATGGTGCATGTGTAGTTATAGAGATAGTAAGTGAATTACTATCTTGCCATCAATGAAGTGAAAATGAAAAAATATTGTTTATACTACTATTGATCAATTACTGAAATTTCTGCTCTGAGAAAAAATGTTTAAGTCAAAATGGACTAGAAGTCATGTGAAAACAAGCAAAACATTTAAATTTTTGTTATTTGATGATAAAGTAGAGGAGTGAAATGTCTTGAGTGAGTAAGCTTTTTTTTTTTTTTATAAATTATATGAACATGTCAAACAAATGGGGTAAAATAACAAAAGGTAAATCTGTTGTTTTAGGATATGAAAGATGCTTTAACAGATGAGGCATCATTCCTGCAAAGAAAATATCCATCAATAGCAAATAGAAATGGTACATTATTCTTAGCCAAGACTCTGAACAGGGTATGTATAGCTATATATAAATGATGATATACACAATATTACTATATGTATATTCGTGAGTAAAACATTTTGAAGACACGTTTTTCTCAGCCAACACATATACATACATAAAATTGAGAATGGAAATGGGGGAATGTGTCAAAGAGACAACAACCCGACCATAGCACAGACAACAGCAAAAGGTCACCAACATGTCTTTAATGCAGCAAGAAATTCCTGCACCGAAAGGCATCCTTTAGCTGGCCCCTAAAAAAATATATATACTTGTTCAGTGATAATGAACAACATACTATACTAGGAATTGTACACAAGAAACTAAAATTAAAAATAATACAAGACTAACAAAGGCCAGAGGCTCCTGACTTGGGATAGGCACAAAAATGCGGAGGGGTAAAACATGTTTATGAGATCTCAACCCTTACCCTATACCTCTAGCCAATGTAGAAAAGTAAACGCATAACAATACGCACATTTAAATTCAGTTCAAGAGAAGTCCAAGTCTGATGTCAGAAGATGTAACCAGAGAAAATGTATATATTACGAAAGTTAAAACTTTGCATTCCTTAACTAGCCTTTCATGCATATAGATCAACTAGAATGACTGTTTCATAACATTTTAACAGGGAAACAACCACCTCAAAATAAAATCTGTAGGTTGGCATTTTTTTAAGAATTATAGAGCATGAGGCAGATTTGAAATTAGACTTAAATGCAGCTTTGAAATTGCCATATCTTGTCATTGTTTTTATACGCCCGGGACGGGACATATTATGGTATACCTCTGTCCGTCCGTCCGTCATCCACACTTCGGACAATAACTCAAAAACACTTTCACTAATTTCCATGAAACTTTGGTGAATTGTTTATATCTATTGACGTAAGCTCCCTTTCGTTTTTTTTTTAATTTCAGATTTTAAGTTTTGAATTTATGGGGCTTTATTCATAAAAAAGGGGGGATTTTCAACACTTCGGACAATAACTCAAAAAGGCTTTCACCAATGTCCATGAAACTTTGGTGAATTGTTTATATCTATTGACGTAATCTCCCTTTCATTTTTTTTTAATTTCAGATTTTAAGTTTTGGATTTATGGGGCTTTATTCATAAAAAAGGGGGGATTTTCAACACTTCGGACAATAACTCAAAAAGGCTTTCACCAATGTCCATGAAACTTTGTTGAATTGTTTATATCTATTGATGTAAGCTCCCTTTCAATTTTTATAAATTTCAGATTTTAAGTTTTGGATTTATGGGGCTTTATTCATAAAAAAGGGGGATTTTTAACACTTCGGACAATAACTCAAAAAGGCTTTCACCAATGTCCATGAAACTTTGGTGAATTGTTTATATCTATTGATGTAAGCTCCCTTTCAATTTTTTATAAATTTCAGATTTTAAGTTTTTGATTTATGGGGCTTTATTCATAAAAAAAGGGGGATTTTTAACACTTCGGACAATAACTCGAAAAGGCTTTCACCAATGTCCATGAAACTTTGGTGAATTGTTTATATCTATTGATGTAACAAATAATACTTAATAAAATCTGATGAAAACATAAAATTTGTAAAATCTTTAGTTCAATTTAAAACATTAAATTTCTTGTAAAAAATAGGTTCAATAAATGTCATACGTTTGTTCTATTATTGAATGGTTGCAAGGATGAAAGCACATTAGCAGTCCCTGAGATACTAACTGTTCCCTGAGGCATATATCATTTTATGATAACATTTTTACTATCTAAGCTATGGATAAAAATCAAATACTGTTTTTGCATATAGGATGTTTTACTCTTGTTAAAATTGGTTGCAATTGAAATCACAAATGATACCTTAGCATCACAGCTTTTTTATAGAGTTAGGTTTCGGTGGAAGGGTTGAGCGCAATAAAAAATGTTATAAAACATAACTAGTCTACAATAGCACATAAAAAGTGAACAAGTGACAACTTAAAAATCCTAACATGTGACTAAATATTCCTTAAATGTTAAAGGGTGTCATTTTATGAAAAAAATAAGGAAATCAAGTCTCCTAAACAATTATCAATATGATCATCTTGTGAATATTCTAAACAATAAAAAGGTTCAATCAATATACCCCAAAAAAAATACCTTCTTTCAAACTACTATAAAATTTTGAAATCAGCCATATAATTACTAAAACCCATAATCATATATCACTTTCCTTATATTGCATTGAAGACTTCTATGTTATATGCCAATGTTAATGATATTTGTTTTTTATGCTAAATATTGAAAAGCTGAACTAGGTTTAATCATCAGTGTCTTCTTCACTGTAATCACTGTCCTCATCATCAGAAAAATCCTCATTTTCATTCTCAGAAGAGGCCTCCTCATCATCAATGAAATCCTCATCCTCATCATCAATGAAATCCTCATCTCCATCATCAATGTAATCTTTATCTTCATCATCAATGAAATCCTTACTTTCATCACCTAGTTCCTCATTTAGATCATAACTTTCAGTAGAGTCACTTTCACCATCTTCACTTTCCCTGTTATCTTCTTGCTGCTCCTCATTGTCATTGTAGTCTTTTTTGCCATTTTTATACGCCCGTCGTCTTTCAGACGGATCTTATTATGGTATGACAGGTCCATGTTATTCATCTTTGACCAAAATATTAAATATATTTCTTATCATTACAGTTATTGATGCATCACATTAGGGACTGTTTACCAGAGTTGAAGACCAGAGTGAATGTATTGATTGCCCAGTTTCAGTCACTGCTTAATTCATTTGGTGTACCAGTTGATGATAAAGTAAGTCTTTCTGTAATGATGTATGGTAGATTTTAAAGAACAATTAAACATAGATTGATTCATTAATGGTTGGATTCATTTGAATGTTGACAGAAAAATATTTTAAACAGTGATGTTTTTCAGCATGTAGGAATATGAATAAATGGGATTTGCAGCATAATGGTAAAAACTATTTCTCACTAAAGATTCAATAAGTTGACACCCTCTGCTGCCATGTGTAGGTAATTTAAAAGACAGAATGATATATAAATTAGAATGAAAGGGTGAATTAATGCTGACCTGAATTTAAAAGCAATATTAGTTTTTTCATCTGTTGACCAATCAAATTGGTCCTGTGCATTATATAGGGGGACACTGTAAATAAACAACAGTTAAAAGTTTAAGAAACATAATAAAGTATGCAGAAAAGTAAATATCTGACAAGATTTTGAAGATTATACAGAAAATAATTTAAAAGCAGGTTTACCCGCTATGAACCATTTAAATTAGCCGTTTTGTTTTTGACTAAATTCCAGTTATTAATTGTAAGTTGATATTTTTCAGAGTCAGTTATTACTACAGATTATCACCAGATTTGCAGCAGCTTACTGTAATACCATAGAGGGAACAGCTAAAAATATTGAAACCACAGAATTGTAAGTAATCTGTCAACAAAGGAAATATCTGTATATCAATTATGTCAGTAGTAACCATTGAGCATTGATGAGGAGTAGATAAGTTTCAGTGGCGCAAACTGTTAACATGATTTTAAATAAAAAGGTGTCATTTTTGTACTTGCAGTTATATTCTGATAGTTATGTTAAGATAAAGATTACTTTAGACATTCAACTTATTTTAGGAATATTAAGGCAACAGGGTATTTGCAATTATCCAGCAAATAAATAGTTAGTTTGGTTTTATATTTTTGTTAATATAATAAACCAAACTTGCATTTAATGAATCTGTGTCAAAGCTGGTAGTGAATGAATTCCAAAGATTTAACATAATATTGAAATTAAAACCAGCGTTCTTGAAAGGTCAAAACACAATTAAACAATTTATCTGACAACATTTATGGCATTGAACGTTATCATTTGGGGTTCAGTAAATTTCTTCCATTTTTTTTTTTAAATATTTATAAGGAGAATAAAATAATATTGATCTTGTTTTGGTTATTTTAGATGTGGAGGAGCTAGGATCTGTTACATCTTTCATGAAACATTTGGTAGAACATTAGAATCAGTAGATCCCTTAGGAGGCCTCACAACTTTTGATATTCTGACAGCTATAAGGAATGCAACAGTAGGTAAAACTTAGTTATTAAGGCTATGTTATCTAAGACTTGAATTTTTAATACCCTTTTATGTCTTTTTTTCATGGTAATCCAAGTATTTTTTTTCTGATAATGTTTATGCAGTTAGACTGCAGAATATATCATTTGCTTTAAACAACTACAAATGAATGGAAGATAAACAAAACGGGTTTTTTTTAAAGTTATTTTCTGTTACATTAAGCAGAATTTTATTTGTAAATCACACATTTTATTATTTATAATGTATTCAGAATTATATGGTTTTTAATAGGGACCACGACCTGCATTGTTTGTGCCTGAAATATCATTTGAACTGTTAGTAAAGCGACAAATGAAAAGATTAGAAGAGCCAAGTTTACGTTGTATAGAACTAGTTCATGAAGAAATGCAAAGAATTATTCAGCATTGTGGAACACAGGTATAGATTTTTATAGAATAAATGTTTTAATTTTGATGTGTTTAAATAATAATCCAATAGTATTTACAAAGTAATGTAGGAATTTTTTTGCCATTTATAAATATATCAAATCCCTTTTTCCTGTTATATTATAGGATTATTGGTGTATAAACTACCAATTAACTCACAAACAAATAAAAGTCCATAGGACTTTTATGATATGTTTGTGAGTGACTTGGTCCAGTTTCTACACCAATAAATTCCTTTAAAAAGGCGTTTAATCGTTATAATTCTTTAAAATTGGAGAAAGGGGACATATTTTTCCACACTCATTACCTCTATCACACTTAAATAGTATATTTATGTCATTGAATAGGCCTTGCGCATGGATATATTTGTAAGTTAACACAAATATATGTATGTATGCAATGAAATTTGCTATCTGATGAATAATAAACTGCAAAAACTCTTATTATCATTCAAATGAATGTTTTTGTGTTTATTATTTTATTAAACGTGCAGTGAAAATAAATTTTGTTAACGATGTTGATATCATCGTTGCCATCTTGTTTACATTAGTTACGAAAATAAGTTCAATCAACGTCGTCTATCGAAGAAAAAAAAAACGTCAAAATTAACTACCGGAAGTCCTCTGGACCAATCATATCAACATATTCTCTAATATGCAAATCATATAACAATTATATACATGTAATTAAATCTTAATAATTTTGTGGGTTTTTTTTTCTGGTTTAACCTGAAATATTTAAATCAATCCCTGACTGCAAGGAGCATAGATGCCAACCATTACAATTTTTCCGTAATTTTTCTGATTAAGTGATCAAAACTACGCTATTACAAGCAAAGTAAAATAGTTACTGATTCCAGTTCATCTCCATTCAATCTTGTAAAACACAGATTTTTATCATTGCTTTTCCAGGCTGGTTGTGTATTTAGAACACGCCAATGTAATGCTTCTGGTTTATTGGGAGTTATCGACATATCGCTTGATAACTAACTGACTTCCGAAGAGGCAAACTTGCATTTTATGGAAGTAGCTTTCTCTCTTACAAAAATGAACGAGTCGATGCCGTCTGAACAACTAATAAATGAAATACATAGTACTGATAACATGTTGCATGAAACATGTTATTGCACATCACTTTGCAACCATTCGTCAGTAATTGTTTTGGTAGATGCACATTTTTGAATGATTACTGAAAAGTTTTCAAAATTACTGAAAATTTGATCGATTGATACTGATTGTGTCAAAAGGGGATTGGCATCTATGCAAGGAGTTAACCCTTATTTTCAAAGTTATTTTAAATTGATATACATGTATTCAATTTGAGTAAATGCAGTTACTATAAATGAAACAATCCTGACAGCATAAGGTCTCACTATGTGTGATTACTTTGGTAAATATGTTCTTTTAATGTTTATTTCAATCTAGTCATTTTGTTCAGAACATTTTGAAAGGTGTCTGGCTAATTACTTGCCATTTTGTTATTTTTAAAAGTAAACATTTACTGAAAATAAGTTCTACACTTTTACTCAGTACTTGTTAACCTAGATAATTAATGGAAATTTTTCATATTTTTTTATTACAGCAAGAGATGCTGCGATTTCCAAAGTTACATGAGAAAATTGTAGATGTAGTCACAAATCTGTTACGTAGAAGATTACCTCCAACTAACACAATGGTAAGATTTACAAAGTAAAAAAAAAAAAGGCACTGTTGATTGAATAGAAAGCAATATTCCATCTCGGTAATTACCTAAATGATCTTCTGATATAAAAGCTTTACCTAGAGTACATGATATCATGGGTTATGTCCCCTGACAGTTCCTGCCAAAGACTTTAAAATTGAAACTTGATGCTTCTCCACTAGAATGAAGGCTCAGATTTAGAATATTGGGATGGGATAAAATATTTTCTGGTAGATTATCACCACATTTAAGATTCATCTTAGTATGCCAGTTAAGAACAAAGCAGGATTTTATTTATATACACCTACATAATCTCAATATGCTTGAAAAGTTAGCAGATTGATTTTAAACAAGCATCTATCATAGAACTTGTGTATGGCATAATTTTAAGTAGATGCTTTTATTTGAACAAGTAAATAATGATTTATAGTACAATTGAAAGATACATTTATCATGAAACCATGCAACATTAAAAAAAGGGAAATGAAAAGTTAACATTGACTCAATATGACTAACATGAAAACTATGCAAGAAAAATAGTAATAACTTTACAAAATGTTTGTTTTCTTTTACCAGGTAGAAAATTTAATGTCAATTGAGTTAGCCTATATAAATACAAAACATCCAGACTTTTCAGAAGCACACTTAATACACAAAGCTTTGTCAGAAGGCAATAGTTTAGGTCATTCCTTTGACCATCATAGATCCATCGAACAACATAAAGTACAAGACTCTAGACCAAAGCAGGTGAGTAGAAATAATGTTAACAGAGAATACATGTATAGAAGGTAACTTATTAGAAGGACATTTGATTATGCAGATCAGTTGCATCCATTATGGCATGTAAGGTTGAGACTGTCTGTACTAATACACAAAAAATGTTACGGTCATTTAAAGATGCTCTGTAGAGCATTTTAATAACATGAAATTTAATACAATGATAATTGCTGATTTATAACAGAATATAAAATAATAATTTTCTAAAAACTTTTAATTGAAAGAAAACGATATTATATTTAAAGGACAACATGAATATAAACTTATTTTACTTATCAGTAGACTAAAAAATTGTCACACTGATGCATGTATAGTGTTGACAGTTGAAGGGTACATTATCATGAGATATTCTTAATCAAATGTCCAACTTTTTCAGAGTGCACATGATGTGGTATCAACCAAAGGATGGAAGTTAGGTAGTTTGATGTCTGGTGGAAGAGCTGAGGCTGATAGTACATCAGAACAGGGATCCAGAGCAGGAAGTGCTTCCAGTAGTGTAGTCGGTTCACCTGCTCATTCTAGGAGGGGTATTAATTTACTAGATAATGTGGTAAGCTTTTATAACAAAAATCTATTTTTAAGTATTCTTTTTAAATCTGTTGTTATCTAGACAATAAAAGTACATAGCTATTAACCAATCAGAATCCAGGATGTTTGTATTAGGTGTAAATATAAATAAAAATTGTTAATCTGATAGTAGAATTATTTGACTAGGAAATGACAAATGTTTGGAGCCTATGAAAAGAGACACTACCTTCAATAATGAAAAAAAATGAATTTGACACAAATCATTCATCATGTTTTCTGTTGTAGCCAAGTCAACAAAATACAAGGAAACTTTCCCAAAGAGAACAGAGGGACTGTGATGTTATAGGTAAGGTTATTAATAGGAAAATTTGTTCTATAATATAAGATAAGTTTGTGTAATTTTGAAAACAAATCATATAATCATGGAGTAGGTGCAATAAGGTCCTAAAATGGATTCTTTTACTAGTTAGAATTTCAAATTAAAATTTATTGGACAATATCACAAGAATCATTGCTAAAATATAGGAATATTTCTGTTTGTTGAAAACTAACATGCTTGTGTTCTTTTCATGAGGTTAAAAAAAACAGATATTTTAATTTTCAAGGAAAAATCAAGGAAAACAGAGAACTTCAGTTGATATTTTTTAATTGAAAACATACAGCACATGTTTGAATATTAGTTTGATTTATCCTGTTCCCTATGTTCCTCGGTCTGAATTTAGTTGGAACCAGACAATTATGTCGAACTTCACCAAAATCTCTACTTATGGCCTATCCAGGTTGTTAGTTTTATTGCTTTATAAGAAGAGTTGCACAAAACTTCTGTCTCACTTTCTTATGTGTCATTTAAGAACTTGAAAGATTATTAGGGCCCCGCCTTTAGGCGTGTCGCCCTATAGTGATCAGTCTGTCTGTCCGTCTGTCTGTCCGTAACACTTTATGTCCGCTCCATATCTAGAGAACCATTATGATTTCATACTTTATACTTTACATGTTTATTAACCACCACTAGAGGGCATGTCATGATGTATGTACAACTTCCTAGGTCAAAGGTCAACGTCAAAAAAACTTTTGTTTCAGTTGACAACCCTGTGTCCTGTGGTGAAGATCGTGTCCGCTCTATATCTTGAGAACCATTATGATTTCAAAGTTATACTTGACATCCATTTTAACCAACACCAGAGGGTGTGTCATGATGTATGTACAACTTCCTAGGTCAAAGGTCAAGGTCAAAAACTTTGGTTTCAGTTGATAACCCTGTGTCCTGTGGTGAAGATCGTGTCCGCTCTATATCTTTAGAGCCATTATGATTTCAAAGTTTATACTTGACATCCATTTTAACCAACACCAGAGGGTATGTCATGATGTATGTACAACTTCCTAGGTCAAAGGTCAAGGTCAAAAACTTTGGTTTCAGTTGACAACCCTGTGTCCTGTGGTGAAGATTGTGTCCGCTCTATATCTTTAGAGCCATTATGATTTCAAAGTTTATACTTGACATCCATTTTAACCAACACCAGAGGGTGTGTCATGATGTATGTAAAACTTCCTAGGTCAAAGGTCAAGGTCAAAACTTTGGTTTCAGTTGACAACCCAGTGTCCTGTGGTGAAGATCGTGTCCGCTCCATATCTAGATAACCGTTATGATTTCAAAGTTTATACTTGACATCCATTTTAATCACCACCAGAGGGCGTGTCATGATGTATGTACAACTTCCTAGGTCAAAGGTCAACGTCAAAAAAACTTTGGTTTCAGTTGACAACCCCGTGTCCTGTTGTGAAGATTGTGTCCGCTCTATATCTTGAGAAATGTTATGATTCAAATATTATACTTGACATCCATTTTAACCAACACCAGAGGGTGTGTCATGATGTATGTACCACTTTCTAGTTCAAAGGTCTGTCTGTCTGTTGGTCTGTCCATCGCTAACAAATTTGATCCACACTATATTTTAAGAGGACAGCTGTTATTATTTAATACTTTATACCTGACAAACATTTTCAACTTAACATATATATTAACCAACACCAGAGAATGTGTCATAATGTATGCATCCTAGGTCAAAGGTCAGTCCGTCGGTCTGTCCATCCCTTCGTTGTTCTTAACAAATTGTGTCTGCTCTACCTCTTGAGAACCGTTATATTTTATACTTTATACTTGGTGGGTCATAATATATTGAAGGCATAATTCTAAAAATATGTGACAAATATCAATTGGGTAGCACCTTTAAACATATTGTTCAAACATCAATCCATATATCCAGAAGTCACCTTAGAGTAGTCAACAATGAGTTCACATCATGCAGTCATATCACTATTATACTATGAAAGTAAGTTGAGAATATTTATCAGTTTTAACTTAAAATCACACGTGAGACTATGTAATAACTTCAAATAATGCTTCATATCAGATTATCCATACAACTTATTTACCCCACGTTATTGACAGCGGGGCCCACAGAGATGGCTCCCATCTCAATGATATCTAGTTTCTCCTCAAAATATAGACTTATCATTCAGGGCCAAATATGGTCTTTACCAAACTAACTGCTTTGAGTACCCATATGGTACAAGCTTATAATCTTATACAAGTTTTATCATAACAAGTTTTACTTATCTGTTTACTTGTTATTGTTTCAGAGAGATTAATACACAGTTATTTCCTAATAGTCAAAAAGAATATACAAGATAATGTACCAAAAGCTATAATGCATTTCTTGGTAAACCATGTGAAAGACAATTTACAAAGTGAATTAGTTAGTCAATTATACAAGAAAGAAGAAATAGATTATTTATTAGAGGAATCAGAACACATGGCTACTAGGAGAAAAGAGGCACAAGAAATGACACAGGTAAATTTACAATTACTGAGGAGGAGATATATGCATTGTTTGTATATCACTTAGAAATAGTAAATTTTAACTTAGATGAATTTTAATTCTGTTTAGTTTATCCAGAGTTATTGGCCCTTAGCACAATATTATATTATCCTTATATGCTGATGTACATATGGGTATGACGTTCCATTGAATTATTTAGAATTATGCCCCTTTTCAACTTTAGAAATTTTTAATATCCAGCACCAACATTGTTACGACAATTCCAACATGTAGATGTGTATGTTGATATGCAATCATTTCCTGTATGTAGGAAGTACATGCATATTTGAATGTTAATTTGAGATGCAGGGGTATAATTATAGTATAGCTTACAGTTTGATTTTATAATTTTTTGTTAATATTCAGCAAAATAAACACACCCTGTGCAATCCTTAGGCATAAGAATGACTAACAAGAATATGTCCATAGTACTATATTTTCTATGTTCAGTGGACCGTGGAAATAATACATATAAAAAAATACCAGTCTTATTATATAAAAATATATAAAAATTATAGAAATACAATGAAACTGTACTTATTGGTAATGACATGAACGCTACTGAAAAATATATGTATTGTGTTAAAATATTTTCGTTGAATTTAGAAAACTTTTAAGTATGAATTGTATTTTATATTTCAGGCATTACAGAGAGCTAGTCATATAATTGGAGAAATTAGAGAAACTCATCTGTGGTGATTCATGAATATTATATACTAAGCCCTGAACTTTATAAATAAACTTGCAACTAGAATTACAATGATTACAGATATGGGTCCAGTTATAAGTTTGTGTTGGAGTCAGAGAAGAGCGTTGTAAATGTATCTGAATGTTGTATTTCTGGAATAACTAATTTTACATATTTATGATACCAATGGACAGCTTTATTGAAGATTAATGTTGTTTTTTTTATATTTTCATGCATTAAATCAGAGATTTGAGTTTGCTGTTCCAATGAAAATAAAACTAGTAAACTATTATTTGCAATCTTAGAATCGGTAAATACTAAAATGCAAAGTTATTATTTCCATTTTATTAAATCTAAACATTCTAAATGATTACCAAAGATGAGTCCATCCTAGTGCATAAAGTTGTATTACATTGTGTCATGGAATTGATGCAATGAACCTGTGAACAATGTCCAACTAGAATGTGCATAACAAATCCCATATTGTTTCTGTTTGTTTATCCCAAAGCTTTGTAATTGTAATTAATATTGTTGTGGGTACTAATTTTTATCATTAAGAAATTATTATCTTTCACCTTTTACAAGTGTTGTGATGTGAGGGTTAGCTTGATTTTTGTATGACCTAAACAAGGGAGATAATTCATTTAGGTAATTGTAGTTTTACAAAGTTTATTTGTATGTCATTTAAACCATCTTTTATCCTCATATCATCTGGCTTTTTCAAATTAATAGAATAAATGGTCAGTAACCCCAGCTTTTCTTTTCATAATTTGAATTAATACTTTATAATCTACATTCCTGCAAAATGTTGAAAATCCGTATAATTTCTCAAAACATTTCAACAATGAAAACATCATAATACAAAGTATGTGAAAATTAGAATAACTCCTGTTTTTCTGTCAAATTTCTATATGCTTAAATCTGGAAAAACAAGCATTTGGACATGAAACAAAAGTACTTCCCGCTTATGGCCCTTAATGTTACGTCACTAAACTTGTCTTTTATACCATTGAAGAAAATATTTTGTTAAAGTTGAGTGTGGATACGTGTGCTGTATCAGATTGACCAAGTGCTACAAGAGCATGAATGCATTTATGGTAGAAAGTTCTGTGCTGTAAATTTAAAAGTACTACAATTATGATTGATTTTTTTATACGACCGCAAATTTTGAAAAAATTTTCGTCGTATATTGCTATCACGTTGGCGTCGTCGTCGTCGTCGTCGTCGTCGTCGTCGTCGGCGGCGGCGGCGGCGTCGTCGTCGTCGTCGTCGTCGTCCGAATACTTTTAGTTTTCGCACTCTAACTTTAGTAAAAGTGAATAGAAATCTATGAAATTTTAACACAAGGTTTATGACCACAAAAGGAAGGTTGGTATTGATTTTGGGAGTTTTAGTCCCAACATTTTAGGAATAAGGGGCCAAAAAGGGCCCAAATAAGCATTTTCTTGGTTTTCGCGCTATAACTTTAGTTTAAGTTAATAGAAATCTATGAAATTTTGACACAAGGTTTATGACCACAAAAGAAAGGTTGGGATTGATTTTGGGAGTTTTGGTTTCAACAGTTTAGGAATTAGGGGCCAAAAAAGGGCCCAAATAAGTATTTTTCTTGGTTTTCGCACAATAACTTTAGTTTAAGTTAATAGAAATCAATGAAATTAAACACAATGTTTATGACCACAAAAGGAAGGTTTGTATTGATTTTGGGAGTTTAGGTCCCAACAGTTTAGGAATTAGGGGCCAAAAAGGGACCCAAATAAGCATTTTTCTTGGTTTTAGCACCATAACTTTAGTATAAGTAAATAGAAATCTATGAAATTTAAACACAAGGTTTATGACCATAAAAGGAAGGTTGGTATTGGTTTTGGGAGGTTTGGTCCTAACAGTTTAGGAAAAAGGGGCCCAAAGGGTCCAAAATTAAACTTTGTTTGATTTCATCAAGAATTGAATAATTGGGGTTCTTTGATATGCGGAATCTAACTGTGTATGTAGATTCTTAATTTTTGGTCCCATTTTCAAATTGGTCTACATTAAGGTCCAAAGGGTCCAAAATTAAACTTAGTTTGATTTTGTCAAAAAATTAATCGGTTGGGTTCTTTGATATGCTGAATCTAAAAATGTATTTAGATTCTTGATTATTGGCCCAGTTTTCAAGTTGGTCCAAATCGGGGTCCAAAATTAAACTTTGTTTGATTTCATTAAAAATTGAATAAATGGGGTTCTTTGATATGCCAAATCTAACTGTGTATGTAGATTCTTCATTTTTGGTCCTGTTTTCAAATTGGTCTACATTAAAGTCCAAAGGGTCCAAAATTAAACTTAGTTTGATTTTAACAAAAATTGAAATCTTGGGGTTCTTTGATATGCTGAATCCAAACATGTACTTAGATTTTTGATTATGGGCCCAGTTTTCAAGTTGGTCCAAATCAGGATCTAAAATATTATATTAAGTATTGTGCAATAGCAAGTCTTTTCAATTGCACAGTATTGCACAATGGCAAGAAATATCTAATTGCACAATATTGTGAAATAGCAATATTTTTTTTTAATTGGAGTTATCCTTCTTTGTCCAGAATCAACTCAAATCTTTGTTATATACAATGTATATTCACTTTTTACTACCAACTGATAAATTAAAATAATCTTTACCATTCAGTGATAACAAGCAGTTTTTTTTACATCTTAATATCTTATGATGTATTTAAATGAGTAGTTATTGTTGCAAACTCCATTAGAAATTTAATTGAGATTAATTTGGAATAAGGGAAAGGGGGATGTGATTTAAAAAATTGGGTTCAATTTTCTCATTTGAAATGAAATTTCATAAATAAAATGAAAATTTCTTCAAACATTTTTTTGAGAGGATTAATATTCAACAGCATAGTGAATTGCTCTAAGAGAAAACAAAATTTTTAAGTTCATTAGAACACATTCATTCTGTGTCAGAAACCTATGCTGTGTCAACTATTTAATCACAATCCAAATTTAGAGCTGAATCCAGCTTGAATGTTGTGTCCATACTTGCCCCAACCGTTCAGGGTTCAACCTCTGCGGTCGTATAAAGCTACGCCCTGCGGAGCATCTGGTTTACGTATTTGCTATGTAATTTGAACTACTTTAATATGCTAAGTTTAGAAATTATTTTGTTTTGATGAAGACAGATTATTCTTGATTTGTATAACATGAATGTATGATGTTTTTATCACTAAATACAATATAAACATAATAAATAGAATAATTAAAATACCTCTTAAAATGTAGCAATAGTATTTGTATCTTCTAAGACCTAGAATTTGTGTCTGTATTTAGACATGTTAGATATAGCTAGTAGTCAATAAGCCTTAGAATAACCTTCATTTAGACAAGAACTAACAGGTACCTAGTATTATAGTGATATTGGTCTTGAAAAAGTAACTGAATTTGACTACTCAGGTTTCAGAAGTAATTTAAAATGTTTCCTATTTATTATTGGATATTATAAGTAGTAATTTGCACGGTAAAATACTAACAACTATAAATATAATCATCATAAATTATGACATTTGGGTCATAAGATGCCAAAAAAATATTGTTCTTTTAAAGTATTTATGCATTAGATATTCATATAAAAATAATGTAGTATCCATAATAGGTGTTGTCAATTTTTTTCATAAAAGTCGTAGAATAAGTGCTGTCCCGGAAATCAAATAACTACACTTCCAAAAAAAATGTACAGTACACATTGCCTGATTTCTTAATGAGAATGAGGGGGAAAAAATATATGTTTGATCAAAATTGCTATTAGAATTTATAATTGTACATAGACAATTCAGCAGTACATATAGAAATACAAATATATATCATGTCAGATTGGTTGTCATCCATCAATAATAACCTTTTAGTATTACGATTGCATAATCTAAATTAGAAACATATTTGCTATATTTATTTTGACAATCTATGAGTATTCTTCTTTCCTTTTGGTTATTGGTGCATTATTTTATTATTATTCATTATTCAGAACCAGACATTTTCAGGAAGCAAAGTTGTATTATGAAATTTCCTAGTCTAGCCTATAAACGTATTTACACTTGTATGCATATTTGTCCCACATTATGTAATATCACAAATGTTCCAGTAAAATTTGACTTCACAATTTAAAAACTATTGTTATTGTTGTTTTAAAACAGGGTATTCAAAGCCGATCTAAGGCCATTCAGAGACAAAATTTAGCTAAATACCAAAAGTGTAAATATGTTTATTCTTTATTTTTCATTTTTCAATTAGTCCTTCAAGTTCTAGAGGAGATCCACACGTAGCCTCTGGCTGTTGGCAATCCTCTTTAAATAAATAAAGAATTAAATTAAGTTTTTTATTATATATTACTTCTGTGATTATATATGACAATTGATTTTTTTAGATAGGCCTTTTTTTGGTTCATAGAGATTTAGTATGTTGGATATCAAATGTAATATCAACATATGACATTTGATATGCTAATTTCATATTTGTATTTCTTTTCAAATTCAACACTTTGCTGACACTGCTTTGTGTAATAGAATACTTTCCTTCTGACAAAAAGGATGTATACGAATGTTTGAATTAATTTAAGTATGTTAATTCAGTGTTAATTCATGTGTTTTTAATGTACAATGTAGGTATGTATACACATCTTTCCCAAACCGGTAATGTACATCTAAAAATTAAAAAAAATAAGATTATGCTGAAGTGTTTGAGTCATAATTATAACCTCCTGATAATAGATTGAATGATCATGTAGATAGGGAGTTTGGAAGAGTATAACAAATAGGTCTACTGTTATACCACTGCTCAGATTAGTGAAAGGGTATGAAGCCATCTTACTAGTTCATTTCTGCCACATTCTGTATGTGCCTGTCCCAAGAAAGGAGCCTGTAAGTCAGTGGTTATTGTTTGTTGCAGAGTATATTGGTTTTTCGTTTCATACATGTTCATAAATTAGGCCATTAGTTTTCTTTGTTTTCTTTGTTTTACAATAGTTATTTTGGGACCTTGTAAAGCTGACTATTTAGTATAGGTTTTGCTCATTGTTGAGAGTCATACAGTGACCGTTTAAATTTCTCTGTCTCAAAGCACAGTATAAAACAATAAACAAATACGATAATCAATATACACTCAAGTGTAAAGTCCTGACTTGGGACAGGCACTTATAGAATGTGGCAGGGTTAAACTTGTTTGAAGGTGTCAACTGCCAACCCTCCTGTGTGGCAGGTTTCATATAACCTTGACTTTATTTGCATGGTTCATTGGTCAATGCTAAGTTTTTGTTTTGCCTGTTTTTCTTCACTATAAGCAATAGGATCAATCATCACTATATTTGGTGTATGGATTAATTGTTAGTTGTATATGTCTGTCTGGCATAGTTCATCTGACCTTGAGCTGATTTTCATTGACATTTGAAAATGTAAAATTTATGTGATACTTGCATTAAACCTTCATATTACAGAATTTTAATGTATATTAAATCAGAAGTTTTTAGTACTTATGTAATTTTCACAGATAATAGAAATTCACTGGTCAACTAATTGGTTGATAAAATAATTGTATGGTAGAGACATGAATTCATTTGCCCCAAAGTGGATCATCAGGTTCAAAAAGCTTTAATTTTGACAATTTTTCGAAGTATGAGGGATGCTGATATAGGAATACAGCTGTAGAATTTAGAGGGGACCCAACTCAACACATTAACTCCAACAGTTCTAAGATTGGAGTGAAACTGATATGGGTACAGCAGTCTAAAGAAGGTTATTTGGAAAATTTTACAAATTTCACAATATTCTCTGATTTTTCACTTTAACTGGACCTGAAGGCCAATCGAGCCAAATAATGGTGGTTTGGAAAAACCTGTCATATGTTGTCACAGCATGGTAAGGGTTAAGCACTGTTGTGAAAATCTTGGCAATAAACTCTAGATTTTCATGTAGATTTTTATGCAGAAAATTTCAATGGTAGGGCAGAATCAGTGTCATTATGCTACAATAGGTCATTAATTTTCAAAATTCCATAACTTCTGCAAAAAATTGTCAAATCAAGCACATGATGACAAACAACCATTGAAAATGTTCTCTGAACATGCATAGTTATGGACTGGTAGAAACTATGAAAACAAGCATTTTTTTTTTTGGAAAACATATATCAACACCAATCAATCAAAATCAGAAACAAATCACAACCAGATGCTCTGCAGGTCGCAGCTTTATAAGACAGCAGAGGTTGAACCCTGAACAGTTGGGGCAAGTACGGACACAACATTCAAGCTGGATTCAGCTCTAAATTTGGATTGTGATTAAATAGTTGACACAGCATAGGTTTCTGACACAGAATGAATGTGGTCTAATAAACTTAAAATTTTGGTTTTGCCTTTGAGCAATTAACTATGCTGTTGAATATTAATCCTCTCAAAAAATGTTTGAAGAAATTTTCTTTTTATTTATGAAATTTCAAATGAGAAAAATTGACCCCCCCCCCCCCCTATATTTTTTTCACATCCCCTTTTCCTTTATTCCAAAACCGATCTCAATTCAAATTTCTAATGGAGTTTGCAACAATAATTACTCATTTAAATACATCATAAAATATTAAAATGTAAAAAAAGTGCTTGTTATCACTGAATGGTAGATTATTTTAATTTATCAGTTGGTAGTAAAAGTGAATATACATTGTATATTGTATAAAACAATGATTTAAGTTGATTCAACTACTATTCTGGACAAAGAAAGATAACTCCAATTGAAATTGTGCAATTAGATATTTCTTGCTATTGCGCAATACTGTGCAATTGAAAATACTTGCTATTGCACAATACTGTGCAATCGAAGATTTCTTGCTATTGCGCAATACTGTGCAATTGAAAATTTCTTGCTATTGCACAATACTGTGCAATTGAAGATTTCTTGTTATTGCTGAGTACTGTGCAATTGAAAATTTCTTGCTATTGCACAATACTTAATATAATAATTTTGGATCCTGATTTGGACCAACTTGAAAACTGGGCCCATAATCAAAAATCTAGGTACATGTTTGGATTCAGCATATCAAAGAAACCCAAGAATTCAATTTTTGTTAAAATCAAACTAAGTTTAATTTTGGACCCTTTGGACTTTAATGTATACCAATTTGAAAACAGGGCCAAAAATTAAGAATCTACATACACAGTTAGATTTGGCATATCAAAGAACCCCATTTATTCAATTTTTGATGAAATCAAACAAAGTTTAATTTTGGACCCCAATTTGGACCAACTTGAAAACTGGGCCAATAATCAAAAATCTAAGTACATTTTTAGATTCAGCATATCAAAGAACCCAACAGATTCAATTTTTGTCAAAATCAAACTAAGTTTAATTTTGGACCCTTTGGACCTTAATGTAGACCAATTTGAAAACGGGACCAAAAATTAAGAGTCTACATACACAGTTAGATTCATATCAAAGAACCCCAATTATTCAATTTTTGATGAAATCAAACAAAGTTTAATTTTGGACCCTTTGGGTCCCTTATTCCTAAACTGTTGGGACCAAAACTCCCAAAATCAATACCAACCTTCCTTTTATGGTCATTAACTTTGTGTTTAAATTTTATAGATTTCTATTTACTTATACTAAAGTTATGGTGCTAAAACCAAGAAAATTGCTTATTTGGGACCCTTTTTGGCCCCTTATTCCTAAACTGTTGGGACCTTAACTCTCAAAATCAATACCAACCTTCCTTTTGTGGTTATAAACATTGTGTTTAAATTTTATAGATTTCTATTTACTTAAACTAAAGTTATTGTGTGAAAACCAAGAATAATGCTTATTTAGGCCATTGTTGGCCCCTAATTCCTAAGCTGTTGGGACCTAAACTCCCAAAATCAATACCAACCTTTCTTTTGTGGTCATAAACCTTGTGTCAAAATTTCATAGATTTCTATTAACTTAAACTAAAGTTATAGTGCGAAAACCAAGAAAATGCTTATTTGGGCCCTTTTTGGCCCCTAGTTCCTTAAATGTTGGGACCTAAACTCCTAAAATCAATCCCAACCTTCCTTTTGTGGTCATAAACTTTGTGTTAAAATTTCATAGATTTCTATTCTCTTTTACTAAAGTTAGAGTGCGAAAACTAAAAGTATTCGGACGACGATGACGATGCAGACGACGACGCCAATGTGATAGCAATATATGACGAAAAAATTTTCTTCAAATTTTGCGGTCGTATAAAAAGCAAGTTTAACTACTGTGAAGTAAAATTAACAAAATATAATAAGCTCCAATTTTATTTTTCCCAAATGAATTCATAACATTAACATCATCTTAAACAATATTTTCCTGTTATAAAAAAAAAGTACAATTCTACATTGATATATAACAAGTAGCTGTCTATAAATTTGAAACTTTTGCAATTTAATGAAATGGCTTTCAAATAATGCCTTTTTGTTGAATCTAGTATAAATTATTACAACACTTGATTCAACTTCACCAGGGAATACACCACCCTTTTATATTGCCTCCTAAACGCTACTGAAGTCTCTCTCCTTGCATCAGAAATCATTTGTTAAAATACAGGACTTCAAACAAAACTGGAAGTTAATGCAACTTACAACAATATTTTACTCTAATGCAATTCTTTTCTAAATTAGATTTTTAAAAGGATGACCTAGTATGTGTGCAGGGGGATTACACTCACAATTTACCTGGTGGAATACTCTGTGACATTTCAATTTATTTAAAATTTCATTTAGTAGGCATGCTTACACAATTACGTTAGAATAGAAATAACTGCAATTTATTTAAATACTGGTCAATCATAGATTTTGCAGCTGCAAATTTGTTTCCCAAAATGCATAACTGGAAAAATGTATTTGCAACTGTAAAATCAAAGATTGAAATTGCTATGTTTAGAAATAGAACACAATATTTGCTTCCACCTAATTAATGCAAAAAGCCCTCAAAAACTTTTAAATATAGTTTAAACTGTAATTGACTCAAAAACAACAACAAAATTTTAATATGATAAAAATATTAAACTGTTATTGAATTATAATTATCATGTTAAGTAACAATTAAGTAAAGGTGCCACATTTCAGTGAGTTTTCCTCAATCAAGATTTTTGATGCTACATGTATATACCAAGAATAAGTTTTCTCCATTTGAACTGTAAACCAGCTGATTTTCTCAGATACTTTATTTCACTTTAATATCTCTGACTGACTTCACAGAAATTTCTTTTTTTTTTTATGTTTTATATTTCAATTGAAGATTCAACTTTTTAATATTCACGCTATTTATCAAATCATCAAAGGTGTGAAGAAACTTGGTTTACACTTGCTGGCAAAGACATTGTTTTTATTCAACTTGATTAAAATCAAATAGATGTGTAGTGAAGATATGAATAAGGTCTCAATAAATATACAACTAAAAACTTGACTGTTTTAAATAAATAAAGTTTGTTTTTCAAGATTTGAAATATAAATGATCTATATCTATTTAATAAAAAAAAACCTACATATTCAGATTGTGTTACACCACTAGCACATGGAATATATGATGACAGCCAGTTTTTATTTGTGGATGAATACGGGAGTACCTGGAGAAAATCACAATCCTTCAGCAGGAAAACTAGTCAATTAAATTAGGAGTGAAATGCACCCAACATGAGCAAGGCTTCAACTCACAATCTCAGTGTTGACAGGCTAGTGATGGCTGTAGATGAATTATTCAAACAACACAGCCACCGAGATCCTTGTACATTTTATAACAACTACTTTGGGCGTGTTTAACGACGTTGACTACCCATGAGGTCTTGCACAGTCGGTATTATAACAAATGCTAATTGGTTAAAGAAAATTACAATGTTAAATCAAAAATCCTATATTATATTTCACTATTGTCGTATTTTTCATTCACGTCATAATTTTACTTGACTACCTGAAATGTGGCTCACTAATGAATTCACAAATTTTAACAGTTTTCAAGAAGAAAAAAAATATGAAAAATAGAATCTAGTGAACAGATAGTTTCTAATGAGAGAAAATGCAAAGAAATAATAATTCGCTAAACTCTGAGTTCAAAAATATCATACTTAGTACTATACTCTTAATCTACAACAAACCATTTTATCTAATGAACTCAAAAACAATAAAAAAAAAAAAATATACAAAAAATACAAATATCACATAAACTATATTATCTTATGTTCAACAAATCATTGCTGATTACTATGATTCAAATGTAATCATGATTATATAAATAGAAATCTATTTTACAGGGGGACTTTGAATAACATGAAATATTTGTTACAATAATATGATATACTGACTATCAAAAATGTATGAAATTATTCTTTTTGCAACTGTTTTGAAAACAGTTGGATATTTAAAATCTCAAAAAAGATCATCTAAAGGATATTATTTGATATACAGTTGAAATAAAATTGAGAGTGGAATTTTATTACATTTTCAATCTTAAAATTTAAGGGACAAAAAAAAGAGGGATTTATCATACATTCTCATTTAAAGTGAAATGTTCACTTTTAAAACAATCTACTGAGAAAAACTATAAAATTATTTTAGGACAAAGTAACAAATGAAAAAAGTTACATTGTTCTTCTTAATTAGAAAAAAAGTATCGTTTCAAGGTTTTGCATGTCAGAACAGATAAATTTGTGATATGTCTCATTTATAATATTAAGGCATTAACATAGTCCTTTGACCGGCTGTATGTATAAATAGGTACTAATGTTATAAGGTACAAAGCCTTCTACAAAATTTTGTACATGATTTTGTACATTAATCTTATCAAATCATTAGACTAAAAGGTAGAAAACAAAATTTCCATGACTTTTTATAATGTTTTTATTATTTATTTCTTACCTTTCAAATCAAAATAGTTTGACAATACTTAGAACAGCAGATTGTACTGATAATTTACATTTTCAATGTTCAATGTCGTGCAACTTATAAATATTTTTAATATTCATTATACAAAAATACATTTCATAATAATATCTTTTAAACAACAACTAATAAGAAATACATTCAGAACACCATAATATAATAACCCTCAGAATCACTTTATAATGTCAAAAGACCATCTAAACAAGTGGCTCCTTTTCTTCTATTGGAACTTTCTCCTGTGATGGTGTACCACCTGGTCTCATTAACACTCCTCCTTTTATTACTGGTTTCTGAGATTCTGACGTATGCAAACTAAAAGAAAAAATCAAATTAAAAATAAATTCAGCTTTTAGTATTAGATATTTTCCTATAATTTTATTGAGCACATCGATGGCCTATTATAAAAACAAACCCAATATACAAATGTACAGATATTTGCAGATATATGATGATAACATTTCTGTTATTTTGTTTTTGGTTTTTTAAACTACTGAAACTAGCAATTAAATGTAGCTTTTCTTTTTTTTAAACATTTCATCCTTTTTTTCTATTTTCTCAGATTTAAAGATTAATTAATCAAAAGAAGGAGTTTGACAACTTTTAGAAAGCACAATACATTGTTTAAAATATGAAAAGATGACCATTCTTGAGCTTTTACACAGTAATACAAACTGTATGTTAGTTGGATTAAGATACAAACAATATAAGTAATGCAGAGCTATTATTCAGTTCCATACAACTAGTCATACTTTGAAAGAATGAGATAATGCATACCTATTAAAAATTCATTTTCTTTTAAGATTTATTAGAAATAAATAAATGATTTTAACATATGAATTTTTGGTTCACACTTTGAGTGAAATAAACTGGTTTTATATACTTAATGTAAACATGTAAAATTAAAATGGAAAATTATTTTTAGTTTGCATACAATTAGGGTCATAGGCGGATCCAGGGGGGCTGGGGGGCCCAGCCACCCATTTCGAGGGAAAAATTTGGTTGATTATTTAGGGACTCACTGAAGCGGGCCCCCCACTTTGGTCAACCAGAGGGCCCCCCCCCCCTTACGAAAAGTTACGGAACCGCCACTGAGGGTTGAGCAATCTGTATCTCCTTCAGGCATTTGTCAGGGTGTTGACATCAGTAAATGTACTTAAATTGGTATCTCTAACATACAAAAATTGTAAACATTTGAATTTCTTTGATTTCTTTGATGTATATCACTTGATATACAAATTGAAATAATTTGATTTCAGTTAGAAATTTGAATATCATCTAATAAAATTACATTTTGTTGTTTAAAATATCCAGATACTCATAAATAAATTCTCTTCTTATCATAATAAAATTCACAATGTTGGTTTAAAAATTTAAAATATTTGGAAAGCTTTTGCAAGTTTATCTTAGCAGGTTATGCATAAAATGATGTCATCCAGACAATATTTGAAAACATTTAATCAATGGAATGACAAGAGTGTATTTAGCTATGGCAACATCTGACTATTTTCTATTACATCATATAGATATCAATAAGTACATTAATTATGAATTATGGTAAATACAATATGGAGGCGTTATATTAAATTGCTGAGCTTTAACAGCTATACTTTTTGCACTATTAGGTTGTGCTGTCACATAAAGGCTCATTGATACTATATAAGCTAACTTCACACCATCAATCATAAAACATTCATGCAATGTTATTACATGACATGCTTTTATTAGATAAGGGCCATCTATTTTGTATGTATTCACAATTTCTATGACAAATTTTAGAGCTGGCCATTAGGTGTAGGCACTTGTTTATAACAACATTTTTAAAGTACAAAAGTAGTAACTTCTAAATGTTTAATAATGGCCAATTTTTGTTGTTTGTTTGCTGTAACACAGACATTTCCCTCCTTTCAAAACCCATTTAAATTTACAGACTTTACTACTGTGACTGTCCCCCTTTTCACATATTACTGTTATAGAATTGTAGCTTCAAAGTATCAATGAGCCCCGAGACATTTACTAATACGGGTCACACAACAATACCTTTTAACTCAAGCTTTAATAACACTACTTCCTGGATTCACAGATTTTACCATACTGAAAAATACAATCAAACCTGTAGGTTGAGACCATTTTTAACAGAAATTATAGTTTTCTATTTTCCTCTTTTTCTTTTCCTTGAATTTTTGATAAGATGTGGACATTTCAATTTTCTGTGCTATAAATTAGTATAGATATATGGCAAAAATCTACAAGCAGTATCAAGGTCTATTGAAAGAAGTTATATTTTTTTCTTCACAAACAGGTTTGATGGTATGTTAACCACATCAATATTACCTTAGCTGCGGAACCGTAACTCTTATGGTACATATTCTTTATTTTTTTATTTTGCAGCCCATAAAAAAATCCATAGCTCTATGGTATACAAATTGTTAAAAATATCAAATGACCTAAGAGCTACAGTTCTGCAGCTAATATTAGCTTTGCCCATTCCAACAACATGCAGATATTCTACTGAAGAATACAAACTAATTTTGAAGAACATGTGACTCAATCCCAATAACAAAGAAAGTTTTTTACACTTTTTCACACATAATTGCAGATATTAGTTTTTGCTAATGATTTGACCTGTTTAAAATGGAAAAAGAAAAATTAAATTCAAAATAGCATTGTGAAATGAAAGCCTAGCCTAAGCTTTATATAGTAACTAAAGCACCAAGTATACACATTCCAATAAAAAAAGAAAAATTTATATATGCTGAAAGCCATTCTTCCACCCTATGATATATCCAATAGTATCTGCAAATATCAGTAGATTTATAGGCCCCTTTAAAATGACAAAATTGTCACAAAGCAGAAGGTACATACTATTAAAGGCCAACTAAATCCAAAATGGATTTTTTTTCTTCAAATTTTTGTTATGTGGAATCGTACAATTTTTTTATATTGTGAATTTAAAGAGCCAATATAAGTTTCCAAATGTACCTTCTCCTCTCAATGAAATATCATATACATGTACCACCTCTTTTAAATACAACATTCTTTAATCTTATATTCTAGAATATATTAATAGCAACTAACAACTAAATGACTTACAGCACAACCTTCAACACAGAATATTTGTGAGAAATTTGAAAAATGAGAACAATAATTTAAATGTTATTCAATATATGGTATATATCAGAAATGGTAAAACATAGATAGTTGTGTGTACAGTCATGTGTTTGTTAAGCATACAAAGAGGCAGTGGTGGCCATCTAACAATCTATCTTCTATGATGAAAAATATGTATTGTGACCTTAACCTTTGACCAACTGACCAAAATATCTACAGTGCTCTTCTTCATTCAAAGGGCATGGGGTATTCTCAAACTTGGTGAGTGTTGGATATACTGTTCAAAAGATGTAACATGGAAACAAAATTTTGCTCTTAATTTAGTCTATCAATTCCTGCTGTGACCCTGACTTTTGACATAGTGACCTACAAATCCAAAGAGGACTTCCTCAACCCATGGGGCAATAACAAAGCAACTTTGGTAAGCATGGTACGAGTACTAAATGTTTTTAAAATTTGAGCCTGTCAATTACAGCTGTGACCTTGACCTTGACCTTTTAAATTTAAGCCGAAAAATCATTATCCCCAGTTTAGTATATTTCTAGGAGTAGTAACCCATTTACCCTGACCCTACCCATTACACCTGTAAACTTCACACAATGTTTTCCTAAGTTCCATGGTTGTTGCTAGTGAAATATTGAATTCTGTAGATAACCCATGATGTTTGTGATTAAATATTTAATCCATTTACAATTTTATCTGATTAGTTGCAATCATTTTACCGGTAGTAGAAACATCAATTTACTGCCACATTTACAATGAATGGTACAAGTAATCTAGCTATACAAATGACCCACATTGACGTCACACTATCTATGATGTAACTCTCACAACATTGAGCGCCAAATTAGAGCTATTCCAGTTCCTGTCTCTGGTTTTATAAAATGTCTTATATTTTACTACCTAAAGGGTTCTACCAAAGGTTCTACCCTACGCCCTGTTAAAATATAAGGTAAGTTTGAGGACACAGATAGGAAGCCTGCATGGATAGGGAATATTACAAGTACTATTTAAATTCTAGTCAGTCTGTTTTGTAACACATGGTGCAAGAGTTATGGACACATATTGGATGCTAATTTAACTTGTAGTCTGTCTGTATTGCAACACATGCTGTTAGAGTTATGGACACATATTGGATGCCTTCTTATGTTTACCATTTTTGTATTTGTCAATCTGTTTTGCAAGAATAGTAATTAATTTCCTGGTTCAACCTGTATCACAAGAAAGAATGGTGATGAAATAATGACCATAAATGTCTATAGAATAATGAAGGTCAGTACTTCTGAACATTTTAACATGGAAACAGATATTGCTAGTGTAAGTTGTCAAACAATTTGTTTGTCCAGTACTAGTCTACTTGACAATATCGGACACTTTTTTAATGTGAAGACCACATATATAAAATACAACATACATGCATCTCCCATAATTCCACATGAAATAAATAATTAGAAATTACAGCAGTAAGAAAAATCTGCTATCTTTATGGTGAGGGAGCATATTATCCTGACATAATATATTCCTTTTCAACTTTTCAACTTCACCAAATCTATTTAGATGTCTCTGATGTGAGAAATTTTTTTTCCTCTATTGTTCTCATTTATTTCCACAATTGATGGACAAAGTATTCATGTTCATCCTGTTTAGGGCAAGGTTTTTACAGTCCATACCAGGTGAGAATATGCATGCCCATCCCTCACCCCCTAATTAGTGTTCAATAATTGTCCCCTTAATTTTTACCCAAATATCCAAAGCATCTCAAACATTTCAAAGCCTCAAAATTGCATTTATTTTGAAATTATACAAACTACCCAAAAAATAGATATATAAAGTAAAGCAAAAAATAAACCATTTTCACCCTCAATAACTCAATCATTTTAAAAGAAGAAACTAAAAGGGAGGATGACAAATCAAAAACTAGGATTTTGAGATAGGGCTGTGTCAGAACCAATGGTACTGCAAGAAGCTGAGCATAGACCACATATATGTAAAGACACCCATTTTGCCTTGCAAATTAGTGAATTTTGTTATTAAAACAATTTAGTAATGTTAACAAACATTATGGATACATTATTTTCCATCATTTCTAGCTTGAAATACTTTTATAATAAAACCTCCCTGGAAAACAAAATTCTTGAGTACAGAATGCTAAAATGAACAGCTTTTTACAGTATACTTGTATTCTACATTTGAAATCCCAACATGGATCCAATTTGTTAAGTATACCTACTAGCTCTGTTTAATTAACAAATAATTCCTGTAAATGAATGCTATCTTCTTACTGTTTGTACACAATAGACTAAGATTGCACAAGTGCTTTGAAAAATATTACATTATAAAGTTGAGCTGAGTCCATAATATTAAATTCAAACAGTATCCAAGAGTCCCTATACAGCATTATGATACTAAAATTAATAGATTTGAGGCCACTGTCAAGGGTTCTTAGTTACATCATTAATGGACATATTAAGTAAGCATTATTCTATGGCATACTATTATTTCACGTTGAAACACCAACTTCCAGACTTTTTCTAACACAGGTTACCAAAAGAATAAAAAGTCATTTTTGATGATGTGTTTCTCAACACACACCATTATTGACTATGAAATTGTAAGTTATTATCCCTCTATGAGTGCCATGCTTAACCAACATTTCAAATAAAACACCAACATTCAATTAGATTCTAGAGAAAATCTATCTACTACCAATAAGCAACAGCGAAAGCTTTCCATAATGACAGCACAAAAAGGTCTATCACATATGATTCATACCTGAATAGCCATTGCTGTGACAATGCAGCTAAAAATAGAAATCCTACACAGCACTGGAATATAACCTTCATTTGTAAATTCTAAAAAATAAAATTGGAACACATTTTTTTATTTTTACCTTTTAAAAAACAATAAACTTATGCAAATTGTTTTTTTTATAATAGACATTAACATTTTGACCATTGATCATTCAAAATTAAACTATCTAGAAAATGCTCTTTTAGCTGACTGATTTATTTATTTATATATAAAATGCAATCCCATATAAATGGTTCAAAGCAACTACATTTCTCATCTCATACTGAATAATCATGTTACTATTGTTCAACCATCTTACGGTCAAACTATCAATCTGACAATCTGGTTTACTGAAACTAAATCTTTTAAAAGTTTTATAATTCTTACCATGTGAGATAATAAGAATTTAAAACATTAAAATATTTCTTCAAAATAATTCCCTATGCTATGAATTGAATAAAATAATATAAAAATTAGAATTCTAAAGGTCAAGGTTATATATAAAATACAAAATGATTTACTAACCTGAAGTAAAATGGCAACTACTATCATGTTCAATGGAATTCTGAAGAAGTTCATTATGGTGGCTCTGGCTGTAAAACACAAATACAAATTAAGTTTCCTTTATACTGACGATATGTCAATATGAAATCACTGGGTATGAATTATAATGATAACTGTATCATATTTGGCACAATCAAAATTCACTGATTTTATCCAACATCTTATTTCATGTAATAGTGTGTATGATTGAAAATGAATCATCAAGACCTAGTTACAAACTAATAAATCTAAATAAACTGTACAGTGACCTGTAGTTGTGAGCTTCTACATAATTTTGGTCTATGGTGGAGAGTTGTCTCATCTACAATCATTTTTATAATAAACAATTTCATTTACTTAAAATGTAAATATTATTGAAAAACACTTACTTTCTTCAGGTACATATTTGCCTCTCATCTGTCCCAGAGATGGCCAAAATATTCCTACACAGCACTCAAATACCAAGAAACCAATAAATACTACCAATTGATTCTGGAAATAAAATAAATTATAATTCTTCAAATCAGCTAGCTATCAACAAAGACATATCTTGCCAATGCATTATCACAAACTTTTACAAATGTCTACACGTGTAAAACAAAAAAAAATCACCACACAAATGACATCAATGGCTCCTTGTTTTCAGATGGGTTGTGAATACTCATTTGTTCTCTCATCTTTCTTTCTTTAATGTAGTTTTGGAAAGTTTGATATCTTCTCCTTTTTCTGTGATGTTTAATGGCAGCCTAACCTTTACAATAAGAAACGATAAAAAAATGTTGAATACCATCATAATTAGAGAGAACTAGCTTATTTGAAAGGGCAATTGTATGTCTTTTCAGAAAGCAGATGATGAAATTATACTTTTTTCTATGCAAAACAGCAAGTTATTCTAACCCCTTAAAAGAAAAAGTGTGTCTTAGTCATGGTTTGTCATTTTTGCCTTTAGATATTCATCGAGTAATACTTACGCCTTTAAAAATGATGGGTGTGGCTATTGAGTAATACTTACGCCTTTAAAAATAATGGGTGTGGCTAATGATGCTGATGCTACTACTAATACAAATCTGGAAAAAAATTAATGGCTTATATTATACCTACAGAAATAAACTGTATAATTCTATTCAATCAGATTGATTGATTGATTGTTGGTTGCTTAACATCCAGTGGCAAATATTTTATGCATGTTCAGGACGAGTATTCAATCAGATAGAAGAAACAGTATAAAACTTCTTATCTGCTATAAAAAAAATAATCTCTAAAGAAAAGTCAAGTAATGAAGGCAATGTTTTAAGTTTATACTTTTATCCAATTAAATTAAACACATGTACTGTTAAAGAATCAATGAATAAAGAGAACCTCTCATTCTTTTATAACCATTATATTAATAGCAAACTTTTATTTCCTAGAGCATTAAATGTCATTTTGATTATAATGCTCATCATCATGAATCATTCAGCTTATACAGCATGTTCAACTAAAATATTGGTAGTAGGTATACTCCTATCAATAGACCTTATCGCTATTCCCAGCCAACCCTATTCCCAGCCAACCCTATTCCAAGCCGACCCTATTCCCGGCCGACCCGAGAAACTGTACCGCTTGTTCCACTAAAATATTGGTTGTAGGTATACTCTTATCAATAGACCTTATCACTATTCCAAGTCAACCCTATTCCCAGCTGACCCTATTCCCGGGGGACCCGAGAATCTGTACCGCTTGATGTCATACAACAATCAGTTTTCTTTTGTGTCGTCAAAATTTTACGGGAACCTGAGTGATGTACAGTAATTAGTGACAAATAGTTATATGGTGTATAGTATTCTGAGTTTGGTCACATATGTATCTAATGAATAAACATGTTTTCCATCTAAAATTACATAACTTACCTCATGAAAGATTCTGGAGATGAATATTTTGACAGTAACTTAAATAACGAAGATCCTATCATGATGGAAACCTACAAAAAAACAATTACATTGAAAATCACTGAGAAATGATTTTGATAAGGTGCCATTTTTGATTTACTTTAACTCAACTGAATGATATTAAAAGTGGATACTGAGGTCTAAAAAAACTAGTTTAACCTGTTGTAAGATCATGTGCTTGTCCCAATTCAGGAACTTCATCAGAGATTTTCAGACATTTGTGGAATTTTCTACTGCTTCTGTTCAATTTACTCATAACTTTGTGGTTTTCAACTTTTAAGCGATATAATAGAACATTTTCTAAGCTCTAAATATTGTTCAGTTTTCATGTTGTCCCATTAATATCTACCCAGCGTTTCGTTTTACTCATATGATATACAAATGAAGACATACCATAAAACCAGCAAATATATGACCATGAGGTATGGTTTCAGATGATGATGCTAACAGACGCCTTGCAGTCCCTGTTGTACTGGGCTCTGATGGAGTAAGGGCTGGGGTCCATTCCAATACAAATATATACATAGAACCTTCAAACAAGGACTGGATCATTCCTAAACATAATATCTTTGGATCTAAAATGAAAATTACTTTATGAAATAAACGAAATCTTTCAAATAACCAATTCAACATCATTTAAGTAGATTGGCATTGGCATTTTAGGAAAAGGACAAAAATAAATGTACACCAAAGAAGGAGCACTATATAATAAAATTCTGTTGAAGAAAGTATTTTAAAATATTTAATTAAAGATATAACTTAAGACTAATTTAAATATCTATTCCTGCTTACATTGGAAAATTATTATCTTAAAATCGCCTTCCTTTCTAATACCCATCAAATATTTACAGAGAATGTAAAGCAAGTAACAATTAAAAGCCTTCAAGTCTTTAAAGGACTATTAATAAATTTGTGACTTTTTTGTAAATTTTCATTTGATTTCATTGATTTCTGTTAAGGAGAACACAACCTAAAACTATTTTTTTTATCAAAACCTACATATTCAAAGGGGAGATAACCCACCTGTTTTTATAGATTTCCAGGCTTCAGAAAAGCTGTGTCCAATATTTGTAGTTCTATCACCATAGTTTTCTGTCCATGTGAACACAACAATAACTGTCATGATCATTAAAACTGTTAATGCCACATCAAATGGTGCACTGGAATAGATAAACAAAATTCAATATCATTATAAAAAGAAATATTGGCAGATTATAGCAATGTCCATAAAACTGATTGCACAGGCCTCCCATAAATTCTGCCAGAAAAAATCAACAGCATAAAATAGTCGTTGCCAGTTTAACATATTTGCATTTTAACATCCTTCCCCCTCTTTTCTTCTAAGCTTTATTATTTTTATGCAATAAAAACATTTCCATTCCATTCAAAATGACATATAGAGTTATACATCACTATATAGCTTACAATTTTCTGCTGACAAATAAAATCAGATGGGAATTATTGATACTTACACAAATCCAAATCTGTCTGCAAAGAATTGTGCCACCAAACCAGCTATAATGGCCACCAAGGAGTTTCCTAATACAGCATGACTGAATACTGTTCCTAAAGATTCCTGCTCAAAACCTCTCTGTAAAAAATAATTATGTATATTTAATTTTTACACTCAACAAAAGTATTTTTCTTTTGACAATATTTGGAACATCTATCAAAATGTGCCATTTATTTTTAGTAAAAATGTTACTTTTCAAACTGGTTTTATTTTCATGTATAATATAAAATACAATATGTTACCTTGGTATGTTCATAAATCATCCAGGACTCAAAAGCACTGTACAGGATTGAAGTTGCAATACCTCCTAATAGACGTCCTAACATCAGAACCCAGAAACTGTTAAAATGCTGAAATAAAACAATTCAGTTTCTCATATTAACTGGACTGATGAAAACATCTAAATTTATCATGACTTGGCAAATTTTTCAATCCATATTACAAATACTATTAAAAAAGATTCAATATCTGTTTGACTCAGACAATTCTAAAAGCTTTTTTTGTTGTTTGTGCCATGTTTTCAAGTTTAAATACATGTTATAGGGGAGGGGTGAGATCTAATAAACATGTTTAACCCCGCCACATTTTTGAGCCTGTCCCAAGTCAGGAGCCTCTGGCCTTTGTTAGTCTTGTATTATTTTTATTTTAGTTTCTTGTGTACAATTTGGAGTTTAGTATGGTGTTCATTATCACTGTACTAGTATATATTTTGTAAAGGGGCCAGCTGAAGGACTCCTTCGGGTTCATATTGTTTGGTTGTTGTCTCTTTGACACATTCCCCATTTCCATTTTCAATTTTATCCTCCGTCAGGGTTGGAAGTGTGAGTATAAGGTACATTCTCTAGGCCATATTCATTAACAGCAGAAATTTCAACACCAAGAAGAGACATCTGACTACAGTAAGTACTCGTCAAGCACTAGACCCAAAAGTAAATATCTAGTAACAAAACAGTTTTGTTTAAGTGAATGTAGTACAGCTTCCCCTAGTGGCCATAAAGAACATCATACCTTTGTAATACAAGCTCCACCATAAAGTATACCATAAATAATAGCATTATTTCTTCTGCCACTGAAAACAGACAATGATAGGTATACAGAAAGCTGTTAAACAGGGTTATGATTGTATGACAATGGTGCATTTTTTTAAATTGTTATATATGACAACTGTAGTTTTTGTTAACAACTTTCATGCATAATTGGAGTGGATCTAACATATTAGATTGTAAGGAATATTTTATATGTTCCACATATATTTGTTTTCCTTTAACTGGTTATTTTATGTTAACAAAATTAAATGTCTGATTTCACACCAAAATGTATGTGCAGAATAACCATCAGATATGTACTGATAGTTATGCAAATTTTTAGAGAATAACATTGACATATCTCAAGTGGTTCATATCAAACTGACTTAAGCAGAAAATAATAACATTTAAATTGATGCAGGTGAGACAAAAAATGTGCAATATGAGGTTTTCATTCCAAATTCAGTTTACAGGTCATATGTAACATATATAAAAAGACTTATAGTTTGAAATTCCAAATACTGGTATGTAAAGTATTGGAGAGAATTATAGCTATTAAAAACAAACAAAAAATGCCTTTGATAGAAAATTCTTACAACTTATCAGCTACTGAGCCAACAATTGTTCCAAATATCATACTGGATCCAAAGCCTGCAACAAACAGGACTTCAATCTGGTGTGGTGTCATCCCATAACTATCGTACAAAGCATACACATGAGGTCCTTGTAACCAGTCACCAGCTAAAAGAAAAAACATAAGTCTATAAGTAAAAGTGCATACAAAATCAACTTATTATTATAGATCAATAATATTACATCTATGTTTCATTAGAATCCATAATTTGGATTGGCTGACATGTATCTCAAAGCATTATAATATCATAGTTTAATTCCATATAAAATATAAGAGCCATATGACTGGATTTGCTATCCATAACAATTGAGTAATGATAAGGTTATAGTATAAGATCATTTGTTGACATTAAAATCAAATGTTATGATAGCAAAGAAAGTCTTTATTTGATTTGTCAATAAAGGAAGATAGTAGAAAAAAGAGGCACAAACTGGTCTTATCAAATATTTACTAAATGTTATAATATGTAGCTGTTCATGGACACCCAAGATTTCTTGTCTGGTCAGCAATGGTCATCCATTCAATTCTTATATGAAGACCATAGGGTGGGATATCAACATTTTATTGGAATATATAAATATCAGAAAAATAGTATATCCATTCTTAATTTTTATATAACCTATGACTTATTTATGGACGCTTTGTATGGTTACTTGTGGTGAAAGAACTTATTAAATATCACTTTGGCAAGCATGTTTAATGGTAATGTTTAGTTCAACTTTAGTAGTTCAGTCTTTGAAGATAGGACAAAAGCTTTTTTACTAATAAGACCCTTTTCAACAATGGCAGCCAAAACTAATTAAATGTATACAACAGTATTTTCTAAAGTCACTGACTATTTAATTATACTCTAACTTTGTTGTCAAGGTCAAAACACAACCTTGTAACATAGGTAACACTAATTAAAGGGCTAATAAAGTAGAAGCATGCATAGTTCTGATTTAGATATTAACAACAAAGTATCATATCATTTTTGTTAAACCAGACCTTACGAATCAAAATAATCGTTAAAAAAACGTTTAGGACAAAATATTATAATGAAGATCAAAATGAATATTTTTTATGGTAAATATATCAGATAATAAATAGTTTAGATTTGGATCATCAAGTCCTTTATTTTATCAATCCTGACACACGTTGATGAGGTATAAGACATGAAAAATGCATTATCTATGATATACAGCATCGCATGAAAAAAATATTTTTATTATAAATTTGTAGGTTGAGAATGTTCTCTATTCAAATCCTAGAAAAATACAAAATTAAAACTACCCTTTTGGCCATTTGCAAATAAATTTAAAAGAAGGATATGTATGCATTCTACACAAATGTACATTTACAGACAATTATAATACCTGTATTTAAATCTATTCTAAAGTAACGATGTATAGTGACCATGTTAAATCATACATTTTGGTTACCATAACATTAGAACTGAAGTTGGAAAGTCTAATAACACTAACAACAACTCAATACTCAATAAGGTCCTTTCTCATTGTAGTGTTATAAGGACATTTTAGATTCAGAGATAATAAAAAGTAGTAAAAAAAATGCCTATACATGACGTTTAATGTTTGCACTATTCAATGTGTAAGTATTTTTTAATATTTATGATCCTGTTAATTTTAAAGTCGAAGTGATCAATATGGTGGTATTTTTTTTATTTCCTTTGTATACATCTGTCACATGCATCTTTAAGTATTGTATTATTTTATAGTACAATGCAGCATTAAATCAATTAAAGAATATTTTTATATGTAAATTAGTAATAAATTGTTATATCAATAATAAATACAACTTATACATGTAGGTCTGTTTCATACAATAAAACATCCTACGTACTGTGCAAATCATTAAATACAAATTATTGTATAAAATGTTATACATTTGAAACACAAAAGTTTGAACACATAACCGTTATAAATAACAGGGGCGGGCAGATTCAATCATTTGTAAATGGGGATTCCAACCCAGATAAAGGGGTTCTAACCATGTGTCCCTATTCAAAAGCATTGATCGTCAAAAAAAGAAAGATAAACACCCCCTCCCTCTGGACTAAGTCAGGACGTAGAACAATTCAAGTCAATTATTGATTAAAAATATAATAATTATATAATTTACAAAAAATGCAAAGTTTTATGTTAGTGGCATAGGTCCAAATTCAAATAAACTAATTTTTGGTGCAAAGGGATACTGGCCAGAAATTTGTGGCCATACTCTGGACCAAAATCAAATAACTCTGAACACTGGACATAATAAAGTAAAAGTAGTATATAGGTAACTTATAAATTTGTCTGTCATTTCACTTGTAAAGGTACATGTAGCATTGTTTCAGACATAACAAAGATTCACAGCATAGTTACCAAAGAACTTATTTACAGAGACTTGAAATTAAATAAATGCTGATAAATTTAAAGTTACAAAATTTATGTGTGACTTAAATTAAGACATTTCAGGTACTACATGTACGCACAGATTAACCTTGGCACAAATTATATAAATGCACTGTTACTTTTCCAATTCCACTAGCTTTCAGCTATACAACTTAACACAACTTGAAATGTTAAAAAAAATATGTCTAGCTAAAAGGCAACAGATTGAGTTTTATAGAAGTTATTTCTTGTCTATACATTGTATAAACAAATGAAGAGTGAAATTATTTAAAGAAAAATGTTATTCTTTTTTGACTCCTTTAATACGTCAAATTAAATATTTAAGTTAAGCATATTAATTTTAAATATTAAATTGAATATCAAATTCAATTTATGTCCTAAGTAAAGGAAACATTTTAAAAGGATTGTATAGTCATTATGTATACCTTACAAAAGTACTTTGTACATGTACATTTAATCCATAAATGCAACATCCTAGTACAAATGTACATGAAATATACATGAAATTTTAGCAAAATAGGCATCAATCTTATAACTTAGTTATGAATCAGTTGCATTTAGCTTCAACAAATAATTATTCTAAAAAGACGGAATGACGGACAAGGGTAAAACTATAGAAGAAGATGCTTACTTTCCATAAAATGGGCTCGCAAGGAGCATAATATAATATCATTGTAATATTATTCTTTTACAAACATAATAAACAATACAGTATGCATAGTAACAAACACAAATAAGAAACAACAGTTTTCACATATTAGTATATATATAAAACCTCTGTCTCAGACACACCTCTGGAAAGTAACAAAAAAGAATACTGTGAGTAGGCTAAATATATCTAGCTGAACTGCAAAAGGCACCAAGGGACGGTGCTATATGGCATGGTGGGTGCATATTAAAATGTGTATCGGAACATTAATGATATGGTAAGAAGTTGCACATAACTGGTATGTCATCCTTGTGTCTGGTACAGAGGAGTCAGTACTATTTAAAGTGACACAACTGCAAGAGGCACCAAGGGACAATGCTAATTGACATGCCAAAGCGCACAAATTACGAAAAAGATAAAATATAACCAGTTTAATAAAAAAAATATCAGAAACAAAAAGGTAATAAAAAATAAGAACTTGTACGATGTGTCCTATACATGTATGGCACTGACAACTTCGTTGCGAGGCCATAAAATAAATCAAAATGAGAGTGTTGAAGTCATATGAAACGAGTGACTGCTTGTATCAAACAATCAACACAGAAAGATGGGATTTGAGCACGTGTTTAACATGTTCTATCAGATAATAGTTTATTTCAGTGACAGATCTAGGCATATTGCGATCACCTAATTTTTAATCACGCTACGGTCACTTGGAATACGGAAAATATGTTGGGGAATTGCTTCCTGGAAGCAAGCAATTGAAAAAAAGTTCATTTCTTCTGAATGTGGACAAATTAAAGAATTTTCTTCATAGAAAAGTATATGTACATAAATTTAATAATGAAAACTATGCATTTTGTTATTAAAACATATGCTTCATTTTTTTTTAATTTGAGGTTTCATTTGACTTTGATTATTGCAATTTTAACCCCTTTTGCATTTTTTGTAATAATAAAAACATCAAAATAATTTCTTAATTTACAGTATTAATCAATCTTGAAAAGCATCCTTATTTGTTGAACAAGAAGAGGATTATTGATTGTCTTGATTGAATATTATCATGATTATACATTATAAGCCTGTGTCCTCTTATCATTGTTATAAACCTAATTACTTTATTCATAATTATTTCACACAAACATGTGTAAAGTAAATGTATCTGATGGTTTTTATTCTTTAATAGTAATGTTAGTATGTGTCTACCAATTTTTTCCCCCAATAGTCTATTGTAGGCTGAAGCACAAGATACATTGATATATGTTGATTTGTGCACTTTTTAGGCATTTAACATGTTTAATATATTTATTTGTTCAAAATGTCACATGTATAAATCTCATCTGCACCATACAATTTAAATTTACATGTAAATCATTATAATTTATGAAGGTGAGATTCTCATACAGTAGAAGTGGGCAATAAGTAGAAAATCTATATCATATACATGAAATGAATCCTTTTTTTTTTTTTTCAATTTCCAAATCTATCTCTGGCAGCTGCACCTTATCAAACACCTGTTCCAGTTGACCAACTCAGTTTTATCACCTTGAACCCAATTTTAGATCAGAAAGGACTCAAAGAAGTATATATACAAATTCCCACACATACGTATAATGTAAACAATTTTAGCTTAACTTTGGATAAAATACAGCTTATCTTGTCATGATCAAAAACAAAATTTTCCTGTATACATTTTGTACATGCAACTTACAATGATATAAGAGTTGTATAATTAAGTAACATGTACCATGTGTACAGGGGGATTCCTGGCTACTGCCTAAGAAAATGTTCCCTATTTCATCCCCATAAATGCCTATAAACCTATTTTTTTTATTCTGACCTTTTGGTAACAATTTTAACAAAACTGCAGGTTTCTCATTTACATCAAGAGTAAACAAACAGAGTAAAAAATATCCTTATATCTTTCCTTATTATGAAAGGCAAGGTGGAACCCATAGCATTGCCTTTACTATGTTAAAACACATACACTTTTGGTTTAACAGCTGTATCAGATAAGGGAACATACTTACTACATGTATCCCGAAATAGGTATTACATGTATACTCAAAATTGGTTTCAATAGTCAATTTGCCAATTACCAAAGATTCTATTATTACACACTTTTTAAACAAATTACTTCCCTTTGTCAATCGTAGACTGGTTCCATACCAGACAAAATTGGCTTTTGCAAATACAGTATGATGAATTGAAATTGATGTATTGGCGGTTAAACTAATTTTTCATGAAAAATAATTTCTGATGTCAAAAGAATTTAGCTGAACAACAAATTAATGTAATTAAAAGATTTAAAAACCTTATAGATTACTCACATTACGCACTGTAGGTAATTTTGCTCTTCCTGCTAGCGCTCCATTCTAAATGAAAATTAATGTCCCTCTTAGGGAGACAACAAAAATAAAGGTCTCTAATATTAAGGTCAATTACGGGAATTGGCAAATAGCCTATTTACAATAATAAAAAAAACTTGGGTTTTATATTTCTTTATACATGTACATGTCATAATATACATGTATAATATTATATGACTGTGATGACAACATTTCCACCTATAATATCATAGTTCAAGAGAGAAATGAATACCATGAATACAAAGATAATCATCTTAAAAAAGCTACTTTTTCAAGAAATATAACCTTTAGCAAGTTGATAATTCAGTCATACATGTAGTGTCATTGGGCAAAATAAATGGCATCTAACTGAAAGTATAGTGCCATGACAGTCTGACAGCAAATATCTTGAAGTCAAACATTAATATCTTTATACCTGAACATTAGTTTAAACATATTTATTTATACATGTAGTGGATTGGGAAACAAGTTTTGCAACTTATATTAATCCCTTTCCACTTTGCGGGTGCGAGCGCTGCCTTGTAGCGGCATTAGCCTACTCTTTTTCGAAATCTACAAGGGTGTCTTTAACGTGCAAGAGATATGGCTCTCTCTTAACACGGGTCAGCCATTTATCGTCCCCTTCCGACGGACTATCATTGTTTCCTCAAGACCATACTCGCTGATGGTGTCAAGGGAGAGCCAAATGGGAATCGAACCAGGAACCTTTGTGTCAGAAGTCTGATGCACTAACCACAACACCACGGCTCTCTCATGATATTGATACTTGCTTTTGGGATATTGTACCTATTTATGAGATCTTTTCAAACCTACTTTAACTTATTGCAAATATGTACTACAATGTACAATAAATATACATTGTAGTTTTATACTTATTTATTATAAAAATAAACCATTTTTCCAACCACTCGCTCAACATTGTAGGGAAGTGACGACGCCCCCAAACGCACAGATGACGGTGATAAAGGCGCGTATAATTGACGAGTTTTTTCCGGTGACGGATGAACTCGAAAGTGGTCTATTATATTCTAATTGATGCCACCACACCCATCTTTTATAGAATATATAGAATTTTAAAAATTCCGATATATAAGCCTTGCAACTTATTAAATATCGATTTGTGAAGCTGTGTCAAATTTCTGTTTTACCTATTTTGTGCACTCACCCATTGCAAGCATATAAACGACAAGGTAGACACGCTGGAACTGTTTAAATGCTGCATCACTGATTGTCGGAACTGCAGTTCTTGTATACAGGAATAAAGCTGCACATAAGACACTTAAAACTCCAAACCCAGCTATAAAAATGTTTGCCATGTCTGATTTATTCGAACACCACAGCAAAACTTATATCTATTTATTTTTCGTGTTGACACATATCTCCCGGAAGTATTGATTATACAGGGAATTGACTGAAGCCAAATCGGAGTGGCGCTAAATCCGGAAAGTAAGATTATCTTAATTTAAGTCTCACTGAAGTGGACAAATGTCTGTGTTAACAGTCCTACCCGGATTTAGGTATTATGGAGACACATCTGATCTTCTTCGTCAGATTTAAGAAATAGGGGGAGGGGTGTGCCATTTTTGCCTAAAAAAACGTGACCCATTTTAATATAACATTCACTGAAATTCAGTACCTATAGTTATATAAATATTTAAGAAAGAATGACCTATACTTATATACAATATTTAAAATATGACACATGCTTATATAAGCATTAACGTTTTTGAAGATCAAATCTGGAGAAAATTTCCGGGGTTCATTTGGGAACTTATATGAAAGGTGAACTTTCAAATGAATTGATTAGATTTAATATAATAATTGACCATTAATAATGTAAGATTCCCAATAGCATATTTATATATGATATGTAGATAATACCCTAAATCAATATAGTTATCAAACGTAAATGCATTTTAAGTATAGGATTTCATTAAAAAGGAGGGTCATTTTTATATAAAATCGCGAAATTTTGACCCATATTTTTGGCACATCCATGTATACCCATTAATAGAAGTTTACCCCCCCCCCCCCCCCTTCCGGTTGTTATGGGTTTACTTTTCTACATTGGGTAACTTTAGAGGTATAGGGGAAGGGTTGAGATCTCATAAACATGTTTCACCCATCGCATTTTTGCGCCTGTCCCAAGTCAGGAGCCTCTGGTAGTCTTGTATTATTTTAATTTTAGTTTCTTTTGTACAATTTGGAAATTAGTATGGCGTTCACTATCACTGAACTAGTATATTTGTTTGGGGGCCAACTGAAGGACACCTCCGGGTGCGGGAATTTCTCGCTACATCGAAGACCTGTTAGTGACCTTCTGTTGTTGTTTTTATCTATGGTCGGGTTGTTGTCTCTTTGACACATTCCCGATTTCCATTCTCAATTTTAAGTTTATATAATGTAATTGGACATTACTGCATGGTACTGCTGGGGTCTTTGACTTTCATAACATTGAGGTCATTACCGTTCTAGTGAAGATATCATTCAATCCCTGGTTGTAGCATTAACACAGTAGTTAATGCTTCAGTACTGACATGAGTTTTTTATTTATTTTTTCTAAACTTTCCGTTGATAAATTACGAAATTACACTGGCCATATATATAGCTTCTCATTCAGGCAATGTTGACTAAATTTGGGAAACCAAAATGTTTAGAATTTCTCACAACACATACATCCTTTTAGGCTCCCTCTTTTTAATCATATTGTTCGTATCTTCATTTCCACATATTTTTTTATCACTGACTTTTAGACTTCATATTCGCCTGGGACACATTGTCAATTTCGCCATTTTATGTTTTTGAGGTGTGAAAAGACCAAAGGATGGGTGAAAAGGAAGATATGTGCCGGTTAATTATATTATTTTAAAATATGATTAATTTTTAAACTTGGACAAAATTTCGGCACTTACCGAAAAGGACCGAAAAACAGACAACGATTTTCGGCCAATTTCCTGAGTGAAAAAATATTACAAAGAAGGATTTCTTAGTAATTCTGTGACTGTTCGCGGACCTAAGTTCCAGTTCCTTACACCTTTGAAATATCTGCTATTCATCTTTAATGAATTTGATTTGATAAATATTGTTTAAAGCTGTAGTTATTTAGGTCAGTTAAATTGGTGTGTAAAAACGGCGAATATGTGCCCCCTTTGACAAAACATCAGGAAATTTCATATAGCCTTTAATCTAACTTTTCAGATGATTTTTATACGCCCGTCTTTTAGACGGGACGTATTATGGTATACCGTTGTCCGTCCGTCGTCTACACTTCGGACAATAACTCAAAAACACTTTCACCAATTTCCATGAAACTTTGGTGAATTGTTAATATCTATTGATGTAAACTCCCTTTCAATTTTTATAAATTTCAGATTTTAAGTTTTGGATTTATGGGGCTTTATTCATAAAAAAGGGGAATTTTTAACACTTCGGACAATAACTCAAAAAAGCTTTCACCAATGTCCATGAAACTTTGGTGAATTGTTTATATCTATTGATGTAAGCTCCCTTTCAATTTTTATAAATTTCAGATTTTACATTTCCGTGTTATGAATTTGTATGCTTAAAAAAGGGGGGATTTTCCAATTTGTTAAAAGAGCAACGGGCGTATTATGCGCTAAAGTGCAGCCCTTTATTTTCAAAGAAACCCATTTCAAGCTAAGATTGAAATAATGGTGAACTAAGGTTTAAACTCCTGCAACAGTTGACATTAAATAAGGAATTTGGTTCTCCTTTTAGGCTGCTTTTGGTCATATAGTTCATTATTTTTCTGAGTATTTAACTTTTATGCATCCCTGACTTTAAATGTTAGGGTCTGATTATTTCTGATTAACATCAATTCAGAAAAGCCCTTCGGAAGCACACAATATATTAAAAGTCAGCTGATTTTAAAAGTGTTATTTCATTTACTAGTACCGGGTCGTTAACCCTGCCGATGAAATTTTAAGCCCCACGGTTATACTAGTAATCAGCTCATATAGTCACTTTGGTACTGACATGGTTTGATAACATATTTTTTCTAAACTTCCTCTTTGATGGACTTTGATGAATGAAGAAATTAATTACGTTTTTTTAGCACCTCAGTTTTGGCCTTAGATGATTTTTTTATATCTCTTTAAGATACCTATTGTTCATATAGCTCAAAATCAAAAAGGTTTTTTTGCCTGGCATATATGTTGGGTTTGTGCGTTCTCTGGGAAAATAATTTTATAACACGTTAAGGACGCACAAAATTTTTAGAGAATTTTTATTTTTTTACAAAAGAAGTCCGTTTGCTTTCTCGTTTGAATTGTTTTAAATTTGTCATCTCGGTTGACTATGCGGAATGGGCTTTGCTCATTGATGAAGGCCGTATGGTGACATATATATTTTACATTTTGTGTCAATTGGTCTCTTATTTTATATTCGGGTAATTATTATCCTACCTCTTTGTTCTCATTTTTGATTCAATAGATATCAGAAAATGTGGTGTGAGCGCCAATCAGACAACCCTCCACACAAGTAACAACCCGAAAAAGTAAACCATTATATGTCAAAATACGGTCTTCAACTCAGAGACTTGGTTCACATCTAACAGCAACCCATGAAGGGCCGCAAAAATGACCAGTGCAAAACCATTCAAACAGAAAAACCAACGGTATAATCTATATAAAAAAAGAGAAACACTTATGAACCACACCAAACAAACGACTACCACTGAACACCAGGTTCGTGACTTAGGGCACTCGCAGATAAATGGAGTGGGCTTAAACGTTTTCCTAGGTACCAACCTCCATCCTTACGTGAAACAATAGTGTAACATCACAACAGCAATGCATCAATGCAAGTTTAAGGTTTCAGATTTACACAGCTGAAGAGACTATTTCTATTTTCACATACGGACCTGAATACAAATATTTTATTGAAAATTGCTTGACACGTTAGAGTGAAAAGAAATACATAAACAAGTTATATACAGGCAAAATACACAAAGCAGTAGTTACTGAAGGTTTTTTTTTAAATTAAAATTAAAGTTAAGGAGAAATCGTATGATTGCCAATGAGAAAATATCCACCAGAGTTCAAATGAAGGAGACATAAGCCTTAAGGCAATTGTATGGCCTTCAACAATGTTCTAGGATACAACTGTCATTATCAGTTCCAGGATACAACTGTCATGATCTGTTCCAGGATACAACTGTCAGAATATGTTCCAGGATACAACTGTCATGATCAGTTCCAGCATACAACTGTCATTATCAGTTCCAGGATACAACTGTCATTATCAGTTCCAGGATACAACTGTCATTATCAGTTCCAGGATACAACTGTCATTATCAGTTCCAGGATACAACTGTCATGATCAGTTCCAGGATACAACTGTCATTATCAGTTCCAGGATACAACTATCATTATCAGTTCCAGGATACAACTGTCAGGATCAGTTCTAAGATACAACTGTCATGATCTGTTCCAGGGTACAACTGTCAGATCCTGTTCCATGATACAACTTTCAGGATCTGTTTCAGGATACAACTGTCATGATCTGTTATAGGATACAACTGTCATGATCAGTTCCAGGATACAACTGTCATGATCAGTTCCAGGATACAACTGTCATGATCAGTTCCAGGATACAACTGTCATTATCAGTTCCAGGATACGGGCTATGGGTTTTTTTCTGTTCAAAATTTTGTTTTCACCTTCGGCGAAGAAGAATATATTTTTTTAGCGACAAACTGAAAACATTTTTTTTCTTTCAATTTTAGCATTACATATAGTGACAGCTGAGGGTGAAACAAGCAATTTTTTCCCGTTCTATGATAAAACTGTCAGAATCCGTTCTAGGATATGACTGTCCGGATCTGTTCTAGGATATAACTGTCAGGATCCGTTCTAGGATACAACTGTTAGGATCTGTTCTAGGATATAACTGTCAGGATCCGTTCTAGGTTACAACTGTCAGTATTCGTTCTAGGATATAACTGTCAGGATCCGTTCTATGATACAACTGTCAGGATCCGTTATAGGATATAACTGTCACTACTCAGTATTCGTTCTAGGATACAACTGTCAGTATTCGTTCTAGGATATAACTGTCAGTATTCGTTTTAGGATATAACTGTCAGAATATGTTCCAGTGAACAAGTTTAATTATCTGTTCCAGGATATAACTATCAAGATCAGTTCCAGGATACAACTGTCATTATCAGTTCCAGGATACAACTGTCATGATCAGTTCCAGGATACAACTGTCATTATCAGTTGCAGGATACAACTGTCATTATCAGTTCCAGGATACAACTGTCAGGATCAGTTCTAAGATTCAACTGTCATGATCTGTTCCAGGGTACAACTGTCAGATCCTGTTCCATGATACAACTTTCAGGATCTGTTTTAGGATAAAACTTTCATGATCAGTTCCAGGATACAACTGTCATGATCAGTTCCAGGATACAACTGTCATTATCAGTTCCAGGATACGGGCTATGGGTTTTTTTTCTGTTCAAAATTTTGTTTTCACCTTCGGCGAAGAAGAATATATTTTTTAAGCGACAAACTGAAAACATTTTTTCTCTTTCAATTTTAGCATTACATATAGTGACAGCTGAGGGTGAAACAAGCAATTTTTTCCCGTTCTATGATAAAACTGTCAGAATCCGTTCTAGGATATGACTGTCCGGATCTGTTCTAGGATATAACTGTCAGGATCCGTTCTAGGATACAACTGTTAGGATCTGTTCTAGGATATAACTGTCAGGATCCGTTCTAGGTTACAACTGTCAGTATTCGTTCTAGGATATAACTGTCAGGATCCGTTCTATGATACAACTGTCAGGATCCGTTATAGGATATAACTGTCACTACTCAGTATTCGTTCTAGGATACAACTGTCAGTATTCGTTCTAGGATATAACTGTCAGTATTCGTTTTAGGATATAACTGTCAGAATATGTTCCAGTGAACAAGTTTAATTATCTGTTCCAGGATATAACTATCAAGATCTGTTCCAGGATACAACTGTCAGGATCCGTTTTAGGATATAACTGTCAGTATCCGTTCAAGGATATAACTATCCGGATATGTTCTAGGATACAACTGTCAGTATTCGTTCTAGGATATAACTGTCAGGATCCGTTCTAGGATACAACTGTCAGGATCTGTTCTAGGATACAACTGTCAGTATTCGTTCTAGGAGACAACTGTCAGTATTCATTCTATGATATAACTATCAGGATATGTTCTAGGATACAACTGTCAGTATTCGTTCTAGGATACAACTGTCAGTATTCGTTCTAGGATATAACTGTCAGGATCCGTTCTAGGATACAACTGTCAGGATCCGTTATAGGATACAACTGTCAGTATTCGTTCTACGATATAACTATCAGGATCCGTTCTAGGATACAACTGGCAGTATTCGTTCTAGGGTACAACTGTCAGTATTAGTTCTAGGATATAACTATCAGGATATGTTCTAGGATACAACTGTCAGTATTCGTTCTAGGATATAACTATCAGGATATGTTCTAGGATACAACTGTCAGTATTCGTTCTAGGATACAACTGTCAGTATTCATTCTAGGATATAACTATCAGGATCTGTTCTAGGATACAACTGTCAGTATTCGTTCTAGGATACAAATGTCAGTATTCATTCTAGGATACAACTGTCAGTATTCGTTCTAGGATACAACTGTCAGTATTCGTTTTAGGATATAACTGTCCGGATCCGTTCTAGGATACAACTGTCAGTATCAGTTCTAGGATACAACTGTCAGTATTCGTTTTAGGATATAACTATCAGGATCCGTTCTAGGATACAACTGTCAGTATTCATTCTAGGATACAACTGTCAGTATTCGTTCTAGGATACAACTGTCAGTATTCGTTCTAGGATACAACTGTCAGTATTCGTTCTAGGATACAACTATCAGTATTCGTTCTAGGATACAACTGTCAGTATTCGTTTTAGGATATAACTGTCAGGATCTGTTCTAGGATACAACTGTCAGTATCAGTTCTATGATATAAATGTCAGTATCAGTTCTAGGATATAACTGTCAGGATCCGTTCCAGTGAACAACTGTAATTATCTGTTCCAGTGAACAACTGTAATTATCTGTTCTAGGACATAACTGTACTTATCTGTTCCAGGACACAACTGTACTTATCTGTCCCAGGATACAACTGTACTTATCTGTTCCAGGACACAACTGTAAGGATCTGTTCCAGGACACAACTGTAAGGATCTGTTCCAGGACACCACTGTAAGGATCTGTTCCAGGACACAACTGTAAGGATCTGTTCCAGGACACAACTGTAAGGATCTGTTCCAGGACACAACTGTTAGGATCTGTTCCAGGACACAACTGTAAGGATCTGTTCCAGGACACAACTGTAAGGATCTGTTCCAGGACACAACTGCCCGAATCTGTTTTATGATACAACTGTAATGATCTGTTCAAGGATAAAATGTCAGGATCTAGAAAATAACAGTTCTATAAAATGACGTTAATTCAAGCAAGTCAAGCAGTCAGTTGTAGATAAATGGATATCCTCTTTTAGATGAAGAGAATAAATAATAAACATTGCTGTCTCATCTTTCTCCGTCTGTTTTTTTTTTCAGTTTCAATCAGTACTTTTGAACCGTACTTTTTAAGACATGGACGTGTGCTAGTTCTATTATTTCTTCATGTTAAAAATAAATGTACAATAACAAGTATTTTGTATCTAACAATGCTGTAAAACCTCTGTTCTTTTGCTTTGTGCATGTGTTTTTGCTGTGCTTATATTGGTTTTATGTTGTGGATTGATACACAATATCCTGTGTTCTTCTATTTTGAAAGCAGTTAAGAAAAAAAATATATAGTTTCTTTGCAGATTAAAATGATTAAGGAGCACTTTTGGGAGTTTATTACAGGTAAATAATGTAAACTATCCAGATTAAACAATATCATTTTCTTTGGAGGCGTGTTCGAAAAAAATAATTCTGGATTGTACATTGTTACATTATACAATATTAACGCCTAGGAAACCATTAAAGCGCAAATCCGATTAAAATTGGTACGTTTAATTTGAACATTTATTGGAGTGACCATTTCTATTTAAATGATATTAGAATATATGGGTGTCACCGGATTTATTTTTGCTATATCAAAGTATAGTTTCTCGATATATGAAAATCAGGCAATATGAATGTCATCAATTTCACCCGTGAGACATATTGCCAGTATAATATGTCTCTAATTGCATGTTACAGGCATAAATTTAAAATAGCAATAGCGCATTCCAAATTTAGAAAAAGTTTGTCGTTTTGAATAAAATTATATATTATATGATAGACCCCCCCCCCCCCTAAACTTTAAACTAAAGTGACGTTCAAAACGTTGAAATGCTCCACATATAATTTCGGCTCTGCCTCGACTATTCAATAAAAACAGAGTGGTATACATTTAATTTATTATGAAATTTACAATTCATCTAAGTAAAAAGTAAAAACACAAAAATACTGAACTCCGAGGAAAATGCTAAAAGGAAAGTCAAAAATCAAAAGGCAAAGTCAAAAGTCCAAACGCATCAAACGAATGGATAACAAGTTTGTTATATGGATAACAAGTTTGTTATGTCACCCTTTTGGCTTGAACAGATGAACAGAAAATGGATTTGCTACTATACTTTCGTTGTTAGATTTCTGTTCTGTCTACGGATGTCTGTTTATCATGGTGCTCAGTATGAAATACATTTCCTGGGCTGTATTTGAATTGTTGATCCCGAATTTGCAATTAAGGAGGCTCGAGGGTATAAAATTTTCAGAAAAAAAAATAAACATTTGTTTTTCATTACAAATTTTATTTGTAACCTTTTGTAGTTGTTACTTTATCATATGGTACAAAAATCCTTCAAAACAATCAATTCATGTTGGCCCCAGATGACTTTTAAAATGTATACATCATTGAAAAAGTTCCAAATTATCTCCCTTTGGTAGAAAAATGCCATTTTTTGGCTTTAAAATTGAAATATCTTTTTCAACTCATCGGTGACCTATATTTTTTAATATAATTTTCATATAAGCTGTACTTAAACTAAATTATTGTAAAATTTGAGCGATTTCTGTAATAAATTTCTTTTTTTATTTCGATATTAACTTTATTTCTCCTATTTCTTCAACAGAAAAAACCCGCTTCTACAAAAATGTTTGCTTCTTTCGAAGGCAGACTGTGAGCGCAAATGAACGGTGACCCCACTTTTTTATTTCATTTTTCTATTAACTTTAAGATAAAGTTCATTTATAGAAAAATATAGAGAAATCCTATATAAATGATTTAGACCCGCGAACCCCCTTAAACGAATTAGAAGCTGTCAATCCTTAGTTGCAAAGATTTGTTAAATATATATTGCACGAAGTGGCTTATCGTATGATTACGACACATGTTGGTGCTTATTTTTTTTATTGATAGGAATTTTCATTCTGTAAAGATGTCTGTATTTTGCGAAATTGCCGCTAGTCGTTAAACAAACACCCCTTCAGTTTCAAGTTTTGAAGACTGTGGGATGACCCTCCGTTTCATTTGGACTAATTATTATCAAGGCACTGGCTACGGTTACATAGCAATGTAACAATAATAAAATTATTATTGTTACATTCAAGGATTTGTATAGTTATAACTATATTTTGAGTTAATTTTTTTTTGAAATATTCTTCTAAAGGGGTGCAATGTAGATTTTTTTTTGAGGTTATTGTCTTTTGAAATATTCTTCTAAAGGGGTGCAATGTAGGTATTTCGAACTATTGTGAGGTACAGTCAGCAAGAAATTAAAGTTTCAAGTAGAAACCACCTAAATCCAACCTGACAACAATCTACAATCACTAGTATCATGGACGGATAGATGTAAAACAATATGTTCCCGTTCCGCAAAAAACTTCTCAGTTATGATGGCAAGGTCTCCTACAAACTTGAAAAATCTTTAACAGTCTCCTAACACTAATAACTTACGCACTACATGTAAGAGATTCATATTTGATATCTATATTCGAGTTTATAAAGCTACATTTATAAAGCTGCAGCCCTAAACAGAAGCTGAAGATCATGCGAACATGTTATTTTGATTATGTGTTCCTATGCAAACCAATCTACACTCTTGACACCAGCACTTCTAAAATATTTTATGTATCAATATCAGGTAATAGATATCTCAGTCAAACAATCCTTGAAAGACATGGGTGCTGGTAGGTGTGATACACAGAAAAACAGAAACATCAAATAAATAAGAAGCCCTTGTTTGCAGATCACTCCATGACACCATCCTCGACAAACTTGGTTAGGACGATGGAAATGTAAAAGAGTTGACAGATAGACGGGCGGATCCACATAATCAAAGTGAGACAAGACAAATCACATCAACTCACATGACAAATACTAGATACTAGAATTAGATTTAGTAAACGAAAATTTCCACTTTTCGTCGTGTTTTTCAATTGTCCTTTCATAATATCTGTTTTCACTTTTTGGATTTTCGGAGGTCGTGTCAGACTTCATATATACTGTGTTCGTCACAAACCACTTAAATCAGAATGAGATGCATTTAAGAAGATATTTCTATTTTGTGGGGACCCCGGCCATGCACTTCGATTATCAAAGAAATTGATTATTAAAACGGCAAATACAATGTAACAATTTTTTGTACTTTAACTGCTAAAAACATTTTTTTAATTTTTCAGTCAGACACCTTCCTTTGAAGTATATAGTATTTATAGAACTTGAATAAATCGTAGGTCAGTTGATAAGTAAACACGTTGATTCTGTTACTAAATTACTTAGTATAGAAAGTCCCTGGTTAAACTGACTGTTTTATATACTTTGAATGTTAAGAAGGAATGGTCTCTTCTGATACTGAAACAAGTTGAAAACAACCCATACTTTGCAAATTTTAGGGGGGCGCACGCCCGCCACGCCCCCGCCTAAATCCGCCCCTGTACAGCGACCTATAGTTGTAAACTTCTATGTCAGTATGAGGGAATGTGGATGAAACATGCATAATAAAACAGGGGAGATACATTTGGAACTCAAAATAAAAGAATAGAGAAAAGTAGCATAAACGATTGAGTACAGGTGTAAAGAATAAAGGATGTAGATAAAGAATAATCGGCTAAATTTATAAAGAATAGAGAAAAATAGCTACATGAACATAATTAATAATACATATAGAAAGAACCCCCCCCCCCCCAGCATATCCTCGTTCATTTATATGGCCTTCTGTGCTGTTTATGACGTTGTTGTTCTAAGCATTTTCTCAGAAGTACAGTAACTGATATTAGAGTATAAGGCAGCATATCATTAAGTAAAAAATTGCAATTTGTAATCTGTGGTTTGAATTTTCGTCAGATGTGCCTAAGTTTTAACATTGGATCAAGGATTTGTATAGTTAGATGTAACTATACAAATCCTTTTGTATAGTTAGATGTAACTATACAAATCCTTTTGTATAGTTAATACAAATCCTTTTGTATAGTTAGATGTAACTATACAAATCCTTGATTGGATTTACTGAAATAATGGATTTACTGAAATAATGGCTATATCATGCGTGAAATATTTGCCACTAGACGTACAGTAGAAAAAAAAATCAAATCCAAATCAAACCGCTCTATTTGATGCAAAAGAAACCTGATCAGATTTTTTCAGCCATCAGTGCACATGATAAATAAGTGATGCACGAAAAAAGGAGAAGTAAGGTATACGCCAATGCGACAGCAACCGAACTACAGAAATAATCGAAAGACATCTAGAGTGAGACGTGTCGACTTCAACAAAAGACAAATATCCTAACATTATGTCTATCAATTATTTTTTAGTCCAGAACTCGGACATTGTAGAGTCTTTACATTTGTACCATATTGGACTTTCATATTACGTATCAAATTGAAACATAAACGCGGACCTCGATGAGAACACCTGGATTGAAAGTTTGCAAACTTTCAGACCAATGAAATTCATTTTAATTTCAGTTCAGTTTCAGTTTCTTGTATATTCCTCCATTAAATGTGGAGCACTACCCAAAGGGTATAGTTTGAGCAACTATTTACACCTTAAAACATAGGGAAACAATTAATTATATTATATACAGATGACTGAATTTGGTTATAATGATCACTAAATAATAGATATCATAATTAATTCATAGGATTGTCATCATAAAGTTTTTAAAAAATATATAATAGTTTATATGTGCTAGGGTGTAGGAAAGTGTTAAAAAACAACTGCATAAACATGTATTTACAAGAATTAAAATGGTCAAAAGTTTAGAATTACTTATAATCATAGCTGAGAGTGCTATACATATATCAGGAATAATAATGAAAATTTCCTGTAAGACTTATGTAAAGTGGTTGGGGTTTGGACAAAATTTAAGGTATAATATATACAAAAATTTTCTTTACAGTTTAATTTCTATATGGAGATCTTGTCATTACTCTTTTTAAATTATAACTGATATCTTACAATTTTAAAGTGAGGATTTATTTTTAAAAACTTATAAGCCGTAAAATAGTTGATGATATACTATTTGTAAGTAACAATTTAAGAAGTTTACTTATACTGTACTTGTGATCAGGTTTTTTATCCTTTTTTGTGCGCAGCAAGTGCATCTCATAACACATATTTCTAGCCAGAGTTTCAATGTTTTCATACACAGTTGGGTAACAGTTTATGTCCTTGCTAGTACAGTCTATTATGAGCTGCAGTAAATTCCCTTGTTGTTTGATCTTCTTGTATGTTGACGTATCAATTTCATCCATTGTCTGTTCGATTTTTGAGCAGTATTTAGATCTTATTTGCTCTAGTTCTTTGCAGTGTAGAATAAAATGTTCTAGATCTTCATTTTCCTGTTCGCAAATTGTACACAAAGGGTTAAATTTTGGATCGAACTTATCTCTTTTGGCTTGGAATATGTACGTTTGAGTACTTATTCTTGCTTTTATTTCTCCTGCCTTTACATCTTTACTATTGTTTTTTACACTTTTCCATATATTGTGAGCTTCATTTAATGGATTGTTCTGTATCTCTATGTATTTAAGTGATGTTTTTTCCATGTTTTCATTATGACATTCATTTTTCCAGTATTCCTTGATCTTTATTCCTACTAGTCTTTTCCATTCCATTTTATTCAGTGGATTTTCTATGTAGTAGCTACTGGATATCAAATTGTATTTTGATAGAGTTTTTTCTACTCTGTTGATAAAGTCTTTTCCTCTTTGGCCTAATATGTAACGCGAACTTCAACGAAAGCACCTAGATCACCGTGTAGAACGCCACATGCGGGGTGTCGGCTATGTTTGACACGGGGTGGCAATTTCGAAGCGAAGAAAAACTGTCAAAGTAAGTTCAAGTAACAAAATTTCATTATTTAGAATTCTTAGTACCATATAATGTACTGCACGGAAGGAACTGAAACACAATCTATTTCCTGCAAGCAAAATCAGTCGTTTTCAGTGCTCTGTTTTCTCAAACACCTCTCCCTAGTTTTCCGTGTTGCAGATTTTGAGGCTTCATATGCAAATTTCTGGATAAAAAACTACTTTAGACGACTTCCCTCTGCGTCATTTATATAGAATTGAATTCCTTTTATGGAATTTAACAAAATACCAGCTTCATACTTAAAATTAATTGGTTTTAAAACTAGTTTTTCATCAAAATATAAAGTGTCGCTCGGGGTGTCAGATTTTGCATCTCAAGGGGTAGAGGCTTCCTATAAAAAACGAATATATTTGCATATGAATCGTGTAAATCTGTCTTTTGTCTGATCCTTTTTAATTCAAACACAACTCCTATATTATGATAACAAATAAAAAAAACTAAAAGTATTTCATTTTGTCTATTTTTTTAGTCATATAAGACATGTGCTTTTGATTTCATAAATAGTTAAACATGAACCAAAATATTTTGATTCAGTGAAGCTAGAAAAGGATTCCTTTTCCTTTTCAGTCACTATCATGGTCATATAAAAAGTCACTGATGTGGCTCAATGCACCGAAACATGGAGAAAAATCATAGAGCAGACCTCCATATAAGATATTGCCGAAGCCACCAACAGTCAAACTCTATCATTGGCATCAAAGGTCTTCATCAGGTTCCTCTCAAAAGCGTCTGTGCATGCTGCAAAAACAACTCCCGTCGAAACAAAATCAATTACTTTCTCAAATGCAAAACTCACCGTCATCTTTATCATCAAAATTTATGACAATACTGCTTGAAGGAGACATGAAGCCGATGACACTCTATTCTCAACAATTTTAAAAAGCGATTCAAATTCTTAAAAAACTTTATATATATGGCTGTTGATTTTCTATCTTTTATCCGACATAAAAGCAAATGAATATCCTTTCGACAATATTTCTCTTCGACTTTCTTTGGAACGGTCAGATTTATGTCAAAAAAATAACATCGGAACTATGGTATCGGGAAACAACTACTTAAAAGGTATTGGAAAACTCGCTACAGAATTTTTCACGGTAAATTTTTATAGTTTATGGGTGGACAAAAAATTATTGGATACATTCTCGAAAACTTGTGTGAGCGCGGAATGGGCGATCCCCAAGATGCAGGAATTAATTATGCAGTTTTAAATCAAAAGATACTATCAGACCTCATCGCAATAGATATTTACATCCCAAAGAATGACCTCATCGCCATGGACCTTGATATCCCAAAGTGTGACCAGGCATTCTTTTTCCTGTATTGAAAATGTTAGGTAGCCAACAAAATTATAAGTTTATGTTATGTGCTGACGGTTTTGAAGATGGAAAAAAATCAATGAAAGAAAAACATTACGAGAAGACCAAATAAATACAAAGCAAACAATTATTGGATATAGACAAGTTTTGGAACTTTTTCTTTGTTAAAGATCACATGAGGCGCCTAAAGATTTAGGTCTATATACGATTGAAAGGCCGTGAAGAGCTCGCCATCCGCCAAAAGTTTGGTCTTTAAAAGTTTTAAGGAATGGCGGGTGACAATTGGCATCAATCGAGATTTGTGTTTGTGATCAGTGTTTCATTGTTTCAGCTAACGGAACTTTGTGGAAATTGCCTTTCTTGTATCAACTCGGTTCTTTCTAGTGCCAGTGACATATTTGGAACAAACTCCCATTATGTTAATGAAAGCACAGTAGACATCTTGTATCAAAGAAACCATGTCAGTCTCTTGGAAAATGATGAAATGTTTCAATGTTAGAACCAAGATTACTTAAACAGAGGTCAGACGTTAGAATACTACGTATAAAAGTCCATGGCGATGAAGTCTGATAGTATCTTATGACTTGGAACTGCAAAACTTATTTCTTCGTCTTGAGGGTTGACCATTCTGCGCTCACATAAGCTTTCTGTAATATGTTCAATACTTTTTGGTCCACCTATCAAATTTACCATTTGGATAAAAATTAGGAAATCAGCAGCCAAATTAATTTTTTCCAAGATTTTGAATCACTGTTTTGAAATAGTCAAGAATAGGAGTGTCATCGTCTGCAGGTCTCCTCGTAGCTGTATTGCCATTTGATGATAAAGATGCCGGTGAGTGTTTCATTGACGAGAGTAACCGAATTCGTTTTGGAGTGAGAGCTTTTTGCGGTGTGTACGTCCGCCTTCGATAGGAGCCTGATGATGAACTTTGATGGAGTTTGACTGTTGGTGGCTTCGGCAAAATCTTATATGGAGGTCTGCTCTGTGATTTTCCACAATGTTTCGGTGCATTGAGCCACATCAGTGACTTTCTTCTGACCGTGATAAAACTGAAAAGGAAAAGAAATCTTTTTCCACCTGTGAAAAAAAATATTTTGAGTCATTTTTTACTATTTATGAAATCAAAAGCACATGTCTTATATGACTATAAAACAGACAAAATGAAGTACTTTTAGGTTTTTTTTTGTTATCATAATATAGGAGTTGTGTTTGAATTAAAAAGGGTCAGACAACAGACAGATTTACACCATTCATATGCAAATATATTCGTTTTTTTATTGGAAGCCTCTACCCCTTGAGATGCAAAATCTGACACCCCGAGCGACACTTTATATTTTGATGAAAAACTAGTTTTAAAACCAATTAATTTTAAGTATCAAGCTGGTATTTTGTTAAATTCCATAAAAGGAATTCAATTCTATATAAATGATGCAGAGGGAAGTCGTCTAAAGTAGTTTTTTATCCAGAAATTTGCATATGAAGCCTCAAAATCTGCAACACGGAAAACTAGGGAGAGGTGTTTGAGAAAACAGAGCACTGAAAACGACTGATTTTGCTTGCAGGAAATAGATTGTGTTTCAGTTCCTTCCGTGTAGTACATTATATGGTACTAAGAATTCTAAATAATGAAATTTTGTTACTTGAACTTACTTTGACAGTTTTTCTTCGCTTCGAAATTGCCACCCCGTGTCAAACATAGCCGACACCCCGCATGTGGCGTTCTACACGGTGTAGATGAAATATTAGTTTTTATAAAGATTTTTTTTGATTAGCGAATTTGGTAATGAGTCCAATGGTGTCACACACATGCATTTAGTTATTGAGCACTGATCATTATTTATTTGTAAACTTAGTTTCTTACTTTATGTACAGGCATTGATATTTCAGCTATGTATTTAGATATTACATTTAAATATTTATATACAGGTTGCGAAAACTAAAAGGTTTAGAAAATTTAATTTTTCTAATGTATTACTTTTTGATATATTTAGTCTCACTATTACTCTAATAGGAAGTGGTAGTTAGTTAATTTTAGTATGTCTGATTCTGAAGACATCACTGTTATAGAAAAAAATATTGATGGTCTCCATGAAGAAATTATCATGGAAAGAACTAATATGTCCCAAAATTTATTTAATATGGATACAGGTTCAGAAATGTCTGAATTAGAGAGTGAATCAGATATTGGCCAAGACCCATGGCAATATAAAAAAAGTAAGAGGAAACGTGTTAACAGTCAACAGCACGACTCTTATAGTAGTACCGGTGTTACAGGATACTGTAAAAAGGGCACCCGTTAGAAGACTTATTAATAGTCCAAAACAGCCTAAAAAATATGTGTTAATGGGTTCATTCCCTCTATTCCCACTTTTTAAAATCTGGTAAGAAAAGGTAAAATTTAATGTGGGAATAAGAGGAAAACTTGTACAAACAAAGGATTATACTGTACAAACATTTTTTAATCAGCTGTTAATTGACCAGAATTTTTTTTTATTTTATTAGAACAGGTAATAAGTTATTTCTGCATCTGTGTAAAATTTATTTTTTAAACAAAATAAATATAAAGGAAATTTAAACAAATATAAGTTAATGTGTGCAAGGTTTTGGTTTCCGAGTATGTGACAGACTTTACTTGTAGTTATGCATTAGCCATTGTAACTGAATAAAGCGGTCCTACTAAAAAGCGCCCGGGAGCGCCCGAGAGCGCCCGGGAAAAGAAAAAGCGCCCGGGAAAAAGAAAAAGCGCCCGAGAGAGGAAAATTAGCGCCCGGGGGAATAAAATAATAATATTTTATGAAAATATTTTTTTTCCTTAAAAAAAAATCATTGCTTGTTTTGTCCTTAATATAAATTGGGATAAATGTACGATGCTACATCGAAAGTGTTGTTTATATCTTTTTATTTAAAACTAAAAATTTGACTGTTTTAATGTGTATGCTTATCAGGAATTTAATGCATAGTTTTAAATTAAACCAAACTCCTGCTTTTTACCCCCTTCATTTAACTACTGTACATGTATAGTACTGCTTTATTTGCTGATTTATTATGTGTAACTCTTTTAATTTTGATTAGATAAATATTTATCTGTGAAATTTAAGTTGTTCATTTTAATATTGTTTTTCAAGGAAAAACATGTCTTTTGAAGTTTCACATTTTATAAATCTTCTGCATAAACTGTGATCTATTATTATCTGTCTATCGAAATAGTATTCATATATTATTGTAAACTTTGAAAAATTCATACTTGTTTTAATAGTGCTTTATTTTAAATGTATATTATTATCTGAATTTGTAAATTAATTGTCTAAAATTTAAAAAAAAATCAATGTACATAACTTACTTCATCGACACAAAGTTGTCTCTGGCCAATAAAATATCTATACATTTTTCCCCGGGCGCATTTTCTTTTCCCCCGGGCGCTATTTGTTCTTCCCCGGGCGCTTTTTCTTCACCCGGGCGCTCCCGGGCGCATTTTAGTAGGACCCGAATAAAGACTTGATTGGAGAAGGACCACAATGTATATCAATTTTTAAGCTTGGAGCTCATTGATACACATTAAGATTATACTTGGTTATTATATTATTTATATCATGATTTATAAGTACAGCAGACAATTTTTTAAGGCAGTTGCTATTTGTACGGCTAGCCGGAGGAATAGTTCCAGGACTATTTGTCCGGCCAATACAATGCGCATGTCACTATAATATTAGTGTGTGCGTGTAATATTATCTTCAGCAGCACCAGGGAGTAACACATGTTTAATCTTAAGTGTTAGGGCCTAATCTTATTACTTGTAATTGATTTTTTTTCTTCATGCTAGTATATAGTCCAATGTGGATAAACAATACATCGAAAAAATCATAAAATATCCATTTTTTTTAATATATGAAGAGAGAAGAAATTACTTGTAAAAAAAATTTGGGTAGTATTTGACTCGTGCATTTTAAGTTAGCATAAAGGATTTTGTCTAGCTGAAAAAGGTACAAAATTATTATGTCTGTAGCTGTCAAAGAGAATTATAGACCCCTTGCCATAAAGTTATCCATATTTTGAGTGAAAGGTGAGAGGTTCTTCTATAATGCCCCCCCCCCCCTCAAACATTTAATAAAAAAAATATTTACGTGAGGGGTTGGGTGACACGGCGTGCTCCTTTTCCCAAATTTCTCTTTTCTATTTTTTCTCCTGATCCAATCTTTGTTTTCCCGTGTATTTCAATACCCCACTTTTTATAATCATATTTCCAACATCCCTTCTTCAAGTTTGTAGCCCCCCCCCCCCCCCCCCCCCCACACACACACACACATAAATATACTACTTTGAAGGCTACTTGCAAGACTCATTTTGGGAATAAAACTATAAGCTTAATTTCATTCAGTTAGACATGCAAAATTGTAAAGGCCTTTCTCAACTACTCTTGCTTTGAACATATTTTCCACCATTTACATAGCTGTAGCGAGTCGAATAATTTTGTAAAACCGATCGATTATCTTTTATTTTCCAATTTTCCTTGTGATTTCAATTTCTTAGAGTAACTTTTATAAGATTATATCATTCTTGGAAGTTCATACTATCGTATTCCATTATCAAATTCCGAAAACTGCAAAAAATATCACAAATATTGATATCACCGTTTTCAGCCATCTTAAAATTGAATATCAGTGATCAGATTACACACGCCCCCTTGATGCTACTAAAGATAATATAACACCCGCGTCCGAACGCACATGATATGACATGCGCATTTCCATGGCCGGACAAATAGCTCAGGCACTAGTAGACCTTTTCAAAATCTCTCGACACCTACAGTTGAGAACGACTACGACAGGTAAAATGTAAGGGGTCGTCTCAAAAATAAAAATTGAAATCATTATTGATTTTATTGCTTTCATTGACAGTGATAGAACTTTCCTACAGAGTCCAAATAACATGAATTTATTTTAGTTTTATCATAAAGAAAATGATAAACTTTAAGTCACATTTCATCTTTTTAGACGTCGAACTTTAGCTAGCCTGGTGGAATTTGGAAAATGAAAAGAACAAAGCATGTTCTATTGTAGTTGATATTTAATTAAACAATGTTTTATGTCTGTTTATAAGGGCGGCACATGTTTCCACAATGTCTGTTTAATAGTTTTGGCCTGATGTGCCTCCATAATGTACTGAAAACTTTGTATATTTTCAATTCACCAATTTGGTGTTCCACTTGAATTCTGTATTCTACAATCACTCGATTAAGGTTTTTGCTCTTTCTCTCAAATGTTCTGGCTTACGATTTATTTGAGGTGTTGTAAATGATGTAACTGAAGGATGACGATTTGGATAAACTTTGTCTCTAAAGAGAACACAGTCCTCCGGGAAATGCAGCGGATTATTTCTCCCTATTTTGATTAAAAACCTCTCTTATGTATGATCATAGATGAGATACAAAAAAATCTTAAGTACGAAAAAACTTTGTTCCAGAAATTGGATATAGATATAATATAAATTTTGACCCAATGAAAACAAAACAAAATAAAACAATGTCATTGTATAAAAAAAAATAACGAAATTTAATCACTTTCTTGTAAGAAAACCAAAGGTCATTTTCGGGAACGGGGAAAGGACACTATGACGAAGCGACAATGTATGTTGTTTTCGGGACACCAAACCCCTGCTTAGTACTGTGCATATTGATTTTGCAATGTCAATAAGCTCTATGGTATTAACTACTAAACAACTTGAAATTTAAATTCCATATGCAGGTACATGTAATACACTGCTTAAGATGTTGTAACATCAAAACGAGAGGTCAATTATATTTTGTTTTCCAAAATTTATCATGAAAAACATCAACTCTAACAAAATATCTTCAAGCGGAGAAATCCGCCGTTGATAAAATAAAAGGTAGATGTGATAGTTTCCTTAGACCTTCAAAATCAATAAGTGATTATCCCTTCGGAATTTGAATAAGTGCATCAACTAAGGTAACGATCGATTAAAAATTTACCAATTTCGTAATGTTCACAAGTGTGATACGGACGTACGGACAGTCCAGTAATTCTTTTTTCATAAATTTTGGAAAATTTCATAAAAGTTTTTACACTAACAAATTAATCTTTATCTACATGCGGCAAACATTTGATAAAGGACTCACATAATCATAAAATTGAAGAGAAAGCGGATCAGGATGCAGGATGGTTGCTGTATTTGTTTTAAGGTTCATGTGGACCCTATGGCTAAAATGGCCGTATTATCACCTCAAAATTTACTCTGAGTACAGACAAATCAGCGCATCTGTAAAAAAATTCAGGCATAGCATGCCATAGATAAATGAATTTTAAGTATGTTTTATGTTTTAGAAAAATAAAAACTTACCAGGATTTTGCCGTGCACTTTTTTTCATTCCTACAGAAGGTGCCAAAATAAACTAAGTTGGGAAACTGGTTTGAGAACTTCCCCACAGGTAAAAATTAAAGTGAGCATTTTTAATTGACATGGACATTAGATGGACAATAGATACCTGATAATAATTGGTTATTTAAACTGTGTACCTGAGTGGACCATATCAAGGTAAACTCAACTGTTTGTTAATTTTATCATCTTGTGCAGAGACGAAAAAAAGTGTACGGCAAAATCCAGTTAAGTTATGAATTTTCTAAATCATACAATGCATTTGAATTCTATTTATCTAGAGCATGCTATGCCTTAAAACTTTTCCGTGTGCACAGGTTTGCCGGTTACTCAGAGAAAAATTTGAGGTGAAAATACGGCCATTTTAGCCATAGGGTCCACATGAACCTTAATCCATTCAACATGAAATGTCGTGTAAAATACATACAAAATAAGAATATTATATGATAGAGAAATATATTTATTTGTTTATTTGGTTCATATATATTCTGAAGCTGTAAAGTCAAGACAATATATAACCGCCAATCCAATATGTTACGTATTGATAATCATGATGGTTTTTGTCTTTGAGACGACCTATCCATTTTACCTGTAAACTGTAGGTGTCATAAGTCGGTGTCGAGAGATGTTGAAAATGTCTATTTGTCCGGCTAGCCAGACAAATAGCCACTCCGATTTTTTTAAAGGGGCACTAGCTACGAGATATATAAAAAAATGTTGAGTAAGATTTTTTTGTTCAATCAATAATGTAAGTGAAATAGTGAAATAATAATTCGCTTTTAGCAGCCAAAATGGTTCAATTTTGTCAAATTAAGCGAAGAAACATTGATAATTACTCCTTCACTTGCAAGTGAATTAGCCGACCTCGTTAAATCCGTATTCATGTGAACTTCAATTTAACCCCTAGCTAGAGATTGACAACGCATGCATTATACGTGTACAGGTTATTTAAAGAAAAAGAATGTCAACAATGAAAGTGCAACTACGGTAAATCATTTGATTACTGATTCGATCTTATACGGTTAAAAACAATGATAAACATAAATTTTTAATCTATAAGATAAAGTCAAACAGACCTATAAAAATCCAATTGCACGTGTTGGTTTAATCTATTCATATCGTTATTTATGTTTACATCGCTTATATGGTCATCTGGGTCAAATCAATAGTTAATTAGATGGCGTCTGGACTAAAATACACACGAAACGAACCTATATATTATCTACCCCATGCTCTGTATACTGTTTATTTTAGACTTTTGGTAATTTGGATAAATGTTTTACATTGTTATTAATCAAATATGAGAAATTGAGTCAAATCGGTGACCATGAATTTGACAGCTAGTGCCCCTTTAAGGTAACAAATTCAAAAAATATAAAAGAAATGTAACTCCAATCTATTTATCATAATTTTTCTTTAATTTTAAGAACACATTCAAAGAATTAAAATTAAATCTAACTCCAATCTATTTATCATAATTTTTCTTTGTCAAATTGATTTTAAGTTCAATTTGGAAAAAATTAAAATAAATCAAAATCGAAAAATTTGGATTAAAAAATCCAATACAAATACAAAAACTAATGAGTTCTTCTGTAGGTATTGTAAAAGAGCTTGGGGCAACAATAACTGGTCATTTAATGGTTGTTTGTTTTGATAAACAAACACCAGTTCAATCAATTGTCCAAACTTACAATGGTCAGTAAATGTGTTTCAACCTAAATCGCTGAACACTACTATAGGTTGTATTTACAATGTTTCACTTGATATAGAAGAATCAGATTAACAGGACATTAGATAGAGAAACAACAGGTCAGTCGATTTCAGAGACTAACATATTATGACATTAATACTAAAACTAGGGTTCCGTCAAAAACTCTGAAACTGTTTTAACACAACAGAGTTACCACCCAGAGTGTTGATAGGTTTTAAGAGTAACAAAACTCTTTTGTTCCAAAACCAACTCAATGTTTTAAATGTCAGGGTTTTGGACATATGCAAAGAGAATGTAGAAATAGTGTAAAATGTGTAAGGTGTGGGGAAGACCATAAAGATAGGGAGTGTAAAGTTAAGGCTTAATGTGCAAATTGCAACGGTGACCAGATGATGGGGCAATTTGGAAATCTGGACCATCATTAAAATTTTTACAGAAAAAAATTCAAGAAGACTTGAATAGTATAAGCAAATGGTGCTCAAATTGGGGCTTTTTACTTTCACCTTCAAAAACAGTCACAGTTATTTTTGCTTGGAAATCAAATTGTAATAATATTATATTAAAAATAGGAAATCACATTTTAGAAGTTGTTAAAGAAGTTAAATTTCTTGGAATTCTTTTTGATAGACATCTTACTTGGAATAGTCATGTTCAGTATATTAATACAAGATGTACAAACATTTTAAACAGTATGAAACTTTTAACGGGAACGAAATGGGGAGCAACAAATTGTACTCTAAGAAAAAATTATATTGCTTTAATCAGATCAAAAATTGACTATGGTTGTGAGGTATACAATACAGCCTCTGCATCTATATACAAACACAATCTTTACGTTTATGTACAGGTTCCATGAAGTCAGCATCATTTAAAGCACTTCAGGTGGAAATGGGAGACCCTCCTTACGAAATCAGAAGAAAAGCGTTAATCGCAAAAGCTTATTTAAATATTTCTACATTCGAAAACAACCATCCAGCTAAAAAATCAATTCAAGATACAGCTACTTTTGAATTTTATAGTAAAACTATTAAACGTCAACCATTTACATTAATTGCAAAAGAGACTCTAAAAGGAAATAATTTTTCAGAAAATAACGTAGTTATATATAGAGAAAGTCAAATGGCATTTTACAGTACCTATAGTAAACATGTATTTAAAAGATTACATTTCTAAACAGGATTTACCACATCTAATTAAAAGTGAGGCCAATATTATGATAGAAACTCAATATAACCACCATTTAAAAGTATTCACTGACGGGTCAAAAGATCCAAATAGCAATGCTAGTTGTGCCTTTGTCATTCCAGAGTTAAAAATCAATAAGGGATTTAAGTTGAACAATCACCTTTCTATTTTTATGTGTGAATTGACAGCAATTTATTTATGTATATCATGGTTACAAGACTTTTTACCTTTTAACGTTGTGATTTTTGTTGACTCTCTATCAGCGCTTCAAGCACTGAAAATACCTTTAAACAAGATAAGAAACCAATTCTTACTTGACATTCATTTTTTACTGAGATCATTGTATCATTCAGGTACAAATATAATTTTTGAATGGATACCGAGTCATGTAGGAATACTAGGCAATGAGTTGGCTGATTTTCATGCTAAACAGGCATTAAGTTTTTTTCAAAATATTTATATCTTTGTACCGTTGTTCAAAGATGATTTCAAAACAATACGTAAAAATTTAATGAAAAAAAATGTGGCAAGAAGAATGGGATAAAGAGAAAGATAGAGCATTGTATCAAATAAGTCCAAAAATTAATATTGACATAAAAATACCAAAAATGTCCAGATACAAAGAAAGACTGATTTTTAAATTAAGAACTGGTTATATACCATTGAACAAACATCTTCATAAAATAGGCATATCTGACACCAAATTGTGTGAGGAGTGTCGTGTTAAAGAAACAGTAGAACATTTCTTATTACACTGCAAATTATATAACGCAGAACGATCTATTTTGTTTGACAGTTCCAGAAAGTTACAAATACAAAATTTTCAATTAAAAAATATCCTAACAGGATATAATTTTTTACCAATTGATACATACGTAAAGAGCACGAATAGAATGATACTCTAAAAGTATTACTTTTATGCCCGCGTCACACTGTCCCGATTTTGATATAAGATGGACACCCGAATGCGAAAAATGTAAGTTCGTACGAAGTTGGTCCCGATTTCGTTAAAATACCAAAAAGTGACCGAAGCAAGTACGATGAATAAAGAAGTCTATACGATGGTGCCGAAATTAAATACGATAGTAAAAGATGGACATACGAAGGTTATCCGAAGACGGGTATTTAAGCTTCATATCTCAGCCGAAGCCTACACGATAGATCACGAAGGCTACACGATGGATTACGAAGGCTACACGATAGATTACGATGATGGCGCGATGGCCATACGATGTCTGAAGTACGTTTTACCTGTTTTGAACTTTTTTATGATACGAACAGAATTTCGACAACATATCGTTTCTGTACAATCTGCCATGAATGACGGGAAATCGATTTTTTTGTCTAATTCTTATACAAACTAGTTTATTATCCCCATCGCCTACTACATGTAAGTTGCGTGTAGATAACATTGTAAAACAAAAATGCTCAAAACTTGGAATGGTGTTACTCGTTAAGAATATCTTGAGCGCTATTGACTTTAAAGTTCAAAGGTCAAGGTCACAGTGGCAGTTGTAATACAAGACAATATCACCCTATGGACACTCTAAAACAATATGCTTCAAAAGATTTTAACCACATTTGGTATATTGTTCCTCCTTGTAATGATCTGACATTTTTTACGTTCAAGGCCAAAGGCCAAGGTGATGCAGATGGACTTGTTTTTTTCTCCTTGAAATAGCATAATACACAGGAAATTGGTTGCTCAATTTTTTACCACCTGGTTCAAAAGACAATATTACAGGTATTTCCAGTTACTGAATGATTTAGTTGATTTCTAAAAAAATAGTTTATGAATCAAATATGCATATTTAATTTACCATTTTCTGCATGTGTCATATACAAATATTGTACATCCATATTTGTCCCCAATATGTTACATACGAGAGGGTGCCACGCTCGGCATTGACTGGTTTGAACTGTAAAATGTTTGGACTAGTCTGAATAAATCACCCATAATTATGCCCATGTTTACTGATCTATCTGCAAGGTAAGATAATGGGTTCGTTGATCCCTTTTATTCAAAAAGAGCTCTTTCGAGGAGAAAATCATAATAATATAGACAGAAGGAAGGATGTGGAGAAAGCAACAAATGCGGCAAAATATGACATATAGAAAACAAAATGGTTATGGTGTAAACATTTTTGTGACAACAACTCAGACGATATATAAAAATATCAGAATAATGAAGAAAAAGTTGGTTTCCCTATATATGTGTACCTGCAGTGTTGGCAACGGACAAAAAGCAAAAGTGTCGGACAAAAAGGAAAATTATCGGACAAAAAGCAAAAAACGAACAAAAAGCAAATTGCGGACAAAAAGCATCGTATCATTGGTATACGAGGCGCGTTTAGGATTTTCATTATGTTACTTGATATGAAAAATTGATAAAAAATAATATTTGACTTGATTAAGTTAATCCTGAGCCTGTAATAGCTGCTCTTCTTGTTCCATTTGAATTAATAGAAACAACGCTATCGCCTTTCTTGATCTCATAGAATAACATGATATGAGCTCCATGTTTTGTTAACGTCTTTATTAACGGTCGTATTAGACTGACGAGTGCATATCGCGCATAGCACTTTAAATGTATTAAAGCGCGAAAATTAACTTGCATTTAGCTGGATTTATTGCCGTCGTAGTTCCATCTTGTCGCCTTCGTACTTTTATTCGATGGCAACACAACGGGATCACGAGGTCTTCACGTAGTCGTGCTGCCATCGTAAGACCTTCGGGTAGCTTCGTGATTCATTCGCGTAGACATCGTAATGTCAAAACTGCCCGATGGAAACGATGGAAACACGAATGCAATACGATGTTCAAAGATGCATTCCCGGTGACATTACGATGGTGAGGATGGTGATACGAACCCAATACGAACCCTCAACATCGGACGCACCTTCGGGGATTTTTCAACATGTTAAAAAATTTAGAACCCTTCCCGAAGTTGTCCCCGAAGGCTAGAAAAATTCGCCGATGGTTCTACGATGGTTAAAGATGGCACTACGAATAGCCGATATTGATACGATCAGACCCGATTTTGAAAATTTCCATAACCGTGTTGCCATCGGCGTAAAAATCGGGACAGTGTGACACGGGCATTATAATACTTGTACAGGAAATTGATTTTATCTTTTACATAAATAAATGGGGTCTACCTATAATTATTAGGAAGAACTCATTGAGATCTGTCCCCACAAAAAAAAACCAAAAAACAAAGAAAACTTGTTAATGAATAAAATGTTTGTTAAACTTATTTTAGATTTTAAAATCAAAATGCTGCATAACAAATGAAAATAGTTACTGCTAGTCGCACATGTATCTTTCATTATACATTATACTGCAAAGTTGCACACACTATGCCTCATTGGCATCAGGACGCCAATCTCTGGGTCCAAACAGTATGGTAGTAGTAGTTCCCGAAGTCACGGTGTCAATAGTCGGTTACAGTTCAAAATTTAATTACCAGATTGATTATTCGGTGGTTTCATGGTCAGTGAGGGCAGTCGGGGTCAATACACAGACCACCACAATCCTCACTGAACAAGGGGACCATGACTCAAACTGGTCTCTTTAATTGGTATCTAGGGAATTTCACATATTATATTTTTTTTTTCTTTTTCTTATCCCAATGTAGGTGACATAAGTATGCGACAGTCTTTTTTACCTGGCGCATACATATATTTGGCAATTTTTCATTCAATAATTGACACCGGGCTATCGGGAAGCATTATCTATTCTCTATCTTCAGCGATGGACATTTAGATTCATTTTATACACTTATGTATATTTATTAGCTACTACTACCATACAAATCAAAGCAATCTATGTAATTAGCCATGAAACGAAACAAAAGTTAGAATTCAATGTTTTATTAAAGTCTCATCTCTCAACAAGTACAAGAACAACAAAAAAGTTAGAACGACAAAATAAATATTTTAAAAATCTACAGAATTTTACAAAAGTAAAACCACAATACATTAAAGACTTAGAAAAAAAAGAACAAAAAAAACCCCTCACAACTTAAGAACTCACGTGTAGTAAACAAAACACGAAACACGTAGATTTTTTTTATTCTTCAAAAACAGTACCGATAAGTGAAATTAGGGCGCAAGTTTCATAGCAGGAAAGTCGCCTCCCAAAACATCAATATAATAATAATCAGCGAATTTACCGACCGTGCAAGGGCTGTTTAGCCAGTCAAGGTCGTTAAAAGCTTCCATTTGTTGAATTAACGCGTATTTCTATTCAAAATATAATAGAACTTTTAAAATATATTATTTAGATATAGGAAGATGTGGTGTGAGTGCCAATGAGACAACTCTCCATCCAAATAACAATTTAAAAAATAAACCATTATAGGTTAAAGTACGGCCCTCAACACGGAGCCTTGGCTCACACCGAACAACAAGCTATAAAGGGCCCCAAAATTACTAGTGTAAAACCATACAAACGGGAAAACCAACGGTCTAATCTATATAAACAAAACGAGAAACGAGAAACACGTATATATTACATAAACAAACGACAACTACTGTACATCAGATTCCTGACTTAGGACAGGTGCAAACATTTGCAGCGGGATTAAACGTTTTAATGGATCAAAACCTTCTCCCTTTTTCAATAGCATAACATCACAACATAGAAAAACATACGATAAAATATCAATTGGCAGACTTAACTCAATCAAAAAACGTATGATTACACAATGAACGAATAAATTTAGTTTGTTAAAGTTATATTCCTAGCCATTTATATAATTAGATCACCATGCAGCACTCAACAAAGAGCAAAACCAAAACCGCTTAATCATTTTTAAAAGTTCCCAAAATTCCAAATATAAATTCAAACAACTAACGGTCTGATTGATGTACAATACTTATAAAAAAAAAAAAAATATAACAACGACAGATCGATTACAGCAAAAAGGGGGGTTCAAACCGTATGTCCCAATTAAAAAGCATGTCTGGTCAAACAAATCGGAGTCCTTATCTACGGAACAACCACTAGACAGTCTCCTGGTGTTAAGAAAATGCTTTTTTTTTAATGTTTTATTCCATTTAGTCATGCAATTTCTTGATTGGTTGAAAAATATTGAAGCAAATAATTTTATTAAGTTACTTAGATTTAATGACCTTAGATTAAAGGGTGCGGAAAGATATAGAATCATATTCAAAACAGTGTGGTTGTGGCCATTATCTGACGACCTAAATTATCCCATTGACTGTGACAGATAAGGTGAACGTTTGTCTGTAACGACAACTTCTCACTATGTTCTTGTTAAAGACACTGAAACTGTGGGGTCACCAAAGGTTCTCAACACCTAAATAAAGTAATTTGAAAAAACGAATCAGGAGAATACGATGTTTTGATTTATATCAATAATATAAATCAAAATATAAAGGTTATTCCTGAATAATTATTCGAATTATTTTATTATAAAAAGCGTTAAGAACATTTGGTGACCCCACAGTTTAAATTCTATAATAATAAAGTAAGTAGTGATCAGTGGTAGTTACAGACGAACGTTAATAATAACGATATGCCGCCAAAGTCGAATGTCTAAATATAACAGGAATAGAAACAAACAAACAGCGAACAAATCCCTAAGATAACAAAGATATTAACAGTAAAAGAGAAACGAATAACAAAAGCAAAACCTAACAAGCATTACATCTTGTTTAAATTTCAGGGACATGCAGACCAATATCAAGTTTGTTTTGCCATGTTTGTTCGTTGGACCATTTACTTATATAGTATATATGAATTTCATTCCATCCAGTGGGGATGGTAACACTAAATGGAACCTATTTCAATATAACAAACAAGTAAGTTAGAAACTCATTCAATGGCTTATTCAAACAGAGTTTAAAAGTCTATCCTTTCAGTCACCTCAAAAACAGAAGAAACGATGGCCGAAATCAAGACCGACGATAAGCAGAACCACATCACAGAAAAGGTCAAGTAAAAAAAATAACATCTTAACTCCAGAAAACCAGAGACCAAGTGACACAGACCCTACCATAAACCAGAGTTTTAATGGTGAAATTTCGATATCAGCTTATTCTGCTAATTATGCATACTAGTTGTAACTGCTAAAAATTGAAAGCAGGCTTGACTTTTTATGTGTTTTTTAACACAAAATCCTTTACTTTTATCTGTGTTTATAAATGTTTAACAGAAAACATCTTTAAACCTCTGACATGTTCAAATCATATCACATGAAAGCACTGTACATGGCTTTAATTTTTGTTTGATTTTATTTTGTAAACAACATTAGGGTCACTTAGTACAAGAATTTTTTTAAATAAAATCTATCTGCAAAAATATACAAAACATTTTTTTTTTGAAAAAGTACAATTGAAACGTTTATGAATATAACGTTGCTTTGGGAAGAGGAGCACTAATATTACGAGAAACATGTTGAGTAAGCTTTCTTATATTGATAATTCAGTCTTGAATAAATATGATCGACGTTTAAAGAAAACATTAACCGAATCTCTTAGATTGACATTCTGCTATTTAAAACATGTATCCATTGTTTTATTATTACATTAACATGTCTGTTTTATGAAAGTTATCATCAACAGGCAGAAGATGTTATTGTTAATTAGAGGCTCTAACAAATAAATCATGACAAAACTATGTGTAGGTGATTTTGTATTGTTAGTCATTTATTCTGTTTAGTTTCTCTTTATCTTCTTTACATTTTGCTTATAACATAAAAGAAGGTAAACAAATCCTAATTTAAGGGCAATCAATCAACTACAGTCTACTATAAATGAGGGTGTTAAATTTGATGAACGCCTGTTTGCGCTTCTTTGTTACATTTGTTTGTTTTTTTAGTGATGAAGATAATAACATATTGTTGGATGCTGTACCCCCAATTTGTTTTTACAATTTTACCTTTGTGTCTATTTGTTTTGTTCACGCATCGTTGTTAATATAATGGAATTTGTTTCGACTGACATACTAGAGAGAGTTTTTTTTTGTGGTTTGAAGTGTCTATCTATCTTTTGCAATGTTTCTCATATAAATAAAACACGATAAAACAAGGTAAAAATCGTCAATTAAGGGTAATAACTACGGAGTTGTCTGACGATTTACATCATTTCTCTTAATTGTAGATCTTCTTTTGCTGATCCTTTTTGTGATTTCAATGCTTATCTTTCTATACTGATATTTATTTAAGATTGATAAAAATGTCATAAACAGACAATACCTTTAATCAGGAGTTATTAGCCGATTTCTTGCATTTTGTCTAAATTATAGATCGTGTCTAGGAAATGTTTTACTGATTTAAGTTTCTTATTATTTATATTTGGTTGGCAGGCGGGTATATATTTTAAAATTTGACATACCTGCATTTAATAATGATTGTGTGTCCAGTAGTTTCAAAGGAGATTATTTTGGTAAAAGTAAACGGACGCCGACGGATGACGAATGCAAAGTGAAAAAAGGCTCAGCGAGTTAAAGGAATATAAATCATTAGTATTTGAAATTTTAACGACATATTGAAATATCTTAGCTTCGATTAATATCTCGGTAGAGCTTGTGAAATAAACTAACACACAATGATATTAAGCACTGTACCAAATGAAATGGTGCAGGAATATGTTACTGCTCAGAACCTATCTTAATCTTTGATTTTGCATTATGAATTACGAATTTTGAATAAAGTTATGTTCTAAAATTCCCCACATACCAAAAAAAGTTATAATGTACGTATTTGGTGTTTGAGGCCAGTTTGCAAATAATTCTCTGTGTTGTATATTCATTTAACATATATTTGTTAACAATAGAATAAAGAATGCAATACCTTTCATAGAACTGATATTGTCTATACATGATATTTCGATGTCAGTGATCATTGAACTATATGGGAACAATGATTTTTGTATGATTCAGGACTCATCCCAAAGACAGTTGAAACACATAAAGAAGAACAAAGCCAACGGAGATCTAACATCCAAAGGAGACGTTGATTGCATAAGAGCTGTAAGATGCGTTACATTATTTATAGACAATTAGATCGATATATTACGAAAAGAATAACGTCTGTCGACTACATTGACTACACACAAATAATATGAAAACGACGAAAACACTCGTTAAATACCTAATACAAACAGTCAGCCTACAAAAGAACACATGAAATAGCTAAAATCTGCCTCTGGAAAGGTTGAAAACCCATTGATGGACTTCAGCTGTTTCTGCTCTATTGTCGGTTTGTTGTGTCTTTGACATATTCCCCATTTCCATTCTCAATTTCATTCAAAACTGTATTAATTGGTAGGAAGAAAGGTAATATTTGCTCACGATTTTGTTAAGCTTTTTAGCAAGAGGAACGTACATCATGCATGGAACTTACTTATGTGAGTCACACTTGAAAACCATTTGGAAAGTCAAACATGTTACATACATACAATTACACTAGTTTATTCTGCATGTTTAAATCTCATTAAATCAATTAAGAAACTAAATTCAACGTTAAAGACATGTTGGAATCACATCAACTAAAATAGTGCGAGACCAAGTGTTTTCGAGGCAGGGTTTTCCTAGCAAGCACATCTTCGATCACAGTGTGTTTTGCAATGTGTTACCTGATTAACTAAGTTGTTAATTTCAGATTGAAAAATTCAGAAATAGAGATGATACTTTTTTCATTCCACCCGACGTTGAGTTAGCAGCACTACCCAACAATGTTAGTGATTGTCTTTATCAAAGGTAATACTAGCTTACACTTCACAATAGCAATCAGTTATTATCAGCCTGTCTAATTCTATTGATAAATATCAATGTATAAAGTTATTGAACATTTTAACTTTCAAATTTATCGATGGAAAGTAGTGATTTGTTACATGGCAGTTGTAACTACATATATCTTCTAAAATATTGCATGACTGATATTTGGAAGAAAGGGTATTCTGCATTTATTCAGTGACATCAAATTAAAAAAAAAAGTAAAATCACAAAAATACTGAACTCAGAGGAAAATTAATACGGAAAGTCCATAATCACATTGCAAAATCAAATAACAAAACGCATAAAAACGAATAGACAAGAACTGTCATATTCCTGACTTGGTACAGGCATTTTCAAATGTAGAAAATGGTGGATTAAACCTGGTTTTATTTCGCTAACCCTCTCTCTTTAATAACAGTCTCATCAAATTCCGTTATATTTACATGATATTGAAAATTGAAAATGTCAGTATCACATAATACAAAATCAGTGTTGACGAATGTTTGTAATAGCGTCTTAGTTTTCAAATGAATTTTAAAAATGTTTATATTGATATTTGTATCAATCAACTGGTATTGTACCAACAAAATTTGTGATCCCCTTTTACGGTATTATCGAATATATAAATCATAATATTTTTCTTATCCCAGGCATAGATTACCTTAGCCGTATTTGGCACAACTTTTTGGAATTTTGGATCCTCAATGCTCTTCAATTTTGTATTTGTTTGGCTTTATAAATATTTTGATATCAGCGTCACTGATGAGTCTTATGTAGACGAAACGCGCGTCAGGCGTACTAAATTATAATCCTGGTACCTTTGATAACTATATGTGTCATTAATTTGCTTTTGAGTAAGGGTGGGGTGAACATATAATAAATTATAAAAGGTTTGAAGTAAGACTGAGTTGGTGTCCTTGTGTATAGAAAAATGGCTAAAGCATATTATGATTCCGACATAGTGAGATGAACCTGTGAGACATAAAGCAAACGTCAGTGTCCAGAAGTAATCTTTTGAACTATGTTAATCAATCGACATTCTGAAACACATGTTTTTGCAAGACATGCCTGTTTTGTCGATTTCTTGTAGAGAAGTATATTCATGATCTACAGGTTTGATATATGTCATACAATCTCCTTGTTGATTATACTGAATCATAAATATGTATGAAGACACATGGGAAAATTTAGATCAAAGTGAATATATTTGATGAATAAGTTTAGTGTAATATTGATTAAGATTAATACACTGGTATATTAGTTTTCATTTTATTTTATTTGTGTAAGATATCCAAGCCCGTGCAGTGATCCATAATTGTTATATTTCTGTAACTTATGCCCTCGTATATAGTTTATACAGTTGTCTCGTTCAAAATTAATTCGCATCCATTTCCTATTTTTACAGACATCAAAACTTAGATCAGGGCAGTTATTTTTTGTTGTCTTTGTTGATTATTGTATATTGCTCAATGGTTCTTAACATACTTATTATTTGGTACCTTGTGGGTAGTTGCTTATTGGTACCACATGACATCCCTAAACAATTTCCAATATGTATAATCTTTTTTTTATTATAATAAGGGTAATGTATTTTAAATGTAAGACAGAACGCCCTAGACAAAATGATACAAGAAAAAAACATAATAAAGTTTCAGGTCAATATGAATTAGATGTATTTATTGGGACGATTCCTATAATCTGACTATAAATAAATCAACAATAGCTTTACAGTTTGACTTTTAGTAGTTACTAACAGAAGTTAAGGTGACGTCGACCTCGGAAACAATGTTATTTCCGAGACGTTGCCAGTCCCGCGGTCTTCTCGACATTCTCGGGGCATCTTAAAATACTGTACGTAGAAAGAAAGTTGAAATGCAATATGTAAATTAAATTAGATTAAGATTAAAGTCTCTTAAATTAAAAAAATAATCACAGTTTTTTTCACAGTTGAGATAACATAGTCCAAAATACATAATCGTTATACAGTTCATATTCATCTCGAAACACATTTTTTTTTTTATTAAATTTGCTTGATCACTTTATTTTGAAAGTCCATAAAAAGTTTAATGCTCTTTTTAACCGATGTCGTGTTCCAATGGTCACTTTGCATAATCTTTTTTTTCGCGAATCTTATTTGGGGTTCGTGTTGTTTATTCTTAATTTTTTTATGTTGTGTCATGTGTACTATTGTTTTCTGTTTGTCTTTTTCATTTTAAGCCATGGCGTTGTCAGTTTGTTTTAGATTTACGAGTTTGACTGTCCCTTTGGTATCTTTCGTCCCTCTTTAATTAAAGATCTTAATAGTTCTCTTTTTCTTGTACATCTGGATATTCTATTTTTACAGTTTCCGAAATCAAAACATCTTCTAAGTCGTGTTCCTTTGTTTTTTGCGAAAATACTTGACGCTGTTGATAACTGTGTTTGTTTTCTGACTGTAACGGTCCAGAAACTAAGCATCATGCTTTCGATTTGACTGGGATGGGTCCGTTTCCGCGTACAACTTTATCTTCAACTATTTCCAAACAAAATTCGACTCCAATTAATAGTGAAATTTCTTATGTATCCTATTGAGTAACTGGATGAGCGAGCTTCAATCCATTCAAATAGTTACTGATCCTATCAATGTAACAAATGTGGTGCTGTAATGCTATCGTAGGAACGATTAAAACCTGTATTGGGATGTTATGTCCTGTTTCAGTTTCAACATAAACTTTAGCTTTATCAAGTCGCCTAGCATATTAAGTGTTGGTTTCACCGAATGACGAAAGCTGAATATGTGCGGATCTTTCTCTCAGCAGAATTAATTAATGCGCAGGAATCTCCGTTACAAAAGACCTTTGTGCCCTTTCATCCTACAAAATATTTGTTTTAGTACAATGAAAATCTGACCAAACGGGGGCCACGGCAGTTTTAAGCAATAATTTTCGGTAAAATTGTGCTGACGAGTTTAATATTATTGAGTATTCTTCTATCTACGTATCCTTCACAGGATTTACTATAATTGATGTAGATGGCGTACTTTCTTTCGTAAAACTGTGATTAGAATCATTCGTGTCAGTGAAACGGGTTTCACCTCTTTGTTCGGGGTTTGCGGTATGTTCAACTTCACTGCAAAAACTAGTGTGGTTTCGATTATTTCAGTTACGACATGAACTTTACGATTTGCATTCATTTATGTGATGTGTACCGAGGCAGTTGAAACATATATATATTGTTACGTTTAACAAAAGCGATGCGTTTATCTAAATCGCGTATTATCTGGCAGTTGGCAGGCGAATGCATATATTAGCAGAAAATGCACGGCTTAGCTGTTTAAATGCTGATTTGCTTTATTGATTATAATCAGGACTAATTACAGCAGGGTCCAGTGTCTGTCCAAGCGATTCAAGTCCCCAAAATAAACTCTCCATTTTGTCGTTAAATATTCCCAGGTTAATGAGGTCATTCCGGTTGGCTTAATATCAGCGGTGCTTGTAGGTGTGCTTGTGTTATTTTGTGAGTCTGTCCAAATCTCTCTATCAGAACATTTACGGCTTCGGCATAGTTAGCGTTAGTTAGAGAAAATACGGAAATTGTCTGAGCGACATCATTTTGTAATTGGGCTTTCAAATAATTAAACTTTTTATCATATGTCAACGTTGGATTGTAATGAAATGTCGATTCGTAAGAATCCAAAGAGCTTGGTCATTTTAATATATTGCCATTAAATGTAGGTAATGTTAATTTTGACAAACGGACATATTTCTAGAAAATTCGATCGGCATCATTTGACTGTGGCAATTAATGGCAATTAATGACGAGGCGACATAACTGTTTGTACAGTTTCTGGTCAACTAATAGGGAGTAACGGTAGACTGTCTACATTTAAAACTTGATAAGACTAATGTGATGCTTGATTGGAAATAGATTGTGATGTTTCATCTCTGAATATCTTAAACTGTCTCAGATTAGTAACAATATTTGTGGTATACTCATCTATGTCTTCGATTTCCGTCTATTTATTCTCTGTTTTCGATGCGTTTACAATTTGTTCATTCAGTATGTCGAGTAACTTCTTCTTCTGTTGTAAATTTTCGTATGTGGCTAACAGCTTCTCTCTGTCGAATTCAGAATTTTCTTTATTGTCGGCAAATTTTCGTAAAAGTCTGGTAACGGCACTACGATTCCCCGTTCTTATCGGTCTCGGCTTTGGTAACTCCAATAGTCACGAACGATTTTTTTAAATCTGACTATGAATGAATAAACGATAACTTTGCAGTTTGACGTTTACTAGTTATTAACAAACGATAGGTAACGTTACCGGTGTGACATCGACCTTGAATGCAATGTTACTTCAAAGGCTTTGCCGGTCGTGCGGTCTTCTCGACAGTACTAATTTCTCATTAAAAACATATCTCAGACTTTCAACCAAATTATATTTTGATATCACTCTTAATTCCTAAAAGAATGAAAGAATGAATGACTTGTATTTCTCAATAACAGCAAATAACATAGTTACAAATATAAGATATGTATAAACAATTACATTACATATTAAAGCATATGTGAACAATACAAACACAAACATTAAATTACAAAGTAATCAGGTAGAGTGACTTTCACATTTATATCGTTTATTGATCTTTAAAGTTTTTCAAGAAAAATATAATTATTAGGGCTCATTAACTTATGATATTCATACATATTTGGATGAAGCGTACATTGTATGGTAACAACCTATTTGTTTCTTGATTTAAAGCATTACATGACAACACATAATGATATTCATCACCTATGTCTATTGATTCGCAAAGATGACACAACCTATCATTTCTGGATATGGTATTCCACATTCCCGTATCGATAGATTATCGTTGACTTTCAGATTCAAATTTACACAATAAAAAAGTTTAGCATATTGACAATTAGCGAAAATAGCTTTCCAATTTAATATCTGTATTGTTTTAAAATTCTATAACATAGGCATTAAGGAGAGATGTTAATTTCGCTGAGGCAATTCTGCAAAAGCTGGAAGTTTTACCTCATTACTTTTAATTACATATTTGACATTCCACAGGTATTCAAAACATTTTTTACAAATAATATCCATTTACAGTCAAGAAAAACAAAAGTTGTTAAAATTAATATACAATAGTTAATATAAAAGACATGAAATTTTACTTTCTTTACCACACAGTAATCTACGTAGGAAACTAACCATACGGACTTCAGCATTAAAAATTACAGGATATCTACCCAATTCTGCATAAACAATACAGCTAGGTGTACTCTGTTTTAAATGTAGATCAAGCGTGAAAAATATCAGATGTACACGTTCTATCAAATATATAAATTTTACTCTCCCAAAATTTTCAAACTATAAAGAAGAATAGATAAAACTATCCTATCAAACATGTCTAACTGAATTCTACATACAAATATAGTCACACTGGTTTGTCTACACTTTTTTTAAAATGCTATTCATTGCTTTTGTATCTAATTCACAAGTATATGTTCGGGTTTTTAGAAATGAACCACTTCTAACAAATAATATAAACCGAAGCATTTATATTATACAGAGTTATACTTTTTAATTCTCTATTCTATTCAAAAGAACAAATGACATTTTTGGTCTGTATTCCTTTGTAGAATATAAGAGTTTTCGTGTCTTATTGAGCTACCAATTTTCACAATAACCACAGATTATATCTTTCATGTTTTGTGTATCTTCGATTCTTTAAAAAAAAGTCACAGTGTCAATCGCATGTAATAACATTATTTTTTATCTTCAGCTAGGCTACAAAACAAAGTGAACTCTTCGACTTGATCAGACGCGTCGAGTCAGCGATTACGTAATAAATAAAACGTACGTCATTAACACCAAATATAAACAGAAGGATAGGATATGATTGCCAATGAGACAACTCTTCACAAGAGACCATATTGACACAATTTACAGCTAAAAATCGCTGTATTGCCTTCAACAATGCGCAAAGCCCATACCACGACGTCAGCTATAAAAAAAAAACGAAATGACAATGCAAAACAATTCAAACGAGAAAAACTAACGGCCTAATCTATGAACTATATTGGGATATAACTTTTTAATGAGTTTTAACAATGACAAGAATAGCTTCAAAGATTCATATGTTGCGGTGTTACTCATTACTGACGCTCGTATACAAAATAAATTATGATAAAGATAAAAAAAAAAAAATATACATTAATACTTAACACACACCGAACACAGGTACCGTCTCGAAACATGAATCATAATTGCCTGATAATAATACTTGATAGAAATAGTAAACATTTGCATTGGTCAGTAAAAATACAGATTGTTTGTCAAAATGTAAATAGGTTTCAGTATGTAATCGAATTTTGACTGCAACCAACATGCAGTCATTTTTTCTATCTTTCCGATCTATAAATGAACATTGAGAGTTGCAATTATTAATATCACATAGTCACTTCCAGTAAAATAAATGACAATAAGGCATTTTGTTGGTTATTAAAAAAATAGTTAGGAAGTATGGCGTAATTGTGGAACATAACGAAAACTTAAAAGAACACTATAATGTTCTTTTCAACGCATATGCTAGACAAATTTTATTGACATAGGGTTGTTGCGTACACTACGATATTGAATCAATGATTTCTTGTGATTGAGTTGAAATCACTTATAAGCTTGCCTTTCAGGAGCGTCTATTGAGTATTATCAGGGCAACAAGGAAAGATAACACTGTTGGAAACCCCGATCGTATTTAATTTTATCCCTGAAAATGTCTCTTTGGTTAGATTGTAGTAAAGACTTGTCATTATAGATTAGCAGATTAATGTTAAATGCGCTTTAACATGTGTGGGAAGTGTTGCAAAGAGATGAGTGCTGTAATTATGTATGTGTTACATTCACAGCAAAAGTACTATATGAATATAGTATTATGAATACATGTATCATAAATTAACCACACTGCATGCAAAGCACGAAAACGTATTTGACAATCTTCTTATACCACACTTAATACACACTTACTATTAGAAAAAAATATATATGTTATTGTGCAATATCCAATGTATCTTTGTTGAATGTTGCAAGTATACTCTTTAATTTTATTTTGTTGAAGAATAATTACAACAAGACAATATTTTTGTGCCAATCGAAGTCGCCATGGATCCGTAAAGGACGGGTGGAATATCTGTATGGATGGATGTTATAAACCAAACAACAAGACAGTTATATATGTACTGAGGTATAAATACTGCTTTTCGCAATTAAAGGAGCATAAATTGTCAAATTCTTGTTGACCTCATATTCACTTTTTTTTTTTAATATACCAAAAAAAATCTCCAAATTTAAAAAGTATAAAATAAAAAAATGACAATGCATGTGGTCGACAAATATGACCTCAGAAAACTGCCAACGGTCATATAACTCGATATCAACATACATATAGATATTAATAGCTAGCAAACCCGTGCAATTGGATTGCTATTGGTATATTTGATATGATATTATAGGTTTGAAAAACGTCTGTAATTCTGAATTTCGAGAAAAATGATAGTGAAATAATTAAGGATATAAAAAAGAAGATGTGGTATGATTGCCAATGAGACAACTATCCACAAAGGACCAAAATAACACAAACATTAACAACTATAGGTCACCGTACGCCTCAACAATGAGCAAAGCCCGTACCTCATAGTCAGCTATAACAGGCCCCGATCAGACAATGTAAAACAATTCAAACGAGAAAACTCATTGAGAGACGATCGAGAATTTAGTTAATTGTTATTTTACTTCGAAATACGTGAAAAAATCTACTGTATTTTCAAAACGCGAAACACGCGAAAAAATATTTGTCAAAATGTTTCAAGTTCCTCAATAACAATAATAACAATAGCTATGTAATAATATGAAACAATACAACAAAAGTGCCAAAATGGTTCGATTTCGGAATACTACTGTTCAATAAGATAAAGAAAATAAGAGACAACACAAAATGTGCAACACTAGTCTATAGGATTCATTACATACATAAAAGGGTTTGTACCTATAATCGTCACATTCTTATATTTATGATAATTTGAAACTTAATCTTTGATGTGTCAGACGGAACAGTAAAATAGAAGCAGGTTTTTCTTGAACCGTTCATTTTTTTTTTTTGGGTGAAACATTGAATTTTGATGATTTTTCATCAAAATTGATAGTGAAAGATCGGGGAACGCATTGTCTTGATCATGATAGACAAGACTCACATGTAACATTAAAGGACATATACGATTCGAACACTTTAGACTGTGATGCTCCTGTACAGAATTGACAAGATATTTTCACTTATTACCTACAGCAGTTTACCTGTTCTCGTTGAAAAAATACAGAAGTCAGGTAACGATGAATATACTTCCATTTAAAGTTTTTCCGAACAATTTACAAAATCAGTAAAACATTATTCGGATAAACACGACATATTATAAAGAATATAGTATATGTTTCTAGGTTAACGATACAGAATTCTTTTTTTTCTGGATACATTCTTCAATTAGCTTTTTAGTTAATCGATTAAATCAGTCTGTTAACAATAATTTACGGCATTTTACCAAACTTAGTAGCGAATTTACCGTACCTTTATTGTTCATGAAGCCCAACTTAAACTGTAATTTAGCCAATAAAGTTTTATTCTAAATCTTAAATTTAATTAATGAAAAAATGGAACAAATAGAGTGTAATTGCTATAAGGTACGTAGTTGGTGTGGTATTATACATACTTTGATAATACATTCAAATGGCATTTATCGATGACATCCCTGTTAATTATTAACAGAGAACCAGGATTAGTCATGCAAATCCAGTAACTGTTATACTAAATTATCATATAATTCAGTAATGGTTTTTTGCTGTATGTGTACAATTTGTGTTCTCGATGGAACGATGGTATTGTGACTTTAACACGTTATTCTTTTTTTTTTTTATAGTATTGGAAATATGTAATAAATTATCTTATTTTATTGTAGCATAGTGAATGATTACGAGAATTTGCAAAGTATAGATCTGCATTATAAGATTAATGTTATCAGACACAAACCAAGGTAATTTGATACACTATTTTGGTATTCGCAGATCTCTCAAAATGTTGTCATTCTTAAATATATCAAAAATACTGATATTTACAAATACTTATTTTGAAAAGTTAATGTTTGAAGTTGAATTGAATTGGGGATGAAAGACCATTAGAATATATCATCACATATCAAGTAAAACTATAGTCTACTTTAATAACAGAAAAAAATGACAATTCATAAACATCACCGTTAAATGTTTGAATATGAAACGTTTTCAATAGTGAATATACATCAGTTGTAGCAGATTTCTACGAGGCAATCAGATACGAACCTTTTTTTATTTCAATAGTAGATGATTGTGTGATAAAAAAATTACATGATATGTTTTCTATCTTAATTTCTCAAAACGACTTTTATAATTATAAAACTCAAGTCGTAATAAGAGTCATTTTGTCATGCAATAACGTACCTTTCACGTACAATGACACAGATAGGCATATAATCGTATTATAAATCTGGGTTTATAACATTTCCATCGTTCATCTGTTGAGATTACTTTCTTTTATAAAATTGCAAAATCCGTAGCATTAACAGATTCTACCATTTCACATAAAAGAGGCCTGAACCCGCCCCATAATATAATTTATTAATACAATAAAATTTAAAAGACACAAACACTTAATCAACCCTATTTGTTTGCCTTTGTGTTAAATTTGAATAAGATTTCATGTATAAATAAAACAAAATGAATAGTTCATTAGCCTAAATATGATCCTTTGAAAATGTATACTGATATGCTATCAAGAACAAGATTGTTTATTGCTCCGAACGACATCAGGAACAGCATTGTTATGTCTTAATTAATATCCATATTTTCCATTTTTAGGCACTTTTCTTTTATTAAAAAAAAGTTTTTATTGTGTTTAGTTGCTGTATGACCAAGTATTACATTATGCATAATCAGACTCCTTTTCATAGTAGTAGCATTTAAAAAATTTCGGTTTCCATTCCTTAAACAATAAAATAAATAATACAAGATATAAGACAAATAGTTATTGAAATACTTCGGATGTATACTCTTTTTAGGGCATACGATACAGTTTTGATCCTGTATTTACAAGTTGATGAAAATTTAAATATAGGCTATTTTTTACCTAATTAAATCAAAAATGTAAAAAAAAATATACCTTCATGTGCTGCTTTTTGAGTAAAATGAGGTCAAAATTTTGTATATTTGCTCAAAATTCAGATTTGTGGCCGTAATTTCTTTTTCGAAAGAAAGACATAATTTTTTTGTTACAAAAGATAAACACAAATTGTTTTTTGTTAAATGATCGGTAATTTCTGTATTCTATAAGTATCATAAAAAATTATGCATTTTTTATTCAGAAATAACTCATATCATTCAAATATTCATGAATTGAGTAAAATACGTCATTTTTTGCTGCATGTTTATCAAAATAAAAAAAAATCCTCTATTTACAGTTTTATAAAATTTTTGGTCACATAATCTCCCTGCAAAATGAAACAAATTGCTGTTTTGAAAAATAGGGGTCCATGAACTCGTTTTCAAATTAAATCAGTTTGAAGGATAAAAATCGGTCGAAAAATGCATCTTTTCCCGATATGTCAAAGTTTGACGTCGCGAAAATATCATTTTACGTTAGCAACGTCATTACATCCCCTGTAACTGTATCGTATGCCCTTAAAAAAACACACATATATCAACTTACACAATATATATATGTACGTCTCAATCCTAATTGTATATGCTTACATTATAATGTTGACATCACGAATATATATATTATAATATACATGCAATTTATAAGATGTGAGATAAAGAATATATTCTAATGAACGATACTTGTTTACAGAATGCACGTGTTAATACACCATGTGCCTTGAAAGTACTTAATTTGAACCTTTATTTGATTGTTTTTAAACGTGAATACACCAATACATAACATTTTAAGCTAGAAAGAATATGTATAATCACTCGATAAAACAAGGACACTCTCGAAAAAAACATACTGCTCTCGAAAATGACCGGATATGGAAAAATGAATTAAGTCTAAAAATGTCGTTTTCAGTGCAAAAACATTTTTTTTTTGGTAAATTGTCTGTATATCTAAGGACATATAAATTCTATATGTGCCTGATGTTCATATGATGAAATCATAATCTTTCAGTCAGTTTAATTGAAGTCTGGAGCTGGCATGTCAGTTAACTGCTAGTAGTCTGTTGTTATTTATGTATTATTGTCATTTTGTTTATTTTCTTTGTTTACATCTTCTGACATCAGACTCGGACTTCTCTTGAACTGAATTTTAATGTGCGTATTGTTATGCGTTTACTTTTCTACATTGGTTAGAGGTATACGGGGAGGGTTGAGATCTCACAAACATGTTTAACCCCGCCGCATGTTTGCGCCTGTTCCAAGTCAGGAGCCTCTGGCCTTTGTTAGTCTTGTATTATTTTAATTTTAGTTTCCTGTGTACAATTTGGAAATCAGTATGGCGTTCATTATTTGAACTAGTATATATTTGTTTAGGGGCCAGCTGAAGGACGCCTTCGGGTGCGTGAATTTCTCGCTACATTGAAGACCTATTGATGACCTTATGCTGTTGTTTTTTTATTTGGTCGGGTTGTTGTGTCTTTGACATATCCCACTATTTCCATTCTCAATTTTATGTATGCATTTCCATCGACATTTTTATTGGTATGTGTATGAAAATGACCATATTCTGCAGTTTGGAATAAATACAATGTAAAACAAAATTTAACTTTTTTTAACGAAAAACAATATCAGAATGATAATATTTTTTTTTATCTCAAATACTAATTTTAACCATACCTTGTATCACCTTGTATGTTAAACTCAAGCTTTTACATCACGTCTTGTTTGAAAAGAAGTATGTTTTTTTAAAGTGATCATATTGACTCGAGAAAAAAGTGGACACACTTGAGAAAGCCCGATCAAATCACTCGAAACACCACTATCCTAACCGGACACTATACTTACCTTGATTTCAATGCAATATAATCCGAATGTGGAGGGTAACCAAAAACGGACATCGAAATCAGATTTGGCGTTTGCATGCGTATGACGTCATGTTTTGAAATAACGTAATACGCCAAAACACACTAATGGAATTTCGCGGAGATTTCTAATTGTTTTGAATTTGTACATTTTTTTTTTATCTCCCATCAGTTAGCTATTTTTGACATACCTCAAAATCGAAATACATGTTCTGTAGAGGTTTTGTTTTATTGCAAATTTTAACACAGAGAAATCTACATAGCGTTTTCACATATTTTACGATACTTGTGGATTATCTTGGGAGATATTTTTGAATAGCTATTATAATGTATATATATGAGTCTGCGCTAACTACAGATATATTGAGAATTTTACAAAGCTAATAACGCACGTTATATAAGAATACTATATACATTACAATTGTCGGTCAATTATGCCAAATTAAACATGTCTTTGTAGTCGAAGTGACAATTCGATTGATGTTTTCGAGCCTTTGATTTTGCTATTTGATAATGGACTTTCAGTTTTGAGTATTCTCATGAGTTTATTATTTTAGATATTCCTCATAATCAGAATGAATAAACTCATCATAGATAACAGGACTAAATTTAGTATATATGCCAGACGCGCGTTTCGTCTACAAAAGACGCTTGAATCCAAAAAAGTTAAAAAGGCCAAATAAAGTACGAAGTTGAAGAACATTGAAGACCAAAATTCCTAAATGTTCTGTAGCAGATTTTTTTATCGTACATTTTAACACTGAGAAATCGACATAGCGTTTGCACATAACTAACGATACATGTGGATTATCGTAGGAGGTATGTTTAAATAGCCATTATAATGTACATATCGGAGTCTTCGCTGAGTATAGATATATTGAGAATTTCATCATGATGTGTTGTTTCCAAAGCCCATGAAGCACCTACATAAAAATACTATATAAATAACAAATTTCGGTCAATTATGCCAATTTGAACATACCAATGGTGTCTTAGTGGCAATTAGATTGATGTGTTCGAGCTAATGATTTTGTCATTTGCTTATTTTTTTAATTTTCCTCGGAGTTCAGTATTTTTGTGGTTTAACTATGTTGGTACTTTAAATTCAGATTCTATCATTATTTCCATGTATTTATCATTCCTATTTACATAAGATGGAACATATTAAAGAATAATGATGAAGTTGCTAAGTGAAAGCTCACTCACCGGGTCGCCGGTCCGGTATACATTGATTTATGGGTGGGTATATTGACAATTAATAAAATATTTGAACTTAAATAACAAGAGGGTAGGGAAGATCCTTTTGGTCTCACCCTGTATATTGTACGCACTACCTTGATATACAGTTTGAATTGTAAAAGGGTTGGGATTTTTTTGCAACGATTATTTACAATATTCTTTTAATAATAACCTTCATTTCTTTATTTTCATTCGTATTTTCCGGTTAACGTTTTCCGCGAAACTGGGTAATACTTATTTTCAACTTTGCAAACTTGCTTGTCATAAAGAATAATTTTTTATAGTTACTACATAATTACCTTACTTATTTTTTATTGCTATCACATGTTTTTTCTTGAAACAAATATTTTAAACATAATTATGTGTTACTTTAGAATATAAAAAAAAAAACTTCAGGAAATAATTTATCATGAAGTACAACTTAAGCTTTAAGGATCAGTACCAGAATCTATGACAAACGAGTCGATTTTAATTTTGAAATTATAAATTCCCCCACCTTAGTTGCAATTTACCAACTTCACCTGCATATAGGATATATATTTTCCAACTCATTCGATATTAGAGAGCTTGCAGCTCCTCCTCATACTGTGTAAATCGTCATCAGTGTCTGAGTAGAAAGTTGATGAACCAGGGGTATAACAAAGAACGTCTCGTCCTTTTTCTAACAAAAGGTCATCGGAAGGTTCCAAGACCTTGTTGATAAATATTCCGTATCAACTTCACAAATAATACATGATGGTCTTGATGTATAGATTCTGCGTACTGGTGTTGTTGATCATCTTAACAACTTTTTATATTGTTCTTTCAGTTGTCTTTGTTCTATTATTAATATTACTTTCACTGTTGGATTGTTTTATGTGATATCCATTTAACGTGGCTCGGTCAATGTTTTGTATTATCTTTCATTTTTTGCTGGTGTGTTTTATATATGCGACTCTTTGTGTTTCTTTGGTTCTTATAATGTGACTCTGTAATTTAATTGTCCCGTCATTATGACATTGTTCTAGTATATGTCATTTTGGTATATTTCTATTGTGAATTAGAAAATATGTTGAACCACAAACGTCAAAACTATTCAATAGCGTAGTGGAATAAACTATTTGTGAAATCTTATAAATTCTATATAACTTTTGGACTAGTTTAAATCTCTGTTATTTCTGAAATTAATTCTTACAAACTTTTGATTGTTTAACCCTGTATGTTACATTGTCTATGTGCTATTTTAAAATTGTTTGTATATACATTGAACGACACATATATGTGACGCATAACATTTTCTGACGTCAAACACGCGAATCAATGAATGTGTTTGTAGATAGATGTTTTTGTGTTCTGTTAAATTGTTCCTTTTAAAATTGTTACACGATGATGACTGCTGTACCCGTATTTTGACTATTTTATTTATTATGTCTGTTTAGTTCACGCATCATTGTAAATACAGCGGAATTTGATGAGACTGTCATCAAAGGGAGAGGTTTAGCGCTATAAAACCAGGTTTAATCTACCATTTTCTACATTCGAAAATGTCTGTCCCAAGTCAAAAATATGACAGTTCTTGTCCATTCGTTTTGTATGTGTTTTTTGTCATTTGATTTTGCAATGTGATTTTGGACTTTCCTTTTGGATTGTCCCCTGAGTTCAGTTCCGATTTTACTTTTTATTTTGATAATGCAAGGCTTACAATTGATACTGAGGGTCCTGTTTTATCTATTTTTAGTCTTCTAATGAAACACTTGAACTTTCAAAAGTAAAAATAAAAAAATCAAAGATATATAAAAATCAGTAAATAAAATAAAACATTTGGAATGTATGTTAAAGAAACCTAAATATTATGAAGTACATCCTTAGCTATATAACACGACGTGTACTAGTTTTTAGTTTTGTTTGATTTTATGGTGAATGGGGGCACGGCAATTGGTCGTACACCTTCTTAGTTGTGTTTAATTTGGAGTTAAGTATGGCGTTCATCATCACTGAACTTGAATATATATTTGTTTAGGGGCCAACTGAATGACGCTTTCGGTTGCGTGAAGTTTTCGCTGCATTAAAGACCTATTGGTGACTTTCTGTTGTTGTCTGTTCTATGGTCGGGTTGTTGTCTCTTTGACACATTCCCCATTTCCATTCTCAATTATATTTAGTTTTGGTGTTGTTGGTTTTGTTTTTGGTGAATGGGGGACGGCAAACGGTCGTACACCTTTTTAGTTGTTTTCTTTACTTTGTTTATTGGAAATTATGAACTTTAAAAAAAAAGTAAAATTACAAATATTAAGCAAATCAAAATACAGGACCGATAACGCATCATATAATTCTTCGTGTACATTATATAAAACCACAAAATGATGAACCACGATGTATTATTTGTCATTTAAGAATGAATGGAACAGATATATATGTAAATCAAAAGAATAAAAGTAACCATGGAGGTCAGTCTATAAAACTTGGAACATGGAGCGATGCAGTGAAACACGGATTGGTATAGTAATTATGTGTAACACGAACATAAGATTAAATCAACACCATTTAGATATTTTGAGAACTCAACTTAAAACAAAACTCAATATACTTTCTTAATCTGCAGATATATCTTCACCAACATAGCGAGTATTTCTTGACAATCTAAATAATATAATAAATCAAGGTCATATCATTATTTATTTTTGCAATTAAACTATAAAAGTGAATAACATGTTTATCAGCTGCTCTTATCTTCATCTAACATATTTTTAAAATTTTGATATCGGTAGAATGACCAGAACATACTCGTTATTGATGTTGAATCACTTACTGAAAGTGTAGTTGATCACATTATGATGAGTGGAGTACTAAATGTAATACACCAGTTCTCTATCCGGATCAGTTACGGAGATCCAGTATCCGGAATTGACTATTTGACAGCACTTCAACAATTGAGAATGATATTTGAAGCAGGTTTTAGAATATACTGGTCGAGACCTGAATGGTCGTGTACTATTGCGAATAAAAAGGACAGAACAAGTTGCGTTTATCTATATATGGTATGTTGAGACTGCAAATGCTGTCACAGTTCTTATTAAGTGTATTTGTATGTATACTTATCGCTTTTGCAGATGTTTTCTTTACATATTTTGTCCGATCAAGTTAAAATATAAAAAAAGAAGATGTGGTATTATTGTCAATGAGACAACTATCCACAAAAGACCAAAATGACACAAACATTAACAACTATAGGTAACCGTACGGCCTTCAACAATGAGCAAAGCACATACCGCATAGTCGGCTATAAAAGGCCCCGATAAGACAATGTAAAACCATTCAAACGAGAAAACTAGCGCTCTTATTTGTGTAAAACAATGAACGAAAAACAAATATGTAACACATAAACAAACGACAACCACTGTATTACAGGCTCCTGACTTGGGACAGGCGCATACATAAATAATGTGGCGGAGTTAAACATGTTAGCGGGATTCTTACCCCCTAAACCTGAGAGCTCTTTTGTGTTGATGTATTTGTCCTTCTAGATATAATCCCGAGTGTAATCCAGAACGCGTATCTAATCCCTTTCAAATTGACAAACGAGTAGGTAAGACCCTTTTTTTGGCAACTACATATATAGCGGTTGTACACAGTAATATAATATTTTTGATATGCAGGTCCGTTATAATGGACCTTCATTAAAAAAAAACCGAAAAATATCAATTCTATACTCATAAAGGCTGCAATCCTAAACACTGCTTTCATGGTATTCCATTCAGCCAGGTATTGCGAATCAAGAGAATATGCTCAACCGAACATAATAAAAATGGACCAACTAGCAAATTTACTATGTACCGGATCGTCGAGAATAGACGATACTATTTAGATAAAGAAAAAAATATATGTCTGAAAAATTTCACAACGGTACGGTTCTAATAAGAGATGCTATTATAGAAAGACGTTGTTATCAAATCGTGTTGATACATATTTCGGCTTAAGAAAAAGCCTTTGTCAGTGTCAATAATTTTAACAATATATATATTTAAGATGCATTATAAAAAACAATATCAGGTCAAAGTCATAAAAATATAAACTTTTTTTATATCAGGCTGATAAACTGGGGAAGGGCGATGTTCTACCGAGCCTTTCCCCAGTTTTGCGCCGAGTACACAAAAGTTTATATTTTTATGACATTGACCGGATTTTGGTTTCAAAATGCATCTTAAATTAATACCTTGAAAGCTTTTTAAATCGTAACACAAGTATCAAACTTTTTCCATTCTTTAATGGACCCCTGATTGTGGAGAAAGTTGTTCATGATGAAATTGACATTATACAACATATAGCTGTGTTACTATATTTAGGAAATTTAAAAAACTAGTTGCAGCATAAAAGTTATTACATGTACAAAGGTACTTCGTACATTTTAATACATGTACAAAATATTGCTAAAAATTGTTTAAAGAACGACGTTTATATTATTATAACACATGTCGTTAACCTTAATAATATTTTTTTATATTTTCTTTAATGTTTATTCATGTTAGTGTTTTATAGTTCAGTTAATGGCCAGATGATTAATTCTGATAATATTAATTGATTGTTTCTCTTATTTACAATTATATGACCAAATGTTTGTGGGGCTTTTTCCTTATCAAATATGAAGTTTGTCAAAACATTTTGAAACCAAAGATTTTCTTTATCTCAAAAATTAATGACTACAACTATAGTTTACCGAAACTTTCATTGAATATGTTTTACATCTTGTAAAAAGGTTTATTACATTTATTTTTACTTGATATGCGTTCATCGGGAGTTTTCTTTTTATTTTGTTTAACTTTAAATTGTGAGAATACGTCGACTAAACAGCGATTAGAAGTAAAGGAATATAACGGGGAAAATAGTGACCGAAAATAAAAAATTTACATTAAGTGCCTATTTTGATAAAAATTTCATTCAAGAATTCATTTTAAATCGACGTGAAGTTTGATTGACTTATTCTACAATATTATCTGTTAAAACAAGAGAGAACTGTATTATTGTTTTCTTTTACGCGTGTGCATTCCTTTTTATTTTATAATGAATGTTTTCAACGATTTGCAAATAATGTATTGTAAATATAACAACATTGGTTATGATTGTTTATTTGTTTAGGTTTACCATATGTGTAGAGATATATCAAAAAATAATAGCAAACATCAGCAAGTGGTGAGTACAATTTATAGGGATACGTTATTTGTTAACATGTTTTATTGTCTGTGAGCATACATCATCAATGATATGTGTTTTTGCTGGTTAATTCGAAATTGAAAAAAACATTTAGTGAATTAACTTAAGGTATTGGATGGTTTAATTATTAATTATTGATATTATGTCTGTATATAATATGGTTTTGGCATCACTTAATGCTGTTTGAAATGATTCGGTTTAGTTTTGTCCTTACATAACATTTTTTTCCTTACTCAATGTGGTTTCACCATAATTTAATTCGATTGTGACAAAGAGTCATTTTTGGAAACAGTATTCGATATGGCAGTGGGTAATGATGATGTTTCATTATATGATGTAGTTTTGTTATTCTATAATGGCGTTTACCTAATTCTTAATTTGATTTAATGACATTTAGTTCACATACTGATATTTCAAAATCTTCCGATATCACACTTGATGTGTTCGTTCCAGTATTTGATGTTATCCTTTCATTCTATGATATTGTTATAGAATTACTTGATGTGGTAAAACCATGTGACCCTTTTGTTTTACAATTTTCATTTTTCGTTTTTTTAATGTGCTTCAAATGAGTATAGTTTTTATTGAGTTCAAGTTCAAATTAACGTTTCCTGACGCCACACCCGCGAAGCAATGAATGTGTTTGTAGATAGAAGTTGTTGTGTTCTTTTAAATTGTTCCTTTTGAAATTGTTACACGATGATAACTGCTGTTCCCATATTTTGACTGTTTTATTTATGATGTCTGTTCAATTCACGCATCATTGTAAATATAACAGAATTTGGTGAGACTGTCAACAAAGGGAGAGGTTTCGCGCTATAAAACCAGGTTTAATCCACCGTTTTCTACATTCGAAAATGCCTGTCCCAAGTCATTTTTTTGTCATTTGATTTTGCCATGTGATTTTGGACTTGGTTTTTATTTGTTTAAATGCCTGTACCAAGTCAGGAATTTGACAGTTCTTGTTTATGATGTGTTTTGTCACTTGATTTTGCCATGTGATTAGAGACTTTTCGAATTGATTTTCCTCTTAGGTCAGAATTTTGGTGTGATTTTACTTTTTAGGTGTAGTTTAAGGCTTCGTAGGGAAAAGGATAAAAACTGAGAAAAATTCACCCCAAGATAACATTATTTCGGACATAAGGTTGATATCCCAAATCCAATTTTGCCGACTGTTTAAACACTTTTTTTTAATTAAGTGTAACATTGGCTGTAGAAATGCAGTTATAGGTAAAAAATAAAAGACTCAATGCTAAATCTAAGTCGATTATAATTTTGGCTAGAATTCTAACTCAAAATCGTTTAACTCAAACAGCACTTCAAAATTTAACTTGAACTTTTACTCGATAGCTGTATATAGATAGATAACCACAGTTATATGAGGAAAATAACGCATAAAAATCGACTTTAAGATAAAATTAGACTTTCCAACAAGTACGTGGTTTGAACTCATCAAGAGGTGTACCAACCTCATCGAGGTATGACAGAATCACATCAACAACTGCCACGATTATCCCATGCAATGTTGTGCAAAATTGAAAACATATTTGAAACTTATTATGGAATGGCTAAGCCATAGAAAAAAAACATTTTTCATGATAAATCAGTTTTGAGAAAACAAAATACACTTACCAAAGTTCGGTAGGATAAACATGTACACTCACTCATACGTCATTTTGTGCTTGGGTTAGTTTCCCAAATAGAATTATTATCATGAAGGTGCTCTGTCTCTGTTTCTTTAAAAAATCTAGCATGTCGAATTTAAACAAAACTAGAACTGTGTATAAGTTTTTCATATCTTTCCATCTTGAATATATTTTTAAGCGACAGCTGTAAATAAATGGGTCAATATACATGTATTGTATGTCAAAGATATCTTAAAATACAACTTACCCTTCCGGAGCACCAGAGAACACCGCTAGTGTTTTGTGTGGTGCGTGTTCTTTATATTTTAGTTTTCTACGTTGTGTCATGTGTACTATTGTTTGTCGGTTTGTCTTGTTTCATTTTTAGCTACGACGTTGTCAGTTTATTTTCGATTTATGAGTTTGACTGTCCCTCTGGTATCTTTCGTCCCTCTTTTATCTTAAAATAGGCTTGTCAAAACGAAAAGTTAAAAAAAAGTGAACTCCGAGGCAAATATAAAAAAAAAGTACCTTATCAAATGGCAAAATCAAAACCTCAAACACATCAGACGAAAGGATAACAACTGTCATATTCCTGATATGGTACAATATATTGATTGAACCTGATTAAATAGCTAGCTGAACCTCTCCCTATATGACAATCGCATCAAATTCCATTATATTGACGACGATTGGTGAACCAAACAAACAGACATAATAAGTAAAAATGTCAATATATGCACTATATAACAAACAAATATGCAACAAAGAAGCACATAATGGCATAAAGACTAAGCATTTGATGTCCATTCGTTTTTATGTGTTTTGTTATTTGATTTTGCCATGTGATTAGGGACTTTTCGGTTTTATTTTCCTCTGAGTTCAGTATTTTTGTGATCTTACTTTTTGCTATGTTGATTCCGGTTATTGTCAGGTTATCGGAATTTAAATGGGGACGTTTCGGGAGGTGTTACCTGCTCGTAGGAATTAAACAAGGATATCTGATACAATACACGATGTATTTATTTTTAGTGTACAGAAATGATCATCTACTCATCTCTTCAGTATAATTGCAGGATGCTAATCTATTAATAGAAGCATACCATCACTGTAAATATATAATGTGTATATGTCTGCTTGTGTGTAGTGACAACTGCAAATTATACCTTGTCCATCGGATTTCTTATATGTATATATATATATATATATCTTTAAAGGGTAGCTCAATACAGAAATGATCATAGAAGAAGATATTTTTCGTTTCCTATCTTTAATTATTCATTTTTAGATGGTGACGTATCTAATGTCTGAACTTCTTCGATTCGCTCCTTTATGTAACAATGTATTTGATTTTAAAGAAATAAATCTCTATGTTACTGTAGAACTATTACACATGGATTGTGTATTTCACAAACAAGTCAAATAAATAACGTATTTTGTCCATTTGTAAAAGGAGGTAAATCATTCGTTAATATAGATCAGTATGCACACCTCTTACACTTGGCATGACGCGGATAATGTTCTTCTCTATAAATTGTATGATAATATGATAAGAAACCCTTAATGGTAGAGATTGAGCTTGATTGTCATATGATGAAGACATACCCTTTTTGTCGAGCCTTCGACTTTAGTCGAAAAAGCGAGACTAAGCGATCCTACATTCCGTCGGCGTCGTCGTCGGCGGCGTCCACAAATATTCACTCTGTGGTTAAAGTTTTTGAAATTTAAATAACTTTCTTAAACTATACTGGATTTCTACCAAACTTTGACAGAAGCTTGTTTATGATCATAAGATAGTATCCAGAAGTAAATTTTGTAAAAATAAAATTCCATTTTTTCCGTATTTTACTTATAAATGGACTTAGTTTTTTCTGCTGGGAAACATAACATTCACTCTGTGGTTAAAGTTTTTAGGATTTTAATAACTTTCTTAAACTATCCTGGGTTTGTAACAAACTTGGACAGAAGCTTGTTTATGATCATAAGATAGTATCCAGAAGTAAATTTTGTAAAAAATTAAATTCATTTTTCCGTATTTTACTTTTAAATGGACTTAGTTTTTTCTGCGTGGAAACATTACATTCAGTCTGTGGTTAACGTTTTTAAAATTTTAATAACTTTCTTAAACTATCCTGGATTTGTACCAAACTTGGACAGAAGCTTATTTATGATCATAAGATAGTATCCAGAAATAAATTTTGTAAAAAGATAACTCCATTTTTCTGTATTTTACTTTTAAATGGACTTAGATTTTCTTCCAGTTAACATTACATACAGTCTGCAGTTAAAGTTTTCAAAACATTTATTAGATTCATTAACTATCCTAGATTTTTACTAAACTTGGACAGAAGCTTCTTACAATCATAAGATAGTATCAAGAGGAATATTTTTATTGATTTTTTTCCTCATTTTTGTTGAGCCTGCGATTTACAGCAAAAGTAGGCGAGACACTGGGTTCCGCGGAACCCTTACAAATTTTTACTATTGTAAACTTAGGTATGGAGGTGGCTTGTCAGTAACTGCTTTTATTGATTAATGTGTTATTGTCGTTTAACTTACTTTCTCGTGTTATCTATTCTGACATCGGACTGTGACTTTAAAACTTAGTCGATGTATGTAAAGACAAAAGGAGGTGTGGTATTATTGCCAAACAAATAATTCTAGCAATAACAGATTTTAGAGGAAGAAAGAAAATATACAATTATCATAACAACATCAAAAGGCGTTCTTAGGAATATATATGTGGAAATCTAAGAAACACACACAAGTACAACACATGTTAACCCCACCCTAGTCTGTATGTATGATCCTGTCCCAAGTCAGGTGCATGTAATTCAGTGTGGTCGTTTGTTTATTTGTTACATATTTGTTTTTCCGTTCATTTTTGTCGAGCCTTCGACTTTAGTCGAAAAAGCGAGACTAAGCGATCCTACATTCCGTCGTCGTCGGCGTCGTCGGCGGCGTCAACAAATATTCATTCTGTGGTTAAAGTTTTTGAAATTTTAATAACTTTCTTAAACTATACTGGATTTCTACCAAACTTTGACAGAAGCTTGTTTATGATCATAAGATAGTATCCAGAAGTAAATTTTGTAAAAATAAAATTCCATTTTTTCCGTATTTTACTATAAATGGACTTAGTTTTTTCTGCGGGGAAACAAAACATTCACTCTGTGGTTAAAGTTTTTAGAATTTTAATAACTTTCTCAAACTATCCTGGGTTTGTACCAAACTTGGACAGAAGCTTGTTTATGATCATAAGATAATATCCAGAAGTAAATTTTGTAAAAATAAAATTCCATTTTTTCCGTATTTTACTTATAAATTGACTTAGTTTTTTTCTGCGGGGAAACATTACATTCACTCTGTGGTTAAAGTTTTTAGAATTTTAATAACTTTCTTAAACTATCCTGGGTTTGTACCAAACTTGGACAGAAGCTTGTTTATGATCATAAGATAGTATCCAGAAGTAAATTTTGTAAATATTAATCCATATTTTCCATATTTAACTTTTAAATGGACTTAGTTTTTTCTGCAGGGAACCATTACATTCACTCTGTGGTTAAAGTTTTTAAGATTTAAATAACTTTCTTAAACTATCCTGGGTTTGTACCAAACTTGGACATAACCTTATTTATGATCATAAGATTGTATCCAGAAGTAAAGTTTGTAAAAAGATTACTCCGTTTTTTCTGTAATTTACTTTTAAATGGACTTAGATTTTCTTACAATCATAAAATAGTAACAAGAGGAATATTTTTATTGATTTTTTTCCTCATTGTTGTTGAGCCTGCGATTTACAGCAAAAATAGGCGAGACACTGGGTTCCGCGGAACCCTTACAAATTTTTTGTACATAAATTAGGGCGTTAGTTTTTTGTTTGACTGTTTTTTCATTGGCATCTCGGGCCCTTTTATAGCTGACTATTTGGTAAGGGCTTTATTCATTTATGAAGGCTGTACGGCGACATATAGTAAGTCGCCTTACTTGTTTATACGATATCTCTCATTTGTTTGTTATTAATTTTTCCACTTCTGTATAACAAAATACAGCATGAATTTTCTGCAACGACTTTTATATTAGATGTATTTTGTATACGATCTTTAAATCTGTCACCGGGGAACATGGTGACTAGTAACGTTTTACAACAAGAGCCTGACTAAATGCATCTGATCACAGAATGAACGATTGCTCTGAAAAGCAATGAGAACTCTGAAACTGAAACTCTGGTTAAAACATACTCTTGAAACTTGGAACTAGCGAGGAATAGTACAAAAATTCAGCATGTATATTTTTATTACAGATGGACTGTGTAAAGTGTACAGTCCTGAGTCCGAATCTTCCTTATCATAACAAATAACAATTAATTGGAGTTATATTGTTCAGTGACAAAGATAAACTATTTTTAGAACTTGAAGAATAGATTTAATTTACTAATCTGATTATAATATTTCAACTTAAATCATGAGAAAGGTTAATTGTCACCGATAAGCTTACCGGGTAAAAGATTTTACTTATTGTCCAAACTTAGAATAAAACTGCATTTCAAAGCTTGGTGATTTAGTCCTGGATATGAAATGTTAATAGAAAATAAAATATAAAATAAAACGAATTATGAAACACATAGAACTAAAGTCTTAATATGGAAATTGAGAATTATATTAAAGTCTTAAACAATAAAATGAACCTGGTTTTACCTGGTCACAATCTGACAGCTAATCACTCTCATTTTGACAAGAACTTCAGATCCTTACGTACCCACTAAGAATTGATGTGTTTAATATAAACAGATTATAAATATAGTATGTTGCTGTAAGTTGGTACCGCGTATATTGTATTTATATCAGTATAGAATATTACCAAGATAACATTGTAAGCGCCATACTATAATTAGTTGTCTTATTTGCTGATGTGTTCATAGCCCAAGTAGACATTATAACTGTTTCATTTATTACATGAAAAATCTGATTCCCTTTTTTTTTTTTATTAATATAATAAATTCATCAAAGGTTTCCAGGATTAAAATGTTATATATATCTGTTGTAGGGTTGTCACGGACTCAGACGTACTTATGAATATAATTATTTTCTGTGACTGTATCTTACATTAATTTGTAGGATCATTTACTATAGATAATTTAGCTGATCTGTAACAATAACATCTTCATGCCTTATATATCATGTACTATAGTACGCCGCTAGATTAAAACTGGCGATCCGATGGATACATCTGTTGTAGGGTTGTCACTGACTCAGACGTACTTATGAATATAATTATTTTCTGTGACTGTATCTAACATTAATTTGTAGGATCCTTTACTATAGATAATTTAGCTGATCTGTAACAATAACATCTTCATGCCTTATATATCATGTACTATAGTACGCCGCTAGATTAAAACTGACGTGGAAAAGTAACATATGGCCACCGAAAGCTATTTTTTTGAGAGCCCAGGTGGTCGTGTGGTCTAGCGGGACGGCTGCAGTGCAGGCAATTTGGTGTCACGATATCACAGTAGCATGGGTTCGAATCCCGGCGAGGGAAGAACCAAAAATTTGCGAAAGCAAATTTACAGATCTAACATTGTTGGGTTGATGTTTAGACGAGTTGTATATATATATATATACACCAGACGCGCGTTTCGTCTATAAAAGACTCATTAGTGACGCTCGAACAAAAAATGTTAAAAAGGCAAAATAAAGTACGAAGTTGAAGACGACGAGGACCGACAATTCCTAAAATAAACTAAAGTAATCTATTATTGAGGTAGAACTGCCTTAGTATTTCAAAAACTCAAAGTTTTTAACGGTTAATTTATGATTATGAACATGATAACTCAAGTCAAGTTTTTGTTTTGTTTCATTCTTTTTTTTTCTATCGATCAGTTTATTTTTTTCTCACATCTTTTGTAGAGCGAGAATGGGTACCTAAGTATCCAAGAGGACAAGATGTTAAGACAATTAAACAACGCCAAATCAGATCATCCTACACATGTGGTACCCGTTGTGTTGTTCATGTTGTTACAGACCTGGTAATATTTCGTATACGGTAAGTTACATTCGGATATTTGTTATCATATACGAAATAGATATTTCATACTGGTCAACCAACTCATATACATAAGTCTCGTATATCCTCAACCTAAAGTAGATCTAACACTTTCAGATTTTGCAATAAAAAAGGATTTTTCGATACACATTTCTAGTTTAAAGATACTTTTATTTTTCAATCTAGTATTGGCAATATAAAAATAAAATTGTTTATCGAAGAACTCTCAAATGCCTGAATGCATCAAAAAGAAACATGTAAGAACAGTTTTCGTGTATCAAATATATGTTAGGTACACTGTATCAGGCAGTACTGATTAAGGTCATTACGCAAACTTGCGTTACGTACATTTTAGCATATGTCATTTTATTGATAACTTTGACTGTTCACATTTTACATAATCCGCTTCGCGGATTAATGTAACCAGTCAAAATTAAGTTGTGTGATTCATTAATTTCAAAAGCAATAATAGCTATTTATTAAATATGATTGAAAAACTATCCCGGACATTCGATTGTTGTTTTTGGTTGTTGTTTAGATTATAAAGCAATGCAGCCAGTTACATAATATGTGTTAAAATTAACTATACAAGAAGGGAATTTGGTATTTTCAATTCTTAATGGTCTTTTCAGTCTCTATTCTAATATTGTTTCGTATTTTTGTTAAGGACCCAGGGTTGCTGCAATGTTACTCCTAATCTTCATTATTATGGATTATATTAATGAACAATTATGTTTTTGAATGGTTAACAGACTCAGATGTACAGTAGTTGTCGTTTGTTTATGTAATATATACGTGTTTCTCGTTTCTCGTTTTGTTTATATTGATAAGACCGTTGGTTTTCCCGTTTGAATGGTTTTACACTAGTAATTTTGGGGCCCTTTATAGCTTGTTGTTCGGTGTGAGCCAAGGCTCCGTGTTGAAGGCCGTACTTTAACCTATAATGGTTTACTTTTTAAATTGTTATTTGGATGGAGAGTTGTCTCATTGGCACTCACACCACATCTTCCTATATCTAATTATTATGTTCGTTCAATACTTATGATAGACACATTTAGCAACAACCATTGCTAATTTTAGACACTCAGTTCGTAAAATGTAATTGTCAGTTCTCAAAATAAGTAATCGATAGGAGGCAAAGCTTATTTCCAATGTTTATTATTCTGCCAAATTACGGGAATTACCTGACGATTTTGAGCTATTTTATCAATCGGATCACTGCTGGTGATCTGATTGATAATCTATAGTGTAGGGTCGTCACGAGTTCCGACGTACTTATAATATAATTATTTCTGTGACTGCATCTTACATTAATTTGTAGGATCTTTTACAATAGATAATTCTGCAGATCTGTAACAATTCCATGTTCATGTCTTATATAGCATATATATACGACGCGAGATTAAAAATTACAAGGAATGGTAACACCCGGCCGCCGAAATCTTAATTTTTGCAAAGCCCAGTTGGTGGAATGGTCTAACGCGTCGAGCAAAGTGTAAGGCTATTTGATACCTCGATATCTTACTGACAAGGGTTCCAAAAACCAAAATTATAGATCTAACATTGTTTATCTGATGTTAAGACGAGTTATATATTAATATCGAAATACTATTTAGAAGGCCATATGATTTACCTCAATTTAGGAGAGATTCTTCAATTCTACAGAGTCCGAAATAGGATGAACAGATAAAAAAAACCAAAGGAAAGTTTTAAGATATGGTACAAGCCCAAACAAAAAGATATACACAAGTCTAAATTTAAAATAACGTTCAAACCTTTTGGATAAAAACCGCAATTCGTGTACGTATGCATGTAAAAACAAGTTATTTGTAGAGTGGTCTAAATACAGCAAATACAACATTTTTCGAAAGACCCAGTAAAATGAGAGGTCTATTGTAACAAAAATCATTTGATCAATAGATTGCCAAATAAATTGATCACGAGAGGATATATGAATCTTTATTATTGATAAACACTAAACAAAAACAAAAATTAACTTAAGAAGATGGTATACTACAAACATACGGATATTATGGAACGCCGGAACTGTCTTATTGTGTAAATATGTAATTTGTTTTGTTGCGTTGCCCTCACGTCCTGTCATTTCTTCGTTATGTTATGTGCAAATGCCTTTACTTCCAGACACTACATCTCTGTGTTACGTCAAATTGATAAATTGTTTGGTCAACGAATTGTTGGACATGTCATTGCTTAACTTTGTTGTGTGCAAGAGACATTACATTATGCTGTAACTACTATATGTGTTGTGAATACCTCCTTCACATTCTCTCATATTTTCTTTATGTTGTGTCTATACTTCCATTAAGTAAGTCAGATGATTATAACGTCCTGTCACAAATGTGATTGTAATGCCGAATGATCTAAAGGTTTTGTTCTGTTGCATCGTTGTTGTATGAAAACCTCATGATGTTATACTCTAACGGCTTTATGTTGGGTATAAGCATATGTATCTTAGTGAGAAACATAATACATTATGGTATAGTTCATATGCGTTTTGCCGAACAATTGATACTCTCTGTTAGCATTCATTACGTTATGTGCAAATGTCTTTTACATTATGTTCAAACACCTGATACATTTTGTGCAAACACTTATAATGTTATATGCAAACAACTTATACGTTTTGTGCAAATATTGTTTACGTTATGTGAAAACACCTATTACGTTTTATGCAATCACCTATTACGTTATGTATAACACCCATTTCATTATGTGCAAACACCTATTACGTTATGTGCAAATACCTATTACATTATGTGCAAACACCTATTACGTTATGTTCAAATGACTATTACATTATATCCAAACACCTATTACATTACAAATGTATGTCCAAACATTTATTACGTTATGTGCAATCACCTATTACGTTATGTGCAAACACCTATTACGTTTTGGCAAACGCCTTTTTGACACAGATGTAAATTAAAACGCATCAATGATAAACACTTTGAAAATTATAAGTTTGAGCTTTCTAAAAAGCGGTGGACTGTATCGCTGTATCCTTTTTGAATGTATATATAGGATGTAAAATTGGAAATGTTGTATATTTAGATATTGATTGATATGAAAATGTTTAGTTTTTAGTGAAAATTATGTTGTTTACTTTAAGAGTGTGCGTTATACACCCATACTTTTAGAATTTTGTTCACTTTACTTGTTGAGAATTAAAATATTTACAAATAATACAGTCAGGATTCTGGAGCTGTTTCTCAAGCTCTCTTGGTGTGTACCTAGATTTGCAACAGTTATACAATTCGTTAAATGCATTTTTGTGAACATTGTATTAGAACCTTTTTGTCGAAAAATAATTCTTGCATATTGCAGATTAACAAAGCAAATAAACACGTATTAATGATTGATTTTTCAATTTTCATCTTCTGTGTGTAATATATGCATATCAAAACGATAACGAATTAATAACATTTGATCGGAAATGAAATACACATAATTAATTTTTCAGGCAATCGATGTCTTATCCACAGAAGAGAAAGGTCTGTAATTCTTTCTCTCATGTAAGCTAATAGCTGTTGCTGTATATCAGCCACACCAATCAGAATTTATGTGTGACAAGTAATTGATTCAAGATGGCGTGTATATCGACTGAAACTAAAAGCTATGTACCGTTATTCGAAGCAAAAAAAAAGCTACATGTTAAAAATAAAACGCAGCCGCATTTCTTTTCGGAGAATGTGAACGAAAAATTAATCGATGTTCTCTTTCATCTCCATCCACCGGGTGATTTTATAGGTCGCCATATCTTGCATTCATATTTATTACATATGGTGTTGGAAGGCGGCGATTTTTTTTTATTAATTATAGACTTTTATGCGAGATCAATACGTTAGATATGGACCTGTTTAGATCATATTGCCCAACGAAGAAGATATTTTCCCGCCACCTCTTAAATTGTACTTTTTTTTTAATAAACAGGGGATATTTGGAAAAATAAGGTCCCGAGCCCCTTCTTATGTTATATACCTCTATTTGGTATTTCTGGTTACCGGACATGTAGGACATAATTAAGCCTGTTTATTGTATTTTACAGGACTGTATACTTTTTTTTATGTTTGTCGGCGGCGTACAGTAAGTGTCGTCTGTCATACATGTGTTTAATAAAATGGATGTAGAATAAAATTTATATATCGATATTCAAAAGCGTGACTTCAACCCATAGTCCCCCAAGACAACAAAAAGGATTGAGGCTCACGACATGGTGGAGGACTTAAAAAGGCTTTTTAGCGTAAATATTGCTTTTATTTGTGATATAATTTTTGGTGAACATCATTTTTTTTGCGAACACGTGGAAGTGGACAATTTTGTCAGCGACAAGTCAGCTACATACAAATGTATTTGGATTAGTATCTCATAATTATTTGGTGATATAGTTTCGCCAGTGCATCTCAACACCTCAGCAATCCAATATTATCCATTTTCGTTTATTTATGAAGGAAAAATTATGCATGCATAGACAAAGTGACCAGTTTTCCTGATGACAATATGCCGGTAGTTTTGAGTGATAGTAAAGCAAGATTTTTACAGAATGAAGTTAATTCTAGGACAGAACGGAAAATTCAGTGGTTGTGTAAAAGTGGTGCATCCGCGAACGACCAATTGCAGTACCTTAAAGACAATTTGGAACTTAAATTACAGATATATCCACAAATATTACTTTATGGATGGCTAGGAAAGTGTGATTTCACGACAAAAGATGGTAACTTTATTTCTTTAAAACCAAGAGATAATTCAAATGTTAATCAATTGACAAAACTTTACAAAGAAATTCATGGTTTTATCTCAGATTTTCCAACTGTAAAACTTGCCTTTCTAGAATTACCGTACTATTCAATTTTTCACTGGAATGCCTAACAAAATCATGCTACTCCTGCACCGTTCAAAAATGACGATCACTTGTTGATTGATTATTAAATTGAGAAAGGAAATTGGGAATGTGTCAAAGCGACAACAATCCGACAATAGAGCAGACAACAGCCGAAGGCCATCAATGGGTCTTCAATGTAGCGAGAATTTCCGCACCTGTCCTTCAGCTGGCCCCTAAAAATATGTATACTAGTACAGTGATAATGGACGTCATACTAAACTCCGAATTATACACAAAAAACTAAAATTAAAATTCATACAAGACTAACATTGGCATTCATTCCACATCTTCTTATTCTTATAGACAACAAAAGAAACGATATGCACATCACTTGTATAAAGAAAATGTAGAAAACAATAATTAACTAGAATATGCATTTTTGTATCATTCTTCATGACACATTTTGGACATTTACTGGACCAAATACGGATAAATCGAAGTCAATTTTTGGAATTTCAGGTTGTGGTATTTAATTGCTAGCATGGCCAGTGAAGATGACACAAAGCTGATAACCCTTTTATTCAGAAGAAATATGTGTAAGCGTAATTTTTGTGGATTACAGAATAAGGCAATTTAAAAAAAAAAGTTTTAAGAGAAACTGCAGCTTTTTAATATAATACCATCTACTTGTCTTATACATTATTAATCAATAATAAAAATATCGGACCACATTTGAGGTAGGGCCAACTTCCCGTGATAAGTTTTCACAGAAGAGTCATTGTCAATTAGCGCTGAAAGAATAGGATTTATGATAAATACAAAATGTGTTGGTTAGTTTAGGTAAACAAGGACACCATAAGCACAACTTTGTGTCAAAGTAGGGCTGCTTTTACCATACGTTCAAATTGGAGGGAGTACATGTAATTGGTGGTCCGACACCTTTAAAGCCAGAACAGTTTATAGATACAGATATATCCAGATTGAGAAAAACACCATTCCAGTTAAATGCGTCCGATATTTCTGGTTTCTTGGCATTAAAACAAAGACTGATCTTGAATTAGATTAGCTGATTCATATCAGACAATTAGATTATTGGAATGTGTCTTGTATTTATATGTAACCACCTTTTTCATGCGCCACTTGTGCGCATCAAGTTTCTCTGTGCGTCCGTTCATTCGTCGTACCGTTATATCGTCCGTCCGTCTGTTCGTTCGTCCGTCTGTCCCGTTTCATCTTAATGTTTTTGGTCACGGTAGTTTTTGATAAAGTTGAAGTCCAAACAATTTGACACTTAGTACACATGATATATTCTTTCAATTGGTTATGCAAAATTACAGATTTTACTCCAATTTCACGGTTCACTGAACATGGAAAATAATAGTAAGAGTGGGGCATCTTTGTACTATGCACACATTCTTGTTTAATATTTTGATAGTTTCTCAATAAAGCGATGAAACACATGTTTGTTTTCTCTTATCTTTGAGTGTGAATTCAAATTAATATTAGACGTGTCACGGTACTTTTCTACCCCTAATTCATGTATTTGGTTTTGATGTTATATTTGTTATTCTCATCGGATTTTGTCTAATGCTTAGTCCGTTTCTGTGTGTGTTACATTTTAATTTTGTGTCGTTGTTCTCCTCTTATATTTAATGCGTTTCCCTCAATTTAAGTTTGTTACCCCAAGTTTGTTTTTGTCCATAGATTTACGAGTTTTGAACAGCGGTATACTACTGTTGCCTTTATGTACACTAGGTGTTTAGATAAACTCATCATAGATACCAGGTATAAATTTTGTATATACGCCAGACGCGCGTTTCGTCTACAAAAGACTCATCAGTGACGTTCGATTCGAAAAAAAGTTAAAAAGGCCAAATAAAGTACAAAGTTGAAGAGCATTGAGGACCAAAATTCCTAAAAGTTTTGCCAAATACAGCTAAGACTATCTATATCTGGGGTAGAAAAGCCTTAGTATTTCAAAAATTCAAAATGTTGTGAACAGTAAAGTTATAAAGATAAACCAAGCTAAGGTTATCTATGCCTGAGGTAGAAAAAGCCTTAGTATTTCAAAAATTCAAAATTTGGTGAACAGTGAAGTTATAAATATAACCATATCAATGATAATTCATGTCAGCACACTCTTAAAGTAGAACAACATAATTTCCCCTAAACACTAAACATTTAAATAGCATTTTTACAATCAATATAAATTACCACAGTTTCAATACTAAGTCAACAACCCGATGCACACACCGTCACATTACCTTCAATCAATCCACAGTTTTTGAGAAAGCTCAAACTTGTAATTTTCAAATTGTATATCATTGATGCGTTTTAATTTGTGTCAAAAAAGCGTTCACCATAATGTAATAGGTGTTTGCACATAACGTAATAGGTGATTGCACATAACGTAATAAATGTTTGGACATAATGTAATAGGTATTAGCACATAACGTTAAAGGTGTTTGCACATAATGAAATAAGTGTAATACATAACGTAATAGGTGTTTGCACAAAACATATAAAGCATTGGCATATAACGTAATTGGTGTTTCACATTACGTTAACATTGTTTGCACAAAACGTATAAGTTATTTGCACATAACGTTATAAGGTGAAAGACCACCATTGATTGACCATTGATTTTCCCCTATTAGTCTTTGTTAAATTTGCACTTTTCAAAAAATTGTGCAGAATTTATCTTTGTTTCAAAAAAAGAAATACTTGGCATGAGTAAAGTTTTGTCCTGTCCAGTTCTATAGAAAAATGTTCACATAACATTTCATTGCATATAGGAAAATAACCATCATTGGAAGTTAACCAATTAAATTTCTCCCCTTATTCTATCTGTGCACAAGGTTTTGTCACCATGTAACCTCAAGATGACAAAATTTTCTATAGAAATCACAAATAAAAAATAATGGTGTTTTGAAATACCCAGGATATATGTTTATGACACAGAAATAGTTTTATTGCAATAAAATATAGGATTAGTTACCTGCAACGGTCAAATTCAAGGGAATTTTTTTTTCGACCTACAACCGAATGTGACATACCATGATTTGGTGGTATTACACCTATAAGTGTTTGCACATAATGTATTTGGTGTTTGAACATAATGTAAAAGGCATTTGCACATAACGTCATGAATGCTAACAGAGAGTATTAATTGTTCGGCAAAACTCATATGAACTATACCATGATGTATTATATTTTTCAATGAAGAAACACATTGATATACACAACATAAAGCCGTTAGAGTATACCAACATAAGGTTTTCATAAAAAAAGATGCAACAAAACAAAACGTTTAGAACATTCGGCATAACAACCACATTTGTGACAGGACGCAATTATTAACTGACTTACTTAAAGGAAGAATAGACACAACATAGAGAAAATATGAGAGAATATAAAGGTGGTTGATCATAAAGTTTGGAGGTTTTCACAGAATATATAATAGTTAAAGCATGATGTAATGCCTGTTGTACACAACAAAGTTTAGCAATGCCATGTCATTCAATTGTTTGACCAAACAATAAATTAATTTGACATACATGTAACACTGAGATGCAGTGTCAGAAAATAAAGGTATCTGCACATAACATAAAGAAGAAATGAGAGGACGTAAAGGCAAAGCGACAAAACACATTATATATTAACACTATAGGACAGTTCCGGCGTTCCATAGATATCGATAATGAATGTCTACTAGTATATATATATATATATACGAGTCTAAATTGAAAACTACGTTCAAACCTATGATTGCGTTGGATAAAAACCGCAATTTTTATACGTGTGCATGTCAAACAAATTTCGTTGTAGAAGGGTCTAAAAACAGCACAAACAACATTTTCCAAATGACAAAAAAAGTGAAAAAGTATATATTTAAACAAAACGCATTTGACTAACAGGTCGAACAACTGATGTTCTTTAACCCTGCTGACTGCCATTGGCGATTGCCAAATAAAATTGATCACAAGATGTAACAAAATGGATCTTAATATAAATTTAATACGTCACAGAAAAATAATTTTGTTAACTTGTGGCTACGATGTTGTGCCACAAACATTCGGTGTCAATATTTCTTTAGTACACCAGATCTAGATTACGACAATATATGTCACTTCAGTGATGTTAGGGATCGAAACGGTATTTGGAAGGCCATATAATTTACTGTCAATTTAAGATTGACTCTTGAATTTTAAGAGACAATATAGGATGAACGGATCATATAAACCGGAGGGAAAATATGATACATGCCCAAACAAAAATTATAAACGAGTCTAAATTGAAAACTACGTTCAAACCTATGATTGCGTTGGATAAAAACCGCAATTTTTATACGTGTGCATGTCAAACAAATTTCGTTGTAGAAGGGTCTAAAAACAGCACAAACAACATTTTCCAAAAGACAAAAAAAGTGAAAAAGTATATATTTAAACAAAACGCATTTGACTAACAGGTCGAACAACTGATGTTCTTTAACCCTGCTGACTGCCATTGGCGATTGCCAAATAAAATTGATCACAAGATGTAACAAAATGGATCTTAATATAAATTTAATACGTCACAGAAAAATAATTTTGTTAACTTGTGGCTACGATGTTGTGCCACAAACATTCGGTGTCAATATTTCTTTAGTACACCAGATCTAGATTACGACAATATATGTCACTTCAGTGATGTTAGGGATCGAAACGGTATTTGGAAGGCCATATAATTTACTGTCAATTTAAGATTGACTCTTGAATTTTAAGAGACAATATAGGATGAACGGATCATATAAACCGGAGGGAAAATATGATACATGCCCAAACAAAAATTATAAACGAGTCTAAATTGAAAACTACGTTCAAACCTATGATTGCGTTGGATAAAAACCGCAATTTTTATACGTGTGCATGTCAAACAAATTTCGTTGTAGAAGGGTCTAAAAACAGCACAAACAACATTTTCCAAAAGACAAAAAAAGTGAAAAAGTATATATTTAAACAAAACGCATTTGACTAACAGGTCGAACAACTGATGTTCTTTAACCCTGCTGACTGCCATTGGCGATTGCCAAATAAAATTGATCACAAGATGTAACAAAATGGATCTTAATATAAATTTAATACGTCACAGAAAAATAATTTTGTTAACTTGTGGCTACGATGTTGTGCCACAAACATTCGGTGTCAATATTTCTTTAGTACACCAGATCTAGATTTCGACAATATATGTCTCTTCAGTGATGTTAAGGATCGAACGGTATTTGGAAGGCCATATAATTTACTGTCAATTTAAGATTGACTCTTGAATTTTAAGAGACAATATAGGATGAACGGATCATATAAACCGGAGGCAAAATATGATACATGCCCAAACAAAAATTAAAAACGAGTCTAAATTGAAAACTACGTTCAAACCTATGATTGCGTTGGATAAAAACCGCAATTATATATATATATTAGGATATTAATCAATTGTAATAAAAATTCATAATATCTAATAACATTATAGAGGATTTAGCTATCAAAGTCCTTATCTATACTGTTAAACGAGAAGACCTCATTTTGGGTGTCGCTTCTCTTCTTTCCACAATAAATTAATCATCATGCCTCGGTGTCCTATGGGTACAGTGCATAATCGCATTTGTCATCCATTCATATGATTATTCAGATTGAGTTATTTTGAGTGAAAAACGAGAAAAAAGACGTCCGGATATGTATCCGTCATTGGGCGAAATTTTAAGTCAGATTAGACTTCCGGTTTGCGTTTTTCTGTTTACTTTGAACATACAGTAATACTACGAATACAGTTTATTTTCATTCTTATATCCGTCATTGGACGAAATTTAAGTCAGATTAAACCTCCGGTTTGCGTTTTTCTTTACTTTGAAACAAATACATATACTATTTTCTGTCTGATATCATTTTTGTCGAGCCTTCGACTTTAGTCGAAAAAGCGAGACTAAGCGATCCTACATTCCGTCGTCGTCGGCGTCGTCGTCGGCGGCGTCCACAAATATTCACTCTGTGGTTAAAGTTTTTGAAATTTTAATAACTTTCTTAAACTGTACTGTATTTCTACCAAACTTGGCCAGAAGCTTGTTTATGATCATAAGATAGTATCCAGAAGTAAATTTTGTAAAAATAAAATTCAATTTTTTCCGTATTTTACTCATAAATGGACTTAGTTTTTTCTGCGGGGAAACATAACATTCACTCTGTGGTTAAAGTTTTTAGAATTTTAATAACTTTCTTAAACTATGCTTGGTTTGTACCAAACTTGGACAGAAGCTTGGTTATGATCTTAAGATAGTATCCAGAGGTAAATTTAGTAAAAAAATAAATCCGTTTTTTCTGTATTTTACTTAGTTTTTTCTGCGGGGAAACATAACATTCACTCTGTGGTTAAAGTTTTTAGAATTTTAATAACTTTCTTAAACTATGCTTGGTTTGTACCAAACTTGGACAGAAGCTTGGTTATGATCTTAAGATAGTATCCAGAGGTAAATTTAGTAAAAAAATAAATCTGTTTTTTTCTGTATTTTACTTTTAAATGGACTTAGTTTTTCTGCGGGGTAACATTACATTCACTCTGTGGTTAAAGTTTTTAGAATTTTAATAACTTTCTTAAACTATGCTTGGTTTGTACCAAACTTGGACAGAGGCTTGGTTATGATCTTAAGATAGTATCAAGAGGTAAATTTTGTTAAAAATTAAATCCATTTTTTCCGTATTTTACTTTTAAATGGACTTAGTTTTTCTGCGGGGTAACATTACATTCACTCTGTGGTTAAAGTTTTTAGAATTTTAATAACTTTCTTAAACTATGCTTGGTTTGTACCAAACTTGGACAGAGGCTTGTTTATGATCATTAGATAGTATCAAGAGGTAAATTTTGTTAAAAAATAAATCCATTTTTTCGGTATTTTACTTTTAAATGGACTTAGTTTTTCTGCGGGGTAACATTACATACAGTCTGCAGTTAAAGTTTTTAAAACATTTATTATATTCATTAAACTATCATAGATTTTTACCAAACTTGGACAGAAGCTTCTTACAATCATAAGATAGTATCAAGAAGAATATTTTTATTGATTTTTTCCTCATTTTTGTTGAGCCTGCGATTTACAGCAAAAGTAGGCGAGACACTGGGTTCCGCGGAACCCTTACAAATTTTTAAGTTTACTATCCACGGCAGTCACATGGTTTATTTAATAGAGAAGATCTGAATAAATATATCAATGAGCGCTGTGGATCAATTATTAAGGAGGGGCCTAAATCCGCCTCTACCCCGATCCCCCTTTAATGAATTTTCATTATATACAGATAAGCGTTAAAATTATTCATGTGTCATTAAAATTAATAGAGAACAAACAAAACAAAGAAAGGATTTTTTTGTGAAATAAGGAGGAGCCGGGCTAGAAAAACAATTATCCTGTCCCAAATTACCTCTGACTTTTGATATCTTTTCTGAAATTCTCAAGTCACTAATTGTTTTACAAAAAAAAAAGAAGATGTGGTATGAATGCCAATGAGACAGCTCTCCACAAGAAACCAAAATGACACCGAAATTAACATTTAAAGGTCACCTTACGGCCTTCAACAATAAGCAAAAGCCGATACTGCACAGTCTGATATTAAAGGCCCCGAAATGACAATGTAAAACAATTCAAATGAAAAAACTAACAGCCTTATTTATGTACAAAAAATGAACGAAAAACATTTATCACTGAACCACTGAATTACAGGCTCCTGGCTGGAATGTTCATAATACATGTACACTAAATGTATGTTCATAATGAAATTAATAGAAAACAAAAATGGAAAATTTTGGAAATAAACGAGGAGGGTTAAAAAAACATTTTTCTGTCCCCAAGTACCTATGACTTTTGATACTTTTCCTGAAATTCTTAAATCACTAAATCTTTTACAAAATTCTTCCTACAACACTTTACATCCTTTCAAATACGCTCTGAATGCCCGCGATTTCGCGGTTGTGTTCTAGTATTTGTATAAAGTAAAATTCGTTTATAGTGGAAAATTGTTTTAACGTTAAATAAGCTATTTTAAAAATTGCTTTCTAGTACCTCTCTTTGGTAAATATTAGATAACGCTGGTTAATTTCACAATCAATCTATCATGAAGGGGAGAAAATTATTTCGACATTGATAGTCATTTTGAAAAATGATGAACGGTTCTTTATATTGGTACGTAATCATTTTAAACATTTCAAATTTATGAAATTATATTCGTACATCAATGTTTTTGATACACCAATAACAAAAACCGAAATATATTGAATTGATACATTTTGTAATTATTCAAAATTATGTCAGAAACCTATACTTAATTATAAAATAATGAATCTGTTAAAGGGAGACAATACTCGAATAACTTTTTTTAAATCGGCACATAATACAAAGGGATGACACTCGTAGATATAGGAAGATGTGGTGTGAGTGCCAATGAGACAACTCTCCATCCAAATAGCAATTTAAAAAGTAAACCATTATAGGTTAAAGTACGGCCTTCAACACGGAGCCTTGGCTCACACCGAACAACAAACTATAAAGGGCCCCAAAATTACTAGTGTAAACCCATTCAAACGGGAAAACCAACGGTCTAATCTATATAAACAAAAGGAGAAACGAGAAACACGTATATATTACATAAACAAACTACAACTACTGTACATCAGATTCCTGACTTAGGACAGGTGCAAACATTAGCAGCGGGATTAAACGTTTTAATGGATCCAAACCTTCTCCCTTTTTCTGAAACAATAGCATAACATCACAACATAGAAAAACATACGATAAAATATCAATTGGCAGACTTAACTCAATCAAAAAACGTATGATTACACAATGAACGAATAAATTTGATCTGCGATATCTGAATACAAATGCACAGTTAATTAAATATTAGAGACAAACATTCATGACCAAAAAGCTAACAAACAAATTCAAGCACAGGACATCACTGAGAAATATTTAACCAATCAATGTTCACTTTAGAAAAAAACGTTTTTTTTTATAATCTTGAAGTTTATACAAATGTTGTAAGAATAAGTGAAAAATTGAAGATATTACAAATAATCAAAGCTGGTGTACAGACAAGATCCATATAAATAAAAAATAACAAAAAAGCATTATAAACAGTATCAACAGGTTGAATTAACAAGAAAATATTGTATACAAATGACACATAAATATAATTAATTAACTATGTATTCGTGCTCCACCCTCAATGAAGATTCCAAATTATAAATATAACCCAAAGTTGTTAATCTATAGGATAGTAAAAACTAATGAAAGCTAACCCACTGTAAAAAAAGATTTCTTTGAATTTTTTCCAAACTTCCTCAGAAAAATGCTCGAGCCACTTGACTTTCATACATTTGTAGCTCATAATTAACGTTTTTAGAAAATAGTTGTTTAAAGTATTAAAGATTATTAACTTCTGAAAGTAGTTATCAAAAGTACCAGGATTATAAGACGCAATAAAAATCGTATGCATGCATCATCTTACCGAAATACAGATTTAATTAAGTCCTGAACATTTCGACATTTGTTTGTTTATTTTAATCAATACCGGTTTGTTAACAAATCACAGGTAAATGTTAAGGTCCGACTAAATACCTATATCCCGATATCGTCAGGTAAATATGCTATAATGTATTATACGCTTTATCATATATTTCAACAGAAGAGTTTTATATTATATGAACTGTTTTCTGATCCATAGCACTGGGTTACCTTCAGTTCTGCTTTTGTCTTGTTTCAAAGCCTTAACATAACTGCTCAATTATTTATACGAAGCACCTAGGTTACCTTACAATCTGTTGTTTTGAAAATATTTTGTTTATTATTGTATTATTGAGTGTTTTGTATTTTTTATAGTTGCATTTAGTGTGCCAAAAAAATTGTTGTAAAATCTTGATGTTCGTGACGTTACATACCAAACAATGACGTCATTAAAAAATTGACCTATTTTTTTTAATTTTTTTTTTAATATTTTTTTTTTTTTTTTTTTTTTAAATTTAAAAAAAAAAAATTTTTTTAATAGAAAAAATATTCTTCAGCAAAAAAAAACCCCAAAAAAACTGACTTAAGTTTAAAAAAAAAAAAAAAAAAAAAAAAGGTATGCGATACGGGTTTTACCATGCGATACGGGGTATGCGATACGGGTTTAGCCATGCGATACGGGTTTAGCCATGCGATACGGGGTATGCGATACAGGGTAGGTGATACAGACTGGAAAAAAGAACCTTTATTAGATATACAAAATAGCTGTATTTTGTACTAAATATATGATAAATAGATATATAAAACTCTCTAATCATCAACCCAACAATGTTAGATCTGTAAATTTGCTTTTGCAATTTTTTTTTTTCTTTTTTCCCTCGCCGGGATTCGAACCCATGCTACTGATTTATCGTGACACCAAATCGCCTGCACTGTAGCTGTCCCGCTAGACCACACGACTCCCTAGGCTTCATCAAAATGAAGCTTTCGGTGCCCGGGTGTTACCTTTCTACGTCAGTTTTTAATCTAGCGTCGTACTACAGTACATGTAATTTTTACAGATCAGCTAAATTATCTATAGTAAAGAATCCTACAAATTAATGTAAGATACAGTCATTGAAAATAATTATATTTATAAGAACGTATGAGCCAGTGACAACTCTACAAAATATTTATCAATCGGATCAGCAGTGCTGGTGATACAAGGTTATATACATACAAATTACCCTTCTACAACGAAATTTGGTTTAAATGCACACGTATAAAAATTGCGGTTTTAATCCAACGCAATCATAGGTTTGAACGTAGTTTTCAATTAAGACTTCTTTATATTCTTTCGTTTGGGCTTGTATCAGATTCTCCCTCACGTTTATATGACCCGTTCATCCCATTTTGACTCTTTAAAATTTAAGAGTCTATCCCAAATTAAGGTACATTATATGGCCTTTCAAATACCGATTCGAGTCCATACATCACCGAAGAGACATTTTTTCATACTTTTTTTAAGGAAATCTTTGAAAGTTTGAATGTCCTGTTGTTTGCCTTTCTTTTGCCAAATTTTAAAACCAACATGACCAACTGCATTCTACGGGGAAATAATAAACTATTGTTACAGAACCTTTTAATCACCAAATTAGTAGGTTAACTTTTTGTTTTTGTGGCTTTTTTGTTCGTGTAAGTTATATCTTGACAAACTACTAGCATTCCCTAAGTTAGAACATTATAAAAATATACATCGTGTTTTGTTTCAGATCGATGACATAAAAATATGAATGTTTTGTTATGTATTAACTAAGCTTTTATATGTTGTAGTCCTGTTAAGAGTATTAAGAATTTGTAGATTATGAATTTCTATTTAAATATCTTGCTTTGTCATCTATTTAAAGTAGGTAATGTACTTACTTGAAGGTTTTTGTTATATATTTCAGAGAAGAATTAACACTGTAAAAATGGACATAGAGTTCTCAGAATGGACGTTCCCCCCAAAATATCATCAACACCGCAGCTCTTAGAAATACCAAACAGTTGTTAGTAGAATGCTATGGATCTCCAGCGTCAGTGGAAAAGTTTTTTATTTTGTAATATATATTTTTATCATTTTCATATCATTCTCAAATCTCATCTACATTTAAAGATGTATAAACAATAGTTATGTTATTTGAAATCATAAATATATATGGTTAAACCTTATTGTTACTAAACTATAAAATACTAGGTTGATAGCAAAATACAGAAAACATCTTCATTCAGCTCTATTTCTTAATATAATTATCAATTTTGACCATTTTTCTTTTATTTTTATTGCTTTATTGGTCGAGCACATACTCATAGAGACCATGTCAATTCTATAATAAAACCTTAGCCATTTATTTGCTTCAGCAACAGATGGGACTATAAATCTCACTCTACATAGATAAACATATCTCTATTCAATATGAGAATACTTGTATTAAGTAAAGGCAACAGTAGTATACCGCTGTTCAAAACTCATAAATCCAAGGACAAAAAACAAAATCGGGGCAACAAACCAAAACCGAGGGAAACGCATTAAATACAAGAGGAGAACAACGACATAACACCGAAACGTAACACACAGAGAAACGGACCAAGCATCAGACAAAACACCACGAGAATAACAAATATAACATGAAAACCAAATACATGAATTTGGGATAGACAAGTACCGTGCCACGTCTTATCTCAAAAATAAGAGAAAACACAAACGACTCAACGTTAAAATGCAGCACACACATAAACGAACAATAATATAACAATGGCCATCTTCCTGACTTGGTACAGGACACTTTTAAAGGGGAATAAAAGTGGTAGGTTGAACCTGGTTTTGTGGCATGCCAAACCTCGCACTTTAATGGTAAAGTTAAATATAACATTGAGATGACAACATAATATTACAGGACTACAATACAAATAAATAGGAGAACATATTAGACAAAGAAAAACATGATTAATAGATAACAAAAAGCATCAGGTTTAAAATTCAATACGCCAAAAACGCGCCTTGTCCACACAAAAATCATCAGTGACGCCCAGATATAAAAGATCGAAAGTGAAAAAAGTACAAAGTTGTACAGCACTGAAGATCAAAAGTTGAAAAGGTTTCACCAAATACGACTAGTGTCAAGCTATCCAGCAATTCTCATCCTGCAATTCTGTTTATAAAAATCTATCCTGCAATTCGTCATCCTGCAATTGCGTTTGGTGAACTACTTGAGCGACAATTTTATTTTTCTTTGAAATTCTTGTTTTTGTCTTTTGTTCGACAACAAGATTTACATAGAAATTCAAAATGTTTTATATTCCATTAACAAATTTTGAATAAAAATAAAATTGTCACCCAAGTAGTTTTTTCGAACGCAATTGCAGGATGACGAATTGCAGGATAGCTTTATCGCAAGAGAATAGACCACTTTCGAGTTCATCCGTCACCGGAAAAAACTCGTCAATTATACGCGCCTTTATCATCGTCATTTGTGCGTTTAGGGGCGTCGTCACTTCCTTCCAATGTTGAGCGAGTGGTTGGAAAACTATAATTCTATATTGTACGAATTATTCGGCAAATTGAATTCTCAAAATTGACAATCAACACTGCTGTCATTCGGGAAATGTCAGTAAGTACCTACAGAGCAACCATTATTTCTAGTTTATCCTGCACAAAGACGATCACTAAGACGCTTGATGAACGTAAATAGTGCAGGGATACAGGCGAGCCCCTCTATCTGGTAAATGACGTCATAAAGGCGTGTATAATTGACGAGTTTTTGCCGGTGACGGATGAACTCGAAAGTGGTCTATTGCAGGATGAGAATTGCTGGATAGCTTGACACTAGTCCAAATACGGCATTGTTTTTATGCACGGGATAAGAACATACTTATTATATAGAACAATTCATACTATTGCAAACAGTAAATTTTATCAAATGTATATGAAAGAGTTAACATAAAGAAACTGAAGTATTAACTAATTACAGAAAACTAAACCCAAATACATAACGCCAAGATATAAAAGATCGAAAGTGAAAAAGGTACAAAGTTGTACAGCACTGAAGATCAAAAGTTGAAAAGGTTTTGCCAAATACGGCATTGTTTTTATGCCCGGGATAAGAACATCCTTATTATATAGAACAATTCATGCTATTGCAAACAGTAAATTTTAACAAATGAATATGAAAGAGATATACATAGTGAAACTGAATTATTAACTAATTACAGAAAACTGAACCCGAATACATAATGCTATTAAAGTTTAACACAGAATAGACACACCAGAATCAGTCCAGGCGTCAACGTAATTAAAAAAATGTGACGTCACATAAGATTGCGAAACGGCACAAACGTTATGCCACATTTGAATTTATGAAATTTAGAAACAGCATGACGTCACATATGAAAAACTATCAAAGTGAGATAGAATTAGGATTGATTTAAGATTATATTAGAACTAAATACTGATAATTCATTTAAACAAAATGCATATTGCAATACTTATTAATAGCAATTAAGGGGGCTCGCGGGTCTAAATCAAACTTTTTATTTAATATAGGATTTCTCTATATTTTTCTATAAATTAACTTTATCTTATACCTAATGGAAAAATGAAATAAAAAAATGGGGTCACTGTGCATTTACGCTCACAATCTGCTTTCGGAAAAAGCATACATTTTTGTAAATGTCCTTTTTTTCTGTTGAACTAATAGGAGAAATATTGGTAATATCGAAACAAAAAAAGAACTAAATTACAGAAATTGGTTAAACACAATTATTCAGTTTATGAACAGCCTATTCGAAAACAACAATAAAAAATATAGGTCACCGATGAGTTGAAAAAGACATTTCATTTTTAGAGCCAAAAATTGCATTTTTGCACCAAAGGGAGATAATTTGGTGCTTTTTCAATGATATCTAAATGTTAAAAGTCACCTGGGGCCAACATGTATTGATTTTTTTGAAAAATTCTTGTACCATAAGATAAAGTAACAACTACTAAAGGTAAATGATAAAATTTGAAAAGAAAAATGAATGTTTGATTTTTTTCTTAAAATCATATACCCGCGAGCCTCCTTAACTGTAATATATATATGTCCAGTTTGTTATAAGGCAGCAACCATTTGATTTTCTGGGGGGGGGGGCTATGAATTTTTTTTCTGTGCAAACTTTTTTTTTCGCCTTCGGCGAAGAACAATCTATTTTTTTAGCGACAAACCGAAAACATTTTTTTTCTTTCACTTTTATCATTACATATAGTGGCAGCTGAGGGTGAAACAAACATTTTTTTTTTCTCAGAGTCCAAAACAAATTATTTTTTTCACCTAAAAATGGAAACAAACTTTTTTTTCCGAAAAAAAACCATAGCCCCCCCAGAAAATCAAATGGTTGCTGCCTAAATCCAACTTCAAACGTAAATAATCGTTCAAAATTTAATATTATTAATAAAGGCGGTGATTAATTTTTCTATCTGTAACACCTAAATATAATAAAAAGACGACAACACATTTGACAAAATCCGATGAGAATTACAAATATAACATTAAACATGTAAACTAAATACATGAATTTGGGATAAACAAGTACAGAAACACGTCTTATAGTAATGCGAATTCACATTCAGCAAAACAGTCACAATCGGGAATAAGTCACGTTTGGTAATTAAAAGATTAGACGACATAATGACAAACCACAATCTACCATGTGGTAAAAATGTCCTTAGCTAGTTTGGTTAAAGAGACATCATATGGATCCACCAATTCGTGATGGTGTCCATAAAATTTACAGAGTGTCAATTTTAATCTGTTCTCCTCATAACTTTGTTGATGCAGTTTCTGCGTAAGGAGCACACTCCTGTATATGAAGTCCGTATAGTGTGAACAAGCACGTGAATAACGTATCAATTGTGATATGTAAACACCATACGAAGGAGCAGAGGGTATGTTACTGCTGAGAAATGGGAAATTGATAATTGGGAAGTTGAAATCGTCCCGTTTATCATAGATTTTCGTGTGAAGTCGTCCATCTACGTCAATATTGAGGAAAAGATCAAGGTATGAAGCAGTCCTTCTAGTATCAGTAGTATCCTTAATTTCAAGTTCACTGGGATATATGAGATGTAAGTATTGGCTGAAGTATGGGTTGTTCAATGATAAAACATCATCAATATATCGGAAAGTAAAATTAAAGAATTTCGCAAGGTGCTTTTTCTTTTTGTCTTTTAGAAGGTTCTGAATAAATTTTGCTTCATACGAATACAAAAACAAATCAGCCAGCAGGGGTGCACAATTAGTACCCATTGGAATACCGACTGTCTGTTGAAATATTAATCCTCCAAACTCAACAAATATATTGTCGATCAAAAAGTCCAGCATTTTAATAATATCATATTATTTAGAATATCTTTAAATACATGATATTTTACACCCAAGATTATATTTGATATGGTTGGATGAAAACTTATTTTACACACCTCTTCCAACTTTTGAAATCAACATAAGCCAGAATGTTCGAACATATATCTACATTCGAAAAAGAGATGTATATATGTTTCTTTTGTTTCTGTACAAAATGTGCACAATTCTGTTTCACTATATTTATACTTCATAAGTAAAGTATTTGCTCCTATAATTCTATGAAGTAGTCTGTATTGAAATGCCCTTAGTGTTAAATCTTCCGTTATAACTAAAGGCAGACTGAAAAAGAAACTCCATTCTTCAGCCATGATATTTATTCCCAATTTTATTTTCCATTTCTCTTGTATACGAGATTGGGGTTTCTTTTATTTCGTCTAGAAAAATTTTATTAAAATGTTTAGATACTTTATCCACTGTTTTTATGGCGGTTACAGTTTTGTGACTGACAGTATTAAGTTTGAAAAATACTTGTGAATGAATAACATTTTTCCTGTCCTTTGGAAGTGCAAAGATTAGTCCATATAACTTTAGGAAAGTTGTTTTTATATTATATTTCCTAATGAATTCTTCAAAAATGTAAAATTCTCCATTTTCCTTAATGAGATCATTTATTAAAAATATATTATTATTTCTCTAATTCTATGGAAATTTATCCCTTTCCGAACCCATTGTATAAAAAAATTTAATCAACGTGTGGTTGATGGTGATCTCAAAAGATGATTGGATGATTTTAAGGGTCATGACCTTTTTAGCTAACTGGATGAATCAAAATATGATAACAGATGTTAATGAAATTGACAACTTCGTGCAATGTGAAAGGCACTCGAAGGGGATTTTCGGTAAACAAATAAAGAAAATGTCTATTTAATCATTAGAGAAACAGATTCTTACATAGTTACTCGTGGATTATCGGTTTTATCCAATCTCGATAGTTAAATTATAAATTTTAAAGTCCTCGCCGAGGCGGCTCGGACTTTAAAATTGATAATTTAACTATCTCGATTGGATAAATCCGATAATCCACTGGTATCAATGTAAGAATCTATATTTCTCTAATTCTATGGAAATTTATCCCTTTTCGAACCCATTGTATAAAAAAATTTAATCAACGTGTGGTTGCTGGTGATCTCAGAAGATCATTGGATGATTTTAAGGGTCATGACCTTTTTGGCTGACTGAATGAAATTGACAACTTCGTGCAATGTGAAAGGCACTCGAAGGGGATTTTCGGTAAACAAAAAAGAAAATGTCTTTTTAATCATTAGAGAAACAGATTCTTACATAGTTACTCGTGGATTATCGGATTTATCCAATCTCGATAGTTAAATTATAAATTTTATAAAATCGAGGCGGCTCGAACTTTAAAATTGATAATTTAACTATCTCGATTGGACAAAGTGGCTACCGTTTTGTAATGTTTCGTAGCATTTTATTCCTGCAAGACCCAAACATGCAGGTAATAAAAAAAGAATGTAGACTTTATATTCTTTTCGTGTATCTAACTTTTGTTTTGGTAAATTATAAATTACTTATTGAAATATCAGGTTAAAAAAACCGCATTAATTGCTTGGACAAATGAAATATCAACTTGGACAAAATGGCTACCGCTTGAAAATCGACTGTGTAGAGATGGTTTTATAGAATCAACAATTTTTGAACTCACGAGCAATGCGGCAAATGTTTGTTCTTTCCGTAGATGTTATAATTATCACACATTTTTTAGACATTTTTAGCTATGTCTACTTATAAAACTGTCTTTCATCCGTTAAGTCAACGAAAAACGTCAATGGACATTTTTCTTATTGCAGCTTAATATGCAGCCACCGAGTCAAACGAAATTCGACAAAAGAACAGCTTTAATTTAACCAAGAACTGACACACCTCGTTGCTTCTGCCAAGTTTCGGGAAGCTCAGAGAATAAGAAATAGGATCACTATACATAAGAGATAAAACAGTTGTTCAAGCATGTAACGTTGGACATCCGTTTTTTTCACATAGCTGTGTTGTTTTAATCCTCAAATATACTAGATATTACTAAGCATATGACCAAGAGCTATAAGAACATTAAGGAAAACATATACTGAAATAGTTTTATAGCGGTTAGTGTTTGTTAGCATTTCATTTTGTTTTGCGTAGGAAATTTCGAAGATTCTGTTTTAAATCATAGGGGTTGTAGGAACAGCGTGCGTAACGTTTATTAAGTTAAAAAATGGACATTTGGTAAAAGACATCTGTGCGTAATTTGTCCACACTGAGGCCCCAAGAAAGCATCATGATGAAGTCTGTGGTATACCAAAGTGTCTCGGTGTGTTAATTCAGTGCAAGTATTAAACCAATCTAATCAAAATATAGATCTATCATAATTTGTGTACTCAAATGTATATGACAAAATCAGAGATTTAAATTTTTACCACTAAGTTCATATAGGTGCTTGAGGACAGGCTTCTGTTATGATAGTTATCAAAGGTACCAGGGGTGGTGTTCTCGAAGCTATCTTAGGATTAGGACGTGTCCTAAGTCTATCTTTTGACAACTATTTGTCCTAAGTCGTGTTCTCGAAGCTCTCTTAACTAATGATATATCTCATTTTTCGTCCTAACTTTAGGACACCCAACAAGGTGTCTTAAGAGCATCCTATCTTCATCCTAGTGTAATAAACAAGGGGTACAATCAAAATCACGTGATGGATATACGCACACCGGAAGTTACAATCGAACTCGCCGCTTGAAAGGTTAGAAGTTGCATTTTCTTGTTTATATCAATTAAATTTTGATTAATAAGTTGGCACACCGAATGTCGGATAGTATGTAGTTTTAAAATACATAATTGTTTTTGCTAGAAAGCGTGCAGTTCTTGCAAACACTTTGACACAGTTATCTGGTGAAATTTTGGAACTCTGTCGAAGTGTTAGCATTAACTGCACGCTTTCCAGCAACGATAATTGTGTATTTCAAAACTAGATAGTATCCGACATTCGGTGCAGTATCTTATTTATTAAATTTTATAGATATAATTCCTTTCAAGCGGTCTGCTCGACTGTTACTTCCGGTGTGTGTATATCCATCACGTGATTTTGATTGTACCCCTTGATAAAGTTTGGATTTCGATTTTTGCTCATTATTTTACGTGAAAATGAACATGAAATGAAACGCACCATCGGTTATTAACTCGTATATAAAGAAAAGGTGCATGATTTTTAACTTTGAACTTCGTGTTTCACGATACGATTATACTAAACATGTAATTCTCTTTTCAAAACAAATTGTTTTCCAGTTTAAATAACAATCTATTTTTTATATAATTACATTGGTAATTATGCAATTTATTCTGTACATGTTATTATAAAATTCGAAAACGATTTTATTAAATATTTTCGTCATTAATAAATGTTTTATCAACAAATATCTTTAACGATTTAAAGTTTCGACTTAGGGTATGTTTAGGTCGTCCTAACATAAGATTCGTCTGAGATAGCTTCGAGGCACAACTAAAGAGTGTCCTAAGTTGATCTTAAGTCCGTCCTAAAATTGGTCTTATCTATGACTTGGGACGAATCTTAGGATACTTTCGAGAACACCACCCCTGGATTATAATTTAGTACGCCAGACGTGCTTTTCGTCTACTTAAGACTCATCAGTGACGCTCATATCAAAATATTTATAAAGCCAAACAAGTACAAAGTTGAAGAGCATTGAGGATCCAAAATTCCAAAAAGTTGTTCCAAATACGACTAAGGTAATTTATGCCTGGGATAAGAAAATCCTTAGTTTTTGTAAACAGGAAATTTATAAAAATGACGTATTATTTTCAAATTTCATCCTAGCTCCCTTAGGGGTCTTTGCAGTAATATTTTCTGTCTTTTCCTTTGTTAATTTTTTGTTGGTTTCCCACAGCAAACATTGTACTTTGTAATGTAATAATTTGGTAGACATATTGTGTGTTCATATTTCTAACCAGACTTCATATTAATACAACCTTCCCAGATTTTTTTTTCTTCAAAAAGCTATTGTGTCCTTTTTTTGTGATATGTTTGTTTGACAATTGCAAAAAAATATGATTGTATCACAAATAATGTATCATCCATTACACATCCAAACTTTCACTTATTTGGTTTTCACTTTTGGAGTATGAAGTTTTGTGTCAGCTCATATTTTACTGGCTTATTATATATTTTTAAATAAGTTGAACTTCAAATATGCCTACAAAGTTTGGAGATGTCTATTATAAGTGATTGAATGTCACTTTCTATATACATTGGTATTTGCTTGCATTTAGTGTACATGATTACACTGCCTTGACATTATAAGATTCCAAAAGTTTGATTGGTCTGATTTCTTCCACAAGTAGTTTTCTAATTTCTAATGAAGAATAATGCTGCTGCTTGTAAATACCAGTACAGGCAAATTGAGCAATTTTTTCACTAATAAAGGGATATAACTCAAGAACGGTGCAACTGACATCACTGAAATTTGAACAAGGGAGCATTAAGATTTACTATTGCTATATTGCTATTAATATATCACCCATATTACATAGTAAAAGCATAAAAATGTAACAAGGATTTGATTTTTGATTTTTTTGTGTTTAAACGCAAATTTTGGGCTAATTCAGGGTGGCCTTTTTTCTTTGGAGGAGGAAAATGAAGTGCCGGGGGAGAAAACCAGGGACTCCATGATAGGAATCTGACAATGCAAGTCAATTAAGATTTGAGTCGAGTGCACCCACACAAGCCGTGTTTAAACTCACAACCCCAAGTGTTGACTGGCTAGTGATTCTACACTACTTAGACCACTTGGTCAACAAGGCCCTTTACACACACAAGGAATTAAAACTTCTTTTTGTAATTTCAAAGTGTTGTACATGCACATATTTTTTTGTATAAAGCACTTCCAGGCCTCACACTAAACGTGGTTCAGTTAACCTTTTACAGTTTCCCACTCAAATAAACTACAAAAAGGAGCCTTCTTATCTTAGGTATAGGTAATTTGGTTTGAATTTTTTTTATGAGGTTCATTTGTGTACTTTTTGCCTTAGGTAGAATGCAATATAAACATATATTTGAATTTATTGAACTTTTGAAAGATGTCATTAGCATGTAAATGTAACATTAAATGAAAATTCCTTCAGACATACAAATAGTATGTGTTATTGTTACCTTCTTTTTCTGCTGACACTATCTATACTGAAAACTATTCAATGATGTAAGGTTGGAAATCACTTGTTTTAGAATTGTCTTTATTTGTACATTACAAGAACAATATTAATAATAAATTCTATTCCTATGAATAAATGCACTTTAAAGGGAGGCAACTGTATTTCTCCAATATCAAAACAAATAGTATATTTTCATAGTTTATTTTAAAAAAGTAATTACATAAAAAAACATATATTTTCTTATTTGAAATGTAAGTAAATTAAAGGTATATTTTATGGACGGAATGTTCATTAGAGTAAAAAAAGAAAGGTGAAAAAGCACCATTTATTTGTCAGTTTGATATCAGATAAAATTGAGAATGGAAATGGGGAGCCAAGTTGTCATTTATTATTTGTATCATTAACAAAACTATTTAATTAAAAAGTACTTCGATATAGAACTGGATGATGATTATTGAATGAGGAGTAGAGACTGAGCAAAAATATTTAACTAGTATCTTGTTTTCAATACTAGTTCATTTATGTATATGGTTATACATGAGATGACTTCAAATAAATAATTCATTTTTTTTCTCAAAATATAAGGCCACAAGATTACAGATGGTTGTGAAAATAGTCAGATTTTAGAAGATATTTTAAAATCATTTATACTTACAAATTGATTTTTAAACATGTTCCATGTTGAGGCATATATAAAAAAAGTATATATATAGGAATGACATAAAGCAGCAGGCACTTTAGTATATCATATAGGAAAGACAAAATGTTTGTTACTGATAAAAATATAATTTTGCATCTTATTTTAGCAAGGCTGTGAACAGAAATGACATAACAGATGTAAAAAATATAAACAGGTAAGTGTAAACAAAAGAGTGTGGAAAATCCTTTATATGTTTTACACATTACTTTCTTATCAAATAGTTCATAATCATAAACATTTCAATGAAAAGATTTATTTGTCAACTTTTGCTTCAATTATTAACACTTTACAGATAAAAACTTTCTTAATAAAAAAAAACCCTCCATTTATACTCCACTGATTGTCAATAATTTTATATTAGACAAATGGAGATACATAATTTAGGTTAAGGATTGCATCACAGAAAAAGAAAATATATGTATCACAGACTTAATAAATATCAACAAGTATAAAAATGCACTAAATTTCAATAGGTTTTGGAATAGGTTTTCTAACATGTCTCATTGTAGATCCTGGCTCTGAAGGTTTAAATGGAGCATGTTTACCATACGGTCGAGGAATAGGTAATTCACTATCATCATCAGGTATATAGGCATTAGGACGAGGTTCAGCTGTTGTTGTAACACCTCCAGCAATTTTATATTGTTCTTCTTCATCTTCTTGCTGGAAAATAATTTAAAAGGAATATTATGAAAACCGATAAAAAAATATTACTTTTATGGAATTATAAAGTTGCCATTTTTGCAAAGTAAACATTAACTTGTGCTTCTTTTTTTAATCAAATAAATTTCTAAGTGAACACTAGTAAAAGGTTTCTTGTAATATTGACATTAAACTCTTTTACTTATAAACTGAACCCTTCTACATTACTTTTTAATAAATACTTGTTATGGTCAAAAAGCATTACTATAAAATTTGGATTGATGGTGTTTTTTTTCTTCTTCAAAAATATGCCTGAAGAGCAGAACATTAACTTTTTTTAAAAAGATAAAATGTAGGGAAAAAATGCTTTCTCTCAACTCTGATGCAGTAACTTTCTTTTATCTGAATTCCTCCAACATTTTCCTCCTCACATCAGTTGACTTCCAAGTTCATTAAACATAGTAACCCTTTAATAAAAGCAAAGTCTAATTTAAAAAAAAAAAAAAAAATAAGGTACATACCAATCTGATTTCTTCCTTATCTCTCTGTCGTATCTCTCCATCCCGTAACATCCGAAGCCACGCTCTCTCATAATCATCATTAGGTGGTTCTCCTTTCTCCATTCTAATATAACATTGTTCTAATTCAGCTTCTTTTTCTTTTAAATTTTGTTGAAGTTTTAAAGCATTAGCTTGATTCATTGATAGTTCTGACACCATTGCCATCATTTTTCGGGTTGTTTCTTTTATTTTTGCTTGTAAATCATTAACCTGTTAAATGGAATAATGTTAAAATAGAAATTCAACTCATAAGATTGGAATTTTACCTTTTATTTAAAATTCAGATAATAAATGATCTAACTTCAAGTGAATTTTGAGAATAATTATTGATAAAAAATAAATAATCCACTGATATAGATGAATGAACAGAAAATTGCACAACCTATCTTAAAACATAATTAATTTTCTTACAATGCTGAGTTCAATTCTTATGAAGTTCTAAAATAACAGGAAACAGCTGTAATTGGGTGTATTAGATCTGTTGCCAACAAATTGTAAAATTATTTCCTTTTTAGGGTGACCTTGAATAAACCATATATAAGGTAAATATTTTGCATTAATAGATGAAAGAAACAAAATCTAAAAACTAATGGTACTTGACACTTATTTCTTCCAATTAAAAGTAGTTGTCAGCTGGTAGATATTTGTCTCATTCGTTATTAAACAACATCTCTTTATTTTATATTGAAGCAACTCAAATTTCAAAGTAAACACACATAATTTGTTAACTGATCCTTGAGTCATCAATATTATAAGTTGATAATTCAATAAATTAAGAATTTGGTTTGTAGAATGTTTCAAATAATAGTGTGTTGTTCTACACCTGTTTCATGCATTTGAAATATTAAAATTAACAGTAATAATCAAATAATAGAATACCTTCTTGGCAAGTTCTAATGTATCTTCTTTGCCAGATTCTGCTTTCTTCTTTACTCTTTCAGCTAATCTTGTTACTTGTTCAAATATTAAATCTTTTTCTAATAAGTGTTCTTCCTTTTCTGCTAATCTCATTTCAAGCTGGAAAAAAAACACCACATAAACTTTTCTTACAAAATCTATTCAAAGTGGAACAATATATCATTAGTAAGATGACTCAAAGGATGAAGAATTTAAAATGATTAGAAAGAGAACATTTAAAAACCAAGGATTTGTTATCACAATAGGTTATTGATAGGAGGTAAGTTCAAAATTGTAACAAATACAACTTTTACATAAATTCAGGTGATGATGACCCTTATGTTATGATATACTATTTAAAAGGTTGAAAATTTATGCATTCATCACTGACTTCTGAGAAATGGAACAAAAATTAAAACTTAAAAAGTTGAACAGAAATTTAAAACAATTGAATGAATCTTTTTATTGCAAAGCATAGACATGCTATGGCAAAATTAACAACATATATTACATAATATAAAACATGAATAGAAAACAGAGAACAATAGTATAATACAATGACATATAAATTAAGTTATGAGACTATATAAGGCCGTGTTCACATTGACCTAAATTCGGTGTTGTGTTAGTGTAACTCACACGTAAACTAAACACAATTGCGTTCCCATTGATAAAACTCAATGTTTACATGTAGTTTAAATCATGTTTTACCTACACACAGTCGATAGTCGATGTAGGCCTTGTGTAGGTTAAGTGTACACAAAAACTAGGCATTTAGGACATTAGTTTTATCGTGTATATATTTAAGGGGGAAACTGTTTTTGAGTAAAATTGATATTTTTGATAATTATTAGTTGTCTAAATTTTACAAATTTTTTTTGTTAAAAAAAATTAACGTACTTTATTAACCCCTTATCAAGACTCAAAGCAGCATTATTGCCGAACCCATAAGGCAGCAACCAATTGATTTTCGGGGGGGGGGGGGCTATTATAGTTGAGTATAAAACATAAAGGCAAGGGGGTGGGGTGGTGAGCTATGGATTTTGTTTTGGAAACAAGAAATGTTACCAGTTTTTGGCCCTGAAAAAGAAATTGTTTGTTTCACCCTCAGCTGCCTGGCACAATATATAATGCTAAAATTGATTTCGACTTGTCACCAAAATTTGTCCTGAAAAAAATCAATAGCTCACCCCCCTCCCCCTCCACAAAAAATGAAGTAAATAGTTGCTGCCTAATTCATTTGAAAAGGTCTTCCCGAATCGACTTCACGTACACAGAAATATTCGCCACTGGTCTTTACTAAAAAAAACGATTCACGCATAAATGCACGACTTAAAAAAGTGTGAGGTAATTTATATGTTTGTCTAGTATCTCAGATCCGTTAAATAACACGCGTACGTAAAATAAATAAAAAAACATTTCCCTATTCCTTTACCAAATACTCCTTGGAGAAGAAATACTATTTGAAACGAACAGAAAAGAAAAATGTAGTGATCCCTAATATCTCAATCATTTTTTTCGGCTGTAAGCAAGCTGTTGCAGCTAACGTTTTCTAATGCATTATCTAGACATCTCTAGTATATTCAAACTACTGCAAATTATAAAAATGGCTTTCATAAAGTAGCAACCACTTAACTTTAAAAAAAGGGGGAGGGTTATTTTTTTTTATCTGAGTCAGATTTTTTTTCGCGCGTACGTTTTTATTCCTTTTTTTTCGATGCTGGTGATCAAACACTTTTTTTTCCAATATTTAACACTATAATGTATAGGGAAACTTTGGATTCAGAATAATTTTTTTTATCATCTGTATGACCATTTTTTTTTTTTTAATGAAATTGAGGATCGGAATATTTCCATTACCCCCCCCCCCCCCCTTTTTGAAGTCAAATGGTTGTTCCGTTACCGCTAGAAAAATTTTCCAAGAATTTAAATTCAGTTCTACGTAATGAACATTTTAATGACATATAATTTACAAGTGAGAACAAATCTTATGTACAGGTAGCTAAACAAGGTGTATAGATGTGAACAAATGTAATGTGAAACCAGTGTACACTACACTTAACTAATTGTAAACATGTTTACTCTACACGGCGTTTGGTGTGAACACGGCCTAAGATCGAATATTTCATGCAGCTTTAACATAATTACATAATTTGATCGTGAGAGACCTACTAGAAGCTTGTAGTAAATTTAACAGTTTGATATTATTAGGCCAATGACAATAGTACTTTGGTAAAAATTGTGTTCGTACAGATCTATAAGATGAACAAACAAGAACAAAATGGTATTCATCTTCAATAACACACATTTTACAACATTCACATAAACGATTTTCTCTAGGAATATTTTTATAACGGCCAACTTCAATATTTAACTTTAATGTTCCACTACGTAACTTTGTTAACAGATTAACATTATTGCTATAAGACAGATATTTTTCAATATAAAAAGTTAATTTAATTGCTGATATATAAAATGAGTTACCCCTTCAATTTTCTCATGGAGTTCTGTAGGTGTTGGATCTTTGCCTTCTAAGTATCGCACTCTGTCTACATTCTTCGGATCTTCTAATTCTTTAAATAGTTCTACCATTCTTTCTTGACACTGCTCCAACTGATAGAAAAAATAAAACATACCCAATTTTTTAACAAGCTGTACATAGTTATATAAAACATCACATCAGTCTTGTAATTTTCTGTATGATTCAGGTAGTTTTTTATTAATTTTTTTCAGGTCTTAAAGGTATTTTTTATGTGTGTGTAATTTTTTTTTAATTTTGAGGAAAGAAAACAGTTTTCTTTATCAAACTTTTATCTATTGAAAAAAAAAACACAAAAAAAATTTAACCTTAAAAAAATTTCAGAACACTTTAAAATGTATTTTTTGTTTCTCATTTTAATTTTAGTTTATTGTGTACAATTTAGAAATTAGTATGGCGTTCATTATCACTGAACTAGTATATATTTGTTTAGGGGCCAGCTGAAGGACGCCTCCGGGTGCGGGAATTTCTCACTACATTGAAGACCTGTTGGTGACCTTCTGCTGTTGTTTTTTCTATGGTCGGGTTGTTGTCTCTTTGACACATTCCCCATTTCCATTCTCAATTTTATTTCAATAGTAACACACTGATTTTAAAAGTTTTTTAAACTGTCATTCCAAGGAGGAGGTATGATAATTGTATCACTTTGCATTTTTAATCTGAAAATTGTATTTTAAATCTGTTAAACAAAATCGTTTATATATTCACCTGACATTGATGAATCATAATCAGATATTTCTAGTTACATTTTTGAAGATTTCTTTGCTTTAGGCCTTAAACATTTTTGCTTATAAGGGAAAACTACAAAAACTGTTAAAATAAGCTTGTTTTTGAGATCATGTTATCAATACAAAAAAATAACAGATAACATAACAGTTATCACCTGTTTCTAGACGCTTTTCATTTACCTGCATTTGTAATATTTCTCTTTCTTGTTCTAACGCCCGTTTTTGTGGTACCATCTTCCTAAGTAATTCTATTGACCTTTTATCTTCACTCATTTGCATATTTAAGAATCTGATCTCTTCTTCTCTTGTTTGTAGTTCGACATTACCATTCCTTATTAATTGATCTGTAAAATAATTGAATATGTTATTTTAGAGTCAATGGAGAAGAAATATAAATGTGAAATAGTAAGTCAAAGTACACAATGAATAAATATTTTGTACACAATCAAAACACTTATAAAAAAAACTTAAACCATAAAAATATGCATTATATCATAAATTAATAGTCATTGGATTTCTCGTTTCAAATTAACATTTTGTCATGTCAGGACCTTTTTTTTTTAGCTTACTTTCTGTAATGTATTTTTCTCATTGTTGTAGGCTGTACAGTGACCTATAGATGCATATGCATAAATGTTTTTTGGTCACTGGTGGATCATAAGAAGTCTCATACCTCATCTTCTTATTTTTATATTTATGAAGAATGATAATTCAAATGTGGTTACCTTCAATATTGACTTTTTCATAGAATGTTGCCACCTCTTCTTCTATCTGAATCAGCTTCAACCCTCTAATAAAAAATGCATCAATTACAAATTCAGAATGTTTGTAATGTCTTTTATTAGCAATTTAATGATACAATCTTTATCAAACTTTTCCCTGATTTTAAAACTACTATAATTTTTATAAATTTTGGACACAGTTTAAAGGGGTAATTCAAAGCTGTAAATCATACTTATAAGAGGAAATTTCTTGTGTAACAAGGATTTTGCAAACCAGATTTTTTTTATCATTTGTTACAGAACTATGTTTGCCTTCCTATCTATTACCCATAGAAAAAATATAAGGGTATGTCGATCCTCACATAAAACTTGACCCGGAACACCCCTATGAGAGGCCGATCATGTAAAAAACCCGATAAAGTAACACGTTAAAATTTAACGCGATAAAATCACATTTAACGCGATAAATACAGTTTTAAAACGAGACTTTAACGCGAAAAGAAATCAATATATTTAATGCGTTCAACTTTGCAATTATCAAGTTTGGGATTTATCCCGTAGGTGAAAATTGACGTTTATCGCGATAAAATATCCGTCGCACTGGCCACATGTGTCATAATAAATCACATTGACGCGTTAAATTCAACACAAAAACTTTGCTACGCTACATTATTTTAACGCTTTAAAACATCATTTAACGCGTTAAAACATCATTTAACGCGTTAAAACTTCATTTAACGCGTTAAAACTTCATTTATCGCGTTAAAACATCGTTTAACGCAATAAAACATTGTTGGTTGGAGTTCTGGAATAATGTTGCTAACGAATACTATGATCTGTTCAAAATTTGTTGAGTAGCGTGTTGTGAAGGCATAAAACTTTGCTCAGTGCTCCAAGCACAAAAATCATGCTCGAAACATGAAATCCAGCCATATGATTTTCGAGTCTGAGTACAAAAATCATGATCAAAAGTTTAATGACCGTGAGGTCTGGCCTTGCGAGTCAGTTTTTGTACTCGTACTCGTAAATCAACAAATGAAAATGCTGGATTTCATGTTTCGAGATCGATTTTTGTGCTCCAAGCACTGAGCAAAGTTTTATGACTTCAACCCAAGGACATTTCAGACGAGGAGGATAATGAAGATATACTACATTTCGTCTTCCTCTCACAATTAAACCATTCTCCTTAACAAACCAGATTTCAAAATAGAAAACTCGGTTTGTTAACTAAAAACCATACAAGTTGTAATGTCCTATTTGTAACAGGTATCTTGAACAACATACTACCAAAAACAAGTGCTGCAAATGAAAACATACCACCACAAACACAAGGAGATGACACCAATGAAGACGATAACATTTTAGCACACTCGGGAATGAATTACAGCCTTCACTGTAACGGCATGCACGCTGTTCCTACAACCCCTATGTTTTAAAATAGAATCTTCGAAATTTCCTCCACAAAACAAAATAAAATTGTCAACAAACACTAACCATTATGAAAACTAATTCAGTATATATATATATATATATATATGTTTTCCTTTATTTTCTTATAGCTCTTGGTCATATGCTTAGTAATATCTAGTATATTTGAGGATTAATACAACAAAACTTTGTGAAAAAAACGGATGTCCTACGTTACATTTTTAAACAACTGTTTTATCTCTTATGTATAGTGATCCTATTTCTAATTCTCTGATCTTCCCGAAACTTGGCGGAAGCAACGAAGTGTGTCAGTTCTCGGTTAAATTAAAGCCGTTATTTTGTCGAATTTCGTTTGATTCGGTGGCTGCATATTAAGCTGGAATAAGAAAAATGTCCAAAGACGTTTTTTGTTGACTTAACGGCTGAAACGTAGTTTTATAAGTAGACATAAATGCCTAAAAGATGTGAGATAATTATAATATCTGCCGAAAGAACAAACATTTGCCTCATTGTTCGTGAGTTTAAAAATTGTAGATTCTATAATACCATCTCTACACAGTCGTTTTTCAAGCGGTAGCGCCATTTTGTCCAAGTTGATATTTCATTTGTCCAAGCAATTAATGCGTTTTTTTTACCAGATATTTCAATAATTAATTTATAATTTACCAAAACAAAATTTAGTTACACGAAAAGTACATAAAGTCTAGATTCTTTTTTATTAACTGCATGTTTGGGTCTTAAATAAGTAAAATGCTTCGAAACATTACAAAACGGTAGCCATTTTGTCCAAACGTCGAAAAACGTCGAAAATTCCAAACAAACGCTTTTTTTCGACGTTACTTACATGTGCAAAATTTGTTCCATTGTATATTCCGGTGCATGTTGTGCATGAAACGGAGGTAACTGAAAGACTTATCGGAAACGGCGACAAAAACAGTTTCATTGAATTAATGCATCCCCGTATTATACGGACGATTCAGGAGCATATTAGTACATTTTAAAAGCAAGAAACTTCAAATGACTGGGAAAATAATTTTCAAGATCGTGTTATAATAATTTCATTCAATAATTATGTGTCTATTGTATTTAAAGTAAATTTTTAATACAATTCAATTCGAATTAATCAAGGGTAAATATGTTTTTATTTACTTGCAGAGTGTCGGATATATTTGTATTTATAGGGTTGAATCAAGATATGTAAAATTTACAATGACAGATGATATGCATCCATGCAATTTTAGCAGCCTGCGATTAAAATTTTGTCGTAATTCATTCATAGAAAACCGTATACTTCTGCCCCATTTTTCCTTCCTTCAAGTTCATAACTTACGACAATACAACATTTTAAATATGAATTAAAGGTAAAAATTATTTAATCAATTTCCACAACTTGGGGTAAATAAATTCATGGTGAATAGACATCACAAAATTAATAGAGACAGATTTAGAATCAACCAACTACATAAAAAAGCAAATGAAACTTGCAAATTGAATAAATGTACGTAAAACGTTTCAGAAAACTCTCTTTGACGTCGTGTCGGTATAGCGTAGGAACATCGTGCGCAAAGTTTGTATAGTCTTTGCTCACACTGAACAGCATGGTACAAAGGGCCTTAAAAAAGACTAGTGTAAAAACAGGAAAGCCAACGGTATTATCTATAAAAACAAATGGAAACACTTATGAAGCACATCAAAAAACGACATTTTGATACGGTACCAGGTACCCGACTTAGGACAGGTGCAAACAAATGCAGTGGATTTGAACGTATAGATAGGCACTAACACCTATCCAACTTGAAACAATAATGTAAAATCACAACATAGAAGACACACTTTGAAATATCAACTGAAATGGTTTTACCCAATCAAATGACATACTAGTATTAAAAAAACTAATGAGGTAACACTGACCGAATAAATGTGATCTATGACTCAATGTAAATAAATTTATTTCTATTCCGTTATATTTGGAATTTCCCTATTCTATTTCTATCTTTAGACTTGTGGTACAAGTTTGGCTAGTATGTAAATCAGAAGTGGTCTGATGTTACTGTTGTTTTCTGCACGAATATTTTGAGGGCGGTAGTACCAGGGGTTTTATAGGCATATATAAGTCCTGATTACGTTTGATTATTATCGATGTGCTCGAGTAACTTTGATAGACGAAGTTAACGTTAAGCTCTGCATAATATATTACAGTTATGTTTGTATTGATATGTATTTAGAGGACAGTGTGAATGTATATAGATGGAATTGTGGTATATTTTTGTAATTTGTAAAATGTTTACAAGATATTAAATGTTGTTTCGCTGAGAAAATAAGAAAGTTACTGCGAGCAAACAAACCTAAATTATGACTTGTCTCTTATTTAGCCATGTATTTAGTATAGAAATGTTTTAAATTCGGACGAATTCATGAGGGAGAATTTAAAAAATAAAACAATGGGGTTAGAGTCAAACAATATCAGAAAGAAAATCATAACCTTGAACAAAATGCGGACGGACAGAGGGACAGTGTCTTTCAGCTTTACAGGTTGGGCATTGATAATGGCGCCCATTTAAGAGAGGGGGAATAAATAATCTGTTCTCCGTACATGCCATATTACAAAACAACGCAGTATTTAGAGGTCAAAAATGTTGAAAATGAATGATTGCGCGGCGAAAAAAAACCTGACTTATTAAGTAGTAAAAACAAAGAAAAACATCCTCCTTCCCCAATGGATATCAAATGGTCATCCTCTTTCTTTTGGCACAGATTCGTTACATTATTGGGCATGGTTTACTAGATGCTTGATGTACGCTATTAAAGGCCTCTTGTTTTAAAATTTATTTTACAAAATTCACCTGTAGAGACTTATGTAAGTATACGTCAAACTACCAGTTTATGGTAAACCATAATGTTAGATACAGACATCACATGATGCAAAAAGACGAAGTAAAGTATCTGAAAAACTTGACATATAAACAAAATGTATTCAAGACGAAGCGTAAAGACAGGTTGACAAATGTAAATCTAAAGTTGCATTAAACGCGTTAAAATTACATTTAACGTGTTATAGTTGCATTTAACGCGTTAAAGTTGCAGTTAACGCGTTAAAATTGCTTTTAACGAGTTAAAGTTGCTTTTAACGCGTTAAAGTTGCTTTTAACGCGTTAAAGTTGCTTTTAACGCGTTAAAGTTGCTTTTAACGCGTTAAAAAAAGTTGCTTTTGACGCGTTGAAGTTGCATTAAACGAGTGAAAGTTGCTTTAACGCGTTACAGTTACATTTAATGCGTTAAAGTTGCATTTAACGCGTTAAAGATGCATTTAACGCGTTGAAATAACATTTAACGCGTTAAAACTGCATTTAACGCGTTTAAGTTGCTTTTAACACGTTAAACTTGCTTTTTACGCGTTAAAGTTGCTTTTTACAAGTTAAAGTTGCTTTTAACGCGTTAAAGTTGCTTTTAACGCGTTTAAGTTGCTTTTAAAGCGTTAAGATAACATTTAACGCGTTGAAGTTGCATTTGAAGCGTTAAAGTTGCTTTCAACACGTTTAAGATGCTTTTAACGCGTTAAGATAACATTTAACGCGTTGAAGTTGCATTTGAAGCGTTAAAGTTGCTTTCAACGCGTTAAAAAAAGTTGCTTTTGACGCGTTGAAGTTGCATTAAACGAGTGAAAGTTGCTTTAACGCGTTACAGTTACATTTAATGCGTTAAAGTTGCATTTAACGCGTTAAAGATGCATGTAACGCGTTAAAGATGCATTTAACGCGTTGAAATAACATTTAACGCGTTAAAACTGCATTTAACGCATTTAAGTTGCTTTTAACACGTTAAAGTTGCTTTTTACGCGTTAAAGTTGCTTTTTACAAGTTAAAGTTGCTTTTAACGCGTTAAAGTTGCTTTTAACGCGTTTAAGTTGCATTTAACGCGTTGAAGTTGCATTTGAAGCGTTAAAGTTGCTTTTAACGCGTTAAGATAACATTTAACGTGTTGAAGTTGCATTTGAAGTGTTAAAGTTGCTTTTAACGCGTTAAAGTTGCTTTTAACGCGTTTAAGTTGCATTTAACGTGTTAAAATTATATTTGACGAGTTAAAGAAGCTTTTACGTAATGTTCTGCTAATCTCAACATTATCGCGTTAATTGACGAAGATATGACACATCAGGCCATTTCATTTATTAGGTTTCGAGTAAAACCTGACGTCTTTAACTTAGTTAAGGCGAAAGTAGAAAGTTTTTCTGTCATTTTTAGTAGTGAATTGCCCAACGCATTAAATTATCAATTAACGCGTTAAAAATAATTTTAACGCGTTTAAACTACATTTATCGCGTTAAATGTGATTTTATCACGTTAAATGTTAACGCGTTACTTTATCGGGTTTTTGACATGAACGGCCTTTCATACACCCCTTTCCTCAAATAAAATTTAATCTTTTTCCTGTTTTCAACTTATAATGCTTTATCAAAAAAAAAGGCAAATGTGAAATAAGGTTACCTATCATTTCTCTTTTTAAGTTCCTTAGAATACATGTCTCTGAGTCTGGTACTTTCTTCTTCTCCCTGGTTAATCATCATGTTTAGTTTAGACATGTCCATTTTCTGCTGATCTTGTTGTGCCTTCATTTCCATGTATACAGCCTTCTGTTTAGATAACTCATTTAACAAGCTGTCTCGTTTAACAATATTGGTCATGTGCTTTAGCCTTTGGTTTTGCAGGATCCTTAAACAATAAAATGTAAGTTTAAATTCATTACAACTTAATTAATTTATTTGAATAGTTAGTTATAACATTAACAGTGCCAATTTTTCTGCAGCAGATGTGCATTTCTACAAATAATATCTCTTGAGCGATGCTTGATAGTAATATATTAGAAAATCCAAAGCTTATTAAAAAGATGGAGAGCTTTTATCCAAAAAGAGGTAAAAAAAGTATAGATAAAAGCATGCAAGGAACAAATTCTTTGTATGTGTATGCATATTCATGTTGTAACAGTTTACTAAAAGACAAGACTAAACATCTGATATTGAAAAAAGAAAGAAGTAACTTACTTATCCTTATCGTTCACTGTGTGACGTAAGATCTCTATCTCATTCTGTAACATTTTGATTTTTTCTTTCATTTCTGCAGCTTTCTGTGTACTTGTTTGTATCAAATTCACACATTTATTTCTCTCATTTTTTATCACATCATATAACTTTGCAAATTCTTTCAACCTGAAATATACAAATAAATGTGTTATGCATTTTTGATATAACTATGTCAGGATACAATCATAAGAGGGATAATCATGGAATGTAGTCTTAACTTGTTATATTTTGTTTCTTTTATGTTTTTGCCTGTTTGTCATGTTTCATTCACTTTTATTATGTTTTACTAGCTATCAACTAATTTCAAATTAATTTAAAGCAATACATAAAACAAAAACAAAAAGTCAGAAGTAGAACTCACTTAGTTTCCATTTCTTTTTCTTTCTTTCTATGATCAGCTATTTGTAAATCTTTTGTTTGTAGATCTTCCTCTGCTTTGTGGAATCTTATTTCTGCTCTCATAAAATCTCTGGCTTTCTGTTCTCTTTCATCAGCCTAATAAAAAAATCATAAAAAGAAGTTTTTCAGATAAAAAATGTGAATGTTTTGTACATCAATGAAAAAAAAACACATTTCTTTGTGGCCAAGAAGAAAAGACAGTACAATGAGACCTTTACCATGTTTACAGCCATCATTGACCTAACTTAAAATCATTTGAAAAATCACAATTTGTTGTGACATTACAGGATAGGCCATCACAAAATGCTCATTTCACTATGTGATATGAGAAAAACTCATCATTTGAGAAATAACAGTTCAAAACCATAAGAGAACCCTTAACAAGTATCTATGTTTATGACTGAATATAATGGTTTGTGTAAGAATATGCTACTCTTCATAAACACATCATAGTTAGGTACAGCCTTACCTTGATTGTCTAAGAATATGCTACTCTTCATAAACACATCATAGTTAGGTACAACCTTACCTTGATTGTCTAAGAATATGCTACTCTTCATAAACACATCAAAGTTAGGTACAGCCTTACCTTGATTGTCTAAGAATATGCTACTCTTCATAAACACATCATAGTTAGGTACAGCCTTACCTTGATTGTCTAAGAATATGCTACTCTTCATAAACACATCAAAGTTAGGTACAGCCTTACCTTGATTGTCTAAGAATATGCTACTCTTCATAAACACATCATAGTTAGGTACAGCCTTACCTTGATTGTCTAAGAATATGCTACTCTTCATAAACACATCATAGTTAGGTACAGCCTTACCTTGATTGTCTAAGAATATGCTACTCTTCATAAACACATCAAAGTTAGGTACAGCCTTACCTTGATTGTCTAAGAATATGCTACTCTTCATAAACACATCATAGTTAGGTACAGCCTTACCTTGATTGTCTAAGAATATGCTACTCTTCATAAACACATCAAAGTTAGGTACAGCCTTACCTTGATTGTCTAAGAATATGCTACTCTTCATAAACACATCATAGTTAGGTACAGCCTTACCTTGATTGTCTAAGAATATGCTACTCTTCATAAACACATCAAAGTTAGGTACAGCCTTACCTTGATTGTCTAAGAATATGCTACTCTTCATAAACACATCATAGTTAGGTACAACCTTACCTTGATTGTCTAAGAATATGCTACTCTTCATAAACACATCATAGTTAGGTACAGCCTTACCTTGATAGCGGCTAAACGGTTAAGTTCAACAACTTCAATCCTGAGATCACTCTGTTCATACAACAATGCCTGCTCCTGTGCTGCACTAGTTTCTAATGCTATATGTTTATCTGTTGTTACTTTGTTCTGAAAACATAAATAAGTATGTCAAAAAAGTTTATGCTTACAAAAAACACTCTTTAAAACAATATGCTTCATTCATTCATTCATGATGGGCAATGCATAACAAAAATTTTCTAAGGGGAAAATTTGCTGTTTCTATGAAATAATGTTCAGAGAAATCAATAATCAATTCTTAAAATGGAATTAACTTTTTTTTTATAGTTAATGACCATATGCTAACGCGCCATATGCTTAATGTATTTTTTATTATATTACTTTTTTAGAAGGGGGATTTTGTGCTGTGTGGTTGCTGTCTTATTGATGATTATCCCTTCAACTTTTTCATTTTTTCATTCACAGTGTATAAAATTACTTTTAAAAATATCATATGAATGAAAATTTCTAATGATGTCTGGTGACTTTTCTTAACATAACTTAAATCAATTTTCAGCTCATTTTCCATTTAAAACATCATATAAATGTTCTGTAAGTTGGAATCATTATTCCTCGATAAATATATATATACATATTTCTTTGAACATAAAATACAACATTTTATTTTAATAATATCTGAAAGCTTTATAAAATTTCATTACACAGCTATCATTTAAAAATTATAAACCATTTATTTACAAAATCAAGATGACAATACTTACATGTTTTGCAAGAGAAACTTTGACCATTTCAACTTCTTTTGCTAAATCAGCCTTCTTCTTTGATATTGACCCATCATCCTTTGGTAAAGATTCAACCTATTAAAAAAAATTGATGTTTGTTCATTTTAAGATTTATGTCATTTATAATTAGTTGTAGATACTACATAGATACAGTCCTACAATAGATTAATACAACTTAATAATGAGTCACAAAAAGTCTTTGTGTATTTTGATATCCTAAAAAATTTGTAAGGGTTCCGCGGAACCCAGTGTCTCGCCTACTTTTGCTGTAAATCGCAGGCTCAACAAAAATGAGGGAAAAAATCAATAAAAATATTCCTCTTGATACTATCTTATGATTGTAAGAAGCTTCTGTCCAAGTTTGGTAAAAATCTAGAATAATTAATGAATCTAATAAATGTTTTGAAAACTTTAACTGCAGACTGTATGTTAACTGGAAGAAGATCTAAGTCCATTTATAAGTAAAATACAGAAAAATGGAGTTATCTTTTTACAAAATTTACTTCTGGATACTATCTTATGATCATAAATAAGCTTCTGTCCAAGTTTGGTACAAACCCAGGATAGTTTAAGAAAGATATTAAAATTTTAAAAACTTTAACCACAGAGTGAATGTAATGCTTCCCTGCAGAAAAACTAAGTTCATTTAAACTTCAAATACAGAAAAAATGGATTTATTTTTTTACAAAATTTACTTCTGGATACTATCTTATGATCATAAACAAGCTTCTATCCAAGTTTTGTACAAACCCAGGATAGTTTAAGAAAGTTATTAAAATTCTAAAAACTTTAACCACAGAGTGAATGTTATCTTTCCCCGCAGAAAAAACTAAGTCCATTTATAAGTAAAATACGGAAAAAATGGAATTTTATTTTTACAAAATTTACTTCTGGATACTATCTTATGATCATAAACAAGCTTCTGTCCAAGTTTGGTAGAAATCCAGTATAGTTTAAGAAAGTTATTAAAATTTCAAAAACTTTAACCACAGAGTGAATATTTGTGGACGCCGCCGACGACGACGGAATGTAGGATCGCTTAGTCTCGCTTTTTCGACTAAAGTCGAAGGCTCGACAAAAATCAAGTGGTGCCCATCACATCTCAAATCTGATAATGTGCTTTAAATTTAATTTGAGATTTCAACTGTAGCCTAGGTTTTGCCAAAATAGTTTGATGAATTAAATCCTGAAACTATCCACATAAGCTTTTTTATGTACTATTTATTTCAAATAAACAAAATATTCATATAAAATAAAAATTATGTGTATTACTTCCCTTTTTTTCTGTAGAAATTTCTAGTATAATTGAGATATTTTTTCTCTTGCTATGAACCAGAGATCAATTGTTTTCATACAGTTAAAGTTTAAAAATATAAATGAAGTAGGGATATTTCACTTGTTGCTTTAGTCTAGAAGTGTTGTTATCAATAGTATTCTATGTACCTGTGATTTTGTCTTCTCATTAACAGATCTGGTATGAAGTAAGTTTTCTTCTGCTACTTTAACTTGTAACTCTGCTTTCTTCAATGTTTTGAGATCTCTGTCTTTCTCTCTGGTTCTTCTAGCATGGGCTTCATGTTGGTTCTTTTTTTCCAACATTATATGTCGTAAACCCATTTCAATTGTGCCCCTGCGGTAAATAACAAACTTTATTACATATTTGTCAATGGAAACATGGTATTTTCAAAAAGAAATATGAATCTCATTTAGTAATTACAAAAAAAGGGATAAAGTGTATTACTACACAACAACTCTATGGTAAACTTAAACTAAACCAAGACTTTAACCAGATAAATAACGTGACGGTACCCAAATTGCACCTATTTTGACAGTTTTTTCACCTACGTTTTTTCATGATTAAGAAAAAAATATCCATACTGTGTTTACTTCGTAGCCCTATCCTTCTTGATTGTTAAGGTAAACTAATTTAGATTTTAATCCATATTGAGTCATTGAAAAATGGGTTTGAATCAACCTCCAAACTATCCATGATTCTGTAATGAGGAGTACCCAAATTGCATCCATGCTTAGATTCACATCGTCAAAAGTCTATGTTTATGATAATCATACTTACTTGTCTCCTTCCAGTGTAGCCTGTTCATTTTTAGCAGCTTCTATCTCTTTCAAAATCATATTGACCTCTGTATTCTTCTGATCGACAAGGGATTTCCCCTTTTCAACTTCTGTTTCTAATTCAAATTTTTCATCTGTTAAATCTTCCTTCTTTTTGGCAAAAAATTTCAGAGAGTCTTTCAATGTTTCATGCTCTGTGTCTAAAGTTTTCTGTCTCTTGTCTATTTCACTAGAGTAAAATGGAATGTTTATAATTAATTCCAGGTAAGTTATCAGTAATATCACTCAACAAAAATAATACAGAACAAATTATAAAATGTATTTTGATAGAAAATTTCATATTAAAGACAACTTTTTTTCCTAGTGTACATAATAACTAGGGATTTAAACTTTTCATCAATCCATGTAAATAAGTACCCATAAAAATAAATTAATCCATAGTATTCCAAAGAAATGCTTTCAATATAGCTAAAACAGACCAATATAACATGGACCTGACCTGGTGTAATAATGGTGTTACCCCCCGTTTGCTTACACAATAAGAATGGGAAAGACCTTAAACTTTATTGAAATTAATACTAGTTTATAAAGCATGATCAAAATAATCGATAACAACATTGTTTTCTTACTTGAACTGTCTCTGTAGTTTGTCTTTTTCTTTCATCAACTGGTTAGGAACTGAGTTCACTTGAACAAGATCTCCCTACAAAGCATTTACATAATGTTAGTATATATATATGCTTTCAAAATGTTAATTCTTCATCCATTTATTGGATCATTACTTAATATGGATTTAATTGTAAATAGAAATAGAGCAAAATCCTTATAAATTTTGACACCTTTGGTAATTAATACTGAACTTATTTCTTATCAATTGCATAATAACAAACAATACCAAACATGAATAGGTACAAAAAAGAATTCAAGTGAATTTGCTTGTAGTTTGAAGTGTGTTAAATAATTGAATGTTTAAACCCACACTGAATGTCAAAGGCATGAAAATCTTTGATATCCTAAATTAAGATAAATATATTTCATACAAAGAAGGAGGCAAAATTTATACTTCCCAGTGTAAAAAATTATTAAAAGAAAGACTTATTTTAATTTTTTTTATTAAAATATAGACTTATTTTTTATATAACTAAGGCCCTTAGTTTTCTCATTTGAGTTGTTTTACATTGTAATTTCTGGGCCTTTTATAGCAGACTATGTGGTATGGGCTTTGCTCATTGTTGAAGGCCATACAATGACCTATTGAAGTTAATTTCTGTGTCATTTTGGTTTTTTTTGGGAGAGTTGTCTCTTAGGACATCCAGATCTTCTTTTTTTTATATTTGTTTACCGTAATTATATTTTTTACTTCTCAGATATTCTTTACATACCTTAAATTTTTCCATTTCATCTACTAATTTTTCAAAATCCTTCTTATCTAACACAATCTGTCTGTTGTTCCCCTCTAAATCTTCCTTTAGAGACTTGTTTTCCATCTGTCTTTGCATTATTTCTTTCTTAATTTCATCACATGCTGCTTGCAGTTCCTTAATCTTTTTCTCTGTTTCCTAAGAAAAAAAAGGTTTAAGAAATAAGTTAATCAGAAGAATTGTTTTAAAATGCAATTGCATTGATAAAAAAACAATTTACTCTCTGTGTGTTTTGTGTTGAGGTTAAAATCAAGTTTTGAAATGTATTCTTATACCAAGTTCTTCTTCTATACTATATAATTTTGTATTTTTATTGTATGTAACCTTGGTTAGGGTATAGTTCTGACAATAAGTTGCTTTGGATTTTCTTCATGTTTTGATAAAAGGTTGAAAAGTGTTTTTCTTAACATGTATTTTTTATTCCAGAGAGTACTGTCAGTAATATTTGCCCTTAATACAGCTTGAAACCTCCTCAAAGGCTCTTGAAATAGGTGAAAATAAAACCAGCCTAGATTTGAGTAAATCTGTGATGTAATCCTCCCTTATTTAAGGACGACAAGTTTAAAGATACCGTTATTAAACAAATGACAACTTGAACTACACATCTTTGGAAAATTAATTTTCAATAAGAAAAATTCTTTCATATTCCTGTTGTGTAATCATAATCAAGATGAACCTAGAACATAAACATGATAAATCAAAGATACTAGATGTTGTAAGTTTACTTACACCTTGCTTTGGGAGTCTGGCAAATTCTTTCTCCAGAATTTTCTTTTCTTCTGTCAGACTGGAAAGAGACAAGAAAGACAATTTACACATCATGTTCAGACTTTTCCAGATATGGGGTTTGATTAGGTTGAAAGGTTTTGGAAAGAACTCTGAATTTAAGAATATTATTCATAAGCATTTACAATGTAAAGTATTGATTCTATGGTAGATTATCCTTGTTCTCTATGCAAAACAATTTACAAGCCTCTGTAAATGAGACACATAAAACAGGATAAAAGTGAATCATCTGATGGACAATAAAAAGTCTTTTTTTTTCAAATATTAACTTACGTTTCAAATTTGTAATTTAACTGATATTCTCTGTCCAATATTTCATCTTTAGCATTTACACTTTTTAAGATTTCTCTTCTGATATTGACCACTTCTGAATTAGAGGTTTTATCTGGTAGATTATCTGCTTTCTCCAGCTCTATCCTCTGCCTTTCAAGTTCTACTTGTACTTCTTTGGCCTGCTTCAGTAAATTTGATTCATTATCTCTTGTTCTGTTAAAGTAAGATCATATAATACTTAATCAAAAATTTTCTACAAGATTGTTGTCAGTTCAAATGAATACAATTTAGAAAATTGCATTAAATATGTATGAAACAAAATCAGATATTAATTCATTTTGTATTTGTTTCAAATGCTCTTTTTTTTTTAATTTAAGCTGATATCACATTTTTTTTTCAAAATTTGTTAAGACAAGACTGTCAGAAAAAATAATTATCTTTTTTCTGGAAAATGCTCTTGCTATAAACATTAAATCTTTCTTTGGGCTGTTCTAAAATGTAAATGAAGGTTATTGGGAGATATGAGACACTCAAAATTATGAAATATGGGTGGTTACATCTTTCTTAGAATATTTAAGAGTAGTCAGGGTCTAAAATAACCTACCCTGATGTGTTTAATTCTGGGACAGCCCTTTAAGATATCGCAATTTCTGTTTTATTCAGGATTAAATGAATCTGTGCTTTTGCCTATGAAGGTTTTATTTTGCATACATGTGTCCAAGTGTGGAGACAATTTAAGTAGATAATGAATTTAAAATATCTTCAACAGACTTAACAAAAGCCATTTTTTTCAGTTTTTGTAACCTTAAGTTACCTATTCAAAACATTGACATATTATATATCTTTGAAAATTAATCAACAAAAAACTCACTTTTTCAGAGTTTCATGTAAATCTGTGTACTTTGCCTTCAGATGTGCCAGTCTTGTTCCAGTTAATTTACCATCTTGAAACAGCTTATAATAAAGAATATAAAATACAACGTACTGCTTTATCATAAGGACATTATACTGTAAATGTACTGATACCAAATTTACACTTAAGTCAGGACCGCTAATTATACACACATCATGTATCTGACAGATACATGATGTGTGTATAATATCATAAATAAGATAAGTCATTATGATAATCATTTTTATGCCCCATCTACTATAGTAGAGGGCATTATGTTTTTTGGTCTGGCTCTGTTCGTACGTTCATCTGTCCGTCCGTCCTGCTTCAGGTTGAAGTTTTTGGTCAAGGTAGTTTTTGATGAAGCTGAAGTCCAATCAACTTGAAACTTAGTACACTTGTTGCATATGATATGATCTTTTTAATTTTAAAGCCAAATTAGACTTTTTACCCCAATTTCACAGGCCACTAAACATAGAAAATGAAAGTGGGAGTTACAGGTTAAAGTTTTTGGTCAAAGTAGTTTTTGATGAAATTGAAGTCCAATCAACTTGAAACTTAGTACATATTTTCCCTATAGTATAATCTTTCTAATTTAAATGCCAAATTAGATTTTTATCCAATTTTACTGTCCATGGAACATGAAAAATGATAGTGCGAGTGGGGCATCCATGTACTTTTCTATATTGGCTAGAGGTATAGGGGAGGGTTGAGAACTTGAGATTCTATAAACATGTTTAACCTGCCCCATTTTTGTGCCTGTCCAAAGTCAGGAGCCTCTGGCCTTTGTTAGTCTTGTATTATTTTAATTTTAGTTTCTTGTGTACAATTTGGAAATTAGTATGGTGTTCATTATCACTGAACTAGTATATATTTGTTTAGGGGTCAGCTGAAGGATGCCTCCAGGTTTGGGAATTTATCGCTACATTGAAGACCTGTTGGAGAATTTCTGCTGTTGTTTTTTCTATGGTCCGGTTGTTGTCTCTTTGACACATTCCCCATTTCCATTCTCAATTTTATTTGGACAAATTCTTGTTGTATTCTGTAACAAGTAAATATCGGATATGTTCCTTACGTCGTAACTACAATCCCCTTCCCTTTCATGAATTTGACCTACCGATTTAGACTTTTTACCGGATTTGTAAGCACATAAGCAACACGACGGGTGCCGCATGTGGAGCAGGATCTGCTCACCCTTCCGGAGCACCTGAGATCACCCCTAGTTTTTGGTGGGGTTCTTGGTGTTTATTCTTTAGTTTTCTATGTTGTGTCATGTGTACTATTGTTTTTCTGTTTGTCTTTTTCATTTTTAGCCATGGCGTTGTCAGTTTGTTTTAGATTTACGAGTTTGACTGTCCCTTTGGTATCTTTCGTCCCTCTTTTAAATAGATAGGTATTTTTTTTTCATTTGCATTGTAATGCTGTTGTAAAACTTAAATATTCTTACCTCATCAAGACATTGAAATGCAGGACTAGCTGACACCTCCACCTGACTTTCCTCTTGTTGTACCACTCTAGGAGGAAGTGCAGTCAATGGCTGAGTGTATTTCTGTGGTTCCTCTTCTGTCTCATCCTGGGAATCCTCTGTGGGCTCTGGACTACTCATATCTATGTAAACAACAATGAATCAATCAAAATCAAAATTTCTCTTGCTTTTATTGTGTTGATTTGATTTTTTGTGTTTTAAGGCCACTTTAAGCACCACATCACCTATTTCTTGGTGGCAAGTCTTTAATGGTGGAGGCAGCTGGAGTGTCCGTTGAAAACCACTAACCTTAAATAGGTAAACTGACAATCCTAGTCAATTAAGATTGGATTTGTGCGCACCCTTACAAGTGGGGTTGGAAATCACAACCTCAGTGTTGACTGGTTAGTGATTACAGTGATAACTGCTTAGACCACTTGACTAATGAGGCCCCATTTTATGGTGTAGATCCCCCTTATGCATTAATGAACCAATTTGTAATTGCCATTAAACCTGAGGTTCTTGCAAGTCTGTCATCAGATGCAGTTCTAGATAATTCAAAGCATGTTGTCAATTATGTAGTATGGTTTACCTCTAAATGTCTATTTTTGGTACATTAGTAAATCTGTGACAATTGGTTTCAGAGAATAAAATATGAATGTGAAAAGTAAACATGAATAGGCCAAATAATATGAAAAATTCAAAATGTATTGTACATGTAGCTCACACAACACTTTTGGCAAAGAGAGGCTGATCTAAAAGTAACGGTATTTGCAACAGGTAAAATGTTAGATTCAGGGTCAATCATGAGTAAGATTACAGTTAGACAAAAAGTTTCAAAGTAATGGCAAGACATTTTTCTTGAGTTTCTTGCTACATTGAAGACCTATTGATGGTCTTCGGCTGTTGTCTACTCTATGGCCGGGTTGTTGTCGCTTTGACACATTCCCCATTTCCTTTCTCAATTTTATTTAGCCTTCTTGACTAATACTGAGCACATGAAATCAACCACCTCCTTCCCAATATAATTTGATGGGATTCATGTTAGTTTTGTTACTTAGAATAGTCTTTACTCTTTAAAGTAGTATTTTGAAGTAGACTGTTTGAATTGTCTTCTCATTGCTCTTTTATCCTGATGGTAAAGGCATTGCAAATTGGAAATATAATTGAAAATTAATCTTCAATCACATTATCATGATTATTAACATACTTAATTAGTTAAAAAGTTCCAACAATTTATTTTGAATTATTCAATATTTATTTTAAATGTATATACATTTTTGTACATGCATGTATCCCAAAAAATATGTTTTCCTGAATCAAAATTAGGGAGTTACAATGTACATGTATAACATGAAATGTTATTTTTTTCAATTTGATGATTAATAATTTAATATTAATTATGCATGATTTTAATTACTGTTAATTGATTTTCTTATATACATGTACAGCTGAATTTGGTATTTATATATTGTTTGTATGAAAATCATGATTGTTGCTACATGTATATCTTGTTTTGATGTAAATACAGCAAGTATGAGCAAAACATTGAAGAATTTAATTGAAAAACATGAAAGATAGTTGCTTTTAAAAGATTTTTTTTTATATTTATAGTTAATACACTAACATGATCTTGTAGCAAATGCACAACCCTATATTATGTTTGGTTTTTGTACTATATCTACTCTAGTTAAAAAAAAAAATTCAGAGGAGTGAAATAAGGGAGTAAATAACAAATTATAAATCATGATACCGATAAAAAGAACGAAAATGTGTAGGGTGCAAAAGGGACCAAATTGATGCAAATGTTAGCTGAAAAATGACTGATTGGCACCTGAAGGTACAGGGCATTCATAACAAAATCGAGTCCTTTCGCCCCTTTCGGTAAATAATTAAGGAGAATCGTTAAAATACTCGTATTTTGATTGTCATATGGTCTCAAAATATTATCTTTACCATTATTTTTTCTTTATCAGTCTATTATTCTATTGTCTGAAAGAAAGTGTTCATGTAACATGTTAGCGTTAACCTCATTTGGCAAGAATTGTTAACGTTTTTCGTCATAAAGGTATCCACATTATGACCTCAATAGCTCATACTGGCAAAAGTCTTAAGTCAAGACTCTATAAATATTCAATAGAGTAAATTATTTTGGAGGGGTGTAAAGGAATCCGGGTCCGTTCGCGCCCATTCACGTTCGCACCCACTCATGTTCGCCCCCTTTCACTTTCGCACCCAACATGTTCGCACCCAAAGTCTGTTCGCACCCTACATGTTCGCGCCCAATTTTAATTGGTTTTGTCAGAGACATATAGTATACGTCTCTGGTTTTGTGTTTGATAACTTTGCAATCAAGTTTTGGCAAGTAGAATTATTAAAAGTATAATTGATTTCATTGTCTCAAAATAAAGCGAGACAGCATTTTTTAAGTGTTGAATAAATCTTAATGATGTTTTTTTAGAGCGTATTGTTAAAAATAATAATATTCCTTTCTATAATTGAAGTGGGATTCTGTCAATGTTTTATTTTGTGTTGAATAACACTTAATCATGTTTTGTTTATTGTATTGCCTATAACTTTGTTGCATTGACTTGTTTCAAAATGAAGTGAGATTCTGACTACGTTTTTTTTGTGAGTTGAATAAATTTAATCATGTTTTGGTTTATATAATAGTGTATTGCTATATTTCATTATTTCAGATCAAAGGGACCAAGCTGTTATTAAAAACAATTATCTTTTGGGTTTAATTTATCATATACAATATTCAATCTTTTACTCATACCAAGCTACAAATACATTCAGTATTTACGTCAAAGCAATTAAAAACAACAATCCTGATTTTCCAAATATTCAGCTGGAATTTGAATTAAAATTGGGCGCGAACGTGTAGAGTGCGAACGGACCTTGGGTGCGAACATGCGAGGTGCGAACGTGTTAGGTGCGAAAGTATATTGGGCGCGAACAGACCTGATACCGGTGTAAAGGGTGTCTGCACGGAAGAACGATAAAATTGTCATTTCACAATGAATTAACAAATAAAAATGTCTTGCATCTTTTTACCGATTTCACAAAACACGGTGAATAACAAAACTTTTTCACTGTTCATGAAATAAAAATGGCAAAACACGTTGCACGAAGATAACCCTTTACTGCTTTAGGCTTAACTATCCTCATTTTTGCACGCAACTGGTTGTTGTCTGTTGGCACTTAACGTACTTTAATTTCTTGTTTTTTTACCTTTGATTTATTGAAGAAACTACCTTCTTGCAAATCCCAATAGCGTGCAAATGCACGGCTACCTGTTAAAGCTAATAATAACTATAAATAATTAAGTGTCCAATTTGCTTGTAAATAAATTTGTTTCTATGGGCTTTACGCATGTGCAATAATAGGTTTTCGTTTAGTCGTAAAATGTTTTTCTTTTGAAATAGATATCTAGTAGTTATTCTTTTTATATAATCTGACTAAAATAGATGATTGTAAATTCTATTTTTGTAGCGATAAAATGAAATATGTAAAATAATAAATTTTTATTGTCGTAAAATGTAGCTAAAAATCTTTGTTATTATAACGTTTCAGAAAAGGAGATTTAACTTGTAGACAACAAAATCTTATTTCATGTTTGCAGCGTGCCAGTTCGTGTAAAGTTTTGTTTATAGTTGCACTGCTTAGTTATATCCCAAAGAACAAAGATGAAGATCGAAGAAGTAAAGAGTACCACAAAAACTCAACGAATTGCTACACATAGTCACATTAAAGGATTGGGTTTGGATGAAAATGGCTATGCAATTCAGAATGCGGCTGGTTTAGTTGGACAAGAACTTGCTCGAGAGGTATAATATTCTAGAAAGTTCTAAATATTTTTACTGTTAATTAAAATTATTAAATAAAAAGGTCTACACAAAGTTGATTTTGAGAACAAAGACATATTACTTTGAAAAACTATTGAAATTAATTAAATCACTATGTTTTTGATAGGTCGTGTTGTTCTAGCTGCGGAACTGTAGCTCTTAGGTCCTTATGCTATTTTTTTACTATTTGAGGACCATCTATGGTCCGCAAATTTTACTAGTAAATAGTAAAAAAATAGCATAAGGACTCAAGAACTATGGTTCCGCAGCTAGTGTTGTTCATGCACCTTGTCACTGTATATTTGAAAATCCGTTCCGCTTGACCAAAAAATCTGTTCAACTTGACCCAAAAATCTGTTCCGCTTGAACTTTAGATATAATATCACAATCACATTTCCATAGTGTTGTTAGAAATTTCTATTGTGCAATGATAGGTAAGGACCTGCGCCTATAGCGCATATCGGCCAGAAATGGCGCATAGAATGACTTATGTAAGCGCCCACATGGCGCACGTTATTTTTCACTTTGTTTTGAAACGTTAAGATATCGTAAAATGGATTTCCTATCGTGTTCCGTGCAGCCATGTGTGTGTACACTGTACACAACTGTGTAATGTTCCTCCAATGATGGGAGCACCTGTATATTTTTGGGAAGTCTCTGGAGTTTTCCTATGGGGTAATAGAACCATGCGGTACAACTGATTACCCCAAAAACGTAATTATAAACCATCATTCATGATATAATTTTTTAAACAACTTTAAATTTGTGAAATTTTGCTATAGTGCCTAACAAGATTTTGTGAGGTAGACGAAGTTGACTTTAAAATGATCGTATTGACATTTGATGTCCAGAAATAGGCAGATCTGACATATTTTGAGTTTATTTACTTACTTCTTAAGTTTGAGATCAATTGTAATTAACATATTCTAATGAGACTGAAAAATGCTTTTTTTTGTTATTATAAATAATAATTTACCTGCTGTCATGGCTGTAGTCGTGCTTAAAATATATTTGGCATTTCTCTTAAGAAAATGACTTGGAACAATAGGTCTTATTTGTAAACTTTCTCTTTTATCTCCACAATAGGCTTTTAAAAAATAATCTTTCAACTGTGTATCCAGTAAATTTTGTGAAAATAGAAGAAGTGGCAATTCTTACCTTTCCTATTAACTTTCATTGATAAAACATAATATTGACTCGTCCAGTTTCCAGTTTGAAGGTCACTTTAGTTACCGTACACATTTATGCACGTTCTATTTAATCAATAGTCATGTATGAAAAAAATAAACAAGTTTGAAGGTAAACTAATAGCAAGTTAATCCAATCAAATTGCCTACGATTCAATAACAATGACCAGTCCACATCATAAAAATGTATAGGGGTAAATTGGGTAGGGAGAAAATGTCAGATATTTTAAGTTCATTAATATTTTGCAATAAAGAATAAAAATTTGTTAACCAATAATTTTGATAAAATTTCATAAACATGTAGTTCTGTATTGGTATAGTTTTTGGATCTTTCATTTGCGTATTTAAGGCTGTAGAAAGTTTGGCCTTCAAAAGTCAACATAATCATTGACTTTATACAGAAAATTCACCTTTTTAAAACATTGAATGTTTCACAGGGTTTCCCCTGGGTCAATTATTTTTTTCGCCACCTCTTTCGCCAAAATAATATATTTTTCGCCACTTTATGATTTTTTTCGCCAAATAACATAACTATATTTTTTGTTTAAAATTTACATTTGTTTCTACACCCCCCCCCCCCCCCCCCCCCATCCCCCTTTCCCTTAAATAAGATGATTTTGCCCATTGTGTCTATGATTATGCTCTCAAACTTATTTTAGAGTTTACATGTTAATGAATAAACACTAAAAATTTACTTTAAAACAACAGATTTTTTTAATTTAAAGGGAAAACTCTCGTAAAATAAAAAAGTTGAGACGTAAAACTAGGCTTGAAACACGTGTGTCACTCAAACGACTTTAAAAACGTCTTCCTTATCAGTTACCGCTATTTAAGTCAAAGGATATTTAAAGTTTTAATTCCGAGATTTTCCTTGCTTTTGGACATTTTTCGTCACAACAACAGCTTTCTTTTCTAAACTATCTTTAAAAGCGGAGGAGACGTCAAAAGTTTGCTTCAAACACGTGCGTCGCAAAGTGGTAAATAAATTCTGAATGTGACATTTAGCAGAAGCCATTTAACCATATCATTTTGTCAAACAATTCAATCAACACCTTTAGGCCTTTTTTTTTTAATTAGTTGGTTTACGGATCCGCCGACCCGATTTTGTTTAAAAGTGAAATAAAATTAAAATTTTGATTTCGTGTTGTTTTTTATTCCGCCGACCCGATTTTTCGAGTGCTGTGAATAAAAAAATCCGAGGCGTTCCAAAACGTTTTGTCTGTGTCAATAAAGCGTTTGTAGTGAACGGCGTATTTTGAAAAGCTTCGAAATGACGCAGACGAATTCAAAAACCCAACGAGGGAGGACCATGGAGTCTGACGGCTTCATCTACTTTCAGTTGAATATTAACTTTGATGGTCAACGTACTGAGAGCACTTTTATCAAATGCAAACCTAAGCAAACAATCGGCGATGCCATATTCGACAATATGGCTGATGAAAATGTTGCCATTGTCAAGGTACCTGTTGAAAATAAAACATTGATCTCAACTTTTTATTTCTTTGCCACCATTTCCACTTTTCAGCGAACGGGATTCATGCATAATTTAGATGCTAACAAATTTCTTGTCTGTACAAAATATGTGTTTTAGTCAAACTTTGGTACATTGCTATTTCTTCATCAGCATGATAGGATCATGAACACAGTTGATTATCAAACATTTCATAAATCAAAGAAATTTGTTTATGTCAAGTATATTGTCCTCAAAAGATTTTTGGGTCAAACATGCACATATATTCATACGTGAAGACCAGGTGCACCTTAAATGTGATGGTATTGTGTTCACCTGGAGAGTGAGAGATCTTGGGTTTGAACCTTGACCCGGTCAAATCAAAGACTTAAAAATTGGTATCTGCTGCTTCTTCGCCAAGCACGCTGCAATTGCAATTATTAAAGGAGTCAGAATAATGTGTTTGGGTAAGGTAACATATCTTTGGGGGAACTGTTACCTTGTGAGCTAGCACATTTAAATTCTGGCTCAGTGTGTCAGTTTAGCATTTCATTTCTCATTATCATATTCTCATCCTAATTATGCATCTGATTAGCCACTAGACATTAAACAACAATTGACCATCCATCCATCAAATGCAAAGCATATCAAGATAAGAGCTAAACTATTTCTCCTCCTCAACCCCTGTAATGTCATGAATGAACAGCATTTTTTTTTTTTTTTTTCCTCCGACTCAAATTTTTCAGAACAGTTATACGTGAACAAAAAAAAAATCTAAGATTGCTATTTTATTTTTATTTTTTTTACCTCCTCCGACCCTAACCTTTGACACTAGTTGTCCGTAAACCAACTAATTAAAAAAAAAAGGCCTTATTAATATAGTCCTTTGTTGTCGATAGCTATAAAATGCAATCAGCTGATTATTGATTTTCTGTCCAAACCTTAATGAGGTCAAGGTGAATTCCGAGTATTGTCTGATCGGGTAAAGTCCGAGAAACTCGAAAAAAGTAAATAAACAAGATGGAGGAAAATAAATCGTTCTATATATTTCTTTCGCCAAATTCTTTCGCAAATGACGAAGTTTTATCGCCACAATTATTATTTTTTCGCAAATTGCGAAAATGGCGACCGCCAGCGGAAACCCTGGTTTCATAAACAATATGCGACAACATATTCTGGAAACACTGCAAAAAAAATCTTTCTAATTGATGCAGTGGTATTGTCATAAATTGCGCTGGTGTGAACAGTGGTACAGCAAACGTCGAATTCCCTCACACAATGTTATCACACACTTAGGTGGGGTTCGTGTTGTTTATTCTTTAGTTTTGTATGTTGTGTCATGTGTACTATTGTTTTTCTGTTTGTCTTTTTCATTTTTAGCCATGGCGTTGTCAGTTTGTTTTAGATTTAGGAGTTTGACTGTCCCTTTGGTGTCTTTCGTCCCTCTTTTAGTAAGGACAAGATTTATCTTTAATTATTATCTTTTCCAGTTTAGCTTGCCATTATTTCGATTGAAAAAACCCAAAGCCTTTTTATGAAGTCTCTATAAAAGACACTAAACTGTCCTTGTCACTTTGGTCTTTAGCTCGTTTTGACATTTTGTAAACATGCCTTTCAAATCATTGATTTTTTGTGACAACACTTCTTTAATATGCTTTCTGAATCAATTTCAGCTTATTCAAATTGTCGAGTATAAGTGACTTAAGGACTAAAAATATGCATGTTATAATTTGTAAATAATGCCCAAGTATAAATGAACATAATAGTGCAAGAATATAGCACTTGTTTCCTTTTACTGTTTTGGTATTACAAGATATAATTTGGTTGAAATACATTTGTAAATGACAATAAAGAGGAGATAACTGCAAAATTGTAATCGTTCTAATTAAAATTATCAATACATTTCTCTGAATTACCAACAGAAACAAAGGATCAGTCACCTACCATTTCAACTATAATAGATATTCAACTTTTAACCAATTCTTGGAAATAACTGTAAATGCTGTATAATAAAACCTTCATTTCTTTAGGCCAAGAGAGTTATTTTCACCTTCAGAAAGTCATTTCTCCAGGATTTAAATCTTCACATGTCCCTCAGGCAAGGGGATTAAATGAAAAAATCCATGATGTGAAATAGCACCTTTTTATACGACCGCAAATTTTGAAAAAAATTTCGTCGTATATTGCTATCACGTTGGCGTCGTCGTCGTCGTCGTCGTCGTCGTCGTCGTCCGAATACTTTCAGTTTTCGCACTCTAACTTTAGTAAAAGTAAATAGAAATCTATGAAATTTTAACACAAGGTTTATGACCATAAAAGGAAGGCTGGTATTGATTTTGGGAGTTTTGGTCCCAATATTTTAGGAATTAGGGGCCAAAAAGGACCCAAATAAGCATTTTCTTGGTTTTCGCACTATAACTTTAGTTTAAGTTAATAGAAATCTATGAAATTTTGACACAAGGTTTATGACCACAAAAGAAAGGTTGGGATTGATTTTGGGAGTTTTGGTTTCAACAGTTTAGGAATTAGGGGCCAAAAAAGGTCCAAATAAGCATTATTCTTGGTTTTCGCACAATAACTTTAGTTAAAGTAAATAGAAATCAATGAAATTTAAACACAATGTTTATGACCACAAAAGGAAGGTTGGTATTGATTTTGGGAGTTTCGGTCCCAACAGTTTAGGAATTAGGGGCCAAAAAGGGACCCAAATAAGCATTTTTCTTGGTTTTTGCACCATAGCGTTAGTATAAGTAAATAGAAATCTATGAAATTTAAACACAAGGTTTATGACTATAAAAGGAAGGTTGGTATTGATTTTGGGAGTTTTGGTCCCAACAGTTAAGGAAAAAGGGGCCCAAAGGGTCCAAAATTAAACTTTGTTTTGATTTCATCAAAATTGAATAATTGGGGTTCTTTAATATGCCGAATCTAACTGTGTATGTAGATTCTTAATTTTTGGTCCCGTTTTCAAATTGGTCTACATTAAGGTCCAAAGGGTCCAAAATTAAACTTAGTTTGATTTTAACAAAAATTGAAACCTTGGGGTTCTTTGATATGCTGAATCTAAAAATGTACTTAGATTTTTGATTATTGGCCCAGTTTTCAAGTAGGCCCAAATCGAGGTCCAAAATTAAACATTGTTTGATTTCATCAAAAATTGAATAATTGGGGTTCTTTGAGATGCCAAATCTAACTGTGTATGTAGATTCTTAATTTTTGGTCCAGTTTTAAAATTGGTCTAAATTAAAGTGCAAAGGGTCCAAAATTAAACTAAGTTTGATTTTAACAAAAATCAAATTCTTGGGCCTCTTTGATATGCTGAATCTAAACATGTACTTAGATTTTTGATTATGGGCCCAGTTTTCAAGTTGGTCCAAATCAGGATCTAAAATTATTATATTAAGTATTGTGCAATAGCAAGTCTTTTCAATTGCACAGTATTGTGCAATGGCAAGAAATATCTAATTTCACAATATTGTGAAATAGCAAATTTTTTTTAATTAAGAGTTATCTTTCTTTGTCCAGTAAAGTAAGCAAGAAATATCTGCAAGAATTTTTTTTAATTGGAGTTATCTTTCTTTGTCCAGAATCTACTTAAATCTTTGTTATATACAATATACAATGTATATTCACTTTTTACTACCAACTGATAAATTTAAATTATCTTTACCATTCAGTGATAACAAGCAGTTTTTTTACATCTTAATATTTTATGATGTATTTAACTGAGTAGTAATTGTTGCAAACTCCATTAGAATATTTTAATTGAAATTAGTTTTGGAATAATGGAAAGGGGGATGTGATTAAAAAATTGGGTTCAATTTTTCTCATTTGAAATTTCATAAATAAATAGAAAATTTCTTCATACATTTTTTTGAGAGGATTAATATTCAACAGCATAGTGAATTGCTCTAAGAGAAAACAAAAATTTTAAGTTCATTTGAATACATTCATTCTGTGTCAGAAACCTATGCTGTGTCAACTATTTAATCACAATCCAAATTTAGAGCGGAATCCAGCTTGAATGTTGTGTCCATACTTGCCCCAACTGTTCAGGGTTCAACCTCTGCGGTCGTATAAAGCTACGCCCTGCGGAGCATCTGGTTTTAGCTAACCTGGCCCAAAAGGCCAAGTGAGCTTTTCTCATCACTTGGCGTCCGGCGTCGTCCGTTGTCATTAACTTTTACAAAAATCTTCTCCCCTGAAACTACCGGGTCAAATTACACCAAACTTGGCCACAATCATCATTGATGTATCTAGTTTAAAAAATGTGTCTGTTGACCCGGCCAACCAACCAAGATGGCCGCTGTGGCTTAAAATAGAACATAGATGTAAAATGCAGTTTTTTACAAGATATATCTGCCCTAAAATTTTCGGATGAATCGGACAACCCATTGTTGGGTTGCTGCCCCTTAATTGGTAATTTTAAGGAAATTTTACTGTTTTGGGTTATTATCTTGAATATTATTATAGATAGAGATTAACTGTAAACAGCAATAATGTTAGACAAAGTAAGATTTACTAATAAGCAGGGCTTCCAAAATTTTTCTGAGCCAGCCGGACATTTTATATCTGATCCTAAATTTTAATTCCTAAGACAAGATCACAAGAGGCAATTATGGTAATCAGATGGCCATCCCAATGTTGACATTAAATTAAAATCGATATTAAACTTTACTTTGATATGAATTTGATGTTCTGACATAAACTGTTAAAATTGGCATTGCATCATTCAAAGTGTGCACATCAGCGTGCTCATATCTGCATTAGACTCTTTATTTGTGCAAAATGAAGTTGTCTAGAACTTTATTTTCGTGTTGAAAGTCACATTTTTCAAAACCGGATGTTGACTTGACAATGGTAAAACATGGACTATAAACGGATATGTAAAATCCGTGTACGTTAACATAGAACTACTGAGCGAAGAAGCTCTTTCCACGTTATTTCTTCAACAAAATACTTGAAATGAACGTTAGATACAGGTATCAATGATACTTTTAGCATTTTTGAAGAAATGTAGGATGCATAATTGAATTTCCTACCTGTGCACATGCGCACACATGTTCTTGTTCATACAACGTAGTGCTGACCATTTTTCATTTAAAACGTTTTTAAATGATTTATTAAATCATGTTTATAAATGTATTTATTGTATATTTTAAATCAGTTAGATACAAGCTGCTGAAATGTACGAAAATAATTGGGAATGGACCGATTAATTTATACCATGTCGGCCGGTACTAACTGAAAATAGTTTACCTGTCACCTGAACAGGTAGTTTTCAGCTGTCCAACAACTAATTAGCCTTGATTATAATTAGAAAGTATTGAAGTAGGGGTTGTTTTGATAGTAATTAATCATCATGTCACTTTTATGACCGGAAATTTATGGCTGTTAAAGGCAAAATGTTGGGTCAAAAAGATCGTGAATTTATATTTTAAAATGACCGAAAAAGCCTTTGAAACTAAAAAGTATATGACCGTTTCATGCTTTGCCCAGCCGGTCTTTTACCGGACATTATAAAAATGAACGGCATATATGACCGTTTTGGAAGCCTTGCTAATAAGTCAACATGACTGAAATGGTCAGTTGACCCCTTTAGGAGTTATTGCCCTTTAAAGTCAATTTTTAACCATTTTTCGTAAATCATAGTAATCTTTTACAAAAATCTTCTCCTCTGAAACTACCAGGCCAAACTAATCCAAACTTGGCCACAATCATCTTTGGGGTACAAAGTTTAAAAAATGTGTCCGGTGACCCGACCATCCAACCAAGATGGCCGCCATGTCTAAAAATAGAACATAGGGGTAAAATGCAGTTTTTGGCTTATAACTCAAAAACCAAAGCATTTAGAGCAAATTTGACAGGGTTAAAATTGTTTAAAGGTCAAGATCTATCTGCCCTGAAATTTTCAGATGAATCAGCCACTAGTTGTTGGATTGCTGCCCCTAAATTGGTAATTTTAAGGAAAGTTTACTGCCTTTGGTTATTATTTTGAATATTATTATTGATAAAGATAAACTGTAAACAGCAATAATGTACAGCAAAGTAAGATTTACAAATAAGTCAAATTTACCAAAATGGTCATTTTCCACTGAAACTACTGGGCCAAGATAGAGATAATTGTTAGCAGCAAGAATGTTCAGTAAAGTAAGATGTACAAACACATCACCATCACCAAAACACAATTTTGCCATGAATCCATCTGCTTCCTCTGTTTAATATTCACATGGACCAAGGTGAGAGACACAGGCTCTTTAGAGCCTCTAGTTTTAATTTCAGCAAATGGAATTACACTTCCATAACTAATCAGTATTTTTATGTTCAGATGTCAGATGTAAAACTTCTGAACAAAAATTATGTATTATACTGCTTGTTTACTTAAGGATTATGTTAAAAATAATGAATAAATGATGAATATTTGTTTTAACAAAGGATATTGTATTATATTTAGGCAGCTGGTGTTGTTGTAGAACTTATTAGATCAAAGAAGATGGCAGGTAGAGCTGTATTGTTGGCAGGACCTCCAGGAACTGGCAAGGTAATGCAAACTTCACAATAGTTCCTTTCTTGTGTTTATGATATACTAATGTTTAAAAAAAGAGATAGCCATTCAGTGTTTCCATATGCCCTTAAAGGATCTTAAAGCAATGCTGTGCTATATTTTTCTATCCTTTCAGTCAAAACATCATAATTTGCCAATTGTTTTAAGAGATGTATAAAATTCCATATTGAGGAGATATTTTACAGTCATTTAAGTTGATAAGTGATAACCCATAGTGCCGTTGAATATCACAGAAATATCAGACAAATGATCACTTATCACTTTAGACCTGAAAGAAAAGAATATATAGATCAATATTGATGATTTACTTCATAACGTCATGACAATTAAGCATATTTACAATTGAATTTGAAAATAAGAAAACTGATATCAATTTTGTAGAATAAAAGAATTGCATGATTTTCTAATCTGTTGAGGCCTATCTAATCTGATTTGTGTGTTTTTTTTTAAATATTTAACGTTGCTGCCAGTTCACAAACCGTGTTGATTATTTAGTTTGCTTTAATAAGTAAATTGAAAGTATGATGTTTTAAAAAATCTGCAGTTGTATGAAGTGAACACCTTTTGTCATGATTGTAAATATATGAATATTTTATAAGGATTGTGTCTACTTGAATGTTGCATGTTTTTGTCAAAACGTGAACTGATAAAAGTATTAAAAATTTGGGACATTGACACTTTTCAGACTATTTGAATCTTGTTTCATTATAATATTGATTTTTAGACTGCCATAGCATTAGCTGTTGCCCAGGAATTAGGATCAAAAGTGCCCTTCTGTCCTATGGTTGGTAGTGAAGTATACTCAACAGAAATTAAAAAGACTGAAGTATTGATGGAGAATTTTAGACGAGCTATTGGCCTCAGAATCAAAGAAACAAAGGAAGTCTATGAAGGAGAAGTCACTGAGATGTCACCAGTTGAAACAGAAAATCCAATGGGAGGTTAGTTTTATATATATGCCACCAATGGCAATAGAAAATTTTAACAATTCTTTAACATATTTCAAAGTTATAATACTGTCATGACTGTAATGGGAAACAGGCTGATTGCATTTGATGTAAGGTTAATATTAATGTTTGTTTTTTTTCTATCAAAGTGGAAACCATGTATTTTACCAATGTTACATTATATAAAAGAGGGCTTTAGGGTAGCATGAGTGAAAACAATCTTGACACAAGTAAAATACATGTAGCTTTTTTTTGGAGGGAGGCTCTTTGTAGATACAAGAAGTAAAAATAGCGTCAAAGCAAATACAAACATTTTAAGAGCTTTATTGTAGACTAAGACTAAGGTTTTTTTCTAAAGTGAACATTGATTGGTTAAATATTTCTCAGTGTGTTTGAATTTGTTTGATAGCCTTTTGGTCATGACTGTTTGTCTCTAATATTTAATTAACTGTGCATTTGTATTCAGATATCGCAGATCAAATTTATTCGTTCTTTGTGTAATCATACGTTTTTTGATTGAGTTAAGTCTGCTAATTGATATTTTATCGTATGTTTTTATATGTTGTGATGTTATGCTATTGTTTCAGAAAAAGGGAGAAGGTTTGGGCCCATTAAAACGTTTAATCCCGCTGCAAATGTTTGCACCTGTCCTAAGTCAGGAATCTGATGTACAGTAGTTGTCGTTTGTTTATGTAATATATACGTGTTTCTCGTTTCTCGTTTTGTTTATATAGATTAGACCGTTGGTTTTCCCGTTTGAATGGTTTTACACTAGTAATTTTGGGGCCCTTTATAGCTTGTTGTTCGGTGTGAGCCAAGGCTCCGTGTTGAAGGCCGTACTTTAACCTATAATGGTTTAATTTTTAAATTGTTATTTGGATGGAGAGTTGTCTCATTGGCACTCACACCACATCTTCCTATATCTAAGACAGTTAGACTACAAAATTATCAACAATAGTTTTGCAATTTTTCTCACTGAAGAATAGCGATTAAATCAGAACAGAATCAGAACAAACTTAGAACTCAAAAAGCAATGAAATAATGTTAGCATTAGTACTGAATCAAATTCATGGTAGAAATTGTTACTTTATCTTTGTAGGATATGGCAAGACAGTTAGCCATGTTGTTATTGGTTTGAAAACAGCCAAAGGAACAAAACAACTTAAATTAGACCCATCTATATATGAAAGTCTACAGAAAGAGAAAGTAGAAGTTGGGGATGTTATTTATATTGAGGCTAACAGTGGTGCAGTCAAGGTAATCAGCAGATGTTATGACAATATTGATAGAAATTTAGCATTTTTTTTAAAAAGATTTTGTTATTGGTAACATTCAATTTTGACAAGTTGCACTTTTGTCAGAAATGGAAAAAAAATAAATGTGTGGGTAAATTCAATAATACACTGGGTTCTCACTAAGGCAAGTCCATGAGTCCTGGCCTCATCAAAATCTGTATGGACTCACCATTTTCAAAACTGGTGAGTCCACAGATGCATCCAGATTGGAATATTTTGTAAAAACTGAACACAGTTTAACACAAATATCATCATTCTATAGTAAAAGTTTAAAAGTGATCTGAATTTAATTTCATTTCAATGCTCTGTTAGGAAATGGAGACTTAAATATTACATTATATTGCAATAAAATATTTTCTTGTTGTTGGACTCATAATGGCTAAAAAAACTCCTTAGTGAGAACCCTGAATTATACAGCTACAGATCAACTTAGCATAACCATATTAAAATATAAAGACTCTTCAGTCTTGTGCTTTATCAAATTCTTATGTCTCTATTGAATTCCTCATTTAATTTATTTCAGAGACAAGGAAGATCCGATTCCTATGCTACAGAGTTTGATTTAGAGGCTGAGGAATATGTACCTCTTCCTAAAGGGGATGTTCACAAGAAGAAAGAAGTCATACAAGATGTTACACTACATGATTTAGACATAGCTAATGCTAGACCACAGGTAATGTCCCTGGAAATTGCATTCTGTAGATCATTATTATTTGTTGGAAACCAATTTTCATGTGTTTTGTGGTTAGAGGTGAACAACAAATTCAAATGGTCAACGAATAACAATTTTTCAATAGGCTTTGTATACAGAGATTGGCAAAAACACAAATTCATATATCCACGAACATGCAAGTTTTCAGCAATCCACCAAAATAAATAAAGATTTGTTTTACCTCTGTCACCTGTCAATACTTGTGGATTATTATCTGTCCTTTAATGTCCTAGATGAATTTAAAAAAAACAAACCAGCAGATAACCATTTAGTATCTAATCTCATTTTATAAAACAGTCAGTGTTTGCATTAATTGCACTCCTTTCTCTTAGGCTATCCATAAAGAGCTAGCTGTTCAGAGCATTTTGTTGATTGGTGATTCTTTTTTTAGAGAGAACTTAGATTTTTTTCAAATGTTGTTAATGAAAAGTCCTTAAACTTATTATATGACTAGATATAAAATATTTACCCATGGTGAGCAAGTATCTCCATTTATGGATTAAAAGATTTTATTATTTTGGTGTTTTTAAGTACCATTTGTGTATGCGATTTGTAAGCTTGAAAGCAAAACCCAGTGAACTTAGGGGGAAAAGAAAATTACATTTAGTGTGAAGTTAAACACTAAAACAGATCGAAATTGATGAGAATCACAATAAAATTATGTAGACTGTTCTTTAAATTTGCATCTGGACTCCAATCAATTAGTAAGATACTTTACTTTGTTTTTATGCAGGGAGGACAAGATATTATGTCAATGATGGGCCAGTTAATGAAACCAAAGAAAACAGAAATTACAGGTAAAGTTTTGTTGTCACTCATTGTTTTCATCAATGTAATAATATATTCCTCCTGAAAACATTAAGAACAAAGTAACACAAGGACATGAAGGACTCTTGCAACAGCCCTTGAAAACTCATCTTGCTGATCATAATGTGGAAAAGAGAAGTTGAGCATGATCCAAAAATGAAAATGTCCAGCAATATGTCATTAAAATAGATTTCTTCTATTGGTTTGAGGACCAAATTTACTGATACTGATAGTGAAAAAAATATGAAAATGTGTAATTTTGATCATTTATATTGAAACACAAATGCCCTTTATACAATTCTTTACCAAGGTCAGGATACAATAGAAAATTGTTTGACACAAATAAAATGTAAATTGCAGCATCTTATCAGATTATTATCACTTTTGTGTTGGTCCCATAGAAATTTTTACTTCCTTGTAAAATTTAGTTACCTTGTATTGACAAACACTATTATTTTTACAGATAAGTTGAGAAAAGAAATCAACAAAGTAGTAAACAAATATATAGACCAGGGTATAGCTGAACTTGTGCCTGGAGTATTATTTATAGATGAAGTACATATGTTAGATATAGAATGTTTTACCTACCTTCACAGAGCTTTGGAATCAACCATAGCACCAATTGTTATATTTGCGACAAACCGAGGGAAATGTACAATCAGGTCAGTAAATGCAGATATTGTGGTAACATTTGATTACTGTATTTAAAATAGTTATATTATTTTTTTTTTAACTGTCCACAAACTCTTAATATTAGAAGAAATGGCTGATCTAATCTGACACAGGTAAAAGCTTTTGTTTGAATTACTTAACAAGGAATATTATTAGTCACATAGTGTACTATTGACCAAATACAATATATATGGGGTCAGTAAATTCCATATGCGATGAGAGTGAAGATTGAATCCCCATTTGAAATTTACTGACCCCATATATATTGTATTAGGTCACTAGCACACTATGTTACTGATAATCTTGCAAAATTTATGATGGACATGTATCTTAAAGTTTACAACTAAGTAAAATGCTTTTATTTATGAAGTTTATTTCTATATATTTTTTTAAATAGTCAATAGCACAAACCCAAGTTTTTAAAGACAAACCAACTATTTTTGGCATAAAGCTTTAAACTGTAAGATTACATCAAATTTCTAAACCTATTATGATTACTTATATTTACAGAGGAACTGAAGATATTGTTGCACCCCATGGGATTCCTCTGGATTTATTAGACAGAGTGATGATTATCAGAACATTACCATACTCAGAGGAAGAAATGGTTCAGGTTGGTTAAGATAAATGAACTTGTATTGATGTATAAACGCCACCTTCCAAGAGAAACATGTTGATCTTTTAATGCCTGTATTCGGTTTAACAAATTGACACTTAATTAATTAATTAATAAATTAATTAAGTATTTAGTAAAAAGAATGTCAAATGATGTAATATTTATTTTAGAGAACAAAAAATCAACTATGTACAGCATTAAAAAACATGTTCATGTCTTGTAGATCTTAAAGATTAGAGCAACAACAGAAAACATTACATTAGATGAAGATTCAGCACTGTCGTTAGGGAAGATTGGTGTACAGACAACATTAAGGTATGAGGCACTAGGCTGACTAGCATAATATGACAAGGATACTTTTATGAAGAGAGTTCAAAGCCTATCATATTCAGTCTTGTACTTTAAAAAGAGTGCATTATATGGAAACTGGTCAAAGATTATATTTATCTCACCAATATATGAGACTGGTTAAAGGTTATATATATCTCACCTATATATAATAGTGAAATTTAAAGCATGCTTATACAAAGAGATTTTCAGGTTTTTCAAATGTAGATTTTGAAAACATTAGCAACAAAAAAGCCAAGGAGTTCTCACTCTGAATCATATCAACATTGTTAAGCCGCTATAAGTGATTTTCAAAGGTGCTTAGAAGAATAATGTAGACATAAGAAAATGCAAATACATGTATTGACATTGTATAAAATTGACAATGGAAAAGGGGAATGTGTCAAAGAGACAACAACCCGACCATAGAAAAAACAACACTATTAAAGTACACAATGGAAATGAGAATACAAAAAAAACAGAAAAAGTTAAAAATAATAACAGTAAAACTTCTCTGGTCACCTTCAAATTTTAAATTCAGTTGTTGGCATGGTTTATTAAAAATAATGATATATAAACAGATCTTCTGAGTTTATAATTATTTAATTGAATATGATAAGCTTAACTGATGTATGTGTTTTCTTTATAGGTACTCAGTGCAGTTATTGACACCATCAAATCTCCTAGCAAGAATCAATGGAAAAGATGCTATTTCAAAGGAGGAGATTGAAGAAATCAATAAACTGTTTTATGATGCAAAGGCATCAGCCAAAATATTAGCAGAACAAGAAGACAAATATATGAAATAAACTAAATATACTGAAATCAAATCTGAATATTGTTTAAAACAAAGTAAACGAATCATCACTATTAAAATGCAGCTATAGAATCCAATAATAGAAAATAAAGACAAATATATTAAATAAATTTATATTTACTTGACATATTTGATATAAGTTAAGTTGTTAGACAAGATTCAAAATTGTTTTCTGATTTCAATGTGTTTTGGGTTGCTGTTTCATTCACTCATTATTTTATTCATTTTTAAACAGTTAAGCATAGAAATTTATCAGCTAAGTGTTGAATAATAAATGTATTAAAATTTTGTGCAATGTATCATTGACAACATGGCATATAAGTATCTTACTACATAAGAAGTGTTAGAACATTTACATAAAGATCTGATCAATGTGTTCTCGTGTTATTGAAATTGTTATGGACATTGTAAATAGTCATTTATTTTTGTTTTGTAAAAATTTAACATGACCAATAAATATGAAAAGAAATCATTTGTTTATTGTACCCTGCTTTAAAAAAGTGGGAGTATACTGTTTTACCTCTGTCTGTCCATCCATCGTTCACATGAATATTTTTTGTTGCATTTTTCTCAGAAACTAGACTACAAGGATTTCTGAAATTTGGTTTTCAGGGTTTATATAAGTCATCTATACTGTGTGATGTATTTTCTTATTCATCACTCAACAACTTCCTGTTCATCGAATACTAACATCATTTTACACATAGGTAGACAGGTTGAAAATTTTCTTTACATTATCTCATGTCAGACCTACATAACAAGGATTTCTGTAATTTGGCTTCAGTGTTCATGTTCCAGACCATATGAGTATTTGGACCATACGCATATGGTCCGAATACTCATGGTCCAAAACATTTATACGAGTCACCCTTACCATGTGATGCTTTCTAAGATTCATCACTCATCAACTATCTGTTTACTGAACACTTACATCATTGTACACATGACATCCAAGTTGAAACTTTTCTTCACATTTTTCTCAGGAATTACATTACAAGGTTTTCTGAAATTTGGTTTCAGGGTTAATATAAGTCAGCTTTACTGTGTAATGCATTTTCAGATTCATCACTCAACAACTTCTTGTTAACCGAAATATATAGGCACGGGTATCATTAACAGACAGTAGCTCGCAGTTTCATTTGTTGACATGATCTTTACAATAGCATTCAAGAAGTGTAGTCCTGCAACTTGACTTAATCGACCTGTCTAAAGGGACAAAGGGCAACTACAGTTTCTCTCCATTTCTTCCATTCTATGACTGTTCGTTTTGTTTCTTTCCAAGTCTTCACAATTTTCCTCAGCTCGATTCTTAGTTCCCTGCACCAGTTTTTTTTTGCCTCCCCCTTTTTGGGTGTCCTTAGGGATTCCATTCTAGGGCTTGCTTGGTGATGTTTGTGTCTTGTTTTCTGAGGGTATGCCCGATCCATTGCACTTTCGTGTTCTAACTATCTGAGTTATATATTGGCTGTTGTTTGGTTGTTCTCCATAACTCATTGTTGGATTTTTTTTGTTTGGCCATCTGATGTTGAGAATGTTTCTCAAACTTTCAATGATTGAAAAAAGTTAAGATTGAATTGATACATGCAGCTGTTTCTCTCCAGGTTTCTGATCTGTAGTAAGAGTACAGATTTGACATTGGTTATAAATATCCTTAACTTTGTGCTACGGTAGTTCTTAAAGCATTACTCGTCCAAACAGGTTTCAGACTGGAAAAAACCTGTTGTGCTTTCTTTTTTCTTTCTGATATGTCTTCGTCGGTGCCTCCTGATGTACTTACAATACTTCCAAGGTAAGTGAATTGTTGTACATCTTCAACAGAAGACTCAGAGTCGTCGATCTTGAGACATCTTGCTGGTTTGTATTTAGCCTCATTGATTTAGTTTTCTGTGTGTTGATGTATAGGACTTTGTTTTGCTGCTGTTTCAAGACTTTTTGTCTGATGTTGTGCATCTTGGAAGCGATGGAATAGTGTACAAATGTCATCAGCAAATTCTAGGTCTTCAAGACGTGTTGTGAGAGTCCATCCAATGTCTTTCTATGCTGATTTACCAACCATGTCAACTATTTGGATGAAAAGAGAAGACAACATTGACGTACCCCAGTTGCAACAGGGAATGGTTCGGTCATACGTCCACCGTGTATCACCTGACAGGAAAATTGGTCTCATAGCAGTTTTATCATTTAATGATCTTTTGTGGAATTCCATTGCGTCCCAAAATGTTCCAGAGGACCTGATGGTCAATGCTATCTAAAGCTCTCTGAAAATCCTCAAAATTTAGGTAAAGTGTCGTCTGCTATTCTATTGTCTGTTCAATAATAATTCTCGATGTGGCTATTTGGTCTACACACGATCTTTCTTGTCTGAAGCCAGCTTGTTTATCTTATAATATCTTATTGACTTCATTTTTCATTCTGCTAAGGATGGTGCTACAGAGCAGTTTATAAATACAAAATGTACAATATTTATAGTGTGCATTATATAATTACAAAAATAACTCTAAGCGCTTCACATTTAAAAGTATACAAAATACAAAAAATACATAAAACATAGATTACAAAGCACTATCTTAAAGAATCAAACAAGCATATAAAAATTAATAAGATACTTAAAAAAAAAAGAAAAATGCATGTACCCTAAAATATGTACAAAACTGTCTAAAATGTCTAAATCTAATGCAGTCAATTATATTAAAGAAGAAATCCTTTAAAGCAGTCCGAAATAAATGAGTCTTGAGTTGCTTTTTAAAAACATCTAAAGAATTTACACTCCGTACCGACGATGGAAATTGTTCCAGAGTGTAGGTGCAGCCTTGTCAAAACTATTTTCCGACCTGAGAGATCTATTTGGCTTGTATGGCGCAATTAAATTTTGATGGTAACTACGAGCCTTGCCATGCTGTGCTTTGTACACATCTAAAAGAAGTTTATATTGGCAACGATAATGTATTGGTAGCCAGTGTAACGATATTAAAACAGGTGTAATTGAGTCAAATTTCCTTTTTCGTGTTATCAAACGTGCTGCTGTGTTTTGGACCCGCTGCAATTTACTGATAATGTTGGTGTTAGTACCGTACAACAATGCATTGCCATAGTCCAACCTTGATGTAACTAGGGAGCACACTAGTGTTTTACAGGCTTCAACTGAAATTAAAGATCGAATTCGACCAATATTCCGAATTTGGTAAAAACAAGCCTTGGTGATCGCACTGGCTTGATGTTCCATACTGATGGTTTTATCAAAATACATTTCCAGATTTTTCACACAAGAAACGTCGCTTAATTAAATGTCAGACGAAAATCTGATAGATGCTTCAATTGATGTTTTGGTGCAAAGATTATTAATTATGTCTTGTCTTCATTTAGTTTCAGCATGTTGACACTCATCCACTCATCAATATCATACAAACAAAATTCTAGGCGTTTGGACAGATCGCACCAGTCTCCTTTCCGTCTTATGATTTGAGTATCGTCTGCGTACAATGGTATGACATTCCGTGGCGCCTATCGGTTTTGCTAAAATACAATATAGTTTCGGCCCTAAGACCGATCTCTGCGGTACACCAAAATCGAGTTTGATATGATTATCGTCAGATTGTACTGATCCTATAGCAACACGTTGAGTCCTGTTCATAAGATACGATTTTAACCATAGCAAAGCATCTCCGGTAACGACAAAAGAATATTCTAAACGATCAAAAAGAATCTGATGGTTGATGGTATTAAAAGCGGCCGATATATCGAGTATGAGCAAAACGGCACAGCAGTTATTATCTAATGCATAGGCAATATCGTGATGAGAAGAAAGCAGTTTCCGTGGAATGACATGTACGGTAGGCTGACTGAACACTATCATGTAGAGAATGTGAACTCATGTGATTTTCCAGTCGAATGTCTACAACCTTTTCCAGTGTCTTTGAAATGAAAGGTAAGTTGGAGACCAGTCGGTAATTTTAAGCACCTCTTTATCTAGACTTGGTTTCTTAAGTAATGGTCTCACAACAGCTTGTTTGAACGACATTGTTCTGATAGCGACCTGTTGACTATATCTGTGATTGACGACAACAAATGATCCACACAAGGTTTAAGAAGTTTTGTTGGTAACGGATCAAGTTCGCAAGAATGAAAAAGTCTTGCTCGGTATGGACAATAAAACGATACCTCTCCTGTAGTTGCAAAGTGACTTGTTACCTGTTGGGAATTTTTACTTCATCTTGTATTTCTTCATCTTCACAACTCTTATTTAGTAGTTGTAATAGGCCAAGTACAGTGGTATCATTCAAGACTTTTATATCTCCTGAGAGTATGTTATCAATACCGCCTGCTTTCCCAATTATTTTTTTTAGACTTTTGATAGCTTTTGTAAATTCAGCTTTTGTAATTTTGCTGGTTTTGATGTTTAGTGTTGGACCATTTTGTAGTTCAGGTGGATCTGTAGTTTGTGGCGGTTAAGAACCGGCTCGAAATGATCTTTCCACCTTTCAAGTTGTTCTTCTAGGGGGTCCGTAAACATGTTAACAACACCTCGATTTTTGCAAAAATAGTTAAACAAAAATGCAAAAATGCTAATAGCAGTTAACAAATTGGGTTGAAATTAGTTAACAGCTTTAATTTGTCTCAAATAACAGTTAACAAAACCTTGAAAAGAGCCAAAACAGATTTACATGAAAAGGTATTGCCCCCAACCCCCTCTACTAGTTGAGTGAGGGTCTTGTTGTCTTTTTCTTTGATTGGTGTATTTGAGGTTGGTGGTTTCGTAATTTATTTGGGCTTTTTACCTTTTATTTAGATTCGAGCGTCACTGATGAGTCTTTTGTAGACAAGAGACGAGTCTGGCGTAATTACAAAATTTACTCCTGGTAGCTATGATGAGTTAATTTACCACTTAATTGCTTTGTAATGTTGTATAGGGTTTTGATGTCTCCCTTGCTACATGCAACACCTCGATTTTGTTGGAGATAACCGACAGTTTCTTGATTGAACACTATAATATCTGGTTATTTCCCATGCTGTGTAACAGTGATGATGTTAGTATCGTCGTCATGGAGGTTTTCAAATACACTAAATTTGTTTTGGAGCAGAATTTGATTGGTCTTGAACAACTTTAAGGTATTTTAATAGATCAACATTAAATTAATTATTTCTTCTAGACTTTTTTGTTGTTGTTGAAAGAAGTTTACGTTGTATCTTTGCAATGATTATGTGGTGATCTGATGCAATATCGGCTCCTCTCTTGTTTCGCACATCTTGTAGAGACCTCTATGGTCCGTGTAACACTTATCAATTCAAACTTTTAAAAAGTTTTGAAATTTTAGATTTTTGGAATTTTGATCAAAGTTTTAAAATATCAAAATTTCAAATTGTGTTAAAGTTTTGAAATTTTGAAATTTTAACCAAATTATTAAAATATCAAAATTCTAAATATCGTTTATAAATTTGATAGTTTAGAAATTTAATCAAACTTTTAAAATACTAAACCTAACGCGCAATGCAATTTTGATTATTTCACTTTTTGAAAGTTTGATTTTTTAAATGTTTGCTTAAAATATCAAAATAGAAAAGGGGCAATAAGAGGGATACCTGTAAAAAGCGAAACGAAATAAAAGCGGAACGAAACGAAACAATATGAATTAAAAACATACTGATAATTAAAAGTTTATGTATGAAATAAAACGGACATTTGTAAGCGGTGCAAAATTGGATGACAAAATTAATATTTCTTAAAAGAAGATAATCTATTTAAAAAACAGACGTACGGCTCTGATATTGACCATTTTACCTGCTGGTTTTATGATACTGAATGATGGTGTCCTAATTAAGGTTGTGCTAGTCCACAGTGTGGGATGTTTTTAATATAATCTTATTTACGCTGAAATTAAGACGGTACTAAGATCCAATATCAGCAAATTGGAACCAAGATACTGTTACAAGGTATCTACAAAAACTCATCATAGATGGATACCAGAATATAAATTTTGCCGGTTTTTGCGCCAGACGCGCGTTTCGTCTACAAAAGACTTATCATTGACACTCGAACCAAATGAAGTTAAAAAGGCAAATAAAGTCAAATAAAATTGAAAAAGCCAAATAAAGTAAACTTTTAAATCCGAAGTATAGCTCTGGTTTTGTACAAGTTATTATTTTCACGAGCATTCATATTTATGTAATAGTTACCGCTGTACTACATTAAGCACCCAACTTGCATTCATGTTTATGTAATAGTTGCCGCTGTACTACATTAAGCACCCATCTATCCAGTTGTAGGTGCCGGCATTTTGAAAGTTGAAAATTGTGTTCAAAAGTTTCTATCAGCGATAAATGGTAATCTTCTGGGGAACCAATATTTAGATAGTCCCTGTTTTTTTACTTGATATTACCACTAGGGGCTTCGATAATGGTACATTAAAATATTCTGATCCCTAATTTGATGATATAATATTCTGTACCAGCAGAGGACAAAAGAAAAATTATCCATGCCTTTTGGTGTTAAATTTTGAACCAGACAAGTTGATTAATAGCGATGAAAAACTTAATAAAATTGTTAGTGCTTCGACAAAACAACCTCACCCAACTTTAAAAGTTAAATGGTTGCTCCCTTAAAGACAACGTTTGGACTGGTTATCATACACGTAGCTCCATTATAGGTTCTAAATCAACCACTGTTTTATAATAGTAAACAAAAGGAATAGATTTTTTTGTATTAAAGGATATTATTGTCCCGTATTTGCATTTTGTTATTTGGGTATTTTTAAGTTATCGTACGACAATCGACTTTGAGCAAACTAAAAGTACACATGTACATCCAGTCAGAATGGGGCGTACAAAGAGAAGCCACACTGTCAGCTGCATGATGGATTTTTTTTCCATTTTTGGCCGTACACTTTATGTTGCTCTCGAAAAACCAGTACAATGTAAAACGCTGCATTTTAAGTAAAGAATTCACCTACGGAACGCTGAAACTGAAATTTGAAATTCAAGAAAAATAAGAACGAAACAATTAAAGAGGTGTTTGACCAATGTGAAGTTAATACATATCTAAATCCATCTATAAGGGAAACTTTGTCCTCGGAAGTTGAATCTTACGTTTCTACGTAATTTGTATGTAAACAACCTATTTTAAATTATCGATTTTTTTTGTTGCCAGTGAGAAATATTTCATGAATGTTCCGGAACAAATTAGCAATAAATGCAACAGGGAGAGAGTGTGCATAATGAAGACATATAAAACCTTTCAATTAGTTTATAAGTTGAGGTCTGAAGCTGGCGTATGATAGTAACTGCTAGCCTTATATATATAGTAGTCCTTTGTTATTTTATTATCATTGTCATGTTGATTAGTTTCTTAGTTTGTTTCCTATTTTGACATAGGAGTTGTATTTCCTAATAATTACATTAGATGTATGTTTCATTATAATACGTTATTCTGATTGGCTAATTGCACATCACATGTTATTCCGTAAGCAATTGCATGAGACAATAACATTTCATTCATGATGACACGAGGTCCCACAATAAAGTGCACAGGTGAATTTAGAAATTAAACTTCATGAAAATCGTGTTTTATAATCCTAGCTAAAAAATGTAATTATAAGTATTGAATGCTTCTTTTTGTAACTTTATAGGGTTGTAAAAGCGTTGACCGTGCGTACATTTTTAGAATGAAGCGCTTCCGCGCTTCATACGAAATGTACTTCGGTCAACGCTTTTACACCCCAATAAATTTACAAAAAAAGCATTCAATTCTTAATTAAAGTGCGTTTTACTGTTCGTATTACTGTGTGTTTTTCATTCTTTATTGGCTAGAGGTATAGGGGGAGGGTTGTGATCTCACGAAGCATGTTAAACCCCGCCGCATTTGTGCGCCTGTCCCAATCCAGGAGCCTCTGTCCTTCTAAGTCTTGTATGATTTTGATTTTAGTTCATTGTTATATTTCGGAGTTTAGTATTACGTCTATAATCACTGAACCCTGAACCAGTACATTTTTTTGTCTAGGGGCCAGCTGAAACACACCTAGCACAACTTTCATTGCAACGCTATATATTAAGTATTCCTTCCGTATCATTTCTTGGAACTGAAATAAATCATAAAAGGCAATATATTATCATCATGGCTTTTGCAATCGATAAAGAAGAAAGGAAAACGTTTAGAGTTGTATGCGACCGAAGCGCTTTTTCTGGATCTACCTTCATCGGGAACGTCAAAAAGGCGAATAATACTATATGGTTTACTTCGAGTTGGTCATTTTTCACTGATACTTCTAAATGTTGGGCACTGGGAACACAAAATAGCTTTGAATTATTTATCTCAAACGCTAAACCTTATATAAGAGATTTAAATCAACGTAGTTGATTCCGGTTTAAATAGGTTTAATTATATATTTTTTGTTAGATGCACAACCTTAAAATTTCAGGATACTGTTATCCCATGTGATGTCTAATATGTTTCATAAAAAAAATCGACTTCTTCTTTTCATTATTTATTTTGTTATTAAGAATGATTTGATATATTTCATGCTATTTATTTATAACTAAGAATAGTTCTTATCAGAGCCGTGTTTACATCAGTGATTACAGGTACCCCTTTTGTCGCCCCTTTATATTTTTGATATTTTAAGCAAAATTTAAAAAGTTAAACTTTCAAAAAGTGAAAAATCCATCATGCAGATGAGAGTGTGGCTTCTCTTTACACGCCCTATTCTGACTGGATGTACCTGCCTCAGTTCTTTTAGTCAATTGCCGTACAATAACTTAAAAATACTCAAATAACAAAATGCAAGTACGGAACAATAATATTCCTTAATTAAAAAAAATCCCTTTCCTTTAATTTACTATTAAAAAAAGTGGTTGATTTAGGACCCATAATCGAGCTACGTATATTATATGATAACCAGCCAAAACTTTGTCTATAATGGAGCAACCATTTAACTTTAAAAGTGGGGTGTGTTTGTTTTTGTCGAAGCGCTAACAGGTTTTTCATCGCTAGTAATCAATTTACTAGTATCTGAATCCAAATTTAACACTATATATAAGGTATGGAGAAAATTTGGATCCAGATTTTTTCTTTTGTCCTCTGCTTGAACAGAATATTTTATTTCATCAAATTGGGAATCAGAATATTTTAATGTACCATTATCGAAGCCCCTCGTGGAAGTATCAAAGTAAAGAAAAGGTGACTATCTATATATTGGATTCCCCAAAAGATTACCATTTATCGCTGATATAAACTTTTAAAAAGAATTTTCAATTTTTAAAATGCCGACACCTACAAATGGTAGATAAGCGCTTTATGTAGTACAGGAGCCACTATTACATAACAATGAATGCTGAAAATAATGTTTATGGTATACGTTTATATATATGATATAAATGATTTCAACTGCCTTTTTAACTTATTTGATTCGAGTATCACCGATAAGTCTTTTGTAGACGAAACGCGCGTCTGGCACAAAAACCGGCAAAATTTATATCCTGGTATCCATCTATGATGAGTTTATGTAGATACCTTGTAACAGTATTTTGGCTCCAATCTACTTATATTTGATCTAAGTACTCTTAATTTCTGCGTAAATAAGATATATATAGATATATCAAAAACCTCACACATGGTAGACTAGCACAACCCTAATTGGGACACCATGCATTCAGTATTCCTACCGTACTACCCAAAAAAAATATTAACTAAAATCATTGATACAAGTCAATATAATTATGATCGTCATACAACCGATAAAAATGAAAGTTACGACCAAAGCGCTTTTCTGGATCGACCTTCTTAGGAAACGCTGAAAGCTGAATAATTTTGGCCAACAACTTACAAAGAATAGATTAAAACGTTAAAAATCATCGTTCATAATGTATATGGAATGATATATTCCTTAGCCAACATGTTTGCAGAAAGTAAGAAGTCGTAAAGCAAAACAGAAAAAAATTGAAATCAAAAGAGAGAATACACCGTGTATTGAGCATTTATATTGCTAAGAGTTCAGTAGAAAATATATATACAAATGTACATGCTCAACCTAAGCATACTATTTGACCTACTGCGAGTTGTTCAGTATTTACTGTTACTCCTGTTTCTCCTAAAATATGGGTGCTAGAAAAACCAGCAAGTAAAATGGCCAATATCAGCGCCGTACGTCTGGTTTTGAAATGAATTCCGCTTTTTACAGGTACCCCTCTTTTCGGCTCTTTTCTATTTTTGATATTTTAATCCAAAAATTTAAAAAATCAAACTTTCAAAAAGTGAAATAATCAAAATTACACGTTAGGTTTAGTATTTTAAAAATTTAATCAAATTCCTAAACTATCATATCTAAAAACGATATTTAGAATTTTAATATTTAATAATTTGGTTAAAATTTCAAAATTTCAAAACTTTTACACAATTTGAAATTTTGATATTTTAAAACTTTGATCAAAATTCCAAAAATCTAAAATATCAAAACTTTTTAAAAGTTTTAATTGATAATTGTTACACGGACCGATTTTCTGTCAAAACCCATTTAGCGAAATTTAAGTAACTTTTTGGCAATTTTTATGGGGGAAAATGTACCACCTATTACTAAACTGTTTACAGCACAGAAATCAGCAAAGATTTCACCGTCCTCATTCATTTCACCAATTCACTTCGGTCCCATTTCTCTTTCGCTCCTTGTCCTGTCCTTACCCACTTTTGCATTGAGGTCTATTATTATCACGAGTATGTCTCGTTTTGGCACAGAATCTACAGTGGTCTGCAGAGAGTTGTAAAAGTCATCTTTCTCTTCTTCGTCTGTTTTATTTGTTGGTGAGTAAACCTGGATTAAGGTTGTTTTCTTTAAATTTTGTGTCAAACCTGGCAGTGAATATTAGATGACACAGGGTTCCATTCTTAGAGAGACTGCGTTGCCTTTTTAGTAAGCATGAATCCAACACCTTTATCATGAGCGTCAATGGCGTTTGTGTTACCCGAATAGACGATGGTATGACCAGTGTTTAGCTTTGTCATGTCAGATGTATTCTATCTTACTTCACTGAGTCCTAAAAATTCAACACTGTATCTGTCTATTTTTTTTGGTTGTCTGCAAGCTCTTTCCACTTTGATAGTGTTCGTACATTCCGAGTCCCAATTTTGGTGAGGTGAGCTAAACTTCATAGGCCTTCGAGTCATATGTGGTCTTCGTGGTGTTTTTTTTTTTTGGTGTTTACATGTACCTCTATGTCAAGCCGTTGACGAGTAAAAGGGTTTTCTTCTGTAGTCGTTTCTGGAACTCGATTTCTTTTACAAGTTAGGGGTGTTGGCCATAACTTAGCTTATCCTTCTACGTGAAGGGTCAACTGCTACAATAGGCCAAAAATGGTCATACTCCAAACAATCATTTAAACAAATGCTCGTAAAACATATACACCAGCAAAGTGGAAAGGGATTAAGATAAGTAGCAAAACTTGTTTCCCAATAAATATGTTTAAACTATAACTATAAATGAAGACAAAAATCCTACCAATTATTCCATAGATCAGTGAATACGGGGCGCCGAATGGGACTCTTCTGGTTTTGTACTCAAAATTCAATTTTGTACGAACAAAAGTGACTTTTGTTCAACAAAAATGAGTTCAGCTTAACAAAATTTGTATCATACTACAAATTTGAAATTTTGACATACAAAATTATCTATCAGCGGACAAAAGTCACTTTTGTCATGACAAAATTCATTTTTGTTACACAGACTTGACTTTTGTTACCTAATTTAAAAATTGAGCGACAAAAGTCAATTTTGTATTTAAATTAGTTTAGTTTGGTTTCTGTGAACTAATTTGCATACAAAATCGACTTTTGTTACACAAAATTGACTTTTGTTACACAAAAATGACTTTTGTTACACAAAATTGACTTTTGTTACACAAAATTGACTTTTGTTACACAAAATTGACTTTTGTTACACAAAATTGACTTTTGTAACACAAAATTGACTTTTGTTACACAAAATTGACTTTTGTGAGACAAAATTGACAAAATTGACAAAATTGAATTTTGTCTCAACAAAATTGACAAAATTGAATTTTGTCTCAACAAAATTAACAAAATTGAATTTTGTCTCAACAAAATTAACAAAATTGAATTTTGTCTCAACAAAATTAACAAAATTGAATTTTGTCTCAACAAAATTGATTTTTGTCTCACGAAAGTCAATTTTGTCTCACGAAAGTCAATTTTGTCTCACGAAAGTCAATTTTGTCTCATAAAAGTCAATTTTGTTGTTACAAAATTGAATTTTGTCATCTTCAATTTTGTCATCACAAAAATGAATTTTGTCGTCACAAAATTGACTTTTGTCTCAACAAAATTGACAAAATTGACTTTTGTCTCAACAAAATTGACAAAATTGACTTTTGTCTCAACAAAATTAACAAAATTGACTTTTGTCTCAACAAAATTTACAAAATTGACTTTTGTCTCAACAAAATTAACAAAATTGACTTTTGTCTCAACAAAAATGACAAAATTGAATTTTGTCTCAACAAAAATGACAAAATTGAATTTTGTCTAACAAAAATGACAAAATTGAATTTTGTCTCACAAAAGTCAATTTTGTCTCACAAAAGTCAATTTTGTCTCACAAAAGTCAATTTTGTCTCACAAAAGTTAATTTTGTTTCACAAAAGTCAATTTTGTCTCACAAAATTGAATCTTACCGTACACAATTGACTTTTGTGATTTAATTTCCATATCAGGTAACAAAAGTCAATTTTGTATGCAAATATGTTTATATTTGCATACCTTTAAGACAAAATTGACTTTTGTCATGACAAATATGAATTTTGTCTACAAAAATGAATTTTGTCATGACAAAAATGAATTTTGTCTACACAAATGAATTTTGTCACCACAAAATTGAAGTTCTCACAAAACAAGTCTGTAGCACATAGTTTTGTAAGACAAAAATGATTTTGTTATGACAGAATTGAATTTTGTACAAAACCACAAGAGTCCCATTCGGCGCCCCGTAGTGACCAAGGTTTAAGTTTTTGGGATCGAGTATGCAGCTCAGACGCTATTAGCAATAGGTCAACAAAAAAATGATGTATGGCATGATTTTACTTAAAGGTGAACATGTCCGACCATGACTTCATAGTCAGGTTACATTGGTCAAATTGTTCAGGGGTAGATCCAGCCATTTAAAAAAGGGGGTGTTCTAACCATACGTCCCCATTCAAATGCATTGATCGTTCTAACCATACGTCCCATTCAAACGCATTGATCATTCTAACCATACGTTCCAATTCAAATGCATAGATCGTCCAAAAATAAAAGGGGGTTCCAACCACCTGACCCCTCTTTCAGAATCCGCCACTGGTGTTCAGTTGTCCAGCCTACAACTTCTGTCTCTGATAGCTTGTCTTGGGGATAGTAGTGGCAGTGGTAGCGGTAATAAAAACTTCTTACTGTAAAAGCTGAATATTTCAGAATGTAGAAGACCTGACGTGTATCCTTCATTCTCTGTATAATACTAGTAGATGCCTTATGTTATAATGCTTCCATCTGTTATTGGCTTTATTTTCGTGGTTCAGTGACTACTTGGAAAAATTAATATCTTTAGTGTTCTTAATTTCACACTTATGAGTAATATGTGCATACCTTGCAAAGCCCTGGTGCCCATCAGAGAGTTTTCACTGGACTCAACCTCATTCCAAGGATCAGTGCACAAGGTTAAGTTTTCATTGTAAAAAGCCCATATCTCACTGTGACAAGTAATAGGTATACACCATTTGTTATATATAATAATTGCAAGTTGTACATTTCAAACTGGCAGGTGTCGTATTATGAACTGTTATCGCATTTCGCTGGTTCCTGCTTTTGTCTGTTTTTCTAATACTGTATGCAATAGATCAACTATGTTTGGTGTGAGGAATTATTGCAAGGTGTATATGTCTGTCTCCCATGTTTTACATGACCATGACCTCATTTTTACGGCTCATTGCTCATTGTAAAGTTCTTTAGTCTGTTTTTGTTTGGCAGGTTTCATCCGACCTAAACCTCTATTTTATTTTCAAAATCAAGTTTTATATGTATTGTCTGTCCACAACTAAAAAAAATATAAGTTAATTTCATGTGATTTTATATGGATTGATTGTAAGGTATACAGATCTGGCTGCCAGGGTTCGTATGACCTTGATCATATTTTCATGGTTCCTTCTTCTAATAATTATGTCTTTTTTTCTTATCTTAAGGCAAAAGTTCAACTGCTAGTAAACTTAGCATTTGCAATGATTGCATGGTGTACATGTCTGTTTGGGAGGGTTCATCTGTCATGTACCTCATTTTTAGGGTTCCATAGTCTATGCTCACTTTTTTTTTAATTTAGTTCTGTTCATCAGATACTATATTACCAATAGTCCTGCTGTATTTGGTGTAGGGTATGATCAAAAGATATATATGTCTGTCTGGTGGGGTTCATCCGACCTTCACCTCAATTACATGGATCATTGGTAAGGGAAATTTAATGTGTTACTTGCAGCAAAACCTTCATATTACACACTTTCAACATAAATTCAATTGATTAAAGAAAAACATGCTAGACATTTCAGCATGTGCACTCTTGTTAATAAGTCTGTTGTTTTTATCATGTTTTCTGATCTTTTTGTGCATCTCATATCATGTGAAAGATTTGGTTTAGGAAGTTTAAGATGTAGTTGTGGTCACATCAACTTAAAACTTTGTAAACATATTCATTATAATGTGAACTTGGTGTTATGGTTGTACACTTTCTTAGTTTCTATTACAGTTTTCAGGATTTAAGATGTGCACCATCGCTTATTTCATCAAGGTAAAGGAAAGATGATGAGGTTATCACTCTGAATTTGTTGTTATTTTATAAATGCAATGAGAATTACTTTGAAGTTTGATGAACACATGCTCATTTTTCTCCATTTCATTTAGTCAAACATTTGGCAGCAAACCTATTGAAATGGTCTTGACAAAAATTCGTTATGATCATCATGTTTGATACATGTACTATAATTTGATTAAAATATTTGACTGACCAATTAATTCTTATCCAAGAAACCACAGGACAGCATATGTTTACAATTTAACATATATTTAGTATTAACAGCAATCTTTAACTTATGACCTCTTCGCCTTAAATATCACTAGGTCTCTTCCTTTGTATATGATTCATGTTATAAACTAAACAAGGAAAACCCAACACTCCGTGCAGAAATCATTTTTTTTGAATGGAAATAACTATATACATTATATTTGAAGAAACAACACATATGATACATTGGTTTAAGAATTTATTAGCTGTTTGAAAACATTTGCTAAAGATATGTACCACAACCATTCACCTCTCATCCTCCTAGCATGTTTCACATTTACATTACATCTGATATTGTGACATTGGAGCTAGAAATATCCTTGTAACATCTGGTTCATTGTTAAAATCTGCTGACACATTTTAGTATAAAACAAATCTCATCTCTCATTAACTTTTTAATAATAATAAATTATGACAATAACATTATATCTCACTTTTGAAGAAGCTTAGCAATGTATCATAACACTTCAGTAAATGACTTTTTATAAACTGGCAACAATGCTGGTGGGTGAAAATCTCAATACTGCAAATGTCAAATTCCATGAGAGAAAGATGATTGCTTATCTAATGTAAATTTCTACATGTTTATTTCATAATGTCAATATCAGATCACGACTAGTCATGTGAATATTGTATACAACGACGACATGTATAAAACTATGTACATGAACGATGATATTGTCTTTAAATTTAAAACAGTAATGTGCTCATTCCTCCCATTTCACTCTGTTCTTTAACAAATATTTCGAAATATTGATAAATAATTGTAACAGCTAATAAAATTCCAGTACCACTACCAACAGCACCTAAAAAGAAACAAAATTAATATTTAGTTTTAAAATAAAGATCTCTTAAAAACATGGTAGATTTTTTTGTTGTCAATTTACAGAATCTTGTGTTCAATCTAAAGCCATCTTTGTCAAATTCATTTAAACCTTGTATAAGCTTCAGTACTATTAAGAGCTTATCATATAGATCATAGTGTTTTCCCCAGGCCGATATGACGCTGCTGTGCCGCAGCGCCTTCATAATATTTTTGTAGATCCCGCAGCGTCTTAATTGGCCGTTGTCCCTCAATACTTGATCCCGCAGCGTGTTAATTTTCACATTTTCATTATAAATATTGGTTAAAATTGACAAGTTGCTGATCACCGCTGAGAGGTCAGTCAGTGTTACGCAATAACTGATACTGAAGTCTGAACAAGTTTTACCTGAGCCACGCTTATCTTAGCCTTATCGGACTATGTTATCATGTAATAGCGTAAATGATTATTAAAAAGATAGACATGTGTAGAATAAAATTTAAAAAAATAAAAACTGCAGTGCAGAAATTAAAAAAATAGATCGCAAATACATTGTATTTTCGCATAGTGTGTGTGATCACTTGACCATTTAAATAACGGATTTTTTCATTGGTCGAGAAGAAGAATCTATTTTAACACGACCAATGACCGTGCTGATTACACGTGATAAATTTGAATACACATGGATAAAGATATTTACGATGAAAATTATGAATGAGAGTATTTGTAGATGAAAAAAATTAATTAACTTCGATTTAAGATAACAAGGAGTTATTTATTTAAATAGAAAGTGAGAAAAAGTTGCTTGCAAGGTAAATTCGTCTCAAACTCATGTTTTTAAAAATAAAATGATCATTGAACATCGATCGTAAATCCGTGCGTCGGGAAATATGTGACAATCAACACGACCGGGTACGGATTTGCTGCAGCTTCTGTATAATGTCACTAGTAAATAATTTCAATGCTTTTAACTTTAACGAATTTGTAAAGTTTCGTTTATATTTACCTACCAAAGATAGGTTTTAAGAATAAAACACACGGAAGGAGTAATGTCAAACTACGGAAACTAGTCGGCTGTTCATTAAAACATTTTTGTTTTAAAAAGTTGTATACCAAGTATCTTAACCTTAAACAATTTTATTAATTCTGAATGAACATGTTCTCTGCTAATAACAAAGGGTTGACTTTTAAGCTAAAGGCAGATGATGGAAGTAGGTTTTTTTTCTCAACCAAATGACTTCTAATAAAAGGGGGAATACACCTTCCTCTACACTGACAGTATAAGCAGATGTCATTGCTTCTCCTACCAACCGAGCTAAAGTTTTAGCAAGTGATAACAGCAAGCACCTGTCTCTGGTTTCAATAACATGGCTGTCTGAGTTTTTCATAGCTTATATATGTTAAAGGGGGTATAAGCAAAAGATATTGTACATTTGTTGTAAGAGGGGATTTTCAACCCTATTAAAAGAGGATAAAGGCAAAATTGAGGAACAGACTGTACAACAAAATAACACTATCTTGAAACAATATAATCCCTAGAAGGAGCAGAGAGTAAAGAGATGAATATTTATATTTTGACTTCTTTTATAATTGACTGAATATGAATAACTTTTGTGTTTAAAATCATTTTATTTCATATACATTCTTGTACTTTATACTCTGCATTATTAAACACATAACACAAAACATTATTACTCATATAGCATGTCATGATTTATAACTGATTGCTTCAGATCACACAAGTTCAATCTAAAAAAAAGAGTTACGCACCCTTGAATTTTGCGCCTTCAAAAAATCCTGGGGAGAACACTGACTGATGAAGCACCTATCTCATGGTAGTATGGTAACCAAGATGTCTTTTTGTGGGGTATTCATTGGTTGTTACTGTTGTTTTTTAGGTGTGTAATTGTTTTTATTTGAACCACTTCAGCATTCAGCATGCTCTTACAACTACAGTAGTGGAAGACATTTTTCATCAAGGTAAAAGCGAGGTGATGAGGTTATCTCACTGAATTAGTTGTGTTTATTTTTCAAATGCCGAGATATCAATGAGAACAACTATGAACATATGTGTGCTGGATGTTTTTGCCAAGTCAAACATTTTGCAACAGATCGATTGAATTGGGTTTTGAATAAAAAAATTGTGATCATCAACAATAAGATTAAAAAATTTGACTGAACACTTAGTAACAACATTTAAAACTCTGCAAGTATTTATAAGATGTTGCACCAATCTATTTTACTTACCCATAAAATCTGCCATGACAGACAAGGCACCTATACAGAGACCACCAAATGCAGCAGCAGTTGGAATATATCTATTTAATTCATGTATCATAGATTGTTCTCTATGTCCTCTCATTACCATCTGTTGTTCCTTTAATTGTTTAGCAACCTGTAATAGACAAATCAAATCATGAATATAATGGAAATGGTTTTTTTTCATCTGTATTTCATAAATTTCATATATTTTTTTTCTGTATGATTCCTCATTAGGTTTGAATCATGAAGCCCTAGGTGTATTTAGACAATTATTTTGAATATTCAAAATGAACTGAAAATGTTTCAAAACTTGCTAATATCCCTAATATTGTGTATTATACTTACATCTTTAGCACTAGATCCTGATACATCAATCCATGTCTTAGAGAAGAAAGCACATGATCCCAACATGAAGAAGATGTAGAGAACAGCGTGTACGGGATCTTCTCCAACGTGTGATAATGTTTCTGGTGGCGAGAGATAGTAACACAATCCTCCAACAGGGTAAGATCTGGCAGGTCCACCACCACCAACATCCTACAAAACATCATCAATAATTCATTAACAAAGAAAATCATCTCTAAAAATATCCAGACTTGTAAAATCTTTAATACCGGTATTTTGTATTAGACTCTGAACATTGTCAAATTAGCTTTAATCTATTGCATTATTTATAATTATAATTTATAATAGGTTTGAATCAAGCTGCAAGTTTCTCTACTAAGCATGCAGCATTCATAATTTAGTTTGGAGTCAAATAATGAAACCAGGTAGTCAAATGATGCCTTGTAGAGGCTTCATATCTTATGAAAATTTTAATTCTCTAGCTACATTTGAAAAATGTTTTATTTAGTTAATGATGTTTAAAATTTATTAGTTATACTCTTCCATTTTCATTTTTGGGGAAACAAATTGTGTGCCTTTGTAACATTCAATGTATTGTACCTTATTTTTGAAAGAGATGAAAAGAATATCCTTATAAAAGTGAATGTGAAAAGCCTGACACTGAGTTGCATAATGACGTAATACAATAATACTTACAGCCCAGACTCCTAACAAGTTGATGAAAAAGTTTCCACTGAATTTTGTTGCCAACATCTACAAAACAATAAATGATATCATATTTCTGTATTGGCAAGAATGTCATACATGTCATACCAAATTTTAATCTAATTCACTGGATTTTTTCTAACAATAATTGAGTTAATGTATATAACAGAGATTAACCAAAGTAGTATTAAAAGCATTCAATATATTTATCAAAAGATTGAACCATGAGGAATAAATGTGTTTTTTTTCTCTCCAAATGATCTATAAAAGTGTTTTTTTATTGAACATTTGGGTGCAAAAAAAATAGTTAATAAATAAAGTCTTAAAACTCAGTATTAAGTCTGAATGAAATATTTTTTCTATCAATCCTACTGAATATCAAATTACCTGAGAAATGACGTAAAGATTTGAGACTAGAGCAGACTGTAAGATAATTGGAATGTTGGATGTGTAAAACAGTTTGATTGGGTAAGAACTGTACTGTCCCCTGTAACGAGCTGATTTGATTGGTAAATCCACACGGAATCCCTGAAAAAGATACATAATGATAAGAACAGCAGAAATATGTCGTGCAATGGATTCAAACTTTGAATTAAGATAGTGAAGATTAATTATCTTTTAAAGGAGTTTTATCACTTACAATTAATAGATGAACAAAACTATTTTTTAAAATGTTTAATAATCAGAGAAAAATTGTTTGAATCAAATCACTTTTTTTATCAATTTTCTTCAGTTCTTTTAAAATTTAAAATTATTTAACAAATGAAAATAAAAGTAAATTTTTTTTCTTCATACAACAGAGTTACTTTTTTTGTTGTTATTAATATTACCTGGAAGTATATGACTATAGCAAACACTAAAACTGTGGCCAACAAATTCATCAAGTTTGGAAGATTTTGTCTGTAGAAAGCTTCACGTAAAGCTCTGACTTTGTCATTCTTGGTAGCAATCAAATGGAACAGTGCTATAATAGCTCCTTCAAATTCTGTACCTCTTCCTGTATTGACTGTCGCAGGACTAAACGCCTTCCAAACAATTGTTTCACAAATATTTGTGGCTATGAAAAGTGAAATACCAGATCCTAAACCATAGCCCTTCTGTAACAATTCATCTAACAGAAGGACGATGAGACCAGCAACGAACAACTGAAATTAACAAAACACTTGGTTATAAAATACTAAATTCATTTGACTAACTTGTGCTTTACAGATGAAAGATAGACAGCTTTATTTCATCATATTTCCACCTTTTACTTTACTTACCATCTTTTAAAAAAACAAAAGTTATCTTAGGTTTATCTAAATTTCTTTATGAACTTCTAATTTCACATAAGAATCATAAGTACTTCTACAACAAAAGTAATTAATTCTTAGAAATGTTGCATTTGCATAACTATAAATACCTGTATAATAATGATGAGACAAACACCAGCTCCCATGTCTGATGGATCACCATACATTCCAGTCATCACATATACAATGGCCTGACCTATTGTGATCACCATTCCAAATACTATCAAAACAAACAAAACCAGCTTTAGTACACATTATCAGGGAGAGAAACAAAAGACAATTATTTGTGGTTACCTCATGTTGTTGTCATTATCTGTATTGCATTAGAAATTTGTGGGATGTTTTGAGTAAAAAATTTTGGATATCTAAAATTATTTTCTTGTTCATGCTGTAAGGAAACACAAAACCTTATGTAGACAAATAAATATAGGTTTGTCTTGCTTATATGTACCTTATTCTAAAACCCAAACATAAATGACAAATGTCTCAAACAATTGTTTTAAAAAGTATAAGTTAGTATTTAAAACATTCTTTGTTTCTTAACAGTATGTAACTTACATTTTTGTGCTCCATTGAAGAGAGCTCTGTCTTTTGGGGTATCTCCGACTTCAATGATTTTAGCTCCCGCTAACAGCTGCATTATAAGACCTGATGTTACAATTGGAGAGATACCCAGTTCCATAAGAGTACCTGAAAAGAAGTCATCGTGTGATAACTCTTACTTCAAGACAATAGTGTTCCATAATGAGGGCTAATGGATGTATTTTTTGGCCAAAGCAAGCAAACAAAATTAGCATCACTTTATTTATTCTTGAATATACCCATTATCTAAAAATATTAGAAAGCCTCCCAGTCATCAATTCAGATTTCCAGAAATTAAAAAAAATATTTCCCTGTTGTATGTCTTGTTGATTTGTTCTTTAAATTTCTTAGAACATACATGTATATAAGTTAAAACCAAAGTTGATAAACACATTTCCACATGATTATACAAGTTTTCATTTAGCAAAAATTTCACACACAAAGAATGTAACAACAATTATATTCTTTGTGTGTGACCTCACATGTTGTAATTATTAATCGTTTTTTATTATTATCTTCTGCTGTCTAATAATGCCAACCATACCTCTGTTTGAAGCTAAGATAACTCTCTGCCAGTAAAAGGGATCTGCTGAGTCGGATGACATAATTCCAAACAATGGAATCTGCAAAAATAAAGTTCAATTTTTCAATTAAAAGTGATTATAAACTGACAATTGTACACAAAAAATCAACCTTATTCTTATTACATTAAATTGTAATTTAAAAAATTTCCAATCAAATTTTAGCATAAAACAAATAAAACTCAGAACAGAAATAGGAAATATGTCAAATAGACAACAACTCTACCAAAGTGCAATGACAGCTGAAGGCCACCAATGAGTTTCAACACACCGATAAAATACATAGAGGAAACAACTTTATATGAAGAAACAAATAAAGACATACAGGTGAGAAATGTTAAATTGAGAAAAGACAAATAAACACAACCACTCTTACAGATATTTGACTTACCTGACAACACACCAAGAAGATGAACAATGTGATGGCAGTCCATAGTACCTTTTCTCTGAACTGGATCTATAATAATAATTGATATTTGTCTCAATCATAATAATCATAAATCATTTCCCTAAAAGTCATTATAGTTTTGTGCACTGAAAGTTTTCTGTGAAAGGGAGGGAACATTATTAGTTCAAGCAGGTCTACCTCTGCCTTTAAAAATACTTTTGGCATTGTTTAGTATTTTTATGAAGTTTGAATACTACAATGAGCATTGTACTGGCTGATTGTTCTGAAATGCAACTTCTTACTTAAATGTTTATACATGTATTGGCCTTGTAATCTTTTGTTAAATAGAAAACTAATACACTGAACAGTATCTTCTGTGGTATTAAATTGAAGAATTACTTTTATTTACATATATATTAAACAATGCATTCCCACAAAAGTACTGCAAAGAATTCTATACAATTCAAATACAAGCATGACAAGTTTGATTATTGGGTTCCAAACCAATTCAGCATTTTTTCAGTTTAGTTTATTTCTATTCACTGATAAAAATAACAATTAACATTGTTTATTTAATTTAAAGTAAAATTTAAACAAAAACTAACCAGGCTTGGCAAAACCTAGGTTTTTAAAGCAAGTCAGCCTAGTGCTCTCCCATGTTTTTTTTAAGCACCATGGTAATGTGATGCATACACACGCTTGAATGACAGTGTGATGCTATCTGAAATTATTTTCTTTCATGTTATGAATTTTATGCTTTTATTTTCAGTGAAGAAAAACTTCCTCTCTCCCAGTCCTATTATACTGGTAATACTGGAAGTACATGTATTTTCAAACCAATGACCCCATGTGTATTGTACAAAAATAACCTGAGGTCACTTTTGAAACAATTCATTTGTACTTCATTTTTCTTCCTTTCTTGTTATTTACATATGGTTAGATACAAACCTTAGGGTTATAAGTACAAGGTTATTGTATATCTTGAGGCAATATTTATAAAATTTATGGAGTGTCAATTTTTGATGAATTGCAATTTGAGTAAATGTCAACAATTGAAAAAAAAATATATCAACAAAAACAATTAAAAAGTCACATTTCACAACTGCAATTACAGAATAATACTGTAATACTAAGGGTAAAAGTTCTTCCTATAAAGGTTGTAGATTCCACTAAAAAATGTTCCATTGTTTATAATGCACATGCAGGATCAGAATAGCAATTGTTTCAAATTATTCAACATTAAATGAAGTACATGTAGACATTTTTGTTTATTTAAACAACACTTTTCATTTAATTTTAATAATATATCTACCCACAAACAAACAAAATACACCTCCTAAAAAAGTTATACCCATGTCAAATGTCATGCTTATTGAAATATTTACAAGTGCTTGATAAGATATAACTTTCTATCAGAACTGAAAAAGAAACAAAGGCACATTTGTTGAACTGAGGCCAAACATTCACAATGAGAAGAAAACATTCAAGGACCAGATACATCTGTTACATTATTAATCATTTGCTGTACTTACAAAATTTACTGACACATGACTGATGGATATATAATTTTTAGATATAGATATGTCAAAATAAGCCTTACCTTTCTATCAGGTTTAGCTATCTCAGGAAGCACTGCACAAAATGGCTTCACAAATTCAAGGAATTTTACTGTAACAAGAAAAAAATAAAATTTGAAACAGTGAAGATGCATATGATATTGATTAACTTACATGATGAAAAGATACAAGAATAATTGTAAACTCTTTAATGGATGTCGATGGAAAAGCAACATTTCTGTTGGCACCCTCATGTAGATGTACTACAGTAAAGAGGAATGTCCTTTTTCCTATTCATGCCTCTATAGTCGCCGTCAGCTGAAATTCGTAGCGGTTATCAATTAAAATAATCTAAACTATCAACCACGTTCACTCGAGATATAGTTTTTCACATTCCATTCATAAATCGCAAAAAGAAAAAACACCACTGACCTACCTTTTAAGTGATTGCACTGTGATAATCCTGACCTTCACATTTTCCAAGACTATTTTCAATGGTGGAATCCGCCATTGTTTTTTCCGGAAGTGTTCCCCTGGAGTTCAATTTCATAACATTTGCATAAAGCGCGGGAAACCGTATCACATCAATGAAAAGAACATTTCAGGAAACTGCGTAAATGACGAATTTCACATGTAAACAAATGATCCTCATAGAAACGAAGATGGCGGAATTACAATGGAAAACATTCTGGAAAATGTGAAGGTCAGGATTATTACAGTGCGATCACTTAAAAGGTAGGTCAGTAGTGTTTTTCTTTTTGCGATTTATGAATGGAATGAGAAAAACTATATCTCGAGAGAACGCGGTTGATAGTTTAGATTATTTTTACCGATAACCGCTACGAATTTTAGCTGACGGCGACTATAGATCTATATTCAAATCTTGGTTCCACTCCTGTCAAATCCATTAAATTTGATGCTTTACTTGAGTTACATCACAGTTCATATTGTTTTTTTTTCAATTTCAATAAAACTCTTGCAAATTCAAACTTGTCTCTCTTTTTCCATGTTTTCTAAAATCATTGAATTCAATTACCATGCAGACACTAACAATACTCAATAGAGAAATGACAATGTGTGAAAGTTGAGTAAACAAAGACTACAGGATGACATTGCCACATGACAATGTAGAAGTCATATTTAAAAACTTGCTCATGTTTTGTTTTTGATTATGGCACATTGCTGTAATTTGAAATTTTAAGTAGTTTGCAGGTGCATTTTGTAAATTGCAAATGTAAGTAAAATTATAAACTGAACATCTTTCTACCATATGTTTCTGATGCAATCATCCAGCATTTTCAAAGTCAATAATTTGCATTTATTTATTTTTTAAATAAAATAGGGTTCATTTTGGATGCCTCATTTGGAATATAATTTTGTCACAAACATAACACGCTTGCATTTTGATCTGGCACGAAATCATTCTTCCAATTTTAATATTGACATTGTCTAAAACTCAGCAACTGTCCTATTTCTAAACTAAATAATTCTACAAAATGTACATCAACTCATAAAATGAAATGCCGTAGACATTTGTTACTTTATTATCTCCATTTAACTTATTATCTCACACAGTTTTGCAAATTTAAAGGATTAAAGAGACGAAATGGAGAAAATATGATCGCCACGTATACACAAATAAACTAACTTCAGTGTTGTTTTCTTGTAAAATTCAAACTGATACAGAATAAAAATGTAAGGAATGACTAGAAAAGTGATAACTTACTTCCCATCTTTCTTTAATGATCTTTTACCAGTTCCAACAGTGCAGTTTTAACAAAATCTATTTCAAAATTGAGGATAGCCGGTTTCAGCTTTGGTCCTCGGGTCAAAAAGACACGTCACGCATACGAGACTTAGAACGAGACTTCCTGTTGATTTTAAATGGGACAGCGATGCATCGAACATTGACACGCCCTTTTTGTGTCTTTTTATTACAAGATTTTCTCAATAAATTATAAACCCTGTATAAAAAAAATGATTATAAAACGATTTTGTTCTAAAGAATCTGGGTCATTTCGACCCATTACTTTTCACTTGGGGAGTTTGCCCCAATTTTTAGTTTAATCAAGGATTTGTATAGTTAGACTATACTAATATTCCTTAGGCTGTGTATATATGAGGGGGAGGACAGGGGTAAGGGAGACAGGGAGAAAGGGGGTAGATGAAAGGAGAAAAGGGGTAGGAGAAAGGAGAGGAAGGCTGGGAGAAAGGAGAAAAAGTTGGAGAAAAAAATAAAATATGAAAAAATAAAATATCTCTCTTTTTCCGGTAAATTAAAAATAATAAAATAAGGAGAAGAGGGGTAGGAGAAAGGAGAAAAGGGGTAGGAGAAAGGAGAAGGGTACCCCCTGTCCTCCCCCTCATATATGTCTCCGGTTTAATAGATCTGAGACTACTATAACGCATAGTAGTAGTCTCTGCATAGAAAGTTAGGCCGGCGATGACACGATATTGCAAATTAAAACCCGTTAATTAATGCAAGAAGTTTGCCAGCCAAGTATGTATCTTTTAGTCACGTCTTATTTGGTTCCTCCTGTGGGATTTTGATTAGGTGATTAAATTACTAGCTTCAGTATGAAGTCATTCATATTAATTTGACAATCTAATTAAAATATTGATCTCTGATTACGTTATACTCATATGCAGTATAACGTAATCAGAGATCAATATTTTAATAAGATTGTTGTCATCTCTGCTATCGTTCTCTAAAATATCGTCATTTGAGCTTTACACCAGCAATAGGTTGTAATTTAGGTTGGATTGGTCGGTCAGAAATCTCTGCTTGATCAGGATTCGTTACTTTGCTCCCTCTGCCTCTACATCAACCCTACCACCACGCCCACGTGTTCTAATATATTTTGTTGGCATGACTGTATTGTTTCCGGTAAATCTACGTATTAATCAGAAATAGAAGGAATGAAACTGTATTGATATGGAACACGATGCTAACGTTATTGCTGAGAACGTAAACTTAGATCGCGGTATGAACGTAGTATAATCGTGGTAAGAACGTGCTATAATCGCATTAGAAGAGTGGTAAGATCGAGTTGCAATTGGATAACTCGTGGTTTAGTCGTAGTGATAACGTAAAGAGCGTAGAGAAGATCTTGATAAGCGTAGTGAGGTCGCAGAATAAACGCGGTGAGAACGTGGTTTAATCGTAGCAGGGCTTTGTAGAAGCGTAATGAGGACGTAGGAGCATCGTGAAAGCAACGAAAATTTACATTTTCATGACGCTCATATGGCGACCTCAGCACGATCTGAATTTGTTTTGGATCGCGTCGACTCGCGACGTGGAGCGATCGTGGTCTAGTGGGATTGGGGCTTAAATCAGCGTTTCGACTACTCAAGTTATAATGATCTCTCAAGTGACATTTGTAGTTCTGTTTTTGTCTGGAACTTGGTTTAGTGGTTTTTCGAATTATGGGGACTCAATATATTCAAATTTCTCTCCGTTTATACAAAACGATCCAAGTGCTTGTCATAAAGGTTCTTGTATTGACTTGAACTAGAGTTTGTCCAATTTTCTGACTGGCTACTGAAGATTTACGAGAATAAAATGCTTATATGCAGCCTGACGTCACGGTCATACTGATAATACATATATTCATATTTGTTACGCTGAAATACTTTGAATATCAATCATACCCGAGACGTTTAAATCGTAAGCATTGAAACTTTAAACTTTAAAATTTGGGAACGCATTTATCGGGATCGGGATTTTTAACAAAATATGCCCGGGATTTCGGGATTTTCTGATATTAAAACCGGGAAATCGGGATGAGACCCCCTCTCAACCCCCCTCCTATATGGCACATCATTGTTATCACAAATGTTGGCTTAATCTGCCAAGGGTGGAGAGGAGAACAGTCAGGGATTGTTACCCTTGGCTAGCGTAGATGGGAGTACACAGAGTACGGAAATATGTTTTACAAAATAAACAAATTTGTTGTTTAAATGTGTTATTTACCAAAAATAAATGAGACGAGATGTAACACAAAACAAGTAAACATTAAGTAAACATTTAACAACAAAAATACATTACAAAGTGTATCGGTCCGTGTAACACTTATCAATTCAAAGTTTTAAAAAGTTTGGAAATTTAAGATTTTTGGAATTTTGATCAAAGTTTTAAAATATCAAAATTTTAAATTGTGTTAAAGTTTTGAAATTTTGAAATTTTAACCAAATTATTAAAATATTAAAATTCTAAATATCGTTTTTAAATTTGATAGTTTAGGAATTTGATCAAACTTTTAAAATACTAAACCTAACGTGCAATTTTGATTATTTCACTTTTTGAAAGTTTGATTTTTTAAATTTTTTATTAAAATATCAAAAATTGATAAGGGGCAAAAAGAGGGGTACCTGTAAAAAGCGAAACGAAGTAAAAGTGTAACGAAACGAAACAATATGAATTGAAAACATACTGATACTTTAAAGTTTATGTATGAAATAAAACCACAGACGGACAGTTGTAAGCGAGGAAAAATTGGATGACAAAATTATAATATTTCTCAAAAGAGAGAATTCATTTAAAAAACAGACGTACGGCTCTGGTATTGACCATTTTACTTGCTGGTTTTTCTAGCACCCACATTTGAGGAGAAACAGGAGTAACAGTAAAAACTGAACAACTCGCAGTAGGTCAAGTATGGTTAGATTGAGGATGTATAAAAATTTCTACTGTACTCTAAGCAATAAAAAGACTCAATACACGGTGTATTATCTCTTTTTTTTTTCTGTTTTCCTCTACGACTTCTTACTTTCTGCAATCATGTTGGCTAAAGAATATATCATTTCATGTATACTATGAACGATCATCTTAAACTTTTTAATCTGTTCTTTGTAAGTCGTTGGCCCTAAATATTCAGGTTTGAGCGTTCCGTAAGAAGGTTGATTAAGAAAAGCGATTCGGTCGAAACTTTCACCGTTATGTTTTCATTTTTATCGGTTGTATGACGATCATAATTATATTGACTTGTATCAATGATTTTAGTTCATATTTTGTTTGTACGGTAGGAATACTGAATGCATAGTGTCCCAATTAAGGTTGTGCTATTTCAGAATGTGGGAGATTTTTAATATATATATTTATTCCATATTGATAAAATTTTAGTAGGTTTTTCTATATGAATGGGATTTTGAATAAATAAGCATATTCACCTGCGAAAAAGGATATTCACCGCGCACAACGTCGCGTGCTTTTACGTGCATAAGTTTGGTAAAGAAAACGTTTGATGTACAATTGGTTTAGGTAAATAATTGCCTTTACATACATTTATCTCGGAATATGGAATAAAACAATTACTGTCTTTTGTTTCGGTGAATATGTGGTTTAATTGACTTTTGAAAAACTGATATTCACTTCGGCCGTTGGCCTTAGTGAATATCAGTTTTTCAAAAGTCAATAAAACCTCATATTTACCTCATCAAAAGACAGTAATTGTATAATATCTTATATTCACGCTGAAATTAAGAGTACTAAGATCAAATATTAGTAGATTGGAGCCAACTTTGAAGATACTTTTACTAGGTATCTACAAAAACTCATGGTAGATGGATACCAGGATATAACATTTGCCGGTTTTTGCACCAGACGCGCGTTTCGTCTACTAAAGACTTTTCACTGACACTCGAACCAAATTAAGTTAAAAAGGCAAATAAAGTCAAATAAAATTAAAAAGGCCAAATAAAATAAACGTTTAAACCAAACTTATAGCTCTGGTTTTGTAAAAGTTGAAACCTTTCATATCATATATAAACGTATACCATAAACAGTTTTTCACGAGCATTCATATTTATGTAATATTTGCCGCTGTAATACATTAAGCGCCCATCTAGCATTCATGTTTATGTAATAGTTGCCGATGTACTACATTAAGCGCCCATCTATCCATTTATAGGTGTCGGCATTTTGAAAGTTGAAAATTGTTTTCAAAAGTTTATATCAGCGATATATGGTAATCTTCTGGGGAATTCAATATTTAGATAGTCACTTTTTTTTACTTGATACTACCACTAGTGGCTTTGATAATGGTACATTAAAATATTCTGATCCCCAATTTGATGATATAATATTCTGTGCCAGCAGAGGACAAAAGAAAAATTATGAATCCAAATTTTCTCCATGCCTTTTTTTACTGTTAAATTTTGAACCAAACAAGTTGATTAATAGCGAATGAAAAACTTAATAAAATTGTTAGCGCTTCGACAAAACAACCACACCCAACTTTTAAAGTTAAATGGTTGCTTCTTTATAGACAACGTTTGTACTGGTTATCGTACACATAGCTCCATTATGGGTCCTAAATCAACCACTGTTTTTAAATAGAATGTAACAGGAATAGATTTTTTTCTATTAAGGGATATTATTGTTCCGTATATTTGCATTTTGTTATTTGGGCATTTTTAAGTTATCGTACGACAATCGACTTTGAGCAAACTAAATGAACACATGTACATCCAGTCAGAATGGGGCGTGCAAAAAGAACCCACTGTCAGCTGCATGTCGGATTTTTCCATTTTTGGTCGTACACCAATGGAAGTTGAATCCTACGGTTCTTCGTAATTTGCATGTTAACAACCTATTTTAAATTATCGATTTCTTATTGTCAGTGACAAATATTTCATGAATGTTCCGGAACAAATTAGCAATAAATGCAGCAGGTATAGAGTGTGCATAAAGAAAACATATAAAACCTTTCAATTAGTTTAATTGAGGTCTGGAGCTAGCGTATGACAGCAACTGCTAGCCTTATATATAGTAGTCCTTTGTTAATTTATTATCATTGTCATATTGATTAGTTTTTTTTGTTTCCTATTCTGACATAGGACTTGTATTTCTTATTCAAGTGCGTTTTACTGCTCGTATTACTGTGTGTTTTTCATTCTTAATTGGCTAGAGGTATAGGGGAGTGTTGTGATCTCACGAAACATGTTAAACCCCGCCGCATTTGTGCGTCTGTCCCAATCCAGGAGCCTCTGTCCTTTTAAGTCTTGTATGATTTTAATTTTAGTTAATTGTTATCTTTCGGAGTTTTGTATTACGTCTATAGTCACTGTACCAGTACACTTTTTTGTCAAGAGGCCAGCTGAAGCGCGCCTAGCACAACGTTCATTCGACGCTATACATTAAGTATTCCTTCCGTATCATTTCTTGGAACTGAAATAAATCATAAAAGGCAATATATTATCGTCATGCAATCGATAAAAAAGAAAACACAACTTTTAAGTTGCATGCGACCGAAGCACTTTTTCTAGATCTACCGTGACCGGTTTACTGCGAGTTGGTCAGTTTTCACTGATACTTCTAAATGTTGAGAACACCAAATAGCTCTGAATTATTTATCTCAAACGCTAACCTTATATAAGAGATTTAATTCAACTTATTTGATTCCGGTCTAAATAGGTTTAATTATTTATTTTTTTTATAGATGCACAACCTTAAAATTTCAAGATACTGTTATCCCATATGATGTCTAATATTTCATAAAGAAAAACTTCTTCTTTTCATTATTTATTTTGTAATTAAAAATGATTTGATATATTTCGTGCTATTTATTTATAACTAAGAACGATTCTTATCAGAGCCGTGTTTACATCAGTGTTTACAGGTACCCCTATCGTCGCCCCTTTTCTATCTCTGAAATTTTAATAAAAAATTTAAAACAACAAACTTTCAAAAAGTGAAATAATTAAAATTTAGTATTTAAAAAGTTTGATCAAATTCCCAATCTATCAAATTTAAAAACGATATTTAGAATTTTAATATTTTAATAATTTGGTTAAAATTTCAAAATTTCAAAACTTTAACACAATTTGAAATTTTGATATTTTATAACTTTGATCAAAATTCCAAAAATCTAAAATTTCCAAACTTTTTAAAACTTTGAATTGATAAGTGTTACACGGACCTGTATCAACAGGTCAAATTAACACGAAAGTACGATTTGAGAATACTCACGGTTACTAAAAATGCCAATCTAACTTAGTTAAAAATCGAACTCTCATCGCTCCCGTTTTCTGATAGGCACTGGCTACGGTTACATGGAAATGTAACAATAATAAAAATAGTATTGTTACATTGCTGGAATGCATTGTTGGGTAAGGAACCGATTAATTACGAATGTAACAATAATTATTTAGGCAACGGTTACATGGCGTTATTGTTACATGAAAAACAGCAATATACGATGGGGCTAGTAACATGTACTAATGATTATAAAATTATAAAAGTTAAAGACATTTATTTTATATACAATATATACAATAATAACATACAATTTCTTGATTTTTTTTTATTTACAATGACAGTTTCTACATATCCAGTCACATTCTCATTAAGAAAAAAATTTGTAAGGGTTCCGCGGAACCCAGTGTCTCGCCTACTTTTGCTGTAAATCGCAGGCTCAACAAAAATGAGGGAAAAAATCAATAAAAATATTCCTCTTGATACTATCTTATGATTGTAAGAAGCTTCTGTCCAAGTTTGGTAAAAATCTAGAATAATTAATGAATCTAATAAATGTTTTGAAAACTTTAACTGCAGACTGTATGTTAACTGTTAACTGGAAGAAGATCTAAGTCCATTTATAAGTAAAATACAGAAAAATGGAGTTATCTTTTTACAAAATTTACTTCTGGATACTATCTTATGATCATAAATAAGCTTCTGTCCAAGTTTGGTACAAACCCAGGATAGTTTAAGAAAGTTATTAAAATTTTAAAAACTTTAACCACAGAGTGAATGTAATGATTCCCTGCAGAAAAACTAAGTTCATTTAAACTTCAAATACAGAAAAAATGGATTTATTTTTTTACAAAATTTACTTCTGGATACTATCTTATGATCATAAACAAGCTTCTATCCAAGTTTTGTACAAACCCAGGATAGTTTAAGAAAGTTATTAAAATTCTAAAAACTTTAACCACAGAGTGAATGTTATCTTTCCCCGCAGAAAAAAAACTAAGTCCATTTATAAGTAAAATACGGAAAAAATGGAATTTTATTTTTACAAAATTTACTTCTGGATACTATCTTATGATCATAAACAAGCTTCTGTCCAAGTTTGGTAGAAATCCAGTATAGTTTAAGAAAGTTATTAAAATTTCAAAAACTTTAACCACAGAGTGAATATTTGTGGACGCCGCCGACGACGACGCCGACGACGGAATGTAGGATCGCTTAGTCTCGCTTTTTCGACTAAAGTCGAAGGCTCGACAAAAATCACATACCTAATTAAATGGGCATTTAAAAAATATTATGTGAATATTATATACATGTTCAAACTCTTTTAGGTAATTTTTTAGTAGCAATAAACAAAAAAACTATGTCAATTGGGCATGCTTTGATACTATATATGCCCTTGAATTTTTATTAGATAACATTTTTGTTCGCTTTGGGGATTCCGTATATCGTCAGGTTATTGGAATTCCAATGGGGACTAACTGTGCACCACTTATTGCGGACCTGTTTTTGTATTGCTATGAGTTACAATTTATGATTAAAATAAGCAAAGACCCATCGAAACAACATCTGATACACAAATTTAATAATACTTTTAGATATTTGGATGATATTTTGGCTCTCAATAATGACGACTTCAGTATGTATATTAAAGAAATTTATCCTGTTGAACTTACTTTAAATAAAGCTAATACTAACAATGACCACTGTCCTTTCCTCGATCTTGATATCTATGTCACTTACGGAAAGCTGAATACTAAAATTTATGATAAAAGAGACGATTTTTTCATTTCCTATCGTTAATTATCCATTTTTAGATGGTGACGTCCCCTTGTCACCATCTTACGGTGTTTATATATCTCACCTTGTACGATTCGCTCGTGTATGTAACAATATTTTAGATTTTAACAAGATAAATTTATATATTACTGAAAAATTATTACACCAGGGTTTTCGATATCACAAACTAGTCAAAACATTTACCAAATTTTATCATCGGTATAAGGACATCATTCGTAAATATAGCTCAACATGCAGACTTCTTATACGTTCAGGTATTTCACATCCATTTTTTTATGGAAATATTCTTTATAAAGCACAAAGGTGTCAGTATTCACCTCAGAAACTAACAAAACCTTTGAATAGACTTATTAAGAAGGGATATAGCTACGATACTGTTGTCAGGTCATTAAAGATTGCATATTTTGGCGTTAACTTATTGATTCCTTTATAGGGTCTTTGTGTCGGAACTAAACACATTTATTCAAAAACCAGTTGTTGGCATGACACGGGTTATGTTCTTCTCATATATGTTATGATGGTATGATAATAAACCCCTAACGGGAAGGATTGTGCGTTTTATTGAAGTCTGGAGCTGGCATGTCAGTTAACGACTAGTAGTCTGTTGTTATTTATGTATTATTGTCATTTTGTTTATTTTCTTTGGTTACATCTTCTGACATCAGACTCGGACTTCTCTTGAACTGAATTTTAATGTGCGTATTGTTATGCGTTTACTTTTCTACATTGGCTAGAGGTATAGGGGGGGGGGGGGGGGTGAGATCTCACAAACATGTTTAACCCCGCCGCATTTTTGCGCCTGTCCTAAGTCAGGAGCCTCTGGCCTTTGTTAGTCTTGTATTATTTTAATTTTAGTTTTTTGTGTACAATTTGGAAATTAGTATGGCGTTCATTATCACTGAACTAGTATATATTTGTTAAGGGGCCATCTGAATGACGCCTCCGGTGCGGGAATTTCTCGCTACATTGAATACCTGTTGGTGACCTTCTGCTGTAGTTTTTTTCTACGGTCGGGTTGTCGTTTCTTTGACACATTCCTTATTTCCATTTTCAATTTTATTGAAGTGGTTTTTGGAGCATGTTCGAGTCCGACAAAGTTTTGATGAAACAACTCCAAGCAATATTCGTATATAGATATATTGGTTAAAAAAGGGAAAAAAATACCTTTGGTTTGGGTGAGCTCCATCTGATTTTGAAACGAAATTACGTCCTTCATGGACGAGATTGAGGATGCATACATCATCGTTACATGTATACAGAAGTTCATAGTACTTAAGTTCACAGTTAGCAAACTTTGCTTTTGATGTATATATGAAGTTGTAGGTTTGTGTCTTGATATTGTTTTAGTTTCGTTTCAAACGCATCCCAAATTTTAATGTGTTCACCCAATACAAAATTGGTAATAGGAATCTATTCGTCCATTGTTCCAAATAATGACAGTTATCAAAGTAGCTGTGCAGTTAAAAACTTAGAAGGTCACACTTTTCTCAGCCCGAGTTCTCAACAACAAATCATCATGAACTATATTGTTTGCCTTTCGCACTACTTATCTGAAGTAGTATATCTTTAAGAACAAAAAAACATTAATACGTAAAACTATTTAAACACCATTTGTTGAATAATGATATTTATTATGTATCATTATAACAGTATTAATTAGTACATATGAAAGAATTAAGCAACAAACTATAGAAGATTTAAGTTTAATAAATCTAGCGTACATTTCTGTTTTTCATATAAAAATAACGCAATGTAACTGTAGCCTCAATAATTATTGTTACATTCGTAATTAATCAGTTCCTTACCCAACTTTGCATTCCGGCGATTAGTCTCCAATGTAACAATAATATTTTTATTATTGTTACATTTACATGTAACCGTAGCCAGTGCCTTTCTGATATGTCGCGTGGAATATCAGAAAACGGGAGCGATGAGATATCGATTTTTAATTAGATTGGATAAAGGCTAGTAAGTTTAAACATAATTATTTATAGTTATCACGTTATTACAACTTATATAAATCTCTTACCACTTTTTCGAAATCTACAAGGCTTTTTGGGTTTTTTTTACGCGCAAGAGATATTGCTCTCTCTTCACACGGGTAAGCCATTTATCGTCCCTTTCCGACAGACAATTGTAGTTTCTCGAGACCATACACTCGCAAGTTGAAAGCTAGTAAAAAGCCATTCAATTAAAAATATTAAAAAATACTATGATCAAGCATCAGACTAGAATCAACATTTATGCCTGTTTGTTTTTTCTGTGTTGCCATTTTTGTTTGTTTCATAGTGATTTTAACACAATGTTGACTTCTGTACCCCCTTAAATTATTTTTTTTACATTTTTTCCATTTATAGTATTATTTCGGTTTGTCATCGTTGTCATTATAATGGAATGTTAATTTTATTACTACCACTGGGTCGATGCCTCTGCTGGTGGACTATTAGTCCCCGAGGGTATCACCAGCCCAGTAGCCAGTACTTCGGTACTGGCATGAAAATACGGATTTTTTTGTGTTATTTAAAAAAATTGCTGTTACAAAATATTAGAAATTAATAGAAATTAAGGAATGTGTCTCCCTGGTCCGTGTAACACTTATCAATTCAAAGTTTTAAAAAGTTTGGAAATTTTAGATTTTTGGAATTTTGATCAAAGTTTTAAAATATCAAAATTTCAAATTGTGTTAAAGTTTTGAAATTTTGAAATTTTAACCAAATTATTAAAATATCAAAATTCTAAATATAGTTTATAAATTTGATAGTTAAGGAATTTGATCAAACTTTTGAAATTCTAAACCTAACGTGCAATTTTGATTATTTCACTTTTTGAAAGTTTGATTTTTTTAACTTTTGATTAAAATTTCAAAAATAGAAAAGGGGCGGAAAAGAGGGGTACCTGTAAACACTGATGTAAACACGGCTCTGATAAGAATCATTCTTAGTTATGAATAAATAACACGAAGTCAAATCATTTTTAATTACAAAATAAATAATGAAAAGAAGAAGTCGTTTTTTTTTATGAAACATATTAGACATCACATGTGATAACAGTATCCTGAAATTTTAAGGTTGTGCATCTATCAAAAAAAATTAATTTAACCGGCCTATTTAAACCGGAATCAAATAAGTTGATTTAAATCTCTTATATCAGGTTAGCGTTTGAGATAAATAATTCAGAGCTATTTGGTACGTGTTCCCAGTGCCCAACATTTAGAAGTATCAGTGAAAACTGAAAAACTCGCAGTAAACCGGTAGATCCAGAAAAAGTGTTTTGGTCGCATGCAACTTAAAACGTTTTGTTTTCTTTTTTATCGATTGCATGACGATAATATACTGCCTTTTATGATTTATTTCAGTTCCAAGAAAGGATACGGAAGGAATACTAAATGTATAGCGTCGCAATGAACGTTGTGCTAGGCGTGCTTCAGCTGGCCCCTAGACAAAAAAGTGTACTGGTTCAGTGATTATAGACAATACTAAACTCCGAAATATATATAACAATGAACTAAAATTAAATACGTACAAGACTTAAAAGGACAGAGACTCCTGGATTGGGACAGGCGCACAAATGCGGCGGGGTTTAACATGTTTCGTGAGATCACAACCCTTCCTTATACCTCTAGCCAATAAAGAATGAAAAACACAAAGTAATACGAACAGTAAAACGCATTTGAATGTCAGAATAGGAAACACAAGAAACTAATCAAAATGACCATGATAATAAATTAACAAAGGACTACTATATATAATTAAGGCAAGCAGTTACTGCCATATGCCAGCTCCAGACCTCAATTAAACTAATTGAAAGGTTTTATATGTCTTCAATATGCACACTCTTTCCCTGTTGCATTTATTGCTAATTTGTTCCGGAACATTCATGAAATATTTGTCACTGGCTACAAAAAAATCGATAATTTAAAATAGGTTGTTTACATGCAAAATACGAAGAACCGTAGGATTCAACTTCCATTGGTGTACGGTCAAAAATGGAAAAATCCATTATGCAGCTGACAGTGTGGCTTCTCTTTGCACGCCTCATTCTGACTGGATGTACATGTGTTCTTTTAGTTTGCTCAAAGTCGATTGTCGTACGATAACTTAAAAATGCCCAAATAACAAAATGCAAATTCGGAACTATGATATCCCTTAATACAAAAAGAATCTATTCCTTTTATTCACTATTTAAAAACAGTGGTTGATTTAGGACCCATAATGGAGCTATGTGTATGATAACCAGTCCAAACGTTTTCTATAAGGGAGCAACCTTTAACTTTAAAAGTGGAGTGTGGTTGTTTTGTCAAAGCGCTAACAATTTTATTAAGTTTTTCATTGCTTGTCTGGTTCTAAACTTAACACTAAAAGGCATGGAAAAAAAATTGGGTTCAGAATTTTTCTTTTGTCCTCTGCTGACACAGAATATTATAGTCATCAAATTGGGGATCAGAATATTTTAATGTACCATTATCGAAGCCCCTAGTGGTAGTATCAAGTAAAAAAAAAGTGACTATCTAAATATTGGATTCCCCAGAAGATTACCATTTATTGCTGATATAAACTTTTGAAAACAATTTTTAACTTTCAAAATGCTGACACCTACAAATGGATAGATTGGCGCTTAATGTAGTACAGCGGCAACTATTACATAAATATTAATGCTCGTGAAAATCATGTTTATGGTATACGTTTATATATGATATGAAAGGTTTCAACTTTTACAAAACCATAGCTATAAGTTGGATTGAAACGTTTAATTTATTTTGCCTTTTCAATTTTATTTGACTTTATTTGCCTTTTTAACTAAATTTGGTTCGCGTGTCAGTGATAAGTCTTTTGTAGACGAAACGCGCGTCTGGCGCAAAAACCGGCAAAATTTATATCCTGGTATCCATCTACGATGAGTTTTTGTATATATACCTTGTAACAGTATCTTGGCTCCAATCTACAAATATTGGATCTTAGTACTCTTAATTTCAGCGTAAATAAGATATAAATATATATATTAAAAATCGCCCACATTGTGGACTAGCACAACCTTAATTGGGACACCATGCTTTCAGTATTCCTACCGTACCAAAAAAAATATTAACTAAAATCATTGATACAAGTCAATATAATTATGATCGTCATACAACCGATAAAAATGAAAACATAACGGTAAAAGTTACGACCGAATCGCTTTTCTTAATCAACCTTCTTACGGAACGCTCAAACCTGAATATTTAGGGCCAACGACTTACAAAGAACAGATTAAAAAGTTTAAGATGATCGTTCATAGTATACATGAAATGATATATTCTTTAGCCAACATGAATGCAGAAAGTAAGAAGTCGTAGAGGAAAACAGAAAAAAAAAGAGATAATACACCGTGTATTGAGTCTTTTTATTGCTTAGAGTACAGTAGAAATTTTTATACATCCTCAATCTAACCATACTTGACCTACTGCGAGTTGTTCAGTTTTTACTGTTACTTCTGTTTCTCCTCAAATGTGGGTGCTAGAAAAACCAGCAAGTAAAATGGTCAATACCAGAGCCGTACGTCTGTTTTTTAAATGAATTCTCTCTTTTGAGAAATATTGTAATTTTGTCATCCAATTTTTCCTCGCTTACAACTGTCCGTCTGTGGTTTTATTTCATACATAAACTTTAAAGTATCAGTATGTTTTCAATTCATATTGTTTCGTTTCGTTCCACTTTTACTTCGTTTCGCTTTTTACAGGTACCCCTCTTTTTGCCCCTTATCAATTTTTGATATTTTAATCAAAAATTTAAAACATCAAACTTTCAAAAAGTGAAATAATCAAAATTGCACGTTAGGTTTAGTATTTTAAAAGTTTGATCAAATTCCTAAACTATCAAATTTGAAAACGATATTTAGAATTTTAATATTTTAATAATTTGGTTAAAATTTCAAAATATCAAAACTTTAACACAATTTAAAATTTTGATATTTTAAAACTTTGATCAAAATTTCAAAAATCTAAAATTTCCAAACTTTTTAAAACTTTGAATTGATAAGTGTTACACGGACCCTCCCTCATGCAAAACTCTGATTCCTTTTACGGATTTGGCTATACTTTTAGGACCTTTTGGAAATTAGCTCTTCTTCTTTTATATAAGCTTTGGATTTCAAAAATTTTGGCCACGAGCATCACTGAAGAGACATGTATTGTCGATATGCGCATCTGGTGCAAGAAAATTGGTACCGTTATTTCTATTACTACCACTGGGTCGATGCCTCTGCCGCTGGAATATTAGTCCCCGAGGGTATCACCAGCCCAGTAGCAGTACTTTGGTACTGGCATGAAGATACGGATTTTTTATGTTATTAAAATTTGCTGTTACATGATATTAGAAATTATCATAAAAAAAGGAATGTATCTCAGGCCCTCATGCAAAGCTCTGATTCCTTTCACGGACTTGGCTATACTTTTAGGACCTTTTGGATTATAGCTCTTTACCTTTTATACTAGTCAACATAAGAAACGATACAAGACTTTTTTCAAATTAAAGATACAGTTTTCCGTTCATTGGACCAATATTAGAGGTAGTAATATTTAATTATTATGGAAATATAAATCCGTTTAAAAAAATGTTTTTTGCTTTCGTGACGTTTTTTTGCTATTTTTTTACTTTACAAAATTTACATAAAACGACAAAGTGTTTGCCATCAATTTGTTTTTAAAAATCATACAGTTTCTTCGTTTATTTTTTAAGCAAAGTTCGGCCCCACGAGAAATCGTTAAAATGTATACATTATCAACTGATTTACCATAGACAGTATGTGTAAAGTGATATTCAAAAAGCGGTAACAATCTTAAAACTAATCCGAAAGGTCCCAAATTTACTGTGTGTTGTTTTCACATCTAAACCATTGATTTGAGACGAAAATATTTTTCTTTTTTACATTTTTTGAGATTTAAAAAAAAACACTTTTTTTCTCCAAAAATTGAAAAAAACAATCTTTCAACCCATTAGTTACAACATGGACATAACTTGAGCATATTGAATATTTTCTAACAAATTTGTATTTTTTTCAGGACTTAGAAAATTATGTGTCGTTTTTTTATTCAACTTTCCGCAAAAACTATTTGCACCCTATGATCGTTTACACGGAATTTATATATATATAGATACTTTCCGACAAGTTTTGATTTTCATTATCATATGTGCATACCTTTTATTTTTTCATTTTCTGAACGCATATTATAAAACTTATCTTCTCGTATTTTATTTCATAGGTTTTTTTATGCACTCAAATGTGTTTTTAAGGACAATCTATGCAAATTTTGGCAATTTTGCACGACCAGAAGCTTGACCCACACTTTTTATTATATTATGAAAAAAGCTTAGTAAAATCTATATCTTGACAAATTATGTAAAGAACCTTCTATCTGAGGGAATATTCAATATATACAAGTCATACAAGTATAAATCTACCTAAACCTGACACTAAAGGTATTAACCAATGGGAGATAACTCTTACTGTCTATCAAAATTGTTACGGATAACAAAAAACACACATCACAGCATATTGGTAACAACACACTGATCAATGACAGATATTTATGTTGTATAATTGTTTATGCATTGGTTTATATTCGTGACAGTTTCTTTGATGTTGTTCCCAATGAATTTGTAATACACACATCCCGACGATAACTTTATCCAATCAAATTAAAGAATTTTATTTACCGCTGTCTAGAATCAATTTGCTATATTTAGCAAAAAGAAGAAGATATGCTATGAAAAAGTGAAATTGGCTTCAATATAGGTGATTGCAAGTAAATTATCTCAATCAAACACGTCACATATATTTCTTAAGACACTATTTATGTCAACAATAAGGTTTTACCGAATGCAGATTAAGAGTGTTGATGGAAATGCATGTATAATTACCCTTGTTTATTTGGGTTATCGGATGTCGGTTTTCACAAGCCAAGTCCAGCTAGTGCTGCTTGTTGCTGCACAGAAGAATCGCATGCAATAATGTATTTAATAGTCGCTAGACATGTTTATCCAAACGTACCATCATTGTTATGATTACTTGCGAGCAAACCTCATAAATTCATGACATTCGGGGTACTAATTTTAGTGTTGATGTTCACAAGCATTTTCACTCTCTAACAGAATTTCATCACATTAATTTCATTGTTATAATGTTTAGAATACAACTTACTGTAATTTAAAAAAAATATTAATTTAATCTTATGTTAAAGAAATTATCTGATAAAAAATATAAAGTTGGAAATGATATTCGTTGATCTCTGTCATGGCTATAGTTATTTTGTATTTGTCCACAATTAATTGCAATCACAAATGTTCAGTAATAATATTTTTGCCACCAAAGAGAAATTTCTGACACATCAGTGCAATTGTGATTTATTTTGCAAGACATTAATCATGTTAATTGTTCAAGTGTTGACAAAATATCAGGTCTAGTGTCACAGAATCTGAAAAAGCGATAAGGTCCATTGAACATCAGTATGTTATGTACACAACATCAACATTTACTCCAACCTGAATAAGTTCTGAAACTACATATAGTTTACATGACAGAACAAACTTAACTTTGAGCATGTTTGTTTACAGAGGTTGCCGTCAGTTTAACCCTTGTCCCATGGACACGGACACATTCCTCATTTATTTAATAAAAAATGAGTTGTGCTTCAACATTTATAGTCTTTAAAATTTTTGTTCTTTAACTGTCATTATTTTAAAATGTTCTCTGTCAAACCTCTTCCCTCCTCCATGTCCTCAGCTATTTGAATGATGTCCTTTGTTTCGACAACAGTGATCACAAACAGGCAATGGCAGGATATTTTTAAGGAACTGTTTTTTTCTAGATTGGACTATGGCCATAATGTCGCCATATACAAAAATATATGTGTGGTTCCAGTTACCTTAATGATGCGGTCTACTTGACTGACACCTTCTGATCCATCCCATTTTGTGAATTTCAATCATTTAATTCACAGGTTTTTATGGCCCTGCAATGAACTTGTCAGTGCCATATAGTTTTACCCTTCAAGTGTCCATAAATCCGAAATTCCATCATTCCGCAACAAATTACAGGCTTTAGACTTTGATAAATTGTTGAAAATCACAGTAATACATCTTTTTTTCTAAACGCCTTCAGATATTGGGCCTATTTTTGGTGTGTGAGTTAGGTTGTGTTCACATTGACCTAAATTCGGTGTTGTGTTAGTGTAATTCACACGTAAACTAAACACAATTGCGTTCCCATTGATAAAACCCAATGTTTACATGAAGTTTAAATCATGTTTTACCTACACATAGTGGATAGTCAATGTAGACCTTGTGTAGGTTAAGTGTACACAAAACTAGGCATTTAGGACATTAGTTTTATCGTTTATATATTTAAGGAGGAAACTATTTTTGAGTAAAATTGATATTTTTGATAATTATTAGTTGTCTAAATTTTACAGATTTTGTTTTGCTAAAAAAAAAATAACGTACTTTATTAACCCCTAATTAAGACTCAAAGCAGCATCATTGCTGAACCCATAAGGCAGCAACCAATTGATTTTCGGGGGGGGGGGGCTATTTTAGATGAGTATAAACCATAAAGGCAAGGTGGTGGGAAGTGAGCTATGGATTTTGTTTTGGAAACAAAAAATTATTTGTTTCACCCTCCCTCAGCTGCCATTATATATACATTGTAATGCTAAAATTGATTTCGACTTGTCACCAAAATTTGTCCTGAAAAAAAATCAATAGCTCACATCCCCTCCCCCTCCACAAAAAATGAAGTAAATAGTTGCTGCCTAATTCATTGAAAAGGTCTTCCCGAATCGACTTGACGTACACAGAAATATTCGCCACTGGTCTTTACTCAACAAACGATTCACGCAAAAATGCATGGCTAAAAAAAGTGTGAGGTAAATGATATGTTTGTCTAGTATCTCAGATCCGTTAAATAACACGTAAAATAAATAAATAAAAAAACGTTACCCTATTCCTCTACCAAATATTCCTTGGAGAAGAAATATCATTTGAAATGAACAGAAAAGATAAAAATGTAGTGATCCCTCATATCTCAATCCTTTTTTTCCGGCTGTAAGCACGCTGTTGCATCTAACGTTTTTAATGCGTTATCGAGACATCTCTAGTATATTCAAACTACTGCAAATTATAAAAATGGCTTTCATAAAGTAGCAACCACTTAACTTAAAAAAAGGGGGAGGGTTATTTTTTTTTATCTGAGTCAGATTTTTTTTCACACGTACGTTTTTATTCCTTTTTTTCGATGCTGGTGATCAAATACTTTTTTTTCAATATTTAACACTATAATGTATGGGGAAACTCTTGATTCAGAATAAAATTTTTTATCATCTGTATGACCATTTTTTTTTTTATCAAATTGGGGATCGGAATATTTCCATTCCCATCCTCACCCCCCTTTTGAAGTCAAATGGTTGTTCCCTTACCGCTAGAAAATTTTTCCAAAAATTTTGAAGTCAGTTCTATGTAATGAACATTTAAATGACATATAGTTTACAAGTGGGAACAAATGTTATGTACAGGTAGCTAAACAAGGTGTATAGATTTGAACAAATGTAATGTTAAACCAGTGTACACTACACTAAACTAACTGTAAACATGTTTACCAGGGTTTCCCCTGGGTCAATTCTTTTTTTCGCCACCTCTTTCGCCAAAACAAAATATTTTTCGCCACTTTATTATTTTTTTCGCCAAATATATTTTTCTTTTAAAAAAAAAAAATTTCAGCCCTCCCCCTCCCCTAAATAATAAGTGTTTTTTACAACAAAACGAAGAATCTTATCACTTGAAATTGATCCCTCGTGTAAGGTGTAGTCATTACATTGAAGTGTAACTCTCATGCCAACCTTTTGAATAGATTTCTTCATAACGACAGTTTTCTTTTCTAGACCATCGTAAATAAGTAAAACTATATGCTTGAAACACGTGTGTTACCAAAACGATTTTGAAGTACCCACTCAAATCAATGATCTATATGAAAGTTAAATGATAAAGTTTTAAATCAGAGACCTTTCTAGCTTTTGAACATTTTTCGTCATAACAACAATTTTCTTTTCAAAAGAAGGAGAGACAGCGTACATTTTGCTTCAAACACGTGCGTCGCAAAGCAGTAAATAAATCCCTTTTGTGACATGTGCAGAAGCCATATGCATTTAACCATATCATTTTGTCATATCATAAAATCAACACCTTTATTAATTAGTCCTTTGATGTCGATAGCTATAAATGCAATCAGCTGATTATTGATTTTCTGTCTAAATCTTAACGAGTTCAAGGTGAATTCCGAGTATTGTCTGATAGGAAAAAGTCAGAGAAACCCGAAAAAAGTAAATAAATAAGATGGCTGAAAATAAATCGTTATATATATTTCTTTCGCCAAATTCTTTCGCCAATGACGAATTTTAATCGCCACAATTATTATTTTTTCGCAAATTGCGAAAATGGCGACCGCCAGTGGAAACCCTGATGTTTACTCTACACAGCGTTTGGTGTGAACACGGCCTTAGTCATGACGAGTTACAGATCAAGTTTAAGTGATTCCGCTCTGTTAATTTTTGCAAAAATTAAGGGTTTACAACTTTGAAAACTGTTGTAAATCACAGTTATATAGACTTTTCATACGACCGCAAAATTTGATTTTTTTTTCGTTGTATATTGCTATCACGGTGGCGGCGTCGTCATCGTCCGAATACTTTTAGTTTTTGTACTCTAACTTAAGTAAAAGTGAATAGAAATCTATGAAATTTTAACACAAGGTTTACGACCACAAAAGGAAGAGTGGGATTGATTTTGGGAGTTTTTTATCCCAACATTTTAGGAATTAGGGGCCAAAAAGGGCCCATATAAGCATTTTTTTGTCTTTCGCACAGTAACTTTAGTTTCAGTAAAAAGAAATCTATGAAATTTTGACACAAGGTTTATGACAACATAAGGAAGGTTGGGATTGATTTTCGGAGTTTTGGTCCTAACAGTTTAGGAATTAGGGGCCAAAAAGGGGTCCAAATAAGCATTTTTCTTGGTTTTTGCACCATAACTTTAGTACAAGAAAATAGAAATCTATGAAATTTAAACACAAGGTTTATGACCATAAAAGGGAAGTTGGGATTGATTTTAGGAGTTTTGGTCCTAACAGTTTAGGAATAAGGGACCCAAAGGGTCCAAAATTAAACTTTGTTTGATTTTATCAAAAATTGAATAATAGGGGTTCCTTGATATGCCGAATCTAACTGTGTATGTAGATTCTTTATTTTTGGTCCCGTTTTCAAATTGGTCTACATTAAGGGCATACGATACAGTTACAGTGGAGGTAATGACGTTGCTAACGTAAAATGTTATTTTCGAGACGTCAAACTGTAACATATCGGGAAAAGATGCATTTTTCGACTGATTTTTGTCATTCAGATTTAATTTGAAAACGAGTTCATGGACCCCTATTTTTCAAAACGGCAATTTGTTTCATTTTGCAGGGAGATTATGTGACCCAAATTTTATAAAACTGTAAATAGAGGATTTTTTTTAATTTTGATAAACATGCAGTAAAAAATGACGTTTTTTCCTCAATTCATGAACATTTGATAAATATGAGTTATTTCTGAATAAAAAATTGCATATTTTTTATGATACTTATAAAATACCGAAATTAACGATTATCTAACAAAAAACAATTTGTGTTTATCTTTTAAAACTAAAAAGTTATGTCTTTCTTTCGAAAAAGAAATTACGGTCACAAATTTGAATTTTGAGCAAATATACCAAATTTCGACCTCATTTTACTCAAAAAGTAGCACATGAAGGTATATTTTTTATTACATATTTGATTTAATCAGGTAAAAAATAGCCTATATGCAAATTTTCATGAACTTGTTAATACAGAATCAAAACTGTATCGTATGCCCTTAAGGTCCAAAGGGTCCAAATTTAAACTTAGTTTGATTTTGGCAAAAATTGAATCCTTGGGGTTCTTTGATATGCTGAATCTAAAAATGTACTTAGATTTTTTATTATTGGCCCAGTTTTCAAGTTGGTCCAAAATCAAACTTTGCTTGATTTCATCAAAAAATGAATAAATAGGGCTCTTTGATATGCCAAATCTAACTGTGAATGTAGATTCTTAATTTTTGGTCCTGTTTTCAAATTGGTCTACATTAAAGTCCAAAGGGTCCAAAATTAAACTTAGTTTGATTTTAACAAAAATTGAATTTTTGGGGTTCTGTGATATGCTGAATCCAAACATGTACTTAGATTTTTGATTATGGGCCCAGTTTTCAAGGTGGTCCAAATCAGGATCTAAAATTATTATATTCAGTATTGTGCAATAGCAAGAAATTTTCAATTGCACAGTACTCAGCAATAACAAGAAATCTTCAATTGCACAGTATTGTGTGCAATAGCAAGTATTTTCAATTGCACAGTATTGCGCAATAGCAAGAAATATCTAATTGCACAATATTGTGCAATAGCAAGAAATTTAAATTGGAGTTATCTTTCTTTGTCCAGAATAGGTAGTTGAATCAACTTAAATCATTGTTTTATACAATTTACAATGTATATTCACTTTTACTACCAACTGTTAAATTAAAACAATCGTTACCATTCAGTGATAACAAGTACTTTTTTACATTTTAATATTTTATGATGTATTTAAATGATTAATTATTGTTGCAAACTCCATTAGAAATTTGAATTGAGATCAGTTTTGGAATAAAGGATAGGGGATGTGAAAAAAATAATTGGGGGGGGGGGTCAATTTTTACTCATTTGAAATTTCATAAATAAAAAGAAAATTTCTTCAAACATTTTTTTGAGAGGATTAATATTCAACAGCATAGTGAATTGCTTAAAGGCAAAACAAAATTTTAAGTTCATTTGACCACATTCATTCTGTGTCAGAAACCTATGCTGTGTAAACTATTTAATCACAATCCAAATTTAGAGCTGAATCCAGCTTGTATGTTGTGTCCATACTTGCCCCAACCGTTCATGGTTCAACCTCTGCGGTCGTATAAAGCTGTGCCCTGCAGAGCATCAGGTTTTCTATTCACCTCCACATTTTGAGCTGATTTTTGATATGTGAGACTACCATTTGTGTCGCTTTGACACGTCTAGTTTTTATACGACCGCAAATTTTGAAAAAAATTTCGTCGTATATTGCTATCACGTTGGCGTCGTCGTCGTCGTCGTCGTCCGAATACTTTTAGTTTTCGCACTCTAACTTTAGTAAAAGTGAATAGAAATCTATGAAATTTTAACACAAGGTTTATGACCATAAAAGGAAGACTGGTATTGATTTTGGGAGTTTTGGTCCCAACATTTTAGGAATTAGGGGCCAAAAAGGGCCCAAATAAGCATTTTCTTGGTTTTCGCACTATAACTTTTGTTTAAGTTAATAGAAATCTATGAAAATTTGACACAAGGTTTATAACCACAAAATAAAGGTTGGGATTGATTTTGGGAGTTTCGGTCCCAACAGTTTAGGAATTAGGGGCCAAATAGGGACCCAAATAAGCATTTTTCTTGGTTTTCGCACCATAGCGTTAGTATAAGTAAATAGAAATCTATGAAATTTAAACACAAGGTTTATGACAATAAAAGGAAGGTTGGTATTGATTTTGGAAGTTTTGGTCCCAACAGTTAAGGAAAAAGGGGCCCCAAAGGGTCCAAAATTAAACTTTGTTTGATTTCATCAAAATTGAATAATTGGGGTTCTTTAATATGCCAAATCTAACTGTGAATGTAGATTCTTAATTTTTGGTCCCGTTTTCAAATTGGTCTACATTAAGGTCCAAAGGGTCCAAAATTAAACTTAGTTTGATTTTAACAAAAATTGAAACCTTGGGGTTCTTTGATATGCTGAATCTAAAAATGTACTTAGATTTTTGATTATTGGCCCAGTTTTCAAGTTGGCCCAAATCGGGGTCCAAAATTAAACATTGTTTGATTTCATCAAAAATTGAATAATTGGGGTTCTTTGATATGCCAAATCTAACTGTGTATGTAGATTCTTAATTTTTGGTCCAGTTTTAAAATTGGTCTAAATTAAAGTGCAAAGGGTCCAAAATTAAACTAAGTTTGATATTAACAAAAATTAAATTCTTGGGCCTCTTTGATATGCTGAATCTAAACATGTACTTAGATTTTTGATTATGGGCCCAGTTTTCAAGTTGGTCCAAATCAGGATCTAAAATTATTATATTAAGTATTGTGCAATAGCAAGTCTTTTCAATTGCACAGTATTGTGCAATGGCAAGAAATATCTAATTTCACAATATTGTGAAATAGCAAATTTTTTTTTTAATTAAGAGTTATCTTTCTTTGTCCAGTATAGTAAGCAAGAAATATTTGCAAGAATTTTTTTAATTGGAGTTATCTTTCTTTGTCCAGAATCAACTTAAATCTTTGTTATATACAATATTATTCACTTTTTACTACCAACTGATAAATTTAAATAATCTTTACCATTCAGTGATAACAAGCAGTTTTTTTACATCATGTATTTAAATGAGTAGTAATTGTTGCAAACTCCATTAGAATATTTTAATTGAAATTAGTTTTGGAATAAGGGAAAGGGGGATGTGAATAAAAAATTGGGTTAAATTTTTCTCATTTGAAATTTCATAAATAAAAAGAAAATTTCTTCAAACATTTTTTTGAGAGGATTAATATTCAACAGCATAGTGAATTGCTCTAAGAGAAAACAAAAATTTTAAGTTCATTTGAATACATTCATTCTGTGTCAGAAACCTACATGTATGCTGTGTCAACTATTTAATCACAATCCAAATTTAGAGCGGAATCCAGCTTGAATGTTGTGTCCATACTTGCCCCAACCGTTCAGGGTTCAACCTCTGCGGTCGTATAAAGCTACGCCCTGCGGAGCATCTGGTTTAAATCTAAAAGCATGACATGTTTATTTTACAACAAATCACATACAAATGGTGAATTTCTGTAAGGGGCATGTATAATATTGGAATTAGACTGGGTGAACACTCAATGTTTTCCAGATTTTTACAAACCCCCAAAAAATTAAAATTAAAAAGTTCATATGTCTCTTCAAGGGGTACCTTGAACCATAGAGCTGAAGGACGCCTCTGGTTGTGGGAATTTTTCATTAAATTGAAGACCTGTTGGTCACCTTCTGCTGTTGTTTTTTCTATGGTCGGGTTGTTGTCACTTTAAATTTGATGCATTCCCCATTTTCATTCTCAATTTAATAAAACAAATTAATTGCCTCAGAGGCGACTCAAGCCATTTTTAAAAAGGGGGGTTAAAAAAATAGGAGAAAAGTAGGGTTCCAACTATGTCCCTATTCAAATGCACCAATCATCAAAAAAAAAGGGGGAGGGGGGTTTCAACCCCTGGTTTCTTCCACCCTGAATCTACCACTGGGCCTCATGATAAAAATGTAGAAACTTCCAATTTTGGGAGAGGGGAAAGGTTATGATGCACATGAGAGCAGAGACAAATGCAACACATTATAAAATTGAGAATGGAAACAGGGAAACATGTTTGAATGTATGATGCAGTTTCTGCTGTTGTCTGTTCTACCATATGGTCGGGTTGTTGTCTCTATACATTGTATTCATGGTGCTTTATTATGTTTTATGTGAACAATAACTGAAAAATTACTATGTTATTATGTTACGTACACAATGTACTATGTAGGGTGAATTAAGTAGTATTTTGTGTTGTATACTAATATTTGGACATTTGCATTTGCTCCCAAAGGTTAATAGATTACATTGGCCTATAACAAGTTTATTTTTTATTTTTCCAGATGAATTACATGAAAAGAGGATGTTCAGTTGTAAGTTCTTCCCCATGAAAGAGAAATTACAAGAGGTAAGAGTGATCATTAAAAATGATTCCTCCCCCTAGTATACTTATATATAATAACTAATCTGTGCTTCTGAGACTAATTGTTACCAAGTTACGTTATTGTAAACTGGATAGTAACCCATTACAGTGCATGCATTCTATAATTGATGATATAAGGATGAGTTCTATAACACGATTTTATAATGGGTGGTGATTTTGAGCATTGAAAAAAAAGTTTCACCCCTGACCACCTGTACGTTATTCCGTCGGTTAATATCTCAAAATTGGTTTCCTTTCTCTTACAGTAATTTACCTTAACCAAATGATATGTCTAAGAAAATTATACACAATGCTTATTTCAACAAAATACAGATAGAGTTTGAGTATTGGGGGTGTTACTTTTATTGTTCTATATTAATGCTCTTTTACAAATTTATGGAAAAATTGTTGAATTTTTTATTTCCTTTCTCTTACTTCAGTTTCCTTCAACCAAATGTTTTGATACTTATGCACAACACTTATTACCACAAAACTCAGATCACGTACAATTTTGTGAAGCGTCAGCCATCATTTTTACTGTTCCTCAGTTATGTCCCTTTTAGTTTATAATTTTATATGATATGCAAGCAGGGGCATCATCTGTGTCCCATGGACATCCCATTTTTCTTGACCATAACTAACCCGTAGTATTGGTACTAAATTGAAACTTGACAATTTTCCAAACTCAATGAATTACATTCTCATATATAAAAAATTATGTGAATCTGTGAAACCATAGTTTTAAAGAAAAATATATGATGTGTGCATGGTCTGTTCTAAAAAATATTTCTGGTTTCATTGTTAATTATTTAATAATTGATATTGCAGTTATCTGCCTTTGTCCATACGTGTAGTTGAACCAATTAGTCCAGTCAAACTAAGATTTAACCTCAAACTAATGGCAAAAGCAAATGTTTTAGTTCTAATCTATAATATTATGCTCTTTATATACATAGAAAAAGTCCCATAAAATCTAAGTTGAGGAACACTCAAAATCAGCATTTTCAATTTCCTATGGAAATTAACATTGGAAGGGGAGATAACTCTTGCAAAAGTTAGTCTTTTTGGGTCAGTTTTTGGTTGTTTTTCTTGAAATTTATGTAAAGTATGATACTTTGATGGGACTATAAGTTTGTATTTGACAAAATTATATAATCTTCTGCTCATGAAATGTACAAAACCAAATTGTAATGGGTAGTGTAATTTTTTTTCGTGCATTTTTCATTAAAGAAATTTCAAATTTGAAACTTAGTGGCCATTTTGAAATAGTAATGTGAAAATTCATTATTGTTTATATCTGATTATTATATTTTTTCAGCATCTTACTTATCTAAAGAAACTATAAACCACAAAATGAAGAATACATGCTTAATCATTTTTATTAAATTTGAGATTCTTTACCTTGACATGTTGAAAAATTCAATAAATGGTCAACTAATGAATTACAAAATCTAAATTATAGCTTAATAAAAGATATGAAAACACCTTAAGAGTTGTTTGTCATACTCTAAAGACTGCTAAAAAGTCAAGGATCAATACATTCTGATGAATAGAAGTGGTAAAATTATAAGTTTGTATCAATTTTTATTGATATTTCTGCCTTTTTTGCAAGAGTTATCTCCCTTTTCAATGCAAATCTCCATAGGAATTTTAAATGGTGATTATTTAGTCTTCCTCAAGTTAGATTTAATAGGACTTTTTTCTGTGTATATTTGCTGTATAATGCTAAAGATTAAAACTTAAAAATCTTCTGTTGCAATTACTTTCAGGTTAGGGTCAAATTTATGCTAGATTGACTGGACTAAATTCCAATGCTTAACACATTGCAATGTTCAGTTTTGCTTCCCATTTATGCTCTTTATTGTTCCCCTAGCTACAAAGTCAAAGGGGACTAAAGGTATGCACCAACTGTCTGTCTGTCCATCTGTCAGTCCAGCAAATCAGTTTTCCACACTTTTAACTCATGCTTGAAGATATTGATTTGATATTAGGTGTTTTGTTTTATCATGACAAGTTACAGATCAAGATCAAGTTTTGTTCGGATCTGATGATTATATGCAGAGTTATGGGCCTTTAACTTAGAAAAGTCAGTTTGCCACATTTTTTTTGGTCATCCTTTAAGATATTGATTTTATAATTGGTGTATTGTTATATCACCACAAGTTAAAGATCAAGTTCAAATTTTGTTCCGTCCTGAAGATTTTGTACAGAAATACAGACCTTTGACTTAGAAAAGTTTTTTTGCACTTTTTTTCGTCATAGTTGAAGATATTGATTTGAAAATTAGCATAATGTGTTATCCCTAGGGCTGTTTAGCATCGTAATTATGTGATGCTATATTTCTTGAATGTAATGCAATCTGAATTTGTTTTATGATTGTGTTATGAATGTGATGCTATAATTTTTAGAAATATTATAGTATTTTAAATTTCCCTGTTAACCAGAATGCTTAATGAAATATCTGGGGAGAACACTGCCTGCATATTGTTTTATCATGACAAGTTACAGATCAAGTTCACATTTTGATCTGGTCAGTCTGTCTAAAGATATTGTGCAGAGTTATGGGCCTTTAACTTAGAAAAGTCAGTTTGCCACATTTTTTTTGGTCATCCTTTAAGATATTGATTTTATAATTGGTGTATTGTTATATCACCACAAGTTAAAGATCAAGTTCAAATTTTGTTCCGTCCTGAAGATTTTGTACAGAAATACAGACCTTTGACTTAGAAAAGTTTTTTTGCACTTTTTTTCGTCATAGTTGAAGATATTGATTTGAAAATTAGCATAATGTGTTATCCCTAGGGCTGTTTAGCATCGTAATTATGTGATGCTATATTTCTTGAATGTAATGCAATCTGAATTTGTTTTATGATTGTGTTATGAATGTGATGCTATAATTTTTAGAAATATTATAGTATTTTAAATTTCCCTGTTAACCAGAATGCTTAATGAAATATCTGGGGAGAACACTGCCTGCATATTGTTTTATCATGACAAGTTACAGATCAAGTTCACATTTTGATCTGGTCAGTCTGTCTAAAGATATTGTGCAGAGTTGTGGTCCTTTGACTTAGAAAAATCACTTAAATTATCAGTTTTCAACACTTTTTTGTCATGCTTGAAGATATTGATTTGATATCTGTATATAGTTTACACCATAACAAGTTATAGATCAAGTTGGAATTTTTACAGAATGCTTGTTTTTAATAAATTTCAATAATATTACATCACAATGAATTTTCTTTTTCATTACAGGGCAAAAGATAGTATGGGCTAGGTAAATTTTTGTTGTTAGACTTAAATCAGGATGAGGACTTACAAGGAACCAAAGAGGATTGACAAAGCTAGGTCAAGAGAGCCTGGACTAGTTACTCTTGATGAACGCATTTCCAAAATGTCAGCTTTGTCAGTACAAGTGGAAGAAGAAACTATGGAGAACTCTTCTGACAAGGAGGAAGAAATGATCGAGGATAATGACTCTGGAGTTCAGGAAAATCATATTGATGATGAAGAACTTGAATTGGACAATGAAAAAATGGAGGAAAATAAAAATGATAAAGATGAGAATCATGAAAAAATGGAAGATGATAACGTAGAAATTAGTGTAAAGAAAAAGACTCCACCTAAAAAAACAAAGAAAGTTGTAGAGAATAATGTAAATCACAATGAAGACATTAATGATATTAAAAAATGTGAACCAGAAGGGGAAAAAAGAAAACAAGAACCATCATCAAAGACAAAGAAAACAACCAATGTAAAAGATGCAAAAAAGAGGAAAATGTCAGACAAGAAAAACGATAAGAGTCAAGGTAGTAAAGATGTCCATAATAATTGTGTTGTTGATTTGGGAAGTAAAGAAAAGATTTCTCCAAAATCTAAAAGTAGATCAAGATCAACTAAATCAAAACAAAAATCCAATACGACAGATGACACTGATGCTGATGAATTACATAAAGAAGAATCAGAAAAATCTAGTAGTTTTAACACGTCTGACAGTCTCAATGTTTCTCCTCGCTCCTCTAAACGCACTCCTGTTAAAAATCGTAAATATCAAAGTGATGAAGAACATGACCCATCAAAGGAAGAAGGAGATAGTTCTGGCAAGAAAAAAAGATCTCGTTCAAAATCCCCACGTTGTTCTACCCCAAAGAAGCGCAAACTCAACTTTGATGAAAATGAATTCATGAATATTAAAGATGATGATTTTGTAATTGAAAAGAATGACAAAGATATTGAACATGTAGAATCTGTCACAAATGAATCAAATGATAATAATAAAAGTAAAAAGGTTGTGAAATCTCGTAAGAATAAGTCTTTGATTAAAGAAGATATCATTTTAAAACCAAAAGCGATCAAGAAGAAAGCTAAGCTTTCACACAGTGAAATAAAACCCTCATCTCAGAGTGAAATAAAACCATCAATAGATGATACGAGTGATAAAAATGAAAGTGTTGAGAAGGTGAAGGATGAATCTTTGACAATGGAGGAGTCTAGTGAATTGAAAGAAAATGCTGTTGTGAAAGTCAAAAAGAAGAAAATAAGAAAGAAAAAACCAGTTGAAAACCAAGAAAAAAATGATAGTGCTGAAATTAAATCTGATAAGATAGAAGTTAAATCTGAAAGTGCAGATACTGTGAAAGATAACAATAAAGATGATACAAAAACTGAAAATGAAAATGATATTGAAAATAACAGTGAAAAACCTAATAGTAATAATCAAGGTGATAATGAAGGAAAAAGTGAAAAACCAATAGACACTGAGAAAGGAGAGAAAAAAGAAAAAAGGAAAATGAAACCATTAGAAGAGATTGTCTGCACTTATTGTAAGAAAGTATCAGTTGGAAAGGCAGCTAATACAAGACATTTGAAAAAATGCTTTGTTTATCAAGCAAAATTGGTAATGGACGGACAAGATGAGAATACAGAATTGGAAACAACTGATGAAACAAAGAAGGATGAAGAATCTCATGTTGAATGTAAAGATGAAGACAAAACATGTGTATATTCTGAAACAATAAATGAGAGCAACATAGAATGTGATGATGTATCGAAGGAAAATTTAAACCAAAGTGAAAATCAAAGTGAAGATAAAGAAAATCTTAATGATAGTGTTAGTTCAGAAAATAAATCTATTGAAAACCAAAGTTCTTCAAAAAAGAGATCAAAAACAGACAGTGTGTACAATTGTCAACATTGTGACTATACTGCACACAAAAGAGCAATGTTGGCAAAGCATCTTCATTCTCACAATATTTTCATGTGCTTACGATGTAGTTTTTTCTGTGAGTCTGATGATGAGTTAAAAGACCATATGCACCGTGAACACAAGGAACGTATGGATCACAAACTATGTCGAAAGTGTAGTAGATATGTACACTGTGCTGAAATAACACTAGAACAACATATGGAAAGTTGTCAGGGTCCTGTTCCATTTAAGTGTCCTCATTGTGAAAAGGAGTTCAAGTATGAATCATCTTTGAAATCTCATATCCTAAAACACGATCCTGATGGTCCGAAAAAGTTTTCTTGTCCACAGTGTTCGTACAAATCTAACTACAAAGCAAACTTAAAGAAACATCTTGTAAACATTCATAGTTCAAGAATAAAGCAATTCAAATGTACTTACGAGGATTGTGAGAAAATGTTTCACTCAGAAGATAATATGAGGAGGCATTTAAAATGGCATAGTATTGACAAACCTTTCAAGTGTAAACAGTGCCATAAGGAATTTCGGACTTCAGGTGCATTATCCGGTCATTGTGTAGTTCATAAAACAGGAACACCTTTCAAATGTACTGTTGAGGATTGTGAAAAATCATTTCGGTCACATAAACTACTCAAAAATCATTTGCAAGATTTCCATCATCAAGCAGAAAAGAAATTTATTTGTGCTCATTCTGGATGTGATTTTTCATTTTTCAAAAGAAGTCATCTAGATCGTCATTTAGTAACACATTCAGGTAAAGTACTATTAGTCATCTGGTTAGTTATATATATATCCCAAAGCATCAGAATGCAAAGTAGAATCTTTGGTTAGCTTGCTTGTTAGCTGAACCATGAAGTCATTATTAGGTTTGATAGCAAAACATGCAAAAGGCTGAGTGAATGTATTTCAAAATTAAAAGGATTAAGTTACATACATGTACATGTGCATTTATGTTGGTACTGACCTTCTCGGAAGCATTACAAACCTAACCTCCCACAATTGAATGAAAACATCATTAAAAAAAAACAACGTGCAAATAACATACAGTAAGAGAGTGGCAAAAGATAAATGTAGCAAAAGAATTTTCAAACTCATTATTCAGAGAAACAAAAATACAAAGCAATACATATATATGCATGACAAAAAATTAATGACTACCTAAAGACAAACAATAATATACAATAGGCAACATAGAAAACTAAAGACTGAGGCTTGAGCAACACGACCCCATCAAAAAAATACATGTTTGCAATGAAATATACATGTCTACTATTTTGAGAATTTGAGATACTATTAATTCAGTATTGATACAAGCAGTTGAGACATAAATCTGTGTTAACCATTAATTTCTATTTTTTAACAGGAGAGCGAAAGTATGGTTGTTCATATTGTGGTAAAGCATTTAGACATGCAGACAATCTGAGAGTCCATCTTCGGCAGCACACAAATGAAAAACCAGTGTCCTGTAATATGTGTGATTTCAAATGTCGACAGAAAAGTTCTCTCCGTTATCACTTGCAAAAAATTCATAACATTGTTTTCAAAAAGAGGGAAAAGCGAAAGGAAAAATCTGCTTCTGGTGATGGAGTTATAAAATCAGAGAATGACATCACTGTTAATTCATTAGACTCAAGCTTAGACTTAATAACTGCAATCGTGAATGCAGTAGCAAAAAGTGAGGATATTGAAACTCCAAACGATACAGTAAATGATAAATCAAACAGTGCTAAGACTTCTACTGGGAATAAAATTAAAGACGATGCAAAGCCTGATTCTCCTGTCGCAAATAAAGTGGTTGATCTCTATGAATTTAAATCTGACGATGAATTTGGTGATGAATCTGTAATGGTTCCTTTACCATTACCTGTTCAGAGACCTATTAATCATTTAAATAAATCAAATGAGAAAGTAGATAATAAAGTGAAAGTAGACAAAAAAGTAAAAGTAGAAGCTAAAATTGAAAATGAAGATGAGCCAACTGATACAGAATATCCTGACAATAAAGACAGTATTGAAAAAATAGTAACTCCCAAACCAAAAGTTGTCAGGCGAGGGAAAAAGAAGAAAATAAATTATGCAGAACCTGAAACTGATCTTAGCTTTGAAACTGTGGATGCAAAGGACATGAAGGAGGAAAATGTAAAAAAGGAAGAAAAAGAGGAAAATGTTGTGAAAAGAAAGAGGGGACCAAAAAAATCAAAATTGAAAGTTGAAAAAGCTGTGGAGGAGAAAAAGGAAGAAGATGATGAAAAAAGTGAAGTCACACCAAAAGGAAGGCGAGGTCGTAAAAAAGTTGAAAAGATTCCAAAGAAAAGAGGGAGGAAACCTAAAAGTGTAACATTGGAAGAAAAAAGTAAAAAACCTGTAGTAAAATCACCCATTAACAAAATTAAGAAGAAAGCAGGAAGACCTAGAAAAGTAAGACCACCTTCTGAGTCTGAAGAAGAAGACAAGAAAAAGGATGAAACGAAAGATGACGAAAGTAATCATGATGAAAATGATTCTGAAAAAGAGGAAGATGAAACTATTCCAAGGGAGAATGAAGAAGATGATGACACTGTTGATGTTCCTCTATTAAGTACGCCAAATCCCGACGAAGATGATGATGATACTAGAGAATATATAGGAGATGAAAACTTAAAGGAAAATGCACATCTTGTTTCAAATTTGGAGAACAAGCAATCAGAAAAGGAGGACAAGGATGAGGAGGAAGAAATAGAAACAAAGAGTGAAGTTAAGACTGAAGTTAAGATTGAGGCAAAGGTTGATGAAAAGATTGAGGCAAAAATTGAACCAAAAACTGAAGAAAAAACTGAGGAAAAGAAAGAACCTCAAATTGAAAATGAAAGTGTTGTTGTTGAAAAGCAAGGTGAACAAGAATCAGACAAAATGAGTAGTGGTATTGACACAGATTTTGAAGATGATATAAAACCTCCTCCTGCTCCTAGACCTCCACCTGTTGTTGACAGTGATGAGGGAGATATTGAATCAGGACCAGATGAGATGGACACACCTGGTCGGGACTTTGAGTCAACTCCACCCAAATCAAATATTACAGAACATATTCATAGTGTCCCTGCACATACACCAAGGGACTTTGAGTCCTCTCCTCCTAAATCTGTCCAAACAATAGATTATGGGCCAAGTACTCTTAGCCAAACAGGATTTGAAAATAGGAGAGAAGGAGATTCTGTTGAAGCACTATCTGGAAGCTATACAGCCACACCATCTAGAGAAGTTTCAGTAGAAGAAAAGCGAGATGAAAGGGAAGCCAGTCTTCCATATTCTAATTTGGAATCTGAAAATTTGCCTAATACTCAATCTCCTATCATGGAACCAATACCACCTGAACCACAATCAAATGCCAATCCTGATTATGGCTCTCAATCGGAATCAACTATGCCAGAAGTTGACAAAGAATATCTAGGACAATACCTTCAACAGTTTGATTCGGCTAGCCGTTCAGAGGATGATCGAATTGAAAGGATTAATTCTCAAAATGAGCAAACATCAGAACCAATTGAGATTCCAAGTTCACCTCAGAAAGACTTGCCACCTTTGAATCTCAGTGCAAATGCACCACCTTTGAACCTTAGTACAAATAGTAATGACAGAGAAAATAGTCAGGGTAGCGACATGTCAAATAAGAGAATGGAAATATTGTCCATTGACCGTCAAACTGAGGATCATTACAGTAGTAGAAGTGAAAATGTGTCAAGATCATCTGATAGAATACCTGACAATGTTTATGAAAGTATCAGCTCTATGAACACATTTATGCCTCCAACTACGAGAGAAGCACCAATTATTCATTCAGCAGAAAGTCCATTCCCTTCAGTATCAACTCCTTCAACTTTCATGCGATTTTCTGAAAATGATGCAATTTTACAGAGGCAAAGAATGAGTACTCCTTTTCTGTCACAGGGTGACCCGAATGCATTACAAAATTTGCATAGAATGGCAGACAATGCCTTAGCTCAACATAATAATGCATCATTACTTCGACGACCAACAACTGTGCCACCTCGTGAAGATATGTTTAGTAGTTCCACTGCTGCTATGGCAACTATGGCTAGAAATCCCTTTCACAACACTTGGGCTAGTCAGGAGGTTAGACCAGCTCATTGGAGTCAAAGTCCATATTTAGGACGCACAATTGATAGGCCAACAGCAGCTCCTACAGCTTCAATATTTGGAAAGGACAACTATCTTCCTGGACGTGAATTTATGTTTGAGCAGTCTCGACGTGCAGTGGCAGATAGAAATGTCTTTCCTGGTCTTCCACAAGCACAGAGGCCAGAACTTGCACATGACACTTTCCCAATGGACAGATTTGACATTGGTAGTTACTTTAGTGGGCATACATATCCTGGGGCTTCAACTCTCACTGAGTATAACCGAGCTGCTGCTGCACATACATCTCAAAAAACATTTGATGAACGATACCGTCAATCATCTACAGGCATCACAGACTTCAGGGCACTACCTCAGACAACTGCATCTAGTATGTTTAGTAGTAACATGTTGAACTCATCGTTTCATCTTGATAAATACATGTACTCAAGGGACCCTGTGTATCATGCTCAGCATATTCCTGATGCTACAAATAGTCCATTCTTACCACCAGGTGTGCCGGGACAACATTCTGTGTTTGACCGAGAATACACAAGGGGTTATTTTCAGAACAGTCCATATAGTTTAGATAAACAATATGCTGCGGCAGCGGCTGCCTCAGCTAAATTAACACATCCATCAGGTGCAAGTGTGGTTCAGGAACGAGACTTTGTGCCACGTCCAGGCACAGCTGCTGCCACAGGTGAAAATCAGGAAGCTTACAGACACCCAATGTTATATAATATGATGAATCATAGATTTTATGAATGAAAATTTGTCTGTAGCATGTATATTAAGAGACTGCATTTATTTATTTTTTGTTACAATTTATGTTGCAGAAGCAATTCTTGAATAAGTATCATTATTAATAGTATTTGAAATATCAGTATGATCAGTCATATATTTATGTAGATCATGTGAACAGTCATATATTTATGTAGATCATGTGATCAGTCATATATTTATGTAGATCATGTGCTACCAAAAGCTGGTATCCCACTTTTTCATAAAAATCTAAGGATTTTCCCTGTTCATGTAATTTTTTAAAGAAAATTTTAAAAAAATTTAGCTCATTTGTCTTGACATTTAAATTTTTATTGGATATAATGCAATCTTTTTTTATATTTCCTAAATACTGGATGTTCTTTTTAACCCTCCTATTTAGATACTTTATTATTTTAAGTTTGTGCTTTAAAATGAAATTTAAAAATATATGAATAGATATATCTAATATGATGGTTTTGTCTACTGTTGTTTATATATTGTTAATGAAATGAATTTAAAGAGCTGACAATAACTATTAAGTATATATTTTTATCAAGCTTCATTTTGAAAAATTTCTTAATGATAAAAAAATTATTTAAATGTTAGTATTTTTAAGATGTGGTGCTTCTTTGGTTAGTTAGTTTATTGTCAAGCAACTGTTTATTAAACAAAAGTTGAAATATTGCCAAAATTATTTACTTGGTTATTTTATTTTTTGTTTGTTAATTTGTTAAACAAAAGAAGGGATATAATGTTTATCATCTAATTTGATTTTTTTTGTGAAGGAATAAAAGTTAGGATATTTTGTTAATACTGACTTACAATAAAACCCAATCTGACTGACCTAATGGCCTTATAATTTATAGTATGGAAACCCAATCCACTAATTTCCTTTTTAAGGAAAGAGTATGAAAATTAAAAAATGTTTGTATACCCTCCTTTTTGTGTCTTCCCAATTTTTAGTGATAAAAACCAGTATTTTTTTTAATTTTTAATTTAATATTGATATGTGAACTATAGCCTATAGTATAAGCATATGAACTTTTTGTTGTTACATTTTCTGTATCTGCAATTACATCACTTTTTTATGGAGATTTATTTGAAATTATAAAAAAAAACACCCAGATATTTTTATCTCTAGAAGTCAGTACCTAATCAGACAAGTTTTCAATAGTTTTTGTTAAGGAAAATGCTGTATCAACATAACCAGAGATATTTATAGCAAAACACTTACTAAATTTTAGCTAAGTGTGTTGACTTCTGGACACAGGTTTAGTTTGATTTTTGCTTTTTCATTCCTGTTACATGTATTGATATATAGCCAACTGTCATGATTGTCGTCTATTTCTTTATGATTAGGGGTAGGATGCATGTTTATTGTTACATTGAACAAAAGTTTTCAAAAAATTAACAAACTGGTTGTTAGATATACCCACTTGTTTATTAAAGCATTGATTGTTATTTTTTGTTCAAGTTTTATTTTTATATGATTTTTACAAAAGTCAATATTCTAATTATTTATATAAATGTTTAACTATTGCATATTTTAATTTGAAAATTAACAAAATATGCTGGACTTCATTTGTAGGGCATGAATAGTAAAATTGAGTAAACAGGTCTTTTGAAAAACATTTGAAAACTGTTGAAGCACTTTTATTAGGATAAAGAGTCAGTGTCAAGTTAAGTAATCACTTGGTATCTTTCCTTCATCTTTATTTCACATTTTTTTTTCTTTGCTTCCACCTAAGAAAAGCCACATGTAATAATCGCACTTTAGATTTCTTCATAATAAGGATGACTTTTTAAATTTTCTAAGTTATAATTGGAGTACCCTCCAAATAGCAGTTTATGATGATATGAAGACCCTTTTCCTATAAGACTAAGTAAAGAGTGCATATATTATTCAGAGATTTTATGATATAATTAAGCTTTCTTGTGGGTATGGATTCTTAAATGACATGTTTATGCTCATAGTTGCATGCTTGAAAGGGAGGAAGGAGGCCACAGGGTTATGATTCATATTTTTCTACTACTAGCAAATTAAGTTGAAACCAATTATTGTAAGTAACCAATTGTTATACAATTTTTTTGTTTATATAAAGTTTTAAAAAGATATTATGGTGTTTATTTGTTAAAAAAAGAATTCATTTCAGGTAATGAATTATGTGGCATAGTACTTAAAGTATTTCAATAAGACTACTGTAAAGATTTGTATTCAATTTTTATCAAAACTCATGTAATAACAAATGAACTTGCATTTTTAAGATTAATTAAAGCAGTATACACATAACCATAGAACCTGAGGTTTTATGTTTTATTTTTAAGAAATGAAGATATGATTTGGTAGAAATTGAAAATATGCTTATAAGATCTTTGACATATATTAGTTTGAGTCAGTTAAATTTAATTGTATAAAATGTGTTGAAAATCTATTTTCATTCTAGGACATCTACAAATTCATCTGTCAAAATTATACATTTTTTAAAGTCAAATCAACATAAAATATGATTTCAATTTTATACTACAGTGATATAAACACTTAATTTTCTGTAAATTTTTATTTTCTTAATCTTAGGAATAGAAAATAGATTTCTACATGCGTTGAAAATAACTGTAAAAAAGTTCAATTTTATATACAACAGGCATAACAGGGGAAAATAAGATAATCAGGTTCAATGTAATATGAAACCCTAGTTAGTCTTGTTTATATTTCCGCCTTCAAGAAAATATAAAGAAGGGGTTTTGTATGGTCTATAGGGGAAGAAAAACAAATTATTTTCAAGAAATTGGTCGCATGAATTTAGCACGGAAAACATAAATTTGACCTTTAATTTGCAAATCAAAATGGTTCTATCACATGCCATCCATAACCTCTAAAAAAAATTGTCTTTATGAATATCAAATGAACAAATACAAAATCATGTGTTTTACTACATGTAAATGAGGCTGTAAAAAGTGTATTGTGTGTTATAATATTATTTTTGATGTATTAAATAATATATAGATATATATACAATTTCATTGTTTGTAAATTGATGTTGAATTGATACTTTTAAAGCATTTATACAACTCTTGATTTTTATTAAAATTTGTTTTTACTTATTTATTTTTTTAATATGAAGATTTTGTCATGCCACTAATGCTTATGTATCTAGCTGTATTAGAAGAAATATTTAATGTTTGCCTTTTTGATTTGATTGAAGCATTACATCCACATGTACACTGCAAGTGAAACGAATATATGAGAAAATGAAGTGAAATTGACTAGTTTAACTGCTTTTTTTTTCAATAAATAAATAAATTTAAAAAAGACAGCATCTGTCAGCATAAATTCAAGATTTTTTTTACACTTGTTAATTATTGGCAAATGAAGATTTTTCTTCTGTTAATATTAAATACTGCTACGATTGATTTGAGGAAACATTTTAAACTGAATTAGCAAGAAAATCACTTATTTACATGTAGAAGTATTTATTTTAGATTGTCTTTTGATTTTGAAAGGACACTGATATCTATTGTTAACTTACAAATATATACTTAACTGCATCACAAAAACAGTAATAGTACATATACTGCCCCTATGACTTACAGTTATAACTTTTTTTGAGGAGTAAATTACTGCTGGATTTCAGTTAAAATTCAAAAATATGAATTTTACATTCAAAAATATGAATTTTACATTAAAAAATATGAATTTTACATGAATGGTACTTATAGAACAAATATATCATAATATTTTAGTAAAAGTAGGTTGAATTCTAGTGACGTTATATTTTTGTACATTAAGATAAATGTTGGGTAGTATTTGACTTTTTCAGTGTTTCTGTACTTAGTATTTGATTGTCTTGAATCTGTTAAAGAATAAATAATTGATAAAGGGAGATAATAAATTTAAAGTGAAAAAAATAATTAATGTTTGAGGGACTGAAGAATATTTTTATACATTGTGGTCCTGCTTTTAAATATTATCAAACAAAATAAGTGTTTTCATCTACACTACTTTTAAACTGTCAAAGATGGTCAAATCTATGATGCAAGTTTTCAAATGCAACATGAATAGAGCACATGGTATGTTCATATATTTATATATTTGTAAATAGAAAAATATCCATGACATTTAAAACCCACATTTTCTATTGTGCTTAAGATATGTGCCATATGATATAATTGTTTGTTGGAAGATCACAGTTTGCATATTTAATATCAACCTTCACAGTATAATATTTTTATCATCTTATGCATTTTTTGTGTACATTAACATCACAAAATATCACCAGTGGTTGTATAAATTGAAATGGTTGTTTTAACACATATTTATTTATATTTTGATAAAGCTGCAAGAAAAGGCAGCAGTGACCAGTATTTTTACAAGTAAATCCAATATGTTATGAGTAATGTACAAGACACATTTACTTTCATTCTTTTTTCTTAACAATGTATAAGTTTGTGATACATGTATGGAGATCTTTACTTTTCCTATTACAAGGAGAGGGCAATCTTTCCAGACCGGACATCCTGATATGTTAGAGGTGCTTTTGTTGGAAATGGAAACAATAAGTTTTAAAAGAGTCTCTTCAACTCTGTTTTTTAAAGAGCAATATTTTAGGGGCTTTCTCTATGTCGAAAGTAAATTTTATACCCACATAAAGTTCTCTGTAATAAATTAGAAGTGATTTGATATGGGTATATAACTAAAGAAATTATAAAGAAAATCTTAAGAATCTCAAGGAAAATGTCTTACTTCAATTATTGTTTGATGATTATTGACCTAGATACTAAATATTAAGTAGGTCACCATGAATCTGTTGATATGGTTCATTAATTTTGATATAAATTTTTCATTTGTCTGTATAGTTTTCAAGTAATATGATGATTATGTTTTGACTATAAACCAAATAAATGGAAACAGTGAAATAAAAAATAATTTCAATCTGACATAATTTGAGCCTAAGAGAAGACAACCCTGCAATACAAAATGACCAGTCTCTTATATAATACATTGTTCATATATTGAAGGTAATTTCCTTTATAAACAAATATTACAACTCATTGTATTTCAAAATAGTTCATTATTCGATTCATAAAAATGATATTTCAAGATATTGACTATGAATACACCCCTTCTTTCAGATAAAAAAAAAGTTTACAAACTGGACAACATATTAAATGGAATTTTATTGTTACATTTATTAAAATTAAATGCTACATTTTGTCTTTAAAATCTTTCAGACATTTTTTCTGATAGAACTTTTATGGGATGTTAAAACTTAAGATTGAAAAGGCATAGAACTTTTATGGGATGACAAAACTGAAGATTGAAAAGGAATATCCAGTAAAATTACTTTATTTTTATCAAGCTTTTTATCACTTTTGCTTTTATGTATATGAATTGTCAACAATCATTAATTTGTACAAAATGCAATCCAATTCATATATAGCTTTTCTACAATGTTTTTCTCCTGTTTGTATATACTCTTAGAGAATTTCTCCTTTCATACTAACTTTTTACTGCTTGAATGCTTTTTGTTACGTTATATCATGTTTTTTTGTAAATATTTTTGTTACATTTCCATGGGTATAATAAAACCATATTTTTGTCATAGAACAATATAAGCATTTAATATTGTAGTGAACCAATGTTTGCTTGTTGTGGATTATTTTTTTGTTATATTTGTCCCTTTCTTAAGATTCTATTTCTGATGTGATATATGTTAAATGTAAGTAAATGTGTAAAAATTTATTAAAGCTATATATTAACCAAATTTAGAACATAGAATATCATTAATTAGACCATAGTTTTAGACAAATAAAATGTTTTACGTATGGAAACGATATTATGATTTCAACAGCAGTTAGAATACCGCTAGTATTAGTTGTATAAGTTGTCATCCTCAATAAAGACGGGGTAAATTTTATACAAGGTTACTTGATACCAAAGTATTAAACATTGAAGTCAATGAACCCAAAATACATATACAAAAAGATGACAATACCACCAATAAACAAACATATGTTAGATACTTTTCTACATTGGTTAGAGGTATAGGGGGAGGGTTGAGATCTCACAAACATGTTTAACCCCGCCGCATTTTTGCGCCTGTCCCAAGTCAGGAGCCTCTGGCCTTTGTTAGTCTTGTATTATTTTAATTTTAGTTTCTTGTGTACAATTTGGAAATTAGTATGGCGTTCATTATCACTGAACTAGTATATATTTGTTTAGGGGCCAGCTGAAGGACGCCTCCGGGTGCGGGAATTTCTTGCTACATTGAAGACCTGTTGGTGACCTTCTGCTGTTTTTTTTTTTTTATTTAGTCGGGTTGTTGTCTCTTTGACACATTCCCCATTTCCATTCTCAATTTTATATGTGCACTTGGCTAATCAACAAATTTTACTTTTGCTTACCTGAAAATTTATTGTCAACAAAAAACAATTTTGGAGGGGGCATTCAGTTTTACCCTTGTCCATTCTTCTGTCTGTACGTCCTGAAATTGGTATCTGTTCTTAAACATTAGTTTGCCTTAACCAAATGTTATGAAACTTCTGCACAATGCATTACTACAATCAACAGATCAAGTTTGAATTTGGGTGGGACCACTTTTACTGTTCTAGTGTTATGTCTCTTTACCAATGAAAAAATTACTGAATTTGGGTAGCACCACTATTACTGTTCTAGTGTTATGTCTCTTTACCAATGAAAAAATTACTGAATTTGGGTAGCACCACTTTTACTGTTCTAGTGTTATGTCTCTTTACCAATGAAAAAAATACTGAATTTGGGTAGCACCACTTTTACTGTTCTAGTGTTATGTCGCTTTACCAATGAAAAAATGACTGAATTTGGGTAGCACCACTTTTACTGTTCTAGTGTTATGTTGCTTTACCAATGAAAAAATTACTGAATTTGGGTAGCACCACTTTTACTGTTCTAGTGTTATGTCTCTTTACCAATGAAAAAATTACTGAATTTGGGTAGCACCACTTTTACTGTTCTAGTGTTATGTCTCTTTACCAATGAAAAAATTACTGAATTTGGGTAGCACCACTTTTACTGTTCTAGTGTTATGTCGCTTTACCAATGAAAAAAATTACTGAATTTGGGAAGCACCACTTTTACTGTTCTAGTGTTATGTCGCTTTACCAATGAAAAAAATACTGAATTTGGGTAGCACCACTTTAACTGTTCAAGTGTTATGTCTCTTTACCAATGAAAAAAATACTGAATTTGGGTAGCACCACTTTTACTGTTCTAGTGTTATGTTGCTTAACCAATGAAAAAATTACTGAATTTGGGTAGCACCACTTTTACTGTTCTAGTGTTATGTCTCTTTACCAATGAAAAAAATACTGAATTTGGGTAGCACCACTTTTACTGTTCTAGTGTTATGTCGCTTTACCAATGAAAAAATGACTGAATTTGGGTAGCACCACTTTTACTGTTCTAGTGTTATGTTGCTTTACCAATGAAAAAATTACTGAATTTGGGTAGCACCACTTTTACTGTTCTAGTGTTATGTCTCTTTACCAATGAAAAAATTACTGAATTTGGGTAGCACCACTTTTACTGTTCTAGTGTTATGTCTCTTTACCAATGAAAAAAATACTTAATTTGGGTAGCACCACTTTTACTGTTCTAGTGTTATGTCGCTTTACCAATGAAAAAAATACTGAATTTGGGTAGCACCACTTTTACTGTTCTAGTGTTATGTCGCTTTACCAATGAAAAAATTACTGAATTTGGGTAGCACCACTTTTACTGTTCTAGTGTTATGTCGCTTTACCAATGAAAAAATTACTGAATTTGGGTAGCACCACTTTTACTACTAGTGTTATGTCGCTTTACCAATGAAAAAATTACTGAATTTGGGTAGCACCACTTTTACTGTTCTAGTGTTATGTCGCTTTACCAATGAAAAAAATTACTGAATTTGGGAAGCACCACTTTTACTGTTCTAGTGTTATGTCGCTTTACCAATGAAAAAAATACTGAATTTGGGTAGCACCACTTTAACTGTTCAAGTGTTATGTCTCTTTACCAATGAAAAAAATACTGAATTTGGGTAGCACCACTTTTACTGTTCTAGTGTTATGTTGCTTAACCAATGAAAAAATTACTGAATTTGGGTAGCACCACTTTTACTGTTCTAGTGTTATGTCGCTTTACCAATGAAAAAATTACTGAATTTGGGTAGCACCACTTTTACTGTTCTAGTGTTATGTCGCTTTACCAATGAAAAAAATACTGAATTTGGGTAGCACCACTTTTACTGTTCTAGTGTTATGTCTCTTTACCAATGAAAAAAATACTGAATTTGGGTAGCACCACTTTTACTGTTTTAGTGTTATGTCTTTACCAATGAAAAAATTACTGAATTTGGGTAGCACCACTTTTACTGTTCTAGTGTTATGTCTCTTTACCAATGAAAAAATTACTGAATTTGGGTAGCACCACTTTTACTGTTCTAGTGTTATGTCTCTTTACCAATGAAAAAAATACTGAATTTTTGGTTTCTATTCTCTACCTTCTAACTTTTCTCTAAGTTTGCCTCAACCAAATGCTGTGCATCTTGTACACTTACCACAAAACACATATCAAATTTGAATTTTGGTAGCGTCACTTTTAATGATCTTTAGTTATGCCAATTTACAAATTGAGAATAACTGAAAAAAATTGCTGTTTCCTGTATCAACAATTTGTTAAATTTTGAGATAAGGTCAGTTAAAAGTGAAACACTATCTGAACCATAAAATATGGTCAGAAAGACATGCTACAATCATAACAGTATGTTGTTAAGGACCTATCAACTCAAACTAACCTTTGATTGTTGGTGTATACAGACATATTCAGCACTTTTGGCTATATCAAAGAAGGCAGGAAGACAAGAGTACCGGTAGAGAACCACCAATCTTATACAGGAAAACCACCCACAGTGTCAATACAAAACGCACAAACACTCCTGTCACCACAGGAGATGTTTCTGACTCGGTGTTGACCATCTAGTGATTGCTGAAATGACCACTCAAGCATTGAGACTACTCTTTTCTTTGAGCAATTAACCAAGACATTGAGGTCAAGGGCAGCTTTACTCTGCAAGATGATCATGTACACTTTACAATCAGCCTACACAACAGTCATAGTAAACATGTTACTTGCAGTATCTTGAAAACAATAGGGTACACAATAGTAGAGATAAAAGCCCCTATAGTAGAGATAAAAGCCCCTATCAGTTTAAAAATGCTAAGTTCTTTGGGCACAATTACCTGAATTTATAAAAAGTAAGATTTATAAGAAGAAAACAAAATTTATAGGTAGAAATGTGTTCAATCCCAATTTATATATATTTAGCCTAACTGCAAGTTTTATTTGCAATATCTAATTTAAGTCTAGACTGTTGATTTGTTTATGTCCAGTGGCAAACATTTCATGCATATTAATAGCGTACATAAAAATTGCAATTAATTAGTTTTCTACAGTTAAATTTATTGTATTCTTGTAAATTCTTTTAGAGGAATATACTCCTGTGAAATATTATTAAGGAGGTTTGAAATAATGGTTATATATATTTGGACTACCACAAGAAAATGAAAATTAGTTTATTGAATAAAGAAGTTTTGCCTTCCAGCAGTCCACCTAGGGACACCCCAAAGAGTTGTTACAAGGGAGTGTGGAACTCTCCCTACAGAAGGTACAAGATAAAAACTCCATTCTTATCAGGTATGGTTGCATACTTTTACATCATTCACAGCCAAGCAAATGCACCACTTTGGCAAGTTTTATTACTGGTATAAAGAAGACCTTATCCTATTTCTATTCTCCAGCCATCCTTTGGTAGGACAAAAGATGAAAGAGTAAAATGAGTTTACATCAATAAAAGAGCAATTATAACCAAATTTCTTATTAAACAACATTATGTTATTATAAATCACTTTGTAATAATGGTCAATACTGGTTAGCTAACTTCTTAAAAAGCTAGAAGACCTGGATGCTTCATACTTTGTATATAGATGCCTTATGTTACGAAGTTTCTGTCTGTCATAAGTCCATTGTCCTTGACCTCGTTGTCAAGGTTCAGTGAATACTTGAAAAACAAGTTTAACATTTTTTGTAATGTCAATTTCTTTCTTATTATGAGTAAGAAGATAATTATATGTAGTGTGTGTGTACCTTGCAAGGTCCTCATGCTTGTCAAACAGTTTTCATTTGACCTCGACCTCATTTCATAGAGCAGTGAACAAGGTTAAGTATTTGTGGTAAAGTCCACATATCAGATACTATCAGCAAAAGGTCTAGTAAATTTGGTATATGGATTGATTGTAAGGTGTACTTGTCCAACTGGCAGGTATCATCTGGCCTTGGCCTTATTTTTATGGTTCAGTGGTCAAAGTTCAGTTCTTGAGTTTTGTTCTTTTTTTCTAATACCATATGCAATAGGTCAACTATATTTGGTGTATGGAAATATTTTATGATCTATATGTCGGTCATGAAGGTTTTATTTGACCTTGACCTCATTTTCACGGTTCATTGCTCAGTGTTAAGCTTTTGTGTTTTTGGTCTCTTTTAACTATAAGCAATAGTACAACTATATTTGTTGTAAAGAAGGATTGTAAGATGAATATGTCTGTATGGCAGGTATAATCTGACCTCGTCCTCATTTTCATGTTTCATTGGTCAATTTTAAGTTTTCATGGTTAAGTTCGTTTCTTAGAAACCATAAGCAATAGATCAACTATATTTAACGCATATATTGATTGTAAGGTGTACATGTCTGTCTGGCAGGTATCATTTGACCTTGACCTCATTTTCATGGTTCATTTGTCAATGTTAATTTTTCATGGTTAAGTTTATTAGATATTATAAGCAATAGGTCAACTATATTCAATGCATAGATTGATTCATTGTAAGGTGTACATGTCTGTCTGGCATGGTTCATCTGACCTTGACCTCATTTTTTTTTATCGTGTTAATTTTATTTGTTACTAGTAGAAACTTTATATTTAGGACTATCAACATAAAATCAATGGTTAGTAAAGAAGGCAAGACATTTCAGCATGTGCACTTTCGCGTTAAAATCGGACATGATTGGGCATTCTACAAAAGGACATGTTTTGGCACCATTCGTCAACTAGATATGTTTTGCAGATAGGTGATGTGATATGGACACTTTTGGGGGATGGGCATGTTTCTGAGTGCTAACTATATACTGGTATCCTTGATAACCCAAAAAAGGCATTTAGTAATAAAAACAAGAGTGCACAAGCTGAAATGTCTCGCCTTCTTTACTAATCATTGATGGTCCTAAATACTAAGCTTTATTACAACTGTCACAAAAAGTTAACATCAACCAAGAAAACTGATATTGACAAATGAATCATGAAAATGAGGTTAAGGTCAGATAAACCATGCCAGGCAGACATTTATAGCTTACAATTCTTCCAAACAACAAATATAATTGACCTATTGCTTATGTTTAAGAAAAACAGAGCAAATAACAAAAACTTATAAATATAGTTCAATCACATTTACAATAAAAAAAAGCCAAGTCCATTCAAATTGATGTAAATTTTGTTTTGTTTGACACAAATTGTTGGATGTTAGAATCAATCAAGTAAAACAACTCATTTCAGGTACTTTATTTTCATTGATCAAATCAATTTTGATTTCATCAAATTTCAATATAAAAACCAGATGTGGTATGATTGCCAATGACACAACTCTTCACCACAGACCTGATGATGTAAAAGTTGGAAACTACAGGCCACTGTCCAGCCTTCAATAATGATCAAAACCCACATAAAAATAAGGAGATGTGATATGAATGTCAATAAAACAGCTATTCAGTCCAGCTTTTTTAAATTTTCAAATCAACTCTTAGGCCACACCAATTTGATTCCTTGTTCGACGGACCCGCCCGCACCTATTTTTTTCAAAACAGATTTTTTTTATTTTTATTATATTCCCGCTTCCCGCATCCGGAAATGAAATCATGTCCATTTCCCGCACCGTTTTTTTGTAAATATTATATAAAGATCTCAACATTTGTTTTTTAAAATCACAGTCTAGCCTTTATATAACGATTTTAAACCTATCAGTACCCCACAACACTGTAAATATCTGCGAGAATATTTGTTTCAGAATGAAACCAATTTATTCCTAGCGGGAGTGCTCCGATATAAATAGAAACACCAGTACAGAACAAAACGTTGGTTTCTTTCCCCCTAACTTATATTCCCTATAAAAAAAATGTTCGTTGTTAAAATAAAGAAAAAATAAAGTACAAAGAACTTCTGAAGGATTTGCCTTTAACTGCAATTATAATGTATGGTGACGGTCATACCCGCTGCAGGTTTGTGCACCTGTCCTGGTTGATTCAGAGTCCAAAAATCCGTAGAACAAGAAATTAAATTGGTGTGGCCTTATGGGGTTTGGACCAGTTGTGAGTTTGAATAAAAATTGGTCAACTAAAAGAAAGGCTTAAGCTATATGAGAAACAAGAATTTATACCAGATCCGCTTTATTCATTGGAATAAATATTTCTTACAGTTTTATATGTACAGCTTTGTAAATATTGTTTATATAAAAATAATCAGTGATAAGTGAAGTCATGTGTTATCAAACTTGAATCCCTTCTTTTGTAAATCTGCTTTGGCTTCCTCTATTTGCTGAAAAAAAGATAAAAAAATCTTTATAAATTTGATATTGGTATTACTTATAAAACTTGTCCAAGTGATTAATTCTCTATCTATTTCAGTTCAGATTTAGATTTATATTGACTCAATTTCAGTTTGTCAAATGTATATCAATAGAAACTGTTCAACAATTGTAAAGTAAACAAGATTAATGTAGAATTTTTCTTCTTCATTATTTCAACAATTGTAAAGTAAACAAGATTATGGTAGAATTTTATTTCAACAATTGTCTCAGCGGAATATATATATTGACCTAAAATATGTTTCGATTTTTGGGCTCATGAAAAAGTTTAATGAAATCAAATTTTGCAAAAAAGTGTATAGTTCAGAAAGTTTGTAGGGTTATAAACTAGAAATGAATTATTCATTAAAAAATAAGGACTTTGTTGTGATAAGAATGACAAAAGCTAAAAATAAATATACTTAGGTTAAACCTTTGATTATAAACTATCATTTTGTCAATTATAATGTCAAGCAGACAATGGATATTTGCCAATAACCAACTTGATTATAGTCTAGTTCCATACCAGACTAAATCAGCTGCTGCCTTTGCAAACCATTTTTTATATAGGTATTTTCAACAATTTTGATAGGTTTGTTTAATATTTTGTAGCAATATACAATGAATGAATTTTTTTATTTGCAAAAGCATATAGAACATGCTATGGCAATACATAATATACATAATGTGACAAAAGTCTGGTAACAGAGAACAATACAATAATAACATACATAATGTAGCTAACCAATAATATCAGATCTAGCTTTCCATGCACTCTTTAAATAGTTACAGAGCTTAATTGTAAGAGATCTAAAATTAGCTTTCAACAAACAAGATAGTTTAAAAATAGTAGGCCATGAACAATAATAGCGTGGCAAAAACAATATTCTAATTGCCCTGTATGCTGGACATACCAATACAAAATGAAATTCGTTCTCAACACATTGCATATTACAACATACACAAAGACGCATTTCTCTTGGTTATATCAGAGAAGCGACCAACTTCAACATTTAAAAGTTTCAATGTACCACTTCGTAGTTTTGTAAGAATGTTACTATTATTAATATAGCCAAAATAATTTTCAAGACAAAAATCAAACTTTATGCTACTATACACACTTAATTTCTCACGGTCACATATATCTGCTGACCATTTTTGTAGATATTGGTCTTTAATGCGTGTCTTTATAACATCAAACGATATATCAATATTATTCTGATCAATCCAAATATGATTCATTCCAAGACTAAATAAAAAATCACGCACATTAGATGCCCAATTAATTTTACCATGATTTGCATCGTCATATAAAATTTTATATACATCATATACAAAAGCTGGTTTATATGTAACAATACGTAACCAATATTTTAAGATTAATTGTTTTCTCAAAACATACATAGGTAGATGACCAAGTTCGCCACAAAGAAAACTAATAGGAGCATGTTTACCTAATTTTAAAACAAACCTACAAAAATGATTATGAATAATCTCTATGTCGTTGGCACGGTGAAAACCCCATATTTCGGAAGAATAGTTCAGTACCGATCCAACCATACTGTCATAAAGAAGACATTGTTAATGACATATGTAAGGAACCATGAATGAGAATTATGAAGTTATAAATCATTCAAGCATGGACTTTTCTGATATATTGTGACCTTACCGTTTGAAGTTCCTTTGATGCTTCTTCACAGTTATTAAATATGGCCACTCTATATATGATAACACCCAAAGAATATATCTACAAAAAAAGTACATGGATACCTTATTAGATAGTTTATCACAGATGAATGGCAGTTTAACCTAAAGAGGCAAACTGATTGCATTTTCAGAGCAGAACATGTTATTTCTACTGTGAAAGCTGGTTAAACTTAAACCTAATCCTTCATAAACCTGATAAAACTGAACAAAATCTTGGGTATAGAAGATGTTCCTTTTACACAGGTTTCACTGTATATGAATATAAATCATGCTTTGTACAAGACTGACAGGCTGAGCAGGATTTTTTAATGCTCAAGATTACAAGATAACAGTTTGCAGGAAGACACCTTATTCTACAGGACAAAATATTCTGACTACCAGCTGACCAGTCTTTGCTTTTGCTTCTTAATTAATGCTTAGCAAAGTAGCAGCACATACCAATTTTTAAGTTTTTGGTTTGACCTGACTCAGTAGGACATCAAACCCTCTTGCTCATGCAAATTTTTGCACACGAGGTGAGCACCCTACCACAAGATCAACAAGGTGCACTTACAAAGCTAAAACCAATAATCATGATTTCTATTTATAATTCAATATTTATCAGTTGAACTTTTGAAATTCAAATTGCCATTAATCTGAAGTGTTTCTTTTATTTCTAATTTTTACAATGTCTGTTTGTCTTAAACAATCTACAAATGTACTTACTGCAAATAAGACTAGAACAATCAATGGCAACTACAAAAGATAAAAATAATTTTAACTTTGTCTATATGATACTAATATTTAAAGATCATGATAAGTATTTCAAATAAAAATTTGTAAGGGTTCCGCGGAACACAGTGTCTCGCCTACTTTTGCTGTAAATCACAGGCTCAACAAAAATGAGGAAAAAAATCAATAGAAATATTCCTCTTGATACTATTTTATGATTGGAAGAAGCTTCTGTCCATGTTTGGTAAAAATCTAGGATAGTTAATGAATTTAATAAATGTTTTGAAAAATTTAAGTGCAGACTGTATGTAATGTTTACTGGAAGAAAATCTAAGGCCATTCAAAAGTAAAATACAGAAAAAATGGAGTTATCTTTTTACAAAATTTACTTCTGGATACTATCTTATGATCATAAATAAGCTTCTGTCCAAGTTTGGCACAAATCTAGGATAGTTTAAGAAAGTTATTAAAATTTTAAAAACTTTAACCACAGAGTGAATGTAATGTTTCCCCGCAGAAAAACTAAGTCTATTTAAAAGTAAAATATGGAAAAAATGGAATTTTATTTTTACAAAATTTACTTCTGGATACTATCTTATGATCATAAACAAGCTTCTGTCCAAGTCTGGTAGAAATCCAGTATAGTTTAAGAAAGTTATTAAAATTTGAAAAACTTTAACCACAGAGTGAATATTTGTGGACACTGCCGATGACGACGACACAGACGAAGACGGAATGTAGGATCGCTTAGTCTCGCTTTTTCGACTAATGTCGAAGGCTCGACAAGAATACTACGGTATTACAACTTTGCATTTTCATCTAAAATTGCCAAACCATTTTAAAATTATGACAACATAGCAGAACTTCTTTAAATATTTCCCATTGCTATAGTATAATAAATTAGAAGTGTGTATATTACCTCATTATAATACTAATCTTATGTTGGTGTTTTTTTCAAGAAATTTACAAAAAGTCTAGTTATTAATGTTAACATTTTAATGATTACAGCATGGTCTTTATGTGATCATGTGAGAAATTATGGCACAAAATCTTTACAGCAAACAGCAAAGTCAGTAATACATTTGTTTAAAGTGGTGACTACATTGTACATGTATTAGTTGACATTTTTTTTACCCTAGGTATATAGATTAATTTCCAACTTACTTTTTTTTTTAAAGTAAATCAACAGAAAAATCCATTTTTATTTAAGGCAAATTCACCAATTCACGTATTATATATATTACAAACTCTGCTTATATCTTACTACATTAGCCCAGTGTTTTCCCTAGGCTATTCATGCATTGCGGTACCGCTACGCATAAAATTTCGGCCGCCATGCTTTTATCATACCCGCTATGCATCCCGCTATGTGTGAAATTTTTATTAGCTTATAATATGAAGTGACAATTGGCAACTCTACAGGTGTTTCAAACTCAATGGCCTGATAATTGATCATAATTAGATGCAACGCTCTGATTTTACAACCACATTGATTAGATAGAACAACATTCAAGACTTTGATTGCATAATAGAAATCGGTAGTTCAAATTCTTTTAATGATAAATATTATATCCTGATACAGCTTCCAAATATCCTTCCGTGAAAAATAAAAAGTAAACCTTTTGCAGTATAAATTTTACGTTTTGAAATCATATGTTTGACATCGAACTATTTATATCAAATTTCACAGTTGATTAGTTGGAACAAAGAATACACATCATTGGGTTGAAACATGATGTAACTTTGACCTCCGTAACAGAGTTCAAAAAAATATGGGTCACTGAATAAAGATCGTTTTTGTTTTGATGTCAAAAATTATTTTATTTTTCAAACTGATCTTTCAAACTAGTTTTAATCCAGAAGAAAGTAAAAACATTGCTTGACTGTACCTTAAGTTGAATATCTATCTCCAAATTAAATTAATTAAAGCTGTAATCCATGATCACAAATTGAATGCTTTGTTTACATTTGTTAAAAGCCATGTGCTTTTTGGCGGGAAAATTCGGGAAACCCCTTATTTACAGGAAACAATAAAATTTCATTGTTATTTATAGACAGTAGGAATTTCATTTTGGAAATCATTTTGATTAACTGCTAATATTTATTCATGACAAAATAATAACTTATTGGGGTGAAACTGATAATACTTTTTTTTTTTTATTAAAATACATGTAGTATGGAAAGGGGGGCTGTTTTTTTTTGTTTTTTTTTTTATTTCAATAATATTACAAATATATAAAGTTCACCAGTCTGAAAATACATGGTTAAATGGATTTTAATTCTGAAAAACTCATGTATATTTAATTACTTTATTATTTCCATCATAATCAGAAACAAGATACATGTATAAGGTATTTTAAACATATATTTTTGGCTTTTATATAAGAACATTCCAGACTATAAATATGCATGTACCTGTAGTTAAAACAAACCTAGTGGAGCCTAAAAGATCTAAAGGGCTCTTGAAAAAACTTTTGGATCCAGACTGGCCTTGAGAGAAAATATTAAGTATTGTTCCTGACTGTATTGCAGATCTATGTGAAGTTTTAATGCACATCTCATTTCACTCTGAGACTTCTATGTGTTTTCATATATATAGTAGTTTCAGTTTCACTAGTGTAATAAAAATAATTCTACAAAACAACGACGCTCTCCGCGTTACAAATTCTTCTGAGACCCACCATGCATCAAGAATTTTCTAGGGAAGACACTGTAATAAATAAATAAGCCTAGGCTCTTTTAAAAAAAAATAAAACTGCCAGTCTATAATGTTTGTGAACTTACTGGTATAATAAATAATGATTTAAATGAACTAGATGACTGAACATGAACATATTCCAATACCACTGCTAACCACACACTGAGGAAGGCACCAACACCAAACAACCATTGAAACAACTTTGGTATCTGGAAATAAAAACAGTAAATTTATAGTGTGACAGATAGGTGCTTCCTGCCATTGATGTACTAATATTCTCTTCAGGTAACTTAAGTGTTGAGCTAACTATTGGAAACATGCTGGCTTCCTCAGTTATTTATTAATATAACAAAACAGTGGCGTAGCCAGGGTTGAATTGATGTAGATGTTTTGCCGAGCGGGGCAAGGCGAAAAATATTTTGGACCTTTTTATGCAGAAATTTATTTTTATTAAAGCACATGTACTTCCCAGAATCTGACCCTATAGTTAAATTTTTTTTTAAATTCAAAATTAAATACCCACGGGCACCAGTTCATATATTTATATTGTTAACCAAATTTTATTGTTTCATCGAAACTACCATCATTCAATTCATAAACATTTGATGTAAAGTTTCCCACCCAATCTCATATTTGACATATGAAAAAACGGATCCCATTACAGAGGCACTTCTGTATAATTTAGGAACTTCGGAATATAGAAACTGAAGTGCCTTCTCTTTCCAGGAAATTGAGTCTACAACCTTGGTTTTTTTTTTTTTATTACTGAGCTAAAAGCGTTGGAAACATACCGGACATCTGATCGTCCGGTCTTGTTACATTGTAGCACTCTCATGTGTACAATTCTCGTCAGATTAAGTGAAAATCATATCATGAGCAATGTCTTTGACAATTTGGAAAATAAGTCGTAATCAAATATTTTTAACCAGTTATGACCCTTTGAAATATAAATTGTAATGAAAATCACAATTCATTTCCGGTGATGCATTTATTTCTCTTAAGATATTGAAAATAAACAAGATAAAAAAAAAAGGGATTCTCTTGTTCCTTGCCCTTTGATAAATAATATATATGACATGTAATTGTGCATGGCAAGGAACATTGGATCTTTGTTCTTTACTGATTGAATATAAAATTAATATTTGAACCCAGATAGAAACGGGAATTCATAAGCCTAGGACTTATCACCATCTACTACAAATTGATTTTTTTATCACGTCGTTACCATGTCGCAAGAAACGATATCAGGATATGGTGTTTTAATTGTCAGTTGCTAAAGTTAAATGAGAAGCCATCTCTTCACTAGGTTCAATTTCAGATGAAACATGTCCACGGGTCTGCGTATCAGTCCTCTCCGCTTGCCTTATCCGATGACTTTTTTTTACGAACAAAAGCTAACTTGAAACACTATTCTGCGATTCAACTATCTTGTTTACCATATTTACATCCATGACATAAACTAAATTATCCTAAATGAAAGACCAGGCATGCTGTTTCGAAAATGACTGGACGTTATCCCCATATCCTCAGCCTTGTTACATTTGGACACTTCAGAGTTAAACTGCCTTACTGCTGCTAATTTTTTTTAAAAATATTTTCAAAATGATGTGGATGCTTGAGCATCTGAGCATACATGCAAGCTACGCCACTGCAAAATGTTAATTTTTCAATTTCTGTTGAAGACTATGCCTATGGTTATTTTAGCTGTTAAGTTTAACTTTAAACTTTAATAACACCTTACAATAACTTATTTGAAACATATGCTATCACCTTTAATTTACTACATGTACCAATAGAACATTTTGAAAATATGATGAAACATCTAATTCATGCGCATGGTGCAAAACTTCCCAAACAGATATTAAATCTATGGAACCAACATGACCAAGAGCAAATTAAATCTCACATTTGCATAAAATATATTTACCATTTTGTTTCACATGCACTATTTTATCATCAACTTATACCTGTAAAAAAGAATTAAAATATATTCAGCAGAGTTATCACCTGCCCTTTGTCAAAATATAAGTTTGAGTTGGATAATGTTGTAACTGTACATTTTAATATTGGTTTGAATGTTAAAATGTATCAATAAAGATTTATGATTTTAGTACTGGGTACCTGAATAACGAAGAATTACATTGTATATTTTAGTGGTGTTCCGATGATCGGAATAAGTCGAAAATCAGTTGGTTGGGCCTTGCGATGTCGATAATCGATTGGGATTTCACTCAATGAATATATAAAACTCTGCAATGATATGGAATAAAATTTGACATACATGTACAATGTGACTAAATGCATGATTTCATTTAAAAACAAAGGGCAAGGTTTAATGATGCGATTATAACCGATAGTCAGCTGGTTACTGTCAACTGATAGTATAGATAATCGGTTGATAATTTCAACAGATTATCCAACACTAGGCTATAATCCAAATATACACATTATCGCTATTTGTCCGCCATTACTAGATATCACACAGGTTCCCGTAAAAATTTTGACATCATAAATCAAATATCTGACGCCACAATGGAAAAGTGATTGTTGTATGCGTCAAAAGGTCAAGCGGTCGGGTCAGCCGGCTGAGTAGGCTAATAGCGATAAGGTGTATAGTATGGATTATACGCTTGCCAAAACATGATTACAAATTTGTTAAACACAAAACCATAAAAATTAGGTGCGAAAGTGTTTGGGCGAGAACTGGCCTGGATTTGTTCCAGGGCCAAAGCTTATCTGGAAAAACATCATTTGGACGTCTGAGCAATCTTAGACTACCGGCCAGCAAGCAGCAAAATATCAGTCATCACTATAAATCAGAAGGAAATACCACTCCCGAAAAGTTAAATGTGTCAATCTTTTTCTAATGTATTAGCCCGATCAAAGAAAGATGATTTATCAGTTACATGGAAATGATTGCTTGCTAGGGAGAAATCCTGACTCTAAGACTCACACGTTTCACATTTCGTCAGCTGTAATTTTTACATTAATTGTTTTCAACCTTTAAATTGAAGAGTATTGGGTTGTACTTTTCATCAACATATCAACATTTAGGACGGATTCATTTAGAACTATTCAAAGTTGATATTGTAAACGGGTATGAACTTAAAGCGTTTTCACAATACAATACAATACAATACAATTAAACATAATATGATATAATACAACATAATATGATATAATGCAATACCAAAACACTACAACACAACATAACAATAAAAGTAAATAAGATACGATATAATATAATAAAAATGTAATTATCTGATAATGGATCATATAGCTAATACTATATAATGCAAAATATTGTGTTTGTATTGCTGCATTGCAATAAAAAGAAATACAACAATACAACAATACAACAATACAATAAAATAAGATACAAATACAATATAATAACAATGTCATTACACGATAATTACAATGTAAAGCAAGTTAATATAATACAATACAATATAATATTCTATTTGCCTTATGTTTGTATTGCTGTATTGCTAATTAATTGCATACAATACAATACAATACAATACAATACAATACAATACAATACAATAGTAACTAAAATGGAAAGGAGACCAAGGGCAAAAGCGCTTAGGGATGTAAGTAAAGTAAGTGTGTTTTATAGCACATAAAATAAATTATGCTTAAAGATTTGTTTTAATATTTTGTCTATGCAAACTGAATATTTGCTAATTGTGATTGTTATGCCCCACCTACGATAGTAAAGGGGCATTATATTTTCTGGTCTTTGCGTCCGTTCGTCCGTCCGTCTGTCCGACCGTCCGTCCGTCCGTTCGTCCGTCTGTCAAGCTTCAGGTTAAAGTTTTTGGTCAAGGTAGTTTTTGACGAAGTAAGTTGAAGTCCAATCGACTTCAAACTTGGTACACATGTTCCCTATGCTATGATCTTTCTAATTTTAATGCCAAATTAGAGATTTTACTCCAATTTCACGGTCCAATGAACTAAGAAAATGATAATGCGAGTGGGGCATTCGTCTACTGAGGACACATTCTTGTTTGGTAATAACCATGGACTTATATTATACATGATCTTGTTCACAGAAATATAGTAAGTAAGTAAGTAAGTAATTAGTTTATTACAGTGTCACAATCTAACATTATACATAATATATTATACATCAGATAAAAACAGCATAAAAATATATTAGATTCCTGCCTTAAAAGACATATGAGACACTTTTACCTCATGCACATTAAAAATGCATACACAATTTAATACATTTTTCAAAAGTAAAATTTAAAAATACAAAACAATTACTTCGTAGATCAACAATTTTTAACTAAAAAGTACAAAAAGGGTAGAATTGATTTAAAAATCTTTAATAATATCAGAGAGTATTATATGTCTCTGATAATATGCAAATAAATAATAATTAAAAATTTAAGTTCTTTAAAAGTTATAAATTTATCTTTCTCCTCTTAAACATCAAATGCAATGTTTTAGCTAACAAAAATTGAATTTCATCACAGCTCATAATATAATTAAATTTCTCTTCTACACTCAAGATTATAAAAACATAGTTTGATAAAAAGGGTGAATTTAAAAGTTTCTCTCTCAAGTCCGAATAAAAATTACAGGTCATTAAAAAATGTTGTTCAGTTTCAATCGTATTTCCATCACAAAACTGACAAATTCTTTCATTTAAAGGTGTAACTGGCTTGGTGTAACGTCCTGTTTCAATGGCGAGTGGCAATGAACCACAACGAAAGTTTGATAAAGTTCTACGATAGTGAGGCCCCTCATGGGGGAGGTCCTAGTAATCACATAATCACCATTTTTTTGCCAATATAATCACATAATCATTAAATATTTGCTTATCTTTATAATCAAATAATCATAAACTAAAAATACAGTCCTAGGTAATCAAATAATTATGAAATATTTGGCTTAATAATAAAATAATCATTAAAAAAACGGCCAAGTAATCACATAATCAAAAACCCCATGAGGGCCTGGATAGTCTCTTAATTTGACGGATTTCACATAACTGCTTGGCTGAAGATTACTTTTATACTGTCTGAACGCCCTAAGTTTATTTCCATTTTCACAGTTTCGATCGTTATGCACATCGCGTAGCCAATTTTCAGCATCCATAGAGTTTAACTTGTCCTTTATAATATTAACTTTTTGTCGGATTATATGTCTCATGTTGTTCCCTATACAGTGCAATGAACTTTCTTGATGTGTAAATGTACTGTCGAACAATATTTTCTTAGATTTGACCTTTTACTTCCGGTGGTTGAAAACGTGAGACCAAAAGCAAGGACATGGACGAATATGCCAGGGATCCATGGTAATTTCTAATTTTAAATCAATCATACTGTGTTCTTTGCCCATATCGAGTAAACTTAAATGATTTAAGCAGAAAACATATATCTCAATGTCACCATTAGCTCTCATTCATACGAAATTTTTGCACCTAAATGAAAGTTGCATAAGCTGAAAATTACTGCGTATTCAAAAGTGTTTCTTAAAAGTGTTTCTTATTTTCTATCTAGTGGAGGTTATAGTTAGATGTATTGAATTGAATGAAAACTAGATTAATCTTTTATGTCATATGATATATGAGAATTTTTCAAAAGTAACCAATATTAGTTTTTTGAAGGTTGTAAATGTATGTATGTATGTTGTACTGGTAAATTCCTCCCAAATCTGAAAAAACCTTCGAAAGCTGTGAGGGTACATTGGAATCCATGAACACTTCATGTCAGGATCAATGGAGATCTGTCACTAACGTATTTACAATGTTCAATATTTACAGCAGATTGATCTCCAGGTCAAAGACGGGAGCAACCATGACTAACTGCCAAGGCCCCCATAGTACCCACTCTAGTTTAAACTCTGGTGTCTGTACCAGAGATGTGTGTGGAAATCACCCTTCTGATAAACGGATATTTTAAGCACCCTGAATGAGAATCGAACTTGGGATCTTCAGCACTGTTACTGTAGCCATCGGTCTTAACCACTTGACCATGAACTGACATACTGTGGATTCATCATTATTCGTTGGATACCAATTTTCGTGGATTTCGTGAGAACAGTTGAACCACGAAATTAAATGTTCAACGAATGACAAATTTTCTCATGGCTTGTAAGCAGACTTCGGCAAAACCACGAAATCAAATATCCACGAACATGTAAGTTTTCCTCAATCCACGAAAATTGGTATCCACAAAAATAAATGAATCCACAGTATTTTGCAAATTATACTATCATTCTACTGTATAGAATTGATTTTTTTTACACAAAGCTCATTACAACTAGTCTTTATTGAACAGCTGCTAAACATAAACATAACAATCTTTTTTAGTCCCTGGAGAATTGTAGATGACTGTGGTGGAGCCTTTTCTATGGGTTGTATTGGTGGAGGTATCTTTCATGGTATTAAAGGAATGAGAAATGCACCAAAGGTAACTTGACTTCAGTAAACCATTCAGTTTTTATACACTAAAAAGTGGTAAATATTTTTTAATGGTAAGTCAATAGATTTTAGTCCTGGTAAGCATTTATGTATTTGCATGATGCATACATGTATATACATGTAGGATAACAGTAATTTATGAAAATATGGACAGTACAACAGACCACACCAACATCATCCCTCATTAAAAGAATTGTTTGGTTTTCTCATTGTACATGTGACATGTCCATATAGGACAGGGCTCACACTACTTCAGAATCATTGGGAGAAGTGACTTCTCTTTTTGAAACTGATAGGGAGAAGTGGTGATATTTGAAAGAGAAGTGCTCATTCATGTGGTGTGCTCCAATGTTTGGATTTTACTACAGTATAAAGGGTCATATGTAAATAATGTTCTTTTTATATTGTTCAATTCATATCTTAGTATACAATTAAAGTAACATTTCAAATTAAAAGTTGTTTAAGTTTTACTAAGGTTCTTGTGAGAAACTACCAACTTAATATTTAATATCTAGCTCTAAAAAAAAAATTGTTTATTTTAAAAAATGTAAAGAAATTATAATATATCAATTACAGTTTAATTCAAAACTATCTTTGTGTATGAAATCCAGTGTTTCTCATCTAAAAATATAAAAGTTATTAAGCTGGGCCATAATATATTGATATTAGTATAATCTGAGACTACTGTGTTATAGTAGTCTCAGAGTTAAGCAACTTTAATCAATAGTTTGAAACAATCCATAAACAAAATATAGGGAATTATATACACCAATCAAATAGATGTAACCAAAAGTCTTTTAGTGTGTGTGGAATACGTAATTTTTCGCTTTGGAACCAATATTCTTCCGTCAGCTGTTCCATCCGTGTGTCCGTAGTAATTGTTGTAAAAGTACAGATTTCGGTCATAGCTGGTCAGGTTCAGATCCATAGAAATCGGTCAATGGCGGACGAATGCAAGAAAATTTACAAAAATAAACGATGTTTGACAAGTTATTTGGAAAGGAACATGACATTTTTAATGCAATAAATGGATTAAACATTTACTGGAGGCAACATTTATCACGTTTAAATGAAGTAACAAACTTATTTTGCCGCCGAAAATTTAGGTTGATGTACGTTTTCAAGTAAGAAGCACTAGAACTTGCAAAAAAGCACAAAGTGATAAAAAGTTGTATTTTTATCAAATAACCTGCTACACGCTGCCAAGACAATGCTTCAACCTCTTTTCTAAAGATAATGAAACGTTTATGTCTGAATTTCTTTGATTATCATTAAAAAATTGATGTTTCATCAACTTGGTAAAAATTTGAGGGTCAGGGAAAGCGAAGTGACTGTCTGGAAAGCGACTTCTTCGCCCAAGTCGCCTGGTAGCGTGAGCCCTGTAGGAGATTGTCTGTTTCTTTCCCCCATCTAGTCATACTGAAGACTTGAAAATTGTATTTTTCTACTTTTCCTCCGCAGCAGTGAGGACTATGAGCAAAGACTGATCAGCTTGGAATAGGAATAATAGTTTAGTACAAATCAGGCATGGGTTAATGACCATATCACTCAAACATATTCTTGTCTAGATACATGTAAAATCAGCGCCTAACTACAATATTAATGAACTACACCTTGTCTGAATAGCCTGACATAGTACATGATGAGCTTCATTATTTTACATATACAATGTACATGTATGTTATATGATTAGAAAATTTATATACAAAAAAGTAACATTGAACTGAAGTCTATCATTGACATTAAATGGTATATTCTTGTCAAAGATGTTAAAATGTAACATTCAGACATGTATAATTGCAGTATATTTTTTGTGTGCAGATACTGGTAATTGTTTAATTTGAAAAATAATATATACATGTAGTTTGATTAATACAGACTCGGCCATTTTGTCAGTAATAATTTTCTTTTTATTTCCATTGCATTTAAAATGCTATCTTGTGTAATTTTAGGGAACATACAGACGCTTAGCTGGAAGTTTTTTAACATTAAGACAAAGAGCTCCAATTACTGGAGGTAAGAGATTTATTTCTTTTAAAAAATTCTAAAAGAAAGAATGGTTAACACATTTCAACTTTTTGTGTTACATGAACTATTAACTTTCCATCTTTTCAAACGGACAACTCCTGTTCAATTCTCATTGAAATACAAAAAGATAATATGGGGTAGGTATCCAGAAGACAAAAATCCCACAGATTGATCAGATTGAATTCTATAATTAGAAAGATGGTATTTTTTGTTTAAATCGTATATTTAAAAAAATGTTAAAATTGTATGTCACTTTTTTCAGGATCTATGAATATGACCTTACTAAAATTTGGTATTGAGCCTCATGTGAGCAAGCATGTTATATTGATGGATGTGTTTTCACATCTACAGCTTTATATCAAATTCCTGTTGAATGAATACTTAAAGTGAGTTATTGATAGTAAGATTCAACTTGCTTTGAAGTACCATTGTAAGATTTTTTCAAACAGGCACATCTTGATTAATAATTAATCATACAATTTTTATTTCAGGAAATTTTGCTGTGTGGGGTGGTTTATTCTCTGCCATTGACTGCTCTTTAGTATACATCAGGAAAAAGGAAGATCCCTGGAATTCCATAACAAGTGGTGCCTTAACAGGGGCAATATTATCAGTTAGACGTAAGTTCCTATCATGAGAAAATATTTTCACATAATCTTCTATGCTCACTATTTCCCTACTCCCAAACACCTGGTTAATTCACTGTTTTCATCCCTGAATTCAAGGAGCATATTGTGAGGGTTCTCCCAGATTTCTTTAGAAATTTGTTTAAGATTATTGTGAAACTACATATATCCCAATGCTGCATAACAATCCTAAATTAATTGCCATTGTCCAATTGATATTTACTGATCTTCAGGTAAGGAATATCTAATGTAATGAACGATTGCATCTTCTGTCTTATGTTCTATGTTTTCAGTAACTGCTAACATCAACATGATCAATACACTATTTTAAACAAACACTTTTAACTTGACTTACTAAATATAAAAAATAAGAATTCTTATGAATTATATGAGACAGATCTGGACCTAAATGCCATTCCAGAAAAAAAATGTAGAGGAGGGCAATTAATGTCTTGAATATTCCTTAGCTCACCTTCACCTTTAAAACAAATTTTAAGGACATAAACATTTTTTTAATGAATGTTGAATTTGTATTTTCAGATGGAGCTGGAGCAATGTTAGGATCTGCAGTTGTTGGTATGTAAACTTTAGTTGATTGGATCTATTTGACAAGAGGTGTCTATTGTTTTAAATTTTCTCTTCTGCAGCACATTTGTAGATGTCAGATTTGTCCATGTAAAAATCTTTTAAAAAAGGAAATCTTTCATTATTATTTTTTATCACCTGGAAAATCAATGTTATTCTTTTGCCAAATTTCATGTATCAGGAATATAACTATGTCATGTCAACTTCTATTTTGTGAACTAGCTAGAATTAAAAGACACAATATCTACGTCCTGTCTCAACACTTCAAAGTACATCCCTCAGTCTCATGGATTGGTACTAGTTAAAGTAAACTGAGCCAAAAAAGTTTAGCAACACTTTTTTATGCCCCACCTACGATAGTAGAGGGGCATTATGTTTTCTGGTCTGTGCCTCCGTTCGTCCGTCTGTGCTTTCGTGTGTCCGTTCGCTTCAGGTTAAAGTTTTTGGTCAGGTAGTTTTAAAGAAGTTGAAGTCCAATCAACTTGAAACTTAGTACACATGTTTCCTATGATATGATCTTTCTAATTTTAATTCAAAATTAAAGTTTTGACCCCAATTTTACGGTCTACTGAACATAGAAAATGATAGTGCAAGTGGGGCATCTGTGTACTATGGACACATTCTTGTTTTAATTTTGTTTTTTTGTTGTTTCTGGAAAAAAAATATTTAAACATGTCCGGCGCTCCATACAAAGAAAATCCTAATGAATGTGAGTGATAAACATTCATGTTGCTTCTGACATGTCATAATTCCACTTTGTTATGATTTTGTAATAAAATAAGATTTCACTTTTTTGAATCAGTATATAAAACGAAATGATTTTTTGCATCTGTGGCAACAGTCTATGATTATTCACTGTTGCAATAATAATCAAACTAAACATTGATATGTAATTATAGGTGGAGTATTACTAGCTGTGATTGAAGGATTGGGTATTATGTTTACACGGTATTCAGCAGAACAATTTAATGCAGGTAAGGTCCTATACTGTTGAGTTGTTTAGCAAAAATGTCTTGTTTTTCTTTTCTGGAAGGGTTCTGGAGTTGGAATTTGTCAGTTATGAACACTGTTTGATATTTTAAATAAGTAAATTAAGTTCATTTATATCTGCTGTCATTACTGAACCAAATAGAGAGGATGATTTTTTTTCCGTTATTTAAAAAAATATATATATACTCTAGTTATTTACCTTCTTCAAAAGAACATTTATAAATTTGTTGGACTTGAGATTAAAGACAATTACACTTTTAAAAAGTATATGAACAAGTTTTCAAATAAATTAATGATTTACACAGTTTATTTTTATTTGAAAGCAAAATATCCCTAAATCACTACAATAGAAAAAAGAATTGGCAATCTTTTTATTTGTACAAAACATAACATGTTAAACGTAATACATGTAACACATATTAATTTTAAAAACATTTAGGTTATGGTAACAGTTCACAAGGTTAACCAGTACTTATCATGCAGTTGTTTCAAGGTTCATAATGACTTTAAAAAGCTAATACATTTTTAAAATGATATTTTTTCAGGGTAGAAAATGAAAATTTTATTTATTTAATAATTTGGGTACAAGAATATGATTTCAGTCAATTCCTTGTTATAGCTGTAGGTAGAATTAACTAGCTATAAAACAGAAACTTGAAACAGCTGGTTATTTTTACATGTTTTAGTTATTTAGTTTTTTAACTAGTTTAATTTGTCTTTGTGGAAATTTCATAACTACAAAGCAACTTCAACTATCAAATTTGGAATTTAAAATGCTGTCTCTTAAATTTCTCTGATCAGCAATGTAATAAATTGCCACAGCATAGTTAAAGCACTACAATTATACATTTTGTACTTGCAAAGTTAATTGACCCTTTTAGTCTTAATTTTCTCAGTGCATGAAGTACACCGTTTTATTCATCTAAATTGTTATTTCCAAACTGTATCTCTCCTTTTGGCAATTGCATTAAACACTTATTTATATCAATTACAGGTTTCTTTTGTTTTCTAATTTTTCGGAAAGGGGACTTTCTGTTTTTAAAATTTTCCATGGAGTTCTGTATTTTTGTGGTTTTACTTTTTTCAAACCATGAAGATGTTAACAGAGTTTGTTGGTTGAATTCCCTGCCATATATTCATTTACATATGTTCTTGCCTTTAAATTCAAGTTTAACAATTTTACATCCATTCATTCCATTTAGTATTTCAAGAAAATGTAAAATTGTAATTGATATGATATAATGAATGTAGATTATGAGTAAGTCAAAGTTTTATGTAATGAAATTTTAATACCAAGAATTATTTACAAGACAGTTTTATATATGAATTGTACAAAAACTGGCTCAGTTTCGTATTCACCTCTTTTATTTTATAATTTCAGCCAATATGATGCAGGAAGATCCCAACGCCTCAGCTTCAGCAGGTGTTTCCCCCATGTTTGGACAACAACAAAATAGTTACCAATGACAAAAAAAGGATTCATGAATCTCCAGCCATCTTATCATTTGACTTAGTTATTTATTTCATTCTCTGGAGGCTCATGGATAGATTTTGTATACTGGATATTATTTCCATGGGCTTGTTAATACAGATATAATTTTCAGCCTATGTTCTTGTGTTAACACCTTGATATGGACACAATTTTCAGCCTATGTACTTGTGTTAACACATTAATATGGACACTATTTTCAGCCTGTGTACAAATATGTTAACACATAATGTAATGTGTTTTTTTTTAATCGGACATCTGCACGAGTTAAGACAGATGGTGTAACAGACTCAAGTGAATCTGTCTATTGGATTTGTACAACAATAACATTTGTTTATGTCTTTTGAGTAATTGTTTTTGTGATATTTGTAGTTTTATTATATGAGTACTTTGATATACAGTTCTGCTTTAATCAAAGTTTTAGAACTGTATCTATACATAATCATGTTTTTATTTACTTGCCCCATGGAGATATTTTATAAACTTGAAAGATTTCAAAGTTACTGACCTGAAATGTATTTTGTTGTTAAATATTGTTTATGGAATAATTTCTTTTGTCGAAGAAATCACCAAAAAATGTTTGATATAAAATATTAGAGAAATTATGTTGTTATGTTATTATATGCCAAAGAAACCATACCACAATATAGATGCATTAATCACATTCATATGTGTTAAGCCGGAAAGATTAATTTATTGCTATGGTACTTTTAATGGATACAGAATATATCAAAATTGATAGTACAAATGTAGTTCTATGTATTGTAACCCTATCCATGGAAGAGAGATTTTATGTACTGTGAAAGTACTTTAATTCGTGGGTATCAATTTTCGTGGTTTGGGCAATATTTACATATTGTGGGTTTTTAAATTCGTGGATTTTAGTTTTCTTAAAAAAAAATAATTGAAAAATGAAAGCCTTTAGAAACGAAGGTTACAAATAGTCTTGATTGAAGGAAATTGCAAAGTAAACATTGACCTGTGTAAATCTTAATGATAACTCTAATTAATCCAAGATAAAGTGATCAACAGATTAAAGACCACCAACAGTAACATTAACAAATGCTATAAACTTATCTTGAATTGCCAAATTATTCTTATCAAAATCAAGCCCAGCATGAAATTATTATATCCCATATGATCGAGAACTATGAGGATATAAAATATACACTTTATCATACTAGCATATCAATACCAGAAATATGACTTTCATCGATCAAAAATAATATTTTTTATGAGAATTAAAAGATTAAAAGTTGTACAGATAAGGTTATTAAAGATTAAATGGTTATAATCCTGCATGCAGTTGTAGTTCTGTGACTGCTTTTAAAGTATTCTCAGATATGGCATTATTCAATATAATCTCTAGATCATATCATTGGTCAAACCTACCGATGGGGATCTTTCCATTTCTTGATTTGGACCAGGGACTTTCTATACTATATTTATTAGTATAGAAAGTGCCTGTTTGGACAAAGGTTGTTTTATTTCGTTGGACAATTAAATTCGTGGATAAAGTCATCCACGAAAATTGGTACCTCACAAATAAAAGTACTTTCACGGTAGTTTATTGGATACATACACTTTCACTAACCCAAAGGGCAAACAGAATTGCATGTATTTCTAGCACATGTCTGTTTATTTTATTATGCCCATATTACTGTGGATTCATTTATTTTCGTGGATTGAGGAAAACTTGCATTTTCGTGGGTATTTGACTTCATGGTTTTATTAATCACTGCATACATATCCAATAGAAAATGTGTAATTTGTTGATCATTTTAATTCGTGGTTCAACTGTACCCACAAAAACCACAAAAATTGGTATCCAAAGAATAATAATGAATCCACAGTAGCAGAGGGAGCATTAAGTTTTACCCTTGTGCGTGTGTATGTTTAAAATTGAATATGGAAATGGGGAATGTGCCAAAGAGACAACAACCCAACAATAGAGCAGACAACAGCAGAAGGTCACCATTAGGTCTTCAATGCAACGAGAAATTCCCGCACACCCGGAGGTGGCCTTCAGCTGGCCCCTAAACAAATATATACTAGTTCAGTGATAATGAACGCCATACTAAACTTCAAATTGTACACAAGAATCTAAAAGTTAAAAGTTGTACAGTTTGCCTCAAAAAAATATTATGAAACTTATGCACAATACTTATAACCACAAAGAACAGATTAACTTTGGTGGTGTCAAGTTTAGTGTAATACATGTCGAGTTATGTCCCTTAACAAATGGAAAATTGCGGAATTTTTCGTTTCTATTCTCTAACTTAAGTTTGTCTCAACTAAATGATTGAAAACTTGTAAACAATGCTTATTACTACAAAACACAGATCACGTTTGAATTTTAGTGGCATCACTAACTTGTCGGCCTCAACCAAATGTTATTAAACTTGTACACACTTCTTATTTCTACAAAACACAGATCAAGTGTGGACTTAAATGGCATCACTTTTACCTTTCTAGCGTCATGCCCTTTTACAATTGAATAAATTGACAAATTTTGTTTCTAACTGAAGTATGTTATGAATCTTAAAAACAATGCTAATAGCCACAAAACTCAGATCAAATTATGTCTCTTTATAGCGTTATGTGCAAGCTGGGGCATCATCTGTGTCCTAAGAAAATCAGAGAAAATTAGTTAAATACTCTAAAATATATCAAAATTATCTCCCCTTGACCACTGATCCTTTCTTCATGCATTTGAATTATTATTTGATGTTTCTTTAATCACTCTGTAATGTTTGTCATGTTGTAATTAATGTTATGTTCTTAACGGGCCCTTTAATTTGGAAAATAAAAATATTGTATTGTATAGACACATTCCTCATTTATATCTCTTAAAAAATCTTGGTTTTGAGCTGATTGCATTCAATCTTGTCTACAATCGTCCTTAAAAGTGTATTGTTTAATTGTTACCTGGCAACACCAGGCTGTCTCTGGTACCACACAGGGATAACTTCTTTTGTCCTTCATTAAATTTGTCTGAAATTTTTATCCTAAATCTTTTGAACACAGCTGGAACAAGAATGTGTCCTAAGTACAAGAATGCCCCACTCACACTATCATTTTGATGTTCAGTAGACTGTGAAATTGGGGTAAAAACTCTAATTTGGCAATAAAATTAGAAAGATCACATCATAGGGAACATGTGTACTTAGTTTCAAGTTGATTTGACTTCAACTCCATCAAAAACTACCTTGACCAAAAACTTTAACCTGAAGCGGAAGGCATGGACAGACGAACGAATGGACGCACAGACCAGAAAACATAATGCCCCTCTACTACCTTAGGTCGGGCATAAAAATTTAACCCAATTTAGGAAGATTTTACAGTACATTGGGTGTACAATTATCTGAGGTAATTTGGTGGTTTTTCTTTCTTTACCAAAACCTTGACTTTGCTAATTGCCTAGCATCAGGGTTTAAGTAACACCTTTGAAACAAGTTAAGAAAAAATCACTCAAACTTTCACAAATTCTTGTACAACTTGTGAAGGTTTGTACCTGCTGTTTCAATGTGTGGTTTTGGGGGTCTCCCATACCTAAAATAAATCAGGACTGCAATTGCTGCTTATATTATTTATAATCCCACTTGACCTGAAACGCCTTAAAATTTAATTGTGAAAGAGAGTGATCATATACTCTCCTGCTCTTTTGAAAGTAGTAAACTAATTTGATTGAGCCAAATATCTAATAACATAGATATAGGAAGATGTGGTGTGAGTCCCAGTGAGACAACTCTCCATCCAAATAACAATTTAAAAAAAGTAAACCATTATAGGTTAATGTACAGGCTTCAACACGGAGCCTTGGCTCACACCTAACACTATAAAGGGCCCCAAAATTACTAGTGTAAAACCATTTCAACTGGAAAACCAACGATCTAATCTATATAAAAATCGAGAAACGAGAAACACGAATAAATTACATAAACAAATGACAACTACTGTTCATCAGATTCCTGACTTAGGACAGGTGCAAACATTTGCAGAGAGATTAAACGTTTTAAGGGTACCAAACCTTCCCTTTTTCTGAAACAATAGCATAATATCACAACATAGAAAAATGTTCATAGCTTGAGTTATTTCCCTTTTCTGCAAGTTGGAGGTTAACTTGGACAAATCCCTGCATAAATCAACAATATTCAGGCCCGTAGCCAGGAATTTCCAAAGGGGGGTTCGTTTGACTCACAAACTCGACTTTAACAGTCACAATTCGAAAAGAACATTGACTTTAACAGTGCTTATTTGTTTTCAAGGGGGGGTTCGGATGGGGGGGTTCATCCGAACATTGACTTTAACAGTGCTTATTTGTTTTCAAGGGGGGGTTCGGATGGGGGGGTTCATCCGAACCCCCCCTGTTTACGGGTATGAAATTAAAATTGTTATACTGACCACTAGACTTTGAAAAAGAATGTTTAAAATACATTTTATTTGTTTAAACCTTCTATAATTTTTCACTCTTATCAAGTATGGATCTTTTTAACTCAAATTACATCAATGGAAAACTAACCATTGGTTATGTATTACATGTATTAATGGTATTTTAAATGCAACTTAATCTGAATATGGTATTGTGCTCCACAAAATATGTTGTAATTCACTATAATTAGTGTTTAATTTTTATGATTAGGTAGTGTGCATTTCAGATTTTGTCTGTAATACTCATTCCTAAAACATATAAGTTACTGGAAGTTCAAGTTTTATTTTATTTTGTTGCAAAGCAGGTGAGACTTGCACATATTTTTATATTCATGTTTTTATTTCATTTCTGTGTCTTTTGAATTGCTTCCATTTGGACAGCAAGAATTTTAATAATTTATCTGATTGGTTAACTTCCAGTGATGGTTATTTTCTTATATGCAATAAAATGTTATGTGAATTTTTTTCTATAGTACTGGCCAGGATAAAACTTTCCTCATGCCAAGTATTATTTCTTTATTTGAAACAAAGATAAATCTCTGCACAATTTTTTGAAAAGTGCAAATTTAACAAAGACATACCGGTAGGTGATATTCATTGGTGGTATAACACCCTCATGAATACAATTTTTAAATATTTTTGGAAACAAACTTATCCATGAAATATTTGACATTAAGCAAACAACCCCTTAATTTATAGGTCAAGTTCAATTTTCGACATGACAGCATAAAATATTGGACAGCATGTACTGTGAGTAATTGCACACTTGTTTAGCCACCACTTAAGATATAAGTTATTGTGAAAAACAGGAAGTAGAACATCAAAGTACAAAATGTAACGTAAAACCTTGCTTATATGTTATGACAACTAGATGAAGATTTGTTTCATATATCAAAAAAGCTATGATTTTCAGTTGCTGAGTAAATTCTTACAGAAACTATTCATCTCCTGGTTTCAACATTAAAATGTAATTAGAAGTATTGACTGCTTCATCTTTGTAATTTTATAGGGTTGCAAAAATGTTGGATCATGCATAGATCTATTTTTCCTTCGAAGCTTCACATATAATTTACTTTAGTCCATGCTTTTACATTTAAACATAACAACATAGAGAAACACCATATGCTTCACCTTTTCATACTTTTTGGTCAATAGTTCAGAAGTCGAGGCTTGTTTACATTTCTGGGAGTAAACAAATTTTTAGTGCTTTGATATTGAGACACTATAAACCAAATAACCTCTAATGGAAATGAAAAATGCCAATGCTAATACAGCATCCTAAATATCATTGACCAAGCATCAGCTCTTTTTTAACTGACCTTTGTAACTTCAACATGTTAAATAAGTAAATGTATTAAAGTCAATAGATCATGACGGGTGGGGCCAGATAATCTCCATGGAAATTAGATGTGCCAATGCTTATATAACTGCATACCAAATAGCATTAACGTACCACTAGTGGTTCCCATATTCTGACATAACCAATAACTTATACATTGCTGACATTTCTACACAGTCAGAAACATCATTCCTAAGTCTAGCTTTTTAACCAGAAGCAGATTAAAGGGGGGGGAGGGGACAGGGGCCTGGCCCACATTTTTTGGGAAAAAATTTGGTTGCTTATATAGGGAATCACTGGAGTGGGCCCCCTCTTAGGTCAGTCAGTGGGTCTCAATTATGAAAAATTCTGGATCTGCCACTGTTAACAAAAACCTAATACATGTGCATTGTTGACACTTCTGCACAGCAAGAAACAGCATTCAAAAATAAATCTAGATGCCATGCTGTATCTTGTTATTAATATACAGTTGACTCACTCAGTACTTTCAAACAGGTAGGAGTTCAGACTTCTAATTCAAGTTAATGAAGCACTCAAGGTGTAAAGATTGCCTTCATTTCTTATTTCGAACATCAAATTAAACAATTTTAGGCAATATTTTGAATTGAGTTATCTCCCTTTCTTCATAATAGTAATAAAGAACAGATCCTCCTTGTGTATTTTTTGTGAATTTGATATCATGACATGCATCGACAAACCATTTTATTAAAAGTTTATTTGAATACATTTTTACATAAATTGCACATTTGCATACATATTATCTAATGAATGAACACTGCTCTTGGAGACTACAATCAGCCTGCACTATGTTGTTTGTGCTCCTTAACACAAGTAGAGAAGAACAAGCCATCATTGCTTTGTGTGCAATCTTGAAACCAAAAACTAACTAAACCTTCTACCAATGTACATCTTCATTATCTTGCTCCTAGTCAGTCTCATTAGTGTTTGTTTTTCGTCGTTTCTTTCGAAGGATTTTTTGTTGATAGCAAATCCCTGTTTGTGTTTTTACTTTTTCCACAATCTCTTTAGATTTCTGTTTTAAGGAGGCTTGCGGGTATAAGATTTTCAGAAAAAAATGAAACATTTATTTTTATTTCAAATTTTATTAATTACCTTTAGTAGTTGTTACTTTATCATATGGTACAAAAATCATTCCAAAAATCAATTCGTGTTGGCCCCAGGTGACTTTTAAAATGTAAATATCATTGAAAAAGCTCCAAATTATCTCCCTTTGGTGCAAAAATGCCATTTTTTGGCATTAAAATTGAAATATCTTTTTTAACTCATCGGTGACCTATATTTTTTATTGTTGTTTTCGAATAAGCTATACATAAACTAAATAATTGTAAAATTTTAGCGATTTCTGTAATTTAGTTCTTTTTTTATTTCGATATTATTTTTTTTCTCCTATCAGTTCAACAGAAAATAAATACTTTTACAAAAATGTATGCTTTTTTCGATGACAGATTGTAAGCGTAAATGGATGGTGACCCCATGTTTTTATTTCATTTTTCTATTAAGTATAAGATAAAGTTCATTTGTAAAAAAATATAGTGAAATCCTATATTAAATAAAAAAAGTGATTTAGACCCGCGAGCCCCCTTAAGTATTGACAAATAAAATAGACACCTGTCTATTTTTTCAAGACCTAATTTTACCTTGGATGTCGTTTAAGTTATCTTACTTTTGTGTCATTGAGGTGTTCTCTTTTTATTTATTCTTTGTAGTCTTTAAGTATCACTATTAAAACTCTCATATTCACAACTGGTAACACTCATTAAGTAGACATGCTTTCAGCTGTTGACTTTTGCAAGATTTCTTTTTTATTTTGTCAACCACTAATATTTGATTTTCTTTGATTCTCCTTCTGAGAACAGCCTATACCTTGACAAGGCAAGTCAGAGAGTTTTATAAATGAAGAAACCTCCTTCTGAGAACAGCCTATACCTTGACAAGGCAAGTCAGAGAGTTTTATAAATGAAGAAACATCCTTCTGAGAACAGCCTATACCTTGACAAGGCAAGTCAGAGTTATATAAATGAAGAAACCTTCTTCTGGGAACAGCCTATACCTTGACAAGGCAAGTCAGAGAGTTTATAAATGAAGAAACCTCCTTCTGAGAACAGCCTATACCTTGACAAGGCAAGTCAGAGAGTTTTATAAATGAAGAAACCTCCTTCTGAGAACAGCCTATATCTTGACAAGGCAAGTCAGAGAGTTTTATAAATGAAGAAACCTCCTTCTGAGAACAGCCTATACATTGACAAGGCAAGTCAGAGAGTTTTATAAATGAAGAAACCTCCTTCTGATAACAGCCTATACCTTGACAAGGCAAGTCAAGAGAGTTTTATAAATGAAGAAACCTCCTTCTGAGAACAGCCTATACCTTGACAAGGCAAGTCAGAGAGTTTTATAAATGAAGAAACCTCCTTCTGAGAACAGCCTATACATTCACAAGGCAAGTTGGAGGGTTTTATAAATGAAGAAACATCTTTAGGCTTACATTATTTATTGTTCATCCATGTTCTAAAAATCATCAATGGATTCAAAATAAGGGCAATAAAAGATGTTTTAGACACATAAGAAAATTTGTATTTTATCTGAAAGATAATTTCATGAAACTAGAGGCTCTAAAGAGCCTGTGTCGCTCACCTTGGTCTATGTTAATATTAAACATTGTTCACAAATGAATTCATGACAAAATTGTGTTTTGGTGATGGTGATGTTTTTGAAGATCTTACTTTAATAAACATTTTTGCTGCTTACAAGTATCTCTATCTATAACAGTAGTTTCTGTGGAAAATGTTAGTGAAAATCTACAAATTTTGTGAAAATTGTTAAAAAATGACTATGAAGGGCAATAACTCCTCAGGGGGTCATTTGACTATTTTGGTCATGTTGACTTATTTTTAGTTCTTACTTTACTGTACATTATTGCTGTTTACAGTTTATCTCTATCTATAATAATATTCAAGATAATAACAAAAAAACAGCAAAATTTCCTCAAAATTACCAATTTAGGGGCAGCAACCTAACAACCGATGATCCAATTCATCTGAAAATTTTACAGCAGATAGATCTTAACCTGATAAACAATTTCACCCTTTGTCAAGTTTGCTCTAAATGCTTTGGTTTTTGAGTTATAAGCCAAAAAGTGTATTTTACCCCTATGTTCTATTTTTAGCCATGGCGGCCATCTTGGTTGGTTGGCAGGGTCAGCGGACACAATTTTCAAACTAGATACCTCAATGATGATTGTGGCCAAGTTTGATTAAATTTTACCTAGTAGTTTCAGAGGAGAAGATTTTTCTAAAAGATAACTAAGATTTACGAAAAATGGTTAAAAATTGACTATAAAGGGCAATAACTCCTACAGTGGTCAACTGACCATTTTGGTCATGTTGACTTATTTGTAGATCTTACTTTGCTGAACATTATTGCTGTTTACAGTTTTTCTCTATCTATAATAATATTCAAGATAATAACCAAAAACAGCAAAATTTCCTTAAAATTACCGATTCAGGGGCAGCAACCTAACAACGAAATGTCAGATTCATCTGAAAATTTTAAAGCAGATAGATCTTAACCTGATAAACAATTTCATCCTTCGTCAGATTTGCTCTAAATGCTTTGGTTTTTGAGTTATAAGCCAAAAACGGCATTTTACCCCTATGTTCTATTTTTAGCCATGGCGGCCATCTTGGTTGGTTGGCAGCGTCACTGGACACAATTTTCAAACTAGATACCTCAATGATGATTGTGGCCAAGTTTGATTAAATTTTACCTAGTAGTTTCAGAGGAGAAGATTTTTCTAAAAGATAACTAAGATTTACGAAAAATGGTTAAAAATTGACCATAAAGGGCAATAACTCCTACAGTGGTCAACTGACCATTTTGGTCATGTTGACTTATTTGTAGATCTTACTTTGCTGAACATTATTGCTGTTTACAGTTTTTCTCTATCTATAATAATATTCAAGATAATAACCAAAAACATCAAAATTTCCTTAAAATTACTGATTCAGGGGCAGCAACCTAACAACGGAATGTCAGATTCATCTGAAAATTTTAAAGCAGATAGATCTTAACCTGATAAACAATTTCATCCTTCGTCAGATTTGCTCTAAATGCTTTGGTTTTTGAGTTATAAGCCAAAAACTGCATTTTACCCCTATGTTCTATTTTTAGCCATGGCGGCCATCTTGGTTGGTTGGCAGCGTCACCGGACACAATTTTCAAACTAGATACCTCAATGATGATTGCGGCCAAGTTTGGTTAAATTTGGCGCAGTAGTTTCAGAGGAGAAGAATTTTGTAAAAGTTAACGCCGGACGACGACGACGGACGACGACGGACGACGACAGACGACGGACGCCAAGTGATGAGAAAAGCTCACTTGGCCCTTCGGGCCAGGTGAGCTAAAAAAAGATCTGTGTCGGATAGAAATCACACATATACAAATGAATATCACTATATCTGTTAACTTATTTTAAGTTGAGAAAAATCTCTATGCAAAGTCTGTAACTATTTAAAAATTAAGTTCAATATAAATTTAAACCCTACAAAATAGACCCTAATTGATCTTTTATTTCATATTTGAAAGATCCAAAATCAGCCAAAGTCTTATACATGTACATAAAATTGAGAATGGAAATGGGGAACGTATCAAAGAGACAACAACCCGACCATAGAAAAAACAACAGCAGAAGGTCATCAACAGGTCTTCAATGTAACGAGAAATTCCATGCACCCGGAGGCGTCCTTCAGCTGGCCCCAAACAAATATATACCAGTTCAGTGATAATGAACTGGTATATCAGTGCACTTGTATATGCTTGATATCTAACGAATGCAGCTTATACTTTAAACATCAAAATTAAACTCCAGCATTTCTCCAGGAACATAATTATTGCTTGATTGACCTGCATAAGCGAATGAGTAAAGTATTAGAACTATATCATTCATTTGGATTTTCCAAAACAATATCAAAGCATTTCTAACTGGAGATTTTATTTTGGGGCCTTTTATAGCGGACTGTGCAGTATGGGCTTTGCTCAATGGTGACCTAAACCTGTTAATTTCTGTGTCATTTGGTCTCTTGTGAAGAGTTGTCTCATTTGCAATCATACCACATCTCCTTTTTTATATTTACTTTTTAAAAAATAAATTCAATTTAATAACAGTAAAGAGATTTTGTACATGCTGAAAACATCTAAAACCGAGGACTGCCTCTTCATGTTCATCATCACATCAAAGGGATAGTATAATTTAAAACAATTGGAGATTGTATATGTGCATTGTATAAACACATGTCAAGGTACATGTAATTTGCATAAAGGTTAATGCTTTTAATTGAAAATGTAATGGTTATTCATTTAATTAAAAAGTTTATTACCAGTGACATAATAATTGGTAAGTTAATAAAACTGTAAGTTAATAAAACTGTAAGTTTTATTTTCTAATGATTTACAGTGCACACAGCTCTTTAATATTCAATGCTTTATCGACTGGTGGCACATGTGGAGCAGGATCTGCTTACTGCTTACCCTTACAGAGCACCTGAGATCTCCCCCGAATTTTTGGTGAGGATTGTGTTGCTAAGTTTTCTACGTTTTGTGTACTGTTTGTCTTTTTCTTTTTTTAGCCATGGCGCTTTCAGTTTGTTATCTACTTATGAGTTTGAATGTTCAAAGAGATTTTGCCTCTCTTTGTACTTGGGGAAATGCTGAAAGAATCTTGATTCTTAGTTTTTAGAAACACCTAAGAATATCTGTCAGCTTTGAATCAAAGTTTTAAACTCAAACTCAATTTACAGAAAATTTGTTTACTTATTATCTCAATTAAAAAGTATACATAGTAATGTGGTTCTTAAGTGTTTCTAATCTCTCGTTTTTTTATATAGATAAAATAGTTGGTTTTCCTATTTGAATGGTTTTATACTAGTCATATTTGGGACCCTTTATAGCTTGCTGTTTGGTGTGAGCCCAGGCTCTGTGTTGAAGACCTTTTTGACCTGTAATGGTTTAGTTTTACAAATTGTGACTTGGATGGAGAGTTGTTTTATTGGCACTCATACCACATCTTCTTATATCTTTAAATCATATAATTGAGACGTTTTAAGGTCAGTTATATATAATTAGGTCAATATAGAAAAAAGAAATTTGAATTATTTTTATTATCACTTACTTTTAATATAACTCTTTACAACATAACAATGAAAAAAACCTTGTTGAAATGTCTGACATAAATTATTTACAATGAATGAAATGTACATCTTTAACCACGAGCATCAATATGAAAAAAACTGATATCATGTTAAGCTCAAGAATGTAAAACAAATGTGAGACAATGTCACGATAAAGAATGGGGAAAATCATATAAATTGAACTCAATTGATGATAAAAAAACAAAATATTTTGCAAATGTTTAGAAAATACCAATATATATATATTTTTATATACATTTACACAATACTTTTCCCAAAGATATTTCAAAATGACACTTCAAACAATGAAACATATAATGACCATTTCTATAGTCTTATAAACAACACAAATTTACAATATACAAAACAAGCATATGACAAGAAACATTGCCATTTCAAAACCCGCATTTAAAAAAAAGAAAATTTGCACAAAATGTCCACTATATTTCTTCCATTCACATTAACATTTTCACTCAATATGCTGCTCAACATTTTATTCTTTCTCCTCCCGATAACAAACAATAAAACCTGCAAATCAGGAATGTTTTCCATTGTTAGTTCATTCTCATAGCCGCAACCAGAATCTTTCCAGCTGACACTAATATTGTTTTATACACCACTGTGGGAACAAGTAGCTCTAGGTAATGTTGAAATAAATATGACAATCTTTAAAAGGTCAAATGAAAAATTGTGTACTATATATCGACAGATTTATAAACAAGTCAATTCAATTTGTCAATTTGCTGATAAATTATTTCTGATGTTTATGTCAAAAGTTTAAAGTTGATCAAAAATTCATTTTTCAGAAGATTAAAACCGCAATCACATGGAGGCTATGGATTTCATTTTTGTAAATTAACTTAAAATTTGACCTTGACATTTAAATGACCTTGAGCAATTTACATAAAACACAGGAAAATAATTGTGTTCAACTTGCTTACCTAACAATTGTAAGTTCAGCAAGACAAAACTTATGCCATAAAGTTTACACAATAAAAGAATTAATTATATGACAACATTATCAACACAAAACTCCTCCACCCAACTTGTTTTGTTGTCATGTCAATTAGAATCATCTGAGCCACATCAATGTTTTCATTCATGTAATTAATACATTTTGCTATAAAGCATCTTGTTAAGTTAAATTTGCATTTAGAACATCAAACACTAGTGTAAAAACATAATGTCTTTTTACAAGACAATTTTTCAATGTCAAACTTTTTTTTATGACGTGTTTATGGCCTGCAAAAAAAAAAAAAACTGCAATTTAAATTTCTCAATGAATGTAAGAAATTCATTCACAAAATTGAGATCCAAAATGCTAAAAAATAATCTTCAAGTGGTGAATGTTTTTCTTTTAAATTTTAAATGCCAGATAACATGCTGTTGATAAGTGATAGGTTTATTAAAACTACCCTCATTATATATATATACAATGTACTATAAATATAAAAAAAACAAAAACTATTTTACTTTTTGTTGGCAAGAAAATATTATTCTAATAAAAAAATGATCTTTGAGATTAACCCAAAATGAATTTAATAACTGTCTTAGTTGTGTTACTTTCTATCAGAAACTATGAGCAAATATTTTACATTGAGAAAATAACATTACAAGGTTGCACCTAAATTTATGTTCTGAATTGTGTCATGAGCGTTGAGATCAGAAACGTAGCAAACATAACATTTAGTAACTGTACGGCAGTGACATATTTTTCATGGTCATCCACACTTGAGTGAACACATAAAACAATATTAATGTTGAGTAGACAATAGGGAAGAGTCATGTCTTTGCTGTGATAAGCTTGTACAATGTCCGTTTTCTTTTTCAGCTTTAATTCTTAGCCATGTATCTCCTCCTAGAGCTTTGGCAAAGTGATCATCCACTGAGCCTGTGAACAGTTCATTGACTGGATCTTTTTTGGCTTTCAGTGCAGTCCATGTACTGTTTCCAAGGGATTTAGCAAAATGATCATCCACAGAACCTACAAGACAAATAAGACGTGTTAAAATATTTTTGCAGACACATATTGTTTTAAGTAAAGGCTTCACTGGGACTGTCTCATCTCTATACTATATATTAGTACTGTTGATTCATTATAATTTGAATGATACCAGTTTTGTGGATTTCGTGGGTACAATTGAACCTCAAAATTAAAAGTTTTTAACAGACTTTCCAAAGGATTGTATGCACATTTCTGCAAAACCATGAAGTAAAAGACCCACAAACATGTAAGATTTCTATAATCCACAAAAATTAGTACCCATGAAAATTAATGAATCCACAGTACATGTACTTATAAATTTTACTACTTGTACAAGTCTGTCAGACTGATCTACTTTTAAGAAAATAAAATTTCGGACACTTGAAGTATTTTGTATAAAAGTGCCCTGCTGACCTTGGATTTATGTGGCCAAACTTTTTAAGTTCCTTTTGGTCCTTTTATCTCCTAACATATTCAGGTATTTATATACATCTTTTGCTTTAGAATATTTGGGTCTTAGAGATCTTGATGAAGGTAATCCAGAAATATTATTCCGATAAACTAAATATATAAAATTATATTTTCATTTATATATTTTTGTGTAAAAACATGAAAATTATTTCATTTCAAAAGAATAGTACAAATGAGATGCACAGTATAAGAAGTTTTTATGTTACTCAGCTGGTGGACGTATTTTTAAAATATACCTTTTGTACATTTCATTACAGAAAAGGAGAATATTTTTAATAACAAACAGGACAAGGATAAATTCCAGATTTATCTTTTTGACCATAAAAAGTTATTTTTACATATTTTTCCTGTAAGAATTATAATCTAGAGTGTAGGCGTTATGTTTTCATATTTATGATCTGTCACTAAGACCCGTAAGGCATGTCACTGTTATGAATTTTATGTTCTTAAACAATGTTTTACCTTCTTGTATGACATTTCCATTCAATTATTCATTGTACATGTACTACTTAAAAATTGGCAAATAAAATTTTAGCTTCCTAAGCTTTCTATCCATGGCTTTAAAAAATACAATTTTATTAATTTTTGGCTCTCACTTGAAATATGTAAAGGCTGGTTTAAATCTAGTCTAACTTATTAGAAAAAAAAGCAGGCTAAAGCAGCTGTATTGCTCACCTGGTAATAATACACAATATCAACTCAACCTACCAGCATATGTACTATTTTACGTCAGGTTTGTTCATAATCGTTTTTAAAGTTTCAAAGCAGAAATTATAATCATGTACTATTTCATGAAGTTCCGCTTACATTCAAAAACTAACTGAATGCAAAAGGTAGGTTGTGGACTAAGGCAACATTGTGTAAAGCTAGAAAGGCAGTAAAGAACCATTTCTATCAGGTGAGCTAATATCAAAAGCAATAGACCTCTTTCAAGTTCATCTGTCATCGGAAAAAACTTGTCAATTATGCAAGCCTTTATGAGGTCATTTACCAGATAGAGGGGATCGCCTGTATCCCTGCACTATTAATGTTCATCAAGCGTCTTAGTTATAGTCATTGTGCAGGATAAACTAGAAATAATGTTTGTTTTGTAAGTACTTAATCACAATTCCCTAATGACAGCAGTGCTGATTGTCAATTATGAGAATTTAATTTGCTGAATAAGTCGTGTAAAATAGCATTATAGTTTTCAAACCACTTGATCAGCATTGGAACTGAAGTGATCACGCCCCTAAACGAAACACACGAGCTGATGCTCACTAAAACCAGAGTTTTAAACGGAAATGCATCAAACTGGAAAGTTGTCTATTAGTAAAACTTACCTGTTATTGAAACATTTGTAGCTATCTGTGTTTTATTCTCTACAGGAGGAGAGGGAAGCTGTGGAGGGGGGCCAGAGGGAGATGGTAAACTTGGTGTCTTTGGAGAAGATTTGGAAGATACGAAGTCTGAGTAGTCCCGTCCCAATGACCTTCTAAAATGTTCTTCTATGGCAGGATCACATAATTCTGAAAGAAAGAAAAATTAATTTGCATAAAGTACGAATTACCTTTTTAGACTGTAATTGATTGAAACATGCTTAAGAAACCTGATATTATTATTTTGGTTGTCCAAGCAATGATCTTGTTTCACATCTTGAAATGTTTTTTGTTTTTTTTTCAACATGACAAGTTTATGCGCTCACTGACATGCATATAGGAACTGTTTTAATTGCAAGGGCCAATTTGAATGAATACGTAATTCTATATCTTGATTTTACAGTAGTTAAATGTTGGGTGTGACATAGCTCATGAATTAAATAATGATTTGAATTTCAATGAATGAGGCATCAAGTCTACTTAGTTTTCAAAAAAGAATATTAAGTTTAAAATCTAACTGTCTTGTTTTATGAAGTAAGACTAGTCATAACATTTTTCAGTTCATTAGGGAGAATTTAGGGGGCTATATATATTTCACATTGTTCGCCAAATGCATTTAAACAGGGAAATAGAATGTTTTATGTCAGCAATTTTTGTAATGTATATGCAATCACAATTAGATGCATTTATATGATCTATTATATAACATCATTGCATGCTATTCAGTGTATTATTTTGTTTTCTATTAAGTGGTTTGCAGTGGTGTACTGAGGTTTCCCACAAATACAAGTTTACATCATAATTTGACATGCAGATTATACAATATCATTGTCCTTTTTGCACTTGTTACCAGGGAAAAAAACTACATAATTATTTCTATTTTGAAAAAGTCTGAATATAAATTTTAAGAATGATCGACAAACTAAAAGAATCTTAATGTAAAATTAGAAATATTCAAACATGAACAAGCCATTATGCATTTGATACTATTATTTATAGAATTATGGAACTTGAAATTTATTAATGAGTTTCAACAACACAACATTTTTAGTTTTAAAAAGTAGGGTTATTTCAATAAAACATATTAAAACAGTATCAATATTGAAATAATGGGAGGATGTTAGCCAAGGCATTAAGGCACTGCAAGCGATTACAGAAAAACCCATTTAAAATCCAAACAATTGCTTAAATACTTTGGTTTCAACTATTTACAAAAGCTGTGGTCCATTAAAGGCAGTATTTTAAAGTTATTAAAGGGTAAATCAGTACGACTAACTTTGTTTTAAAGTAATTGTAGCATTAAGTAAGCTACTTTAAATATATGACAGTACAAGGTCAATATTGTGACACCTTAAGTCTATGTCAACATTATCTTGGGTTTATTTCAAGAAAAAAACGCCTCTTAAAAAAATAAATTTCATAACCGATTGAAAATATTTTCATATGACTAACAAAATTTATAGTACATTCTATTAATTATCAAAATAAAATGTTCTAATAAATTAAGCCAGAGAACAGTCTTTTTTCTTAATATTATGTAATAAAAACATGTTTCAAACTGACATAAAAATGTAGATCTATTACAAAAATCTGTTAAAAGCATATTTATTAATCTTTTTCATGACATAAATAATAATCACTAATGTCAGTTATTTGGACTATAATCCAGAAAGTATAATGGGAATTAGTACCTGATACATAACTTGAGAATTAAGTGACAATTTGTTTTGACAAGATGCATTATGCAGAAAATTTTAGCATTTGCATTAGAGTACAAAAAGTAACGTTTGCACCAAATACCACTTAGCTATGATGAATGCTTTTTCTTTTCTCTTATTTCATTTATTGTTTAACCTTTAAAAAAGTGTGTTGCCTAATGTGTCACGTACCAAATATGAAGACGCTATGATTTGTAGTGGTAGAAAAAAATATGAAAAAATGTATTTAAGATGGATCAAAGGTATATACCACTACCAGTACCATTTGGAGCAGGGGGGAAGAACCCAAATAATATCTACAGGTCAATATGCAGTCTTTGCAAATAGACAGTTATCTTCACAATATAACAAGCTTTAAATTTCCTGTAGTCCAGAAAAGTTGTGAATAAATTGAACATAGACTATCATAGAGCTATCTGAATACCAAATTCATTACATGGAGAGAGAAAAAAGAGAGATCACTTAAAGCAACCACTGAAACACATGCTTCACTTACAATGTAGGATGTGAGCCAAGCAGATCAACTTTACATTTTTTTAATCTAGTCAAAACCTTATTTATCAATGACACCTTTTCAATAATTTGAATAAATCTATTAAATATAGCAATGTTACAGCATCCTATGTAGTGAATCAATTTATTAAAAGATTAAAGACTGTCAAATCACCTAAACAAGAGCAATGATTCAGAAAAATCAAAGCTCTAATCCTACTTCAACTCCTGTGTGGAACACAAATTATATGGTTGTTAGGCACTAGTTGCCTTTCTTTGTAACTGTTTTTATTTGGAAAATTATGGTCATTAGTCGGACCACAGACAGACGGATGGCGCTATCTGCCACAAAGCTGTAGCCTATAATATGATAAGTACTACCCTTTTTGTTCATTTAATAGCGGCTTTTCATTTCATGAATCCAAAATAAGTTTTCATAATAAAATGTAAGACTTGTCTCCAATTGGAGATTTGTCTTTGAGATAAATATGTCAAAAAGTGCAAAGAATGGAAGGTAAGGATGCATGACCATGCGGAGACTTTTAAAGCCCAAAATTTTCAATTATACCTCATTATCATGTTAAAGGCAATTATAACTAGTTTTGACAATATAAATATATTTTGTGTCCAATTAGCTACTGTTTGTAATATGAAATTATTTAATTAGTTGATGCAATATCTGTATAATTAGGAATATGACATGTGTACATATATTTAAAGCAATGATATAGCTTTTTTTTTTTAAACTATACTAAGTGAACCTTTTTTTTTTTACTTGTTGTCAATGTGTAGTTATAAACTTTTGTTTAATTTAACATTTAAAATCATTGTTGAACATCTTTATGAGACAAATACCTTTACTGCAATTCTGGTTTTTGGAAGTAAAAATGTAGTTATTTTGAATGAATGATTTTTTATATGAACTTACTGCTATGCAAGATACATCCTGATATGTACAACCCCTTAAACAACTAATACTTCTATTTACATTTTATTTGAAATTGACCTTTTTTAATTGCAAAGGAAACTGATATGAGAAACATATTTACACAACTTGCAAACTAACCAGAATTACATCTTACTTATATAGATTTCTTTTGTAAAGATTTGTAAAACATCCAAACATAACATGTAAACTGGATGTTTTACAATCCCTTGAATTATCGGATGACTCAAACAAGGACACTTTGAAAGCTCCACAGGACAGTTTTATTCCTGAACTATTGTAATCAAGTCTCTAATATTTGAATATTCTCCCCATATAATATCAAAAAAAGTAAAATGACTGATTGAAAAAAAGAGAATTCCAACTGAAACTCCAATAATATGACTGAGTAAAAAAAGGAAGAGAAAACACTTCCAATTCTTAAAAAAAAAAAAAAATAGAAAAAAAATCCACCAGCCTGAACAATGAAGGACCGATTATGAAAAATTTCAATGAGGTAGAGTGAATTACAATTAAAGAAGCTAGCAGTTGACTATGTTCTGTAGACACATCTTTAGGTGACCTGAGTGTGTTCTACTAAGCTAAATACCTTAATAATACTATGTTACTAATCTTAAACATTTTAATACTGTTTACAGGCAGAAATAAGATATCAGTTCAGGGTACAATCCTTACAAGTATACAGTTTATCACTTAAAAAGATACTAAATCAATTTAAATTTAGCTATTGATGTTATCTTTATACCATTGTACCCCTTGATCAAAATAAATTGTCGGTACCAGACTTCAACTGTTGCGCTTTGATCATATACCCGTACCAATCGTAGTATCTGTTACAGTTTAAAATGATTGATTTTTACTGGTTAATTTTCCCGTAATTCAAAAGGTAAAGAGTATAACCTTGGATGGAACCATCAATTAGTCTTCTTTTGGCAGATTAGATTAAGTAACATTGTCATATTGTTTCACACTATCATAGTTACTACTTGACACCATTGGGTTTATCTTTGTTGACAATATTCGGTACCCCATTCATAGATATATCCTATCGTAGATTTTAAAGGCTAAGTTAAATAGGGACAGTCACACATTGTGGCAGTCTTTTAACTGTTACATAGTTTGCCTTATGGAATAAAACTTGGGAGAAAAAATTCAGCCAGGGATATCATTTAAAAATCATTTTCTTAGTTACTTTCAATGTTTCAAGAAGACCTATATTTTTTTTAAGAAAATGCTACAAAATTTTTGCATTAAATGAAATGAAACAAAAAAGCAAAAGTAGGTCACCAACAGATTTTTACAATCAGTGATTGGGTAAAACAAGCTATACAAAAGCTGGCTGCATAAGTCTTCTATGCATGTGATTATATGTGAAACTGATTTAACAATTAGTTTACAAAACAGACAATTTTTCATAAATCATGACATCTTTTGAGGATCTAAATCCTACTTGTCCAGGTAACCTGAATTTTCTGTTTAATCTTTGTGTTTAATATTTGACTTAGGCTTAACACAACAAATTTGAGTATAATGCAAACTTTAAGTTATCTTTACTCCTTACGGTACAGTCCAACCAATATTTGTAAGTGTTTTATTTATTCAATGTCACAGTTCTGTCCATTTAGGGAAAGGAGATATCTTCATAGATTTTTCATGGGTACAGGCCTAGGTGAACCACCGATTCAAATGGTTAACAAATAACATATTTGCAAGAGGCTTTGTGTACAGAGATTGCCAAAACCATGAAATCAAATATTCACAAAAATGCAAGTTTTCAGCAATCCACAAAAATTGATATCAATGAAAATAAATGAATGCATAGTAATGAAAGAATCTGCACCTGAAGTCAGTGGAAAAAATAAGGTACCCCCACCCAATCGACCCTAACCTCCCTGAAAAAAACTTGTACTGCATAGAAGATGCTATTCATAACAAAGTTTAGAATTTCCTGAGGATGATATGGAGACCTCTGCTAGATGTTAACTTCTCTAAGAATGTATAAAAATTTATTTAATAGTCAAAGGGGTTTCTAATTGTATAATATAGCACAATAAAGAGCATGTATATGTATATTGTGTACGACCATTCACATCATCATACATCATCTGTATTTACATATATCCAATATATATAATGTATTGTATTGTTTGCATGCATAATTCATAAATATTCTATTGTTATAAATTGTTCAATGGAGAAGACTTTATCAGTTTGATTAACTTGTTTCTCATCACTTTTGCATATTTAAGCAAATAAAACATGTTTGCATTAATCTTTTATTTCATTTTGTCTTTGGTATGAGGTTGTTTCATTGGCAATCATATACCACATCTTCATTTTTTAACAGCCTGAGACACCATTTGACCTTCCCACTCTCTTTAACTAACGATAATATATATAATACAAATAAAATAGATTGAAAATGGGGAATGTGTCAAAGGGACAACAACCCCACCAAAGAGTAAAATAATTACCTGTTCTGACTTCCCTCCGACTGGGACTTGGAAGAGACTGAGGTGAAATGGATGGCGACAGACTTTGCTGCCCTCTATCTACTACGTTAGGTGCACATGTAATAACTGATGGTCTTGGAACATGTGTGGAATATAAGGAATTCTGTGATGCTAAAGTTGAATTTGATAATGATAAGTTTAATGGAGTGTCATGAGAATCTAAGCTTGAATATCTTGGAGGTGAGCCTCGTTCTCGCATCAACTGATTGGCTTGTATAAGCATGGCTTGGTGAGCAGCAGCATACTGGTCAACTGTCAGTTGGTCTGATCTTGCTCCATTTAAATACATTGGTAACTCTGGGTCGGCACTTGAAATTTGTCTGTAAAACAAAACAAAAACATTTGAATCTAAAGCAAAAATAACACACTTATTATCAGATACCAGTAAATTTAAAAGTATGTAGAATGCAAAACAGATATAAATCGATGTTCCCACTAGAAAAGATTAGAATAAAAAGAGGTGTGACAGCAACCAAACTATAAAAATAACCAAAGGACATCTAAAGGGTAATCTAGTCTTAAACAAAACAGTGAAGACACAATAAATATGTCAACTTCTAAATATTCCTGAGTCTATAAACATTTTGATAAAGTTACTGTAAATTCAGAAATTATTGCGTGCATTTATTATTGCGATTTTTGTAAAAAGGACAAAATACGAGATTAATTATTGGATGTCAGGAAAATCTGCATACAGATATATATATATATGTATCAGATATAAGAATGCAAGTTCTTATTATTGCGATACTCACTCAGTCGCATTATTCATATTAATAAAAAACTCACAATAATTTCTGAATTTACAGTAGTTAGATTCGAATAATACAAAATTCAACAAATAACAAAAAATTAAGATATTATGACAGTAACATAAACCGGCAGGTGCTTTTTCACAGAATGATTTTCCATCCAATTTTCAATCCAATTTGATACTGTTGCCCAGGAAAATCATACAGTGTGCTAGGATAGGATAGGATTTTCCATTCAATTACTCAAACAATATCTAACTTAGTTTTCACACAATGTAAATTTTTCATTATAGGTAAAAAAATTGGATGGGAAAATTGTATCATATTGCCCCACCTTAAATAAGACAACAGCAATGACAAGGTTCTTGACTTGGGACAAGCACATGAATGTGTGGCCAAGATAAAACTGGCATTGAGATCTCAACCTTCACATCTTTTTAATGTATTCGTTCAAATACCTTTTCTCATTTGGTAACAAAATTACTGATTTTTTAGAGAATATGGCAAAATGTTTGAATTAAGACAGAAAAGTCTTAGGTAAGGCCTTTTATCAATGTTGAAGGCTGTATGGTGACCTATAGGCTATAGTTGTTAATTTCTGTCATTTGGTCTCTTGTGGAGAGTTGTCTTATTGACAATTATACCATATCTATTTTACTGTATTGTACCTTCTAGGGTTTATACAACAATAAAAACAAATGAAATATAAAGAAAACAGCACGTTGTAGTCTTAATAATACTGTTTTCCTAGCATTAAGATCATGCTAATGTTGCACGATTTTTTTTATAACTGGAATGATGACAGGAATAGAAATAATTAATAGATATAGGTATATCTCTAGGAACACATATTTGCTACGTTAAGATCATGTTAAGATAATCATTAATGATACAGATATCTAAAGATAGGGTATCATATAATTACTAGATTAAAACTTACTATTTTTTACATATTTTTGCATAGTTGTGCAATAAACTTTAATGAGTCATTTACTTTTTTGTCATAATTTATGTTTTAGCTGAATGGATTTCGTGTGTGAAGAGACGCCCACTTGTTTATTGGTATGGCAAATCTCCAAGAAATCGGTTCCCATTCATACAGGTAGTAAAAGACGAAGAATTTTGGCAACAAATACCAAATATTACACTATTTGTGGTTTAATTTTTTTTTACTTTAATATTTAAAAATTGTATACAAATTTTAAGTTGTGCCAAGTTGGAGATTGATGAGCAATATTTCAAATTATGAAAGATCTGAATATAATTGACGTACCCGTAAATCTAAGTAAACACCTTATTGCTTTTATCTACTTTAATAAATTTGAATTGAAATATTGAAAAAAGAAGAGTTAGATATCATGAGTGGTTAACCAAAATTATGTAAAAAAATGCTTAGGTTTAGAATTTTTTTTTTTACATTTAAATATTTTCACATTAGATTTCTGTTATAGAAATAAAAATGACAGTGGTTTGTTTTCTAGGTTGTGTGGTGGTCTAAAAGTGTGTTATTCCAAGTTGACGTCACTTTCACTTTCCTTATGTTTAATTAAAATTGAACTAAAATAGATCAAACAAGATTGTATTATGTAATATTATTACTTCACACAGCGATTACAGGCTGTCTTACAGGCTGTCGGTACAGCCATGACTCATAGTATGGAGTGTTGCATCTACATGAAGCCGATGTTTATGTACTCTTTACAATATATGTAGGTCTATATAAACAGACAATAATTACATGATTTGGCAACCACTGACGTACTTATGTCTATGCTATTTAATGCATAATAACTGAATACTTTGTTACTTTTAGCAGGTAAAATAGAGATAAAAAATGTCTGGCAATACATTGTCAATGAGACAGTAAACTAACAAAGATCTCATAAGGAGAAAGTTGTTCATCACAGAGATATACCTAACAGGGGGCCTCAATATATAAAACATCACAAAAGACAAGTATTTTAGTTGATAAATATAAACTGGTTATTTGAAAAAGTAAATCCCTGCATCTCTTTTAAAGATGAAGTAGATTAATATGCAATTAAACAATACAACTCTATGAATATCAATAAATGTTTAAACAGATTTGTCTTAAGTTCTACTAAAAATGTCTAAAAAGGGAGACAACTAGAGCAAATGTAAATTATGGGAGTTTGACTACTATTCCAAGAATTTTACAGGTGTTAAGTTACCTGTCTGTAAGGTACAAAGAAATTTACAGAATTAAAAATGTTTTGGAAGTGGGTTTTTTTGTTAAAAAAAATATATATGCATTTAGAAACATTAGTGTTGTACAATAAGCCAGTTCTAATTATAACCCAAAAGAATTGTAACAATTACTAATGGGTTGTAAATTCATCTTACTTCAATAAAAAAGGGCAATTAAAAAGAATATATAAGAATTTCTAACATTTGGTAAAGAGTTTTAAATAATGTCTTAGCCAGCGGATATTTGTTAAGAACAAAAATGTATCACCCTTGATAACCATACATTCTGCTGACAACCAAGTACATGTAATGTGTCTGCTCATAGAAATGATAGGAATACTTGGCATTCTATGATGGGACATCAATGTTACTATTACAGATTGTTATACAACTGCCTTGGTGTATCATGATAGATAATCAACTCCACCCAGTATTAATTAATCAATATCAATTAAGATTATGTTCTTCAACTTAGTTCATAAACATTGCAGGTCTAGATTTTAGGAATTTTGCATTTTTCACTTTCCTTGAACAAAGTTTAATTCAAATTGAAGGTCAGCAGATACGTTCACCATTTAATGACTTAGTGACATTCTATATATGAAAGTCATTGAAATCAAATCTGTATTTTCTTGTAAATATATAGGTTGATTTTAAATCTTATAAATTAAAGATGTATATCCTTCTGTTAATGGTTACAAACTTTTCACATTTTAAGCTCCTTTAAAACGTATGCCACTGGATATGATTTGCATTTTAAATGTAACCACAAAAGTTTTTGAATGCAAACAAATGTTGGTCACAGTGTCCGCAGGCAGACCAAACAGATATGTTACTGACCGTTCACTGGAGTACTTTAATCGCTTGAACAATTGTCCTTATTTGTTTAATTACATTTATAACCCTCAGTACGGGGACTGTGCTCCAGACAAGATTATGAATTGACCGGAAGGCAGAATGAAATGGACAATGACACAAGGTGCCCTATATTAAGAAATTGCTTAAATATTGCTATAAACACTTTTAATATCCTCGATCCATGTTAATATATATACACATAGTGATTCTTTTTTTAAAATGACCATTTCTTTGCCAGTTTTATAACTTCCAAAGACCATTGTTTGTTTTTTAGTAAATAAATGTGATTTGCTTGCTCCTTCTTTTCATTTGAAGAAACTTGCAGGGTAAAATAATGAAACTATGCCTTGTGAAGGCATTCGGGTATCAGTATAATAAGCAGATTTAGATAAAAAAAAAATGGTCACAAGTATTGTAGAATAAAGCAAATAAATACTTTAGTTTCTATAATTGTAACATCAGATACATGTGTCACATTGTTAACAATTTTTCTAGTAGTAGACTTAATAAAGTTTTTAAATCTTACGTCTGTGTTCCTGTACATCGACTCTTTGATAAAAACTTGGACTCCCTATCCTTATCAAAGTTAAGTGTCTGTGGCAATCCCTGTCTTTCCTTTAATCTTTCCTGTTTCTGAATCTTTGTTGGAAGTTCTTTACTAGTAGGTGATTCCTGTGATTCATGTAAGGAAGTCTGTCCTTTGTATAATAAATGGTCACCTGAAAGGAGAAAGAAATTATTGATTTAGAGCCTTGTATCTTTGGTATATTATACCTAGCATTAAATCTGCAATCATGTTACATGTACATGTAGTAAGAACAAGTTGTATTGTGAGCTTTTCATACCATTTATACCAGGGGCAGATCCAGCCATTTAAAAAGGGGGGGTTCCAACTATATGTCCCCATTCAAATGCATTGATCGTCCAAAAAAAGGGAGGGTTCCAACCCCTGTAACCCTCCCCCTGGATCCGCCACCTGCTCTCAAAGTTTCCAGCTAATAGGAAGAAAAACATTGAAGGAACTAAAATGTGTCACACTGTACAAACAGATGAAGCTTGGTGCCATATATCAGGAGTAGTTTCAGGATTGGATGATATGGGGGAGCTCCTGAGAATTAGGAGTCAGAGGAATCTGAACCCACACCTGTATGTATATGGCAAGCAAGTTATGATATGAAGCTGCTGAATAAATGTAAAAGAAAAGTGGGACTGACAGACCACCAGCACAGATAGTAAGGAAACAGATGACTTAAACAAGTATACCCCATCCTTGTTATCATTTTAATGTTAAACCAGAACAACCTTATTAAGAACAATACTTATTTTTAGATGTAAATTATGAGGGACGACAACATTTTACATTTAATATGTTAAATTATACCATATTTTTTGTAATAAAGAAACTATAATATAACTGATCTATCAAAACACAAACATACAAGATTTTACAATGACCCATTCTGTTTGATATATGCCGACCACACAAACTGGAAGATGTATTCTAAACATGCAGACACCTGTCAACCAGAGATATAGCATCAAAAATATCTTAAAATAGTACAGACGGCTATATTCATGATGTTTAAGTGATTGTTTGATTGCTGTATAGTTACTCCAGTGTAGGACACAGCCGGTCGCCTGGTCGCCAAATGCGACCAAAACCTTGATTGGACGATTAGAAACTGTTAAAAGATAGATAGTTACTGACCCAAAAATAAATCATTGGGCGAGTACATTATTATTCTCAAAATCGTAATTACTTTTATTCATAACACACCCCAACTTTGAGTAAAATAATTGGGCTACCAATTGGCATTTTGGGCCTGCAGAGTAATTTTTCTACTAGCCCCAAAAAAAATTTTCGGGCCAGCCGAACTTCTTTTTTACCAAATGTTTTTACAAATTTGCTATATTTGCAAAATTCTAAAATATAACATTGTACTTTTTAAAATATTATATATCTCTAAATGCATTCATACAATGAATAAAAACCCCAAACATAAGGAATAAATTTGACTTTTAGCGTAGCAATTTCAGCAAAACTGAGGTTCAAGTATGATGATACATTTTTGTTGCTGAAAATTTGGCGTTTAATTATTGTGGCCAGAATTAGACCTGGATCTACTAAAATTATAAATAATCAAATGGAAGTTTCTCCTTTAAACCAACAATACATGTCTTTCTTGCTGAAACGTATAACCCCCTCAGTAGATCCCTCTTCATAGAGGAAAGAAATACAAGCATTAATATAGTCTCTACCATATTATATATCACAGATTTATTATACTCTTGATACTGTGAAATTCTAGGAAGAAATAATAACTTATCATAAATTTAATATACTATTGTGATATTTCTTTACACATTTTTTTTCAATGGGACCTTTCTCAAGCATTGAGATGAATACATTCTCTGACACCTTATATGTTTACTTTTCTCATTTTATTGAAACTAATTTTTAATGAAATATCCCTTTACAATACACTGAAGTCTTTTCGGAATTCCGGTCGACCGAGTTTTAGAATCTAAGATATGAATCTGAAACCATAAATGCAGGTAAGTAAAATCTGAACAAACAAATGAATACAAGAATAACGTCAGCGTCCCACGATTTAAATCAAATGATGAATGAATTTAAACCTATTTTCTGCTACAAAATTTAAATACAAACAGAATTAAGGTGACCTGTCATACAAATAAACATCAAATTCATGAAAAGCCCTCTTTCACACAACTTAAACATACAAAAACGACTTTGTCCTGGACATAAAATGGTTGGCTAGCAACTTTATTGTGGACAGTAACAATGAGTTTTTGATGAGAGGGGCTGTGTACACTATTTGTTTGAGACTTCAGGAGTTATAATCACTGAATGATTTTTTTTTCAGATGCACGAGATAGAGCCGTGTGAACATGGTAATTACTTGAAATTTGAATTCAGAATTGAAACTTGGTGTTTGTTTGGCATAGGGTCATTTGAATTTCAATGCATCGTGTATTGACACAGATTGATTTTAGTTGAACATGAAATGTGTTCAAATGCATGCATAAAAGTACATCTTTGCAGCAGTAAAAGTTGTAAAATGCAAATTACTGCATTATTTGGTAAACAGATATTGATTTTCTCTGAACATGAATGTGGTGTAAAAATGCATTAAAATATAGATTAGACCGTTGGTTTTCCCGTTTGAATGGTTTTACACTAGTAATTTTGGGGCCCTTTATAGCTTGTTGTTCGGTGTGAGCCAAGGCTCCGTGTTGAAGGCCGTACTTTAACCTATAATGGTTTAATTTTTAAATTGTTATTTGGATGGAGAGTTGTCTCATTGGCACTCACACCACATCTTCCTATATCTAATTAAAAGTACATCTCAACAGTACTGAGCAGTATAAGCTGGGTAAGGCAAACTGCTGCATTATTTGGTAAAAATCTGTATAACCTTTTCGTAAAATAAATGAAAACAAATAAGCACTGTTAAAGTCAACGTTGTGTTCAAATTGTGACTGTTAAAGTAGAGTTTGTGAGTCTAAATAAACCCCCTGGCTACAGGCCTGTATCACTTTTTAAATCAGTCCTCCAAAATTTAGATTAAGGATCTTATTTTTCTCTTTTGAATCAATTAAACAAAATAACTTGCAAAAATTCTGATGAAGAATTTGCAATAAGATAAAAAAAATAAAAAAAATATAGATTGTGTCTCTATTTAATCAAATAATTTCAGTTGATAAAATTTATGCAATTCAAATTACACAGGGTAATGTTTGATTTTTTTGGGTGCATGCAACTAATTGGGTTAAAAGAGACCCTACAATCTGCATCAACCTTGTATATATATATATAAGATGGGCAACGGAAGGTCTTAGGTTGGTAACTGTCAACAAATATCAAGGAGAAATAGCTACGGTTCTGCAGCTACATGTTTATATGAGTTAATTTATATGTACCAAGAAATGTCTGTTTTCGTAACAAATAACACTTTAAAATTATGTTAATACATTTATGAATTATTTATAATTATTTCTAGATAATGATACTCGAAATCTATAAAATTTACTTTTCTTTAAATATGAGTTTTAAGTTTTGATTTTTGTGTTGATATTTCAGTATTTTAAGTGATAAATGTAAAATAAAGTGTTATCTCCCTTGCACGATTTCCCCCACAATCTATATGTCATCTTAATTCTGATTTACATCTTAAATATTATGATAAATATTCTATTTCTATTTATTACAATTTAAAATTTTCATGCTCAGAAATTCATAAAGTTTAAAATTTGATGTACATTCTGATAAAACACATTAAATCTGAGCTAAGATTTTAATCTTTAAGAAACATATAAACTTACAACATTTTATTCAAGTTATCCGTCATGAAAATGGAAATAAATGAAATTATATCTAATGTAATTTTGAATTTATACAAATTTTTAGATAATTTTTTTTATATAAATGTCTTATTCACACAAATACTTGAAAATGTTGATGTGATGAATGTTTACAAGCTGGAATGTTTAAACTTTTCAAACACTTTATTACATATAACATTGGTGTGAATTTGTAAACTTTTATAGTTAAATTTGTTATTTCCCTTTCATAATATTTGGTTAAAATTATATTTTTTGCAACATTCATACCTTTCCATTTCAGGTATATCAAGTTATCTTCATTGCTTGTTTAGTAATCCATACTTTTATGAATTATATAAAATTAAGCAAATATTTGCCAAATCAGACATCAGATGCACAAAATTCAAAGATGGAAAAAAGAGACAAAATATATCAAGGGTACAATCTAAAAGTATACATTGAAGAAAAACAGAAACCCTGAAATGAGAAAGTCTTAACAACAGTCTACCAACAGTGCAAACAAAACTCAATATTGAGCAAGACTAAATTAACCAAAAAAACAGTGGTGATTGCAGGTGCTCTGGAAAGGTAAATGGAAAAGATGGCTTTTTTATTGGTTTCACAATATACTCTACTTTTTATTTGTATTCCACAAAAACTTGATAGCAACTCAGAGGTTAGCAAATACTACTCCTGTGCATGAGTTTCTGTCAGTTGTTGCTTTAAAATAGAAACTGCCACTAAACATACTGACTGTTTAACCAAAAGGTACATCTTTGAAATACAAAATATTTAGCTAGCTACTAAAAGATATATCGCCTTTCTTTGGATAATTAACAAGTAAATTTATAACATTAAAATATGGTTGATGTGACATGTTATAAATAGACAGGAAGCATGTCCTCCTACAACTGTCATCATAGTGTCAAGCGTAATATAGCTTCAGGGGGAAATGCAATGTTACCATCTAATAGATGGATTTGACTGTGAAACATTAAACAGTAGGCAAAACTATTCTGCTTAATTAAATCAATTTTTCTTCCAAAACATTAATGGTATATCTAGTTTGAGACCTAGATTGAAAATGGACTGACTGACATTTGAAATATAAAGCTAACCTCAAATCACACAAAAGTTCAATTGTAAATACATGTATTTACAAAGTATAAATATTTACAGAGACCTCCCGGAGTGTGGAGTTTTAGGTATCCATTTTTGGACACAGCATATCACACTGAAATGCCTGGAATCTGAGCTATTTCAGGATTATCATGACAGGTATTGTTTTAATTGTTTGGTACAGATAATAAATATTCACATTCAAATTTTACAAATATGGTACATGTATTTTCAATGCCTCTTTTAAATATTTGGTCTATTAAGAAATTTAGCTGGGGCTAAAACATCATTGGACATTTTTTGATGAATTCACAATTTGTATAGGCTTTACTTGTAGTTTGCAAAGTTTTTCTCTATTTAATTACCAAATGCAATGATAACTTAAGGCTCCAAATTTGAAAAGAAATTATATGATATGGAGAAGTTAGACACAAAATCCAAAAGAAGAGTACTACTTTGATAGCAGTTAGTAATTTTCATAGTTGGCCTTCCATAGCCAAATAAAGAGCCCATATCTTCAAACAAAATCAGCATTTAGATTTTAATTATTCAAAAATTAAAGTTTTGGTTCAAACTTTAATAAAATAGTAAGAAAAGCAGCAACAAACCTTAATATAAGTGTTAAGAGATTTGAACACAGAACATGATACTCAAACAAATGATTAAGACTTAAGGGTCTTTATTCCACTAGGGACTTTGGTTTCTCACCAACACTGAATTTGGAACTGGTTCTTTTCATGGAATCGACTACATCCAAGGTTCAATGTTTCTATATATGTAATAACAAAATGGCTTAGCAGTCCCATCTTTCATAAGGTTTTATTTGACTTCTCTACACTTTAATCAAAGGTCCCTAATCATTTTAGCAGCTATTTTCTTAATTCATCATTTTCCAGAAATTGATACCCCAAAGTAGTAGGTTTGATAAGTTCTTTTTTGTTGAAATCCAGAAAACATGTATGAAAATGGAGTTAATTGAATTTTCCACTTATTTTTGAAAAATTTATATAAACTTGTCCATATCATTTTTGTTCAATGAACAATTACTGATTGGAAATACTTTTCTGTCCAAAAATGTTGAGCAGGCTCCTATTTTCAGAAAGGCTAAGTAATGTAATAGGAAAGAATAGAATGAGAAAGCTATTTTAACTGAAAATCCCAAGTATAGGTAGGAGAGTATACTTTGGGCTTATAATAGTTCATAATAAATTAATATTACTTTATTTACTTTAAAACTAAGGTATAAGTGCCTATTTAATGTAGAAATATAAGTAATAAAACCATTCCTAAGGGATTTTCCAAGGCCTATATTTGCTATCACAGTAGATTCATTGTTAGTAAAAGTACAGAGTTTAAAGTTTTACCACAAGCTTAAAATGACTCAGACTGAAAATGAGACAAGACACTAAATTAAGATTAAACTCAATGTGTTCATTTCACTGTTGTTAGTGCATTACGTATATGTGCATGTATTATAAAGAAAAATAATGCATATAAGTTAAAACAAGCTCATTTATGGCAATTCCAAAAAGTTTCCCTTTGGAACATTGCCCTTCTAAATAAATAGATCTTTTAAATTTTACCATGACCTTACTTTACACAATTTGTGAACTAAAAACAATGCAAATGAACCAACATCATATCAATTTTCAATGAGTAATTATCATTCTATTTTAATTTTTTTTTTGGGGGGGATCTTTTTCACCCACTAAGTTCCATCAACAACCTGGAGACATGCTGACACAAAATAAAACGTAAGTAAAATTCTTTTTCAGACTTGCAGGTATATAAAATATGTAATCAATGTGCATATTTCAGTGTATTAATATAAAAACTAATATACTGTTAGCAGCATTCCAAAAACCTAATGAAGAGGAAAATGTCAAGTTTGATATTATTGACTGCAGTGCAAAAATGCACAACAGCTGTATCTGACGTCTTTGGTGTGTGGTCTACCTATCAGTCAATAACTTACTAACTACATGTACTATAATATACAAGAATTTCAAAAATCTTAAAGAGAAAAAAAGTTTTAATTCAATTAATCATGATCTTATTTTTTTTTCATTTAAAAAAAAAATGTACATGCTAACAAAAATTAAATATTGTTTTAGTTTTAAATCATCAAAACCTTACCTGCTAGCTTTAAATACCATGGAGGCAAAAATGATGGCACATAGTCTAAAACATTAGTCCCAAAACTCCTTGATAAATTACAGGGACACCTAATGTCCATACAGTACTGTGGTATAGGTAATGAAGGAGTAGGCCTCCATAGTGGCACAGAAGGGACTGGTGGTCCAGATAAACTAGTATACCCTAGCCCTGACCCAAATGGTAGGCTACCTCCAGAAGGTAAACCAGAGGAAAAAAATCCACTTCTAAATTCACTATATCCAAAGTGTGATTCTCCTAGTACGGACATTGTATTGTTAGATCCAAATTTCATAAATTGTTCACATTCATTATTTCTATATGCAGCCAGTTTTTTCCTCAATGACAGCTATCTTTTCCTAATTTTAAAGCTTTAAAATCGTTATTTGAGTGTTAGCCAGTATGATTCATCTCGCTCAGGTGAATTGCACTTGGCCAGGTAAGAAACAGACAATATAAATGGGCCACTATATCTAATGTATACATACTGTATTGTGTGCGTGAGAGAGCACTTAGCAAATAAGAACTACCATTGGTTCAACTTTAAACTTTGACTGACGAACTTTACTGATCTTTTAGCCTCATTGGATCAAAACTACTTCTTTCATAAATTGATAAGCATGAGTGAACATTTATTTCAGATCTACAAAAACATATTTGTAAACAAAAACCTATAATATTGTTAAAATTAGCTTTTGAAAAAGTACATTAATCTTTTAAAATCTTACATGTACACCATTAGGGTAAAGTAATATTAATGACTTCCTTTCCTATTTATTAAACTGCATTCATTATTGTTGTACCTAGCTTTGAGTTCACTTTTGTTTTACAATTACTTTATGCACTTCCATTTTGCAAAATATACAAAACTTGTATAAAATGAAATTAATGATCCTTTTTGTCTTGCAAACTAAATCATAAGCTTTGAACATTTCATGATTTTTTTCCATTCAAAATCACATACATATAATGAATAAATTTACACATTACCCAAAAAAATAAGTTTACACATATAAATGGGGGAAAACAGTAACAGCACTTGTATCCTTGATTAAGACTTTTTAGGGCAATATATTGATCTGCCCTTTTTGTATCTTTGCTTTGTCTCTAATTATTTGAATAAGGGGTAGCTAAGCTTACATGGTTCAATTTATTATGTATTCATTAAAAATTATTATGAAATATTTTGGGAAGGGTTTTAAATTCGATTTTAGCCAGTTGCTACAGTTAGCTACATTGAAATATTGTATTTTGAAACACAATGGAGGAAAAATGGACTTGGCATGGGGAAGTTACAGTTGTTTTTTCAGTGAGCATTCTTCCTAAAAAGTTGCAACCTAACTGTTTATTTTAATTTTACATGTTTTGGTTTTTTTTTCATTTAGCAACTGTTTGAATCCAACAATTTCAGAAACACCTTCTTTGAAAAAGAAAAAAAAGAAAATAAATTAAGACTCACAATATCTGCAATCGAATGGTTGAAAACAGAGAATTTGAATATAACTTTTATTTTAATGACTTTTTTTTTAAGTCCAAGGGTGTAGTTAGATCAAAAGTATGTCATATGCAACAATATCCATAGTTAACGCTTAGCTATAAACTCATTGCCTAAGCAAATGTGTGTGTGGGGGAGGGATACAGTTTGTCCCATCAAAGTGTTATTTCCCTTTCCAAAATTTTATCTAATTGAAAACAAAGTTGGCAGTTGGTAAATGGACTATGGACTACTGACTATGCGGTATGGGCTTTGCTCATTGTTGAAGGCCATACAGTGACCTATAGTTGTTAATGTTTGTGTCATTTTGGTCTTTTGTGGATAGTTGTCTCATTGGCAATCATACCACATCTTCTTATTTATATTGGTCCATCAGTCTCAGAAAAGAGGTTTTTTGTGAAAATGTAGTGAGAATGATAACAGTGACTATAGCATGAGGACAGATTAATTACAAAAAGTCATTACAATACAAATGTAGCTTACACTGGACTTTTGAGCCAGAAGAGCTAAACAAAGCAAAGTTACATCATGTTTGAACTCAGAGCTTGTCATGGTTTTGTTTGAACTCAGAGCTTGTCATGGTTTTGACTCAGTTGTTTGTTTATATTTTTACCTCTAAATATTTTGTTGTTTTAATGGTTTGTTTGACTTTTATCTTGTTTTATATACTTCACATCTCTTTTAATTCATTACATATAATTCTACCTATTACAACATATAAATCAATAACTGCACATTCTAAATTGTTTTCTCATGTTTGATCTTGTATTATGTAAAGTATTTACATTAAGTTTTGAACTTTTTTATAAATTAAAACAAAGCTGGTGCATGTACATGCAACCATTCATATACATGTAGTCAGATAAATGCTGCACAGATGGTCCAATACATATATATATATATGTAGAACCAGTGAACTGTATGCATAAAATATACTGTCTCGTTTATTTTGTTTTTATCTAAGTTTAAAGACAACTCAACCAAAATAGAATATGTCTCCTTCTAAAGCTCAAGCAATAATTTATTTTAGGCTAATTAATCAGAAGTAATGCAAAGCTTTTGCATAAATTAAACTTAAATCCTATGAAAAACAGGACTGTTACTCGGTAAAATTATGCCTCTTACATGGGTCTGATCTTCATAATTGTTTATTATTTTTGGATCCATGTAATTAAGTTTTTTAACTTAGAGTTATGGAAATTGCTTACATGTATTTCATCCCTGTGACAAGATATGGTAATGTTGGACCAATTTCTGACGTGGAAAAGACAAAGATCACTGAACAAGGGTCTGTAGTTTGTAAAACTAAAAGACTTCTACTTAAGAAACTGAAGATATTCTGTATATCTTACTTGAGCAAACAATTGTTTTAAACATTTACAAAAAAAAATTGTAGTCATATCAGAAAATACAAATGTAAGAAAAGCATCACTTCCAGATAAAGATTTTAGAAACACGATTTTAACCGAATTCTAATGAAATGTGCATTATCAACAAAAACTGCATTTAAGATGAGTTTTTTATAATTTCCGTTACATATGAAAGATATAATCAATCACATGAAGATTTATGATAATTGATATAGTTCTATCATAACACAGGAAGTATATTTATCTTCTATTATCACTAAGAATACATAATCAACAACTCTTTTAGAATTTTATGGAGCAAAATCTTAAAGGCATGCATGTATTAAATCTGATACTGAAAAAGTTCTCTTTTTCTAATGATAAGTAAGAAATACAAAGATCAGGTATAGGGCATGGGGAATTTAAGTTCTGTAACTTAAGAAAAGAAATTAAACAAATAATTATGTTTGTTATGAACACAATCAATTGTTGTCGACTTCTATCTGGCATTGTGTGATGGAGGTGAAGCAAGTATCAAGTTTACAAGCCCTAAACTATGTATTATATGATAATATGTGAATGTACTGTATACAGTTAAAATGTTAGATGACAGTATATATACTGGAAGATAGGCACTAAGAGTGGCTAAGTATATGTGACTGATTAGTCCACCAGCCAAACATAGTACACTTGGTAATATATGATGGTAATATGTCAATTGTCCATGATCAACAAGCATCAAACTGTATCATACATTGTATGTGGCAGATAAAAAAAAATACAGTATGCTGTGACGTAAAATGCATAAATATATAATGTAAGGCATTAGATTGAAAATATGGTAAATCTGCCCTTTCAAAATGGGGGTTCCAATCCAGGTTAAAGGTGAATTCAAACCATATGTCCCCGTCAAAAGCATCGAACGTCAAAACAAAAGGAAAGTTTCAACCCCCAGACCTCCCTCCCAATGGATCCACCACTGAAGTATTCATATCTTATCAAAATGGACTAAGAACTACCTCTCCTGCTTTTGAGTGAGAGGAAATACATATACCAAACATAAGGACACAGTTTAGATTACCAGTATGATGATTGGTACCAAATACCTAATACACAGCTGCTGAGAAAAATGTCACAGAAATTTGTGAAGAACAGTAGGGCAGACAGACAGACATCAAGCAGTATACTGTGCTCCCCAACCTATAAGGAGCAAGGGTATAATGAAAGTCATCTGTACGTGAGCATTCAATATATTAACCATTTTGTGGTTATTTATTTAAAACTAAAATCTTCTGTTGAATATGGCTATTATAATATTTTGAGCTGGCCTACTTATGGCAACAAACTTTAATTTTAGCTTTGGCCACTGTGACCTTTCTTGCTAAAATAGGGTAATGTTATGTCATGAGAATTTCTAAACAGTCTTAAACAAACCTGTCAACAGATTTAATGGATCAATACCTTTAGAATGCAACAAATATGTTGCACTCATGTACAAGATTAAAATAAAAATGTTATAGGTAGCCAAAATTATAGGGTGACATTTCTATTATATTGAATTAGATGGAATGTCAGATTTCAACAAACACTAGTAATGAAATAATGTAAATTTTTATTGGCAAAAGCTACCCTCGATAAAATCTTTAAATTTCAAACAAGAATTTAAATCCCGAGATTTAAATAATTCAAAAATTGATAGGACTTCAGTTTAAATACAGTAAACTCCTGATTTGTCAATTTTATAATTAAACCACAAACCAAACATACATTCTTTAAATAAGTGAACAGACATTAAATCTTATTTAGTCCACAATCAACTCAATTATATAGAAGGTCACAGAACCATTAAATTATGGTTTACAGAAATATGTGTTAAGAATGGCAGACTTATCTCCCTTGTATATCAGTATCTGGTCAATGGGAGATAACCCTAAGAGACATCTAATATTTTTTGAAATTAATAATTCAAATTTTGTCAACATCACACTAAGCAGGTTTTAATTAATCAGTAATCAACGAAATTAAGATATTATTTTTTTGTTTAGTTGTACATAATTGTAAAGAAATGCAGGAACATGGGGGTTTTGCCATTCCTTTCCTACTCTACAGAAAAAAATAATCAATGCATTCAGCTAATTAATCACATAATAAAAATGGCTCTGGTCATAAATTGCCTCATTTTCTCAGAAGAAAATATATTTATTTCTATTTACATACTCTATTTTCCAATCCAGACACCTTTTGAGTAAATAAATATATATAGCCTATTACAATACTTTTACACTGAAACTGTATAGATATATGTATAAATCGTTTTGCATCAATTATTCAGAACAGCTGGTCTGAAGAAGAATTTGTAATAATAAAACATGAATTACCTCAGGTCATTTTACTTTATTGATACATTTATACAACACAATCTGTTAGACTTTAAATATTACACCACCACATATCTACTGGGCCAAGTTTCAGTTACACATTGTTAAATTTCAGTTGAATATAATTGTAAACAGCAAACTAAGAGAGGTAACTCCAGAAATCTGTTACAGAAAGTACACATATTTCTTCAGAGAAAACAAAAGAAGAGTACATATGTTGCATTAAAAACATAATCTTGGAAAGAAAAAGCTTTGATACACATTTTGTAGCTCCTTTTTTGGTCCATGATAACAATTAAAGGGAATATTATGAATGACATTTCTAGTAATGTATTTAAATTTCATCTTACTCCTTTTAAACTTTGATGTGAAATTTACTGCAAAAAACTACCTCATTCTTATATCTAATTAATTTTTACATTAGAGCAACAGCCTTTATCAAAATATAAATATGACATATCATCCAAATTTGTTATCAAAATATCTGACCATGTATTTGATCATATATCTTTTTAATGTTGTCCTTATAATAAGGGTTGTATGAAATGTCTGATTTCAGTGAAATATGTCCACTTAAATGTAAGCAAGTCGATGATATCTTTTGCATCAGGGACTGCATAATTGACATTTATGCATCTCAATAGCCCTAACTGTATCATTTCATTCATTTGACCAAAACAAAACGTGATGGAAAAGTATTGTGTACCAAATTAAGTTCTTAAATCTTTTGATACATTAATGATTATACCATTCTGCTTTGTTCTTAGAAAATCATGTATTATATAGCCTTGTACTATCCAAAAAATTGATCCAACTATATTGGTTTGTCTCACTTAAAATTATCATAATAAAGTATGATAACATTGAACAACAATATCTTGAACAAATGAATGAGTAAATATACTAGAATCAATACCGTGCATTCACAGATTATCTGTTTTACAGCTTATCATGCGTATAGATATTGTAGAATATAAACCATTTAACACACCAACTATTTTTTGGCTCACCCTAAAACCTATTATTATGAGTTGTAGCTGATATTATATATTATCTAGATGCCAATAATCTATACTCCTTAACCATGAGCTAAGGCTGTACCAAGGTTTTTCTTAATTTAAAAATTGTTGTTCAAGAATTTGGCCTATTTAGTGATGTTTACAATTTATTAAGCAATTTAGGACTATCACTATTTATAGAAACAAACATCTTGCTGCGTTGAAGGCCCATTGGTGACCTCTGCCTGCCTTATCTTCCTTCATTGGATTGTTGACTCTTTGGAACAATTGTTTCCATCCTCAATTTTATTAAAATGCCATAGTCTTTATTATGATTGATTGATTGATTGTTTGGTGTTGAACTCCACTTTTAGCACTATTGTGCTTTTTTTTAGGTGGTCAGTTTTTGTTGGTGGAAGAAGCTGGGTGTCCTGAGAACCACCAGGTAGAAACTGACAATCCCAGACAATTAAAAGTGGAGACTTTATAAAGATATATAGTAATTTTCAATACTCACAGTTGAAAGTGATTTACTTGAAAATCTTTGAAAAGTTAGTTTTAAAATAAACAATTTACAATTTTTGGAATTGTGTTCAATGCAGACTGAGTTAAAAAAAAACACGCCTAAAGCAACTTAAATTGTATTCCCATACCCATAACCAGAGGGGTTAAGACGAACTCCCCCTTGAAAACAAATAAGCTCTGTTAAAGTCAACATTCTGTTCGAATTGTGACCGTTAAAGTTGAGTTATTGAGTCCAAATAACCTCCTTTTGGAAATTCCTGGCTACAGGCTCAAATTCCTATAAGACTTTCTAGTCATAGGATACTTATTTGGGGAGGGGGGGAATTTTTGGGATTCTGGTAGCTGAAATTTAAAAATTTAATCTATTTTGTATTGAATTGTATGCAGACTGTGACTTGGATGGAGAGTTGTCTCATACTAGTACCACATCTTATTATATCTATTTGGAAAAATTATTAAAATCAATTATCAATGAAAATTGGTCTCCACAGAAACTTATACATGTAGTTATAATTCTAAAGGGATATTTTAATAAGAAATTAAGAAATTAAGAAGTACTTGTTGAAATATTTAGAATAGAGTCAATCAAGTCAGAACGTAGGTGATCATAACTTTTTGTTACTGTCTTATTCTGGACTTCATTTGTTCAGGAACATATATATTAACTAATTAGATATACTGTTCCCAGATTTGTTGTAAGAGAATTGAACCAAATTAACAATACTCCATACATCTGGACATTTGCTTCATGTGTCTCATGAGAATTGAAGTGTCCTTATAGCAGGTGTATGGACAACACATGGACTTTCAACAGTAATGACAAAACCTTATTTCAAAACTATGATGAAATTATTTTTGTTGTTGGCATAATAAGCTATGTATAATTATTTCCATTTTTTGGGGCATTTGATATCCCCTCTTTACCCTTCTAAGACAATTTTGGTGAATTCAAACTATAATTATAAATTCTCTTACATTTATTCAGTGGGAAGATTTTTATTGACTTTATACTCCATTTTGATGGATGTGTTAATTTTTTGTCAGAATTACAAATATTTCACACATTTAGTATAATGTGTTTTCATTGATAAATAGGAATCTAAAAAATTCCATAATGTTTGCTTTTTTGGCTGGCAAGATTAAACAAGAAAAAGAAGAATGATTGTTGGCTAGACCATTATGTATAGTATTTAGTTATGTTTAGTGAAGTGATTACTAACATTTAATATCCCATTGACAGTATTGAGGAATTCAGAAAATTTTGATGACTTCTACAGTATTGAATTTTACCAGTTTTCTGATAAATTATTTATGATCAAATAATGGACTCCCGGTGGCTGTTGAATCCATTTTGAAGTAGGGGTATTTTATTTTACAGGTGAACCCTCCATTTCTATAGTTTAATTTTTAATTGGATGAAATTTAAACTTGCAATTCTTAAATTTAAAGCTTAGAATAATAAAGAATTCTTTTTCATATTTTTTTGCATCTGCTCAGAAGTAAGAGTTGCTTTAAAAATTGACAACTGTTGAAATCAATATTCAGCCAGTAAACTCTGTTGAAATTATGTATGATCAATTTCCCCTTAAACTCATTCACTCACAAGATCAAATTCAGAAAGTTGTAGAAACCTCGATATAAAAAATACAGCTATTTCAACAATTTCACATGTTTTCATGCATGAATCAATAAGTAATTCCGCCCTATACTCTGTAGTTGATGGTGACAATATCATAAATTTTACATGCTTTTGTAAAGTTTAGCATTTAAAAGCAAACAGAACCTAAATGAATTAATTAGTAACTGACAGAACATACTATTACATTGTACCTTTGCTCCCAATACCATTCTGCTTTTAAACTGGAGTTTCCTATAAATTAATTTATTTCAGAAATAGCGAAATATTCATCAAAATATATCAAAATTCCCCACACAAATAGGTAAAGGTTAAAATACTTTTGAAAACGGTCTTTGGATTACAAAAAATTGCAATCAATACAACAAAGGAAAGTTCAATAAATATAATAATGGATGATCTTGCTGTAAAGATAAACAAAGCTGGTGAAAAAGATTTCACTTCAAGTTTTCTAAAAAAATAATAACTATAAAAATATTTTTTTAATTTATTGCCTTTTTAATGAGGGAACTGTGCAGTCTAGATAAGGAAGTAGGGGTCATTGTGGGTCAGTTCAAAATGTCAAAGGCTGTATTAGATGAGCTTTAGAGTTTATTATGTTGTATTGGGGACAGTTTTTGTGTAGATATTTCTTTTAATTTGGGTGTTGTCAATTTTTTTTCACCTCTGATTTTGATTACCCCCTTAAGCTGTTATAAAATAAGTTGATGTGGTATGATTATCAATAAGACAACAACATATATAGCTTTCCACTAGAAACCAAAGGATGAGGATTTAAAGGTTAACAAATTTTAAACAAGAATGTGTCCCCAGTACATTGGATGCCCCAATCACAATCATTTTCTATGTTCAATGGATCGTGAAATTGGGGTAAAAACTCTATAATTTGGCATTAAAATCAGAAAGATCATATCATAAGGAACATGTATACTAAGTTTCAAGTTGATTGGACTTCAATTTCATCAAAAACTGCCTTGACCAAAAACTTTAACCTGAAGCGAGACAAACGAACGAACAGATGCACAGACCAGAAAACATAATGCCCCTCTACTATCGAAGGTGGGGCATAAAAATAGAAAAATATGAAGAAAAAAATTACCTGTATGTGTTTTACTTATTTTTTCTAAAATCACTCCACGATGGTAAAAACAAATCCTAAATAATTATATATACACAGGGTACTTTAACCTAATGGTTTACTTTTTACAAATTGTGACTTGGATCGAGAGTTGTCTCATTGGCACCCAAACTACATCTTCTTATATCAACCTGCACAATTGTAATCTTTGTTTTAAGTCTTCCTTTCTATCTGCCATAAGTTTAGTCACAAGGGTCATTTGACAGAACTTAAAACACACTCTCCTTGTGCAATTATACTTGTCAGAAATATTATGTTAGATAATATACTAGACAAACCTTGACACAAGTGCTGTTATTATAGGGGGAATGTTTTCTTCAATGCAGTGTGTAAACAGTTTCAGATTTGCGGATGCATCCTAATAGACATTTTTATGTCAGACTTGACTGCATTTGATTCTGCAATTGCTGGCATTTACAGACATACCAGTGTGCCCAACTCATTTTATTTTTTTATTCCTAATCAATCAATGGTACTACAGCATCCTTAATATTCATGAACATATATGTACACTGTACATGTACAATATAGGCCTTGTATTAAAATTATCCTCTCCCCCCCCCCCCCCCCCCTCACCACCAAGACCAGGAAATATATGTTGGTTCTCCTTATATAATCTTCTTAAAACAAGTAAAAACATAAATACTTTTTTCAGCTGAATGCTGCATAATTCCGTTGTTATAAGTTTTAATCCAGGAAATGTAGTGAACGCACAAGGGAGGTAATTGAGGAAGTTGGAGAAATACTCTAATTTCATAATTTCATTTCTTCAGTAGGAAGGAAGTTCTTAATCTAATAACTATAATTGGTCAGCTTATAAACTCAGTGTTTTAAAACATAATACAGCTAGTTAAAGTGGTTGTGTAGTAAATCTGACAACGATATATGTACACTGAAATAAATGTACATACAACTGATTTCTATGAATCTTTAATGCATCAGTTCTAGAAAGAATCTGCAATGTGCAAAATTGATAAACATTGATTAGAAATTTAAGAAGATGTGGTATGATTGCCAAAGAGATAATTAAGGACAACTCTTCATTAATGAACAAATGACATAAATATGTACAACTACAGGTCACTTATATGGCCTTCAAAAATGATCAAAACTCAAATTGCATAGATAGTACGTTATAAAAGGCCCCAGAATGACAAATTGACCATTTGATACATATGGTTTTCATGTACTTTCATTGAAATAGATTCTCACTCACAGAACATTCAGGGTTTGTGAAACATTTAAGAAAAACAAAACCATAATAGCATAGGAGGATCCAGGCCCGGGCCCCCCCCCCCCCCTTTTGTGGGAAAAATTTGGTTGATTATATAGGGAATCACTGAAGCATGACTGGAGAGGGCCCCCCCCCTTATGAAAAGTTCTGGATCCGCCACTGAATAGGCCTTGCTTTAACAGACAAACCATCTCAGCCAGGTCAACTTTTGCCTTCTTACATTAAGGATTATATAAATATCATTAGTTATCTGTTTAAATTGATTACATAACACACTTATTTAATAGAGGCCACACACTGTGGTACAATACAAAGTTCAGTATACAGATCTGGATATACCAATATTATATTAATATATATATATACCCCTTGTGGGCCTTTAATTGGTAATAAAATATATCTTATTGTGGTACCCCATTCATTGAATCATAATGTTTGTCCTACATGTATTTTATTGAAATTACACATGTTTATCTTATATGTAGGACTTTTCCTCCATAATAAAATAACAATATATTAAATATTTAACATACCTAAACCTAAATTGGTTGTTACATGTAGAAAGTACACAAACAGACCCTCAGTTAAGTTATTTTGGTCTAATAAAGTTAACAGATATAATTTTTAATGCATAAATTGGGAAATTTCAATAGTATCATCAATAATGCTTGAGGACAAAATGAACTGAACAAAAAAATAAATTCATCCACACCATTCAATTTTTTGGAGGTGAAATATCTATTAAAACTACTGGTTATGAATAGATTGGTCAAATTTAATTGCATCATTTTTAACAATAGGAAATAAAATTTTACCATTATCATATACATGTTATGTTTTCTCAAAATAATAAAACAAATTTGTGCAAAAGGTTGCCAGCTTAATGAAACAAAGGTTAGTTTATCACTTTTCTAGCAACATTAATTCCAAACCAAAAGATGAAAATCTTTTAGGTCTAAATTTTACAACACTGATATTCTTAGCTGAAAACTCTGATGGAACTATAAAACTGAAATCTTCAACATCTGATTAAAATTGATTATCTATTAATACTTTTTTTTATCATTTATAACTAAAACAAAACCACAAACATAAAAAGAATGATAGCGAGTCTGCAATGAGGAGATGTCATTCTTGGTTGCTAAACAACATTTTGTAAAAGGGAACATATAAATAAAAATTAAAACTACAAAATGGATAAAACCTTAAATACATGTAGTAAACAAAAATAAATATAGAGCTACATGAAAGTTGTATGCATGTGGAGATAGAAATAAAATTCTCAATTTCTTTGTATGTCCCTAGAATTTGTGAAACAATACCCATCTGTACTGAGCAACTAGACTTGTGACACATGTTTCTTAAGGGAGCTTCAAAAGGTATTGTTCCAGTGGATATGTAACAATGAATTATACCAATTTTGAAGCACCAGATGCATATATATGGACAAAAAAAATTATGGGTAGAGAAACAAAGAGTTGTCAATGCAAAACCCAAAAAGATTAGGTTTAAATGATGAAAAAAATACTACTATGTTTTACTTGAGCACATACAAGTATACATGAAAAAGGTAATCATTTGAATGAAAACATGTTCCATTTAATTTTTTAGCTTCAAATTTCTTTATAATTATCTGTACAGTAATTTACAAAATTATAAATCTCAAATATAAATATACCACTAATAAAACTAGATACATGTATTTCCTGTAAGAAAAATACTCATACTTAATAAATGAAAAAACTTGTATTAAGTAGCATAGTTGCAGTTTTTATAAATAATGTGTATTTTACCATCGTTCATGTTTTGTATACACATACATGTACACCTTTGTGACATTTTAAACATTTGTTCCTTAATAAAAATTTTATTTCCTTATTTACAAATGTACAATACGTTGACAAACAATTTAAGTTTTCATTTTTCTTTGATTACTCATATAAAATAAATTGATTTTATATAGAAACTGCAAAAAGTTTTGTACTGCTCTGCCATCTGTTGGTGAGAATTTTAAACACCTTCCACCTGGCCTAAATTCCACACATACCATTCATTAACTGATACGAACATTTACATATTTCCGTTAAACCAATTAATTTCTATAATCCCAAACTTACATATACTTGTGAAAACAACAATTCATTAACTTAAACTGCGATTTTAGCAGTCATTTTATAGGGATTAACAAACACCGTCAAAGGAATTTCAGGAATTTCTTTCAACAAAAGATTCGTTACTACAGGTTGAAAATACGATTTACAATAATTAAAAGCACAAAGAAATACATAAATGACAAAAGTCAAATTTTCTTTGTCTCATTTTAGCGATGTTGATAAACAAAGAATTTACTCGTTACAGAGTACTACTTATAAATTTACGATAAAAACGAAAACGACCAACGTGTTTCGTAAAAATATAAACAATGTTTCATGTTAACAATAAAAACTTACCTCTCACTTCATTCGTTTCTACCATGGATGCTGCCCGCGACAAAACATCAAGAGGCGTCTCCATCATTTCAGCTCATTCGTGGCTACATTGACTTCGGATTCTGAGACAAAAAAAATCAATATCCACTTAAATATGTTCCTTCGGCCTTATTAAATATTTTGCCCAAATAAATACACTTTAAGTCTTACACGAACATAAACCTTCAGATACTGTCTGATTTTTAATGCTTAATTTGCCCTTTTGATAACAGTTAGCTTGTAAGAGAAATTGGCAGCTGTGATGAAACCTTGCGACCCCAGTGCGTCTCAGAGGCCAGCATGACTGAAATTCCATTAAGATCACATGATCATAGTAAGAAAGTCATGTGATTTTGTTGGTTGATATTTTCCCGCGAAATTTAAATGCTCATGAACCTCATGCGCTCGTCTTTGTAAACAAAAAATAAAACTATTATATATTATGGAACGCCACGACTGCCTTATGTTAATAATCAGCATTATACGCAGTGTTCACAGCATTATATGAAGTGATCACAGCATTATATGTAGTGCCAGAGACATATATACACATGTATATATGTCTCTGGTAGTGCTCACAACATTATATGAAGTGATCACAGCATTATATGAAGTGCTCACAACATTATATTAAGTGCTCACAACATTATATTAAGTGCTCACAACATTATATTAAGTGTTCACAACATTATACGTTTTTTGTTGTATGATGAGATTGATGTATGATGAGATTTATGAATGATGAGATCATTCGGTAAACTTCGTTTTTTAGCGGAAATTACCGAAAACATAATTGGTAAATTACGGTAAATTAATGCCCAGCAAACAAATTTAAACAGTTATTATTATATATGTGATCATTAAGGCAGTATACAATATTTAAAACGGATTGAAATAAGTAAATTAAGACTGAGTATGATCAATTTAACCCAAGTTTATTCCACACCATGCAGGGCATTTTAAACTTATTTTGAGGATTAGTTTCACCATATTCACAACTTAATATGTATATATATTTACTAGAACACATCCGTGATATCGCGGGTCTGTGACTGAATTAAAGAATATAACTATGCGTAAGCCTTATTTTAGTATTGGTATTGTCATCTGATAAAGTCATGCCGATTATAAGATGAAGTTTTCTCTGCTTTTAACATCTTTCTGTTTGAACCCGTCGACCTGGAACTTGTCAATTTAATATTGGTATTATTGATTTTGTTTGGAAAACAAAAGTCTCTGGAAAGGAGTATTTTTTAATCAACACTTTTGTCCTTTATGAGTTATGAATAAAATTGAATCTTTGATTCGCTGTTTTACGTCTAACAAATTGAAAACTGTACATGCTGTACCTATACGCCTTATTTTAAGTCCAGATTTTTATTATTCGTATTGCCATCTTAGAAAGTCATACTGATTAAAGTACTACAATCGGGAACAATGTGACAATGATTGAATTAAGTAGTTTCAACCCTGTGATTACGACCCGTGTATATAGCAAAATCTTAAAATACAGCGTTTCGTGGTACTCCTGTCAGATGCGGAACGTACAGATAATGTAATAGTTAACAGGTGAATATATTATTGGTATCGATTCGACCCGGAACTTCTTAATTATTGGCAATATTAATTATGTGGAAAACAAAAGGGTCTGGAGTGATGTTATTTTTAATCAACAGCATGGTACTATATTAGTTATATATACTCTCAGATCAGTACTTATAGTGTCTTTTTATTGTTGGGATATACAAGTACCCGCCCACATGCACGTTCACTCTATTTTCTTGTTAGATCATATGTATTTATATTTGTACCCATCTAATGAGTTAATATAAAAAAAGATGACACAAACATTAACAACTATAGGTCACCGTACGGCCTTCAACAATGAGCAAAGCCCATACCGCATAGTCAGCTATAAAAGGCCCCGATACGACCATGTAAAACAATTCAAACGAGAAAACTAACAAGCCTTTTACAACTGATTTTCATAGTTCGTTCTTATGTTGTTCTGTTACGCCACTGTCCCAGGTTAGAGGGAGGATACCAACATCCCGCTAACATGTTAAAACCCGCCACATTTTGCATATATGTGGCCGTCCCAAGTCAGGAGGAGCCTTTATTTCAGTGGTTGTCGTTTGTTAATTAATGTGTTATATACATGTTAGTTTTTCGATCGTTTGTTTGTACATAAATTAGGATGATATTTTTCGTTTATCATTTCGGGGCCTTCTATAGCTGACTATCCGGTATGGGCTTTCCTCATTGTTGAAGGTCGTACTGTGGCCGTTTAGCTGTTTAAAATTTCTGTGATGTCATTTTGTCTCTTGTGGAAAGTTGTTTCATTGGCAAGCATACCACTTTTATATATATATGTACCGCGCAAACTGACGAACAAACGTAGTAAACGTTTTATTCATCCCCACAAACTCAATTTTCATAAGAGATGATGACTTTAAATGAAAATGTTAAACAGGGTCTTGAAAGGGTAAATTTTTCTATGACAGTTTAAATTTCTATATAAGACTGCTGATCATATTTAGAAGACAATCTTAGTATTTGCCGTGCTAAAAAGCTTGTAAAAAAATGGAATGATGTAAGGTTATGTTTTAACACCTACAGTGAAATGCTTTAAACTGCAATTTCCATATCTGTTAGATACTTATTCATGTAAAAATGCCAAATTCTGAAAATCGATGCCAAAAATGACTCTATCATGACATATATAAGCTAGCGTAATATGGCACCTATGTGTTATAGAAAGCTGACTGTTTTATTTAAAAGGTAATTAAGCTTTTTAAAACTGAGTACGGACTATAAAGTGGCACCTTGCTAAATTTCTTCAGTAGGAAATGAACTCGAGAATATATCATACAAATTTTCCTACGATATTTCATTAAATAAACTTTTTATTATTTAACTTACATTTTGCAATTCGTATTTCTTACGACGAACAGAACTACTTCAATCATTCACCTCTCAGTTTCATCTTTTCCTTACTTATTTCAATCAGTTTTAATATTGTATGCTACCTTATGATAACATGATTTTAATACCTTTTTAAATTTGTTTGCTGGGCATTACCGTAATTTACCAATTATGGATTCGGTAATTTCCGCTAAAAAACGAAGTTTACCGAATGATCTCATCATTCATAAATCTCATCATAAATCAATCTCATCATACAAAAAAAAACGTATAATGTTGTGAACACTTAATATAATGTTGTGAGCACTTAATATAATGTTGTGAGCACTTAATATAATGTTGTGAGCACTTAATATAATGTTGTGAGCACTTCATATAATGTTGTGAACACTGCATATAATGCTGTGAACACTGCATATAATGCTGTGAGCACTGCATATAATGCTGTGATCACTTCATATAATGTTGTGAGCACTACATATAATGCTGTGATCACTTCATATAATGCTGTGAACACTGCGTATAATGCTGATTATTAACATAAGGCAGTCGTGGCGTTCCATAATATATACTGTTTACGGTACCGTGACTTATTCAGTTGCAAATATCAAAACGCATATTACTGTGACAACAAATGTTATTTAATTCTTAATTGCATGAGTTGAAAGACAAAGCACTAGCGTAATCCGCAACTGATTAAATAAAAAATGTCACGTATAAAATGACTTTATAGTTTGTTTCCATTAAAACATTCAAAAATACGTTAAAATATCAGAAAATTTCTAAAACTACCAATTCTCATTCATGTTTGTCACCAAGACTAACATTATCATGAGGGGGCAAGGGGTTTCACTGGCTGTTATGCTGTTATGGGGCATTTTAATTCTTTGTTATCTGTTATTCTGAAAATATATTTACTGTTAGCTGTTATTGTCTTATTCTTTGTTAGCTGTTATAGGACTATTTTCTATTTTATTATCTGTTATTGTGAGAATATATTTGCTGTTAACTGTTATTGAAAATCGTAATGTTAGCATTTTGACTGCCAATCAATGGCTTTGGGAATTATACAACATCTTCTTCTTTTAGCATTTATATTATAAGTGCTACTCCCTCTCTTTTCATTTACATGAAAGAGAACCCTGACCACCATATTTTCAAAAGCTTTTTAACTGCTTCACATGGCGAAAATTGAAGCTCAGAACCCATTGATACAAATACAGATGTTTCTTCAGTTTAATTTTTCGATAAATACATGTACCCTTTGTAAAATCCTACAGCTTCTCTAATGCTGTACCCAAATTTTCCATATATAATTTCACATTAGAAATGATTTCCCTCTAAGTTCAGTATTTTTGTGATTTTTTTTTTATTTGTTTGTTATACATGATTGGTGTTTCACTTGGTGTCATCCAACTTATTGTACAAGTTACGGAAAAAAATCAACCTAGGCAGAACTGCCTCAACGGCCTCAAGACAACGTCTAACTCTTGTTACAATTTTCTAGGTCTATACCGCAAGTTATATACTACTGAGATATACGAGTTATTTACTGGATTGGTCCTGCACAGATTTATTTTCATATTTCATTTTTCTGTTATGATCTGTTATTATTCCTTTTCAATTCCTTGTTATCTGTTTTTCACCAAATCAATTCACTGTTTTGCTGTGATGGGGCCCCCCTTGCCCCCCCCCCCCCCCCCCCTCTATCCCGATTACGCAGTGTCACTGACAAATTTTAAAAGACAAATGTTTTTCAGTAAACGAAATAATAAGAAAGGGGTGATTTTCTCTAACAGTCGGACAGTTTTTTTTTAAATAGACCATTTTGACTAAAATCCAGATTCAATCAGTACAGGAGGAGGGGTTCCGGGTGTTGGAACATATATTAGTTTGGACGATCAATGCATGATTTGAATGGGAGCATATATAGTTGAAAACCCCCTTTTTACTCTGGGTTGGGAACCCACCTTTTTGAAATGGCTGGATACGCCCCTGCAGTCAATCAAGGCTTCTTCCACCTAATCAACAAATTTCATTCATTTTTTCATTTGTGCTTGACTTCAAATTGAGAAAGGAAATTGGGAAGTCAAAGCGACAACAACCCTACCATAGACTGCAGACAACAGCCGAAGGCCACCACTGAATGGGTCTTCAATGTAGCGAGAATTCCCGCACCCGTAGGTGTCCTTCAGCTGGCCCCTAAAAAAATCTGTATGCTTTACTAGTGCAGTGATAATGGACGTCATACTAAACTCTGAATTATACACAAGAAAAATCATACAAGACTAACAAAGACCAGAGTGTCCTGACTTTGGACAGGCGCAAAATTGCGGCGGGGTTAAACATGTTTATGAGATCTCAACCCTCCCCCTATACCTCTAGCCAATGTATACATTTGAGAACAATATCATTGGATTCTATAAAAAAAATAAAAAATATATTGGTACAGAATGAAAATTACCGGATTATAATCGGTATGCTGCATAGCTCCCTTTTAAAGGAGTTTTTTTTCAGAATTTTCAAATTTGTCGCAAAACTGACATAATAAAGCAGGTGGTATTTTATTGTGCTTCATTCAGTGAAAAATTATAAGTATTTTTAAAAGCATAAACTATGATTCATTCGATAGTTGAGAACAGTAAATATATATCTTCACCCCTTTGTCTTAGGAATAGAAAAAAAAGTCTAAGAGAGCCCGCATCGCTCATCTAGGTCTAGGTGAATCTTCAAAGTTAGACTCTCTCCAACATTGCATACTTACATATAAATCATGAACAATATCTTTTTTTTTTATGTCTTGTATTATTGATAAGATTATCCGAGTGTTTTCATGTTTTCTCTATCTTGTTTAAGTTTTGGTAACAAAAAATAAAAATAAAAAACAGACTAGTCAAAGTCAGTCATGTGTGAGCAATAACTTTATATAAACAGTCTTCTAATGATTTCGGATCAATTTTGCTATTTTTAAATAGTGTTTTCTTGTCTTTTTTATTTTCCTGAAAAAGCCATATTCAAGATAAAAGGTTTAAAAACACAAAGAAAATTTAAAAAAAATCGTCAATAGAGAGCTTTCATTCCATGATCAATTAAGGAATCGACTGACGATTTTTTTTTTTACAAAAAAAGGTTCTACCTATATCCATAAAAATTTTTAAGACAATAAAAACAAGTGGAAATGACCTGATAAAAGTTTTTCATTTAAGGATATTGACCAAAATGTTATCTTCCATATATCCGTGACAACGATAACTGTACATCTGTCTTTTCTTTGTTAAGAATAATACTTTTGCATTATATGTTTATTTATATCAGGTTTTATTGTAAACCGAATTGTAGTGTATTGTCTCTCTGATATTTTTTTTCTCTAAAAGGGGCATAGGCTGTCATGTTCACCGATTTGACAAAAAATCTCATATTTGATTTATAACATACTCAAACGTTTATCCAAAGTATTTGAAAAAAGTCTAAAATGAACAATTTACAAAGCAAGGGCTAAAATATGATTCATCGTTTCGTGCGTATTTTATTCTAGACGCCATTTAACTAATTATCGAGTAGACCTCCGAAGACAGCCGACCGTCATATAAGCAATAGAAATATAGAAAGCGAACTCGTGCGATTGGAAATTTTCTAGGTACGTTTACTTTCATTAATAGTTATCCCACGAAGACGTGGTGTGTCAGTGTCATCTTCGCTAGCCAAGGGTTTCGATCCACTCCCGCTCTCTTTGAAGAGAGAGGGAGTGGATCGTAACCCTTGGCTAGCGAAGATGGTCAGTGTAAGATCACCCCGATGGGCAGCGGGCCAGAGGTTGATCTAACACTGACACACCAAGTCTGAATGGGATAACTATTTTACATCCCAGCTGTTTTAGATAAAACGAAAAAACATGTACAATACATAAAATCTTCTTATAATGTTCTTATGTTGAACAGTTGCATCACTGTGATTTTCCCATACAAAATTCTTAAACTTTCCTATAGAAAAATAACATGTGGTTTGATTGTCAATGAAACAACTATCCAACAAAGTTCAACTGAAGTGAAAGTAAGCAATTATGGGCAACCATGAAGCCTTAAACAATAAGAAAAACCCATATCACATAGTCGACTATAAATGGCAAAAAAATAAAATCAGATAAAAAAAATATGGTTATTTCTGTTAATTTTTTTATAATGAATTATATCATTTTACCTTGTTATGGTTTATTTTGGTGATTATACATTACTATTGCGAAACTTTAGTCTGTGCGAACGTAAACGGTCACTTAACTACTGTGATTTTTTTTTCATATAATAAAGGGGTTAATAACTCAGATGAAGATATTTTTATAACTAAATGCATTTGGATTTAACCTATTTTATTATGTAGCATAAAACCAGTCTGATGACCCCATTTTTTCTGTTTCTTATTTGAAAGCATATTATAAGAGATATATATCTTCTCATATTCTATCTTTAAAGATCTTAAAATTCTATGTTTTAGTTTTCTGTTTATCATGTTTATCGCACAAAATTTAGTTTTCCATGCATTACCTTTACAAAATATGGCAATATTGCACAACCTTTTGCGTAAATGACCAATACGTTCTATTAAATTTTGAAAAAAAGAAGATTTAAACTACATTTTGACAAAGTTTTAAAAAATCTATGGAGATCGATTTAGACCCCCATCTATCTTAAGTTCTATTTTATCAGAGGGGAAAGATCAATTACAACAATTAACAATCAATCTGCATTCCCATTGGAAAAATATGCCCCTCTTCTTGTCTTCTAGTTTATTTATTCATTTGAGGATGGCTTCATTCGGGAACTTTTTAAGAGGAGAGAAAAAAAGTTAGTATCCTTCTCAAGTTAACGTTACTTTCCGCTATATAGATGATATTTCTTACTAAATAATCAAACTTTGGTGACTATGTTGAACGCATCTATCCAACCAAACTTGAGATAAAAGATACAGATAAGTATGCCACATATCTTGACTTACATCTAAATATTGTTAAAAAGTGAAAGTTGAAAATTAAATTTTACGACACAAGAGACGATTTCACCTTCCCAGTTCGGTGAACTTTCCATTTCTATGCAGCAACATACCAGAAACACCTGCCGCTGAGGAGTGTGTATCTCCCAGTTGATGGGATATTTCCGGGCTTATATTTCATATCATGATTTCCTTGATAAAGGGTTTCTAACCACTAGGAAGCTTTTAAACCAATAATTCCATGAGGTCAAGTTGAAATCACCCCTTCGTACGTTTAACTGACGCCGTTATGTTGAGCTGTTACGATATATCCGTTTCACAGATGGTAACATATATATGTTACTAATGTCGGAACTACAATCCTGAATGTGATCTACCGAAAAAGATTTTGACTTATAACCAGGTATGTATCATCTTGAACAACACGGGTGCCGCATGTTGATCAGGAACGGTTTGTCAATCCAGAGCACATAAGACTCCCCAGTAACTCCAAGATTTGCTGAGGCTAATGTTGTTCAGTCTTTAGTTTTCTATGTTATATTTCGTGTACTATGATTTTGATGCCATTGTGTTGCTAGTTTATTTTCGACTTATATATTGCACTTTGCCGGTAAATACAGCTGTTCATTAAACCACGCTTCTTTTTGGTAGAGATCAGTGGAATATTCAAAGATAATGAAAGTTAATGTACTGGTCCCAGTAATGATCTCTATCTTTCATCTCATAGAGATATAACCTGGGAGTGTTAACAGTAAATATCCATATGCACATTGCTTATATTGAAATATGCATGTGCTAATACTGCAGTCAAGGTATGGCTAATTAAGAAATTTAGTGTTAGTTTTAACTCATAGAAGTTCGGGGCATATAAACGTTGAAAAAATGTCGCACAGCCTAATATTTTGACATTTGAAATAATAATAGTAGTGCATATTAACTTTCATTCTAGGCAAGGATTTGTACAGTCCTTGTTCTAGGATATATTTTTTCAAAACTTCATAGTAAAAGTGGTACAGTTTTAGCCGTCAAAAGGATTTCCTATATATGGGAAATTACCCAAGTATAATAAAAATTGAAGAAAATAAAAATGATTATAATAAGTTGAATTTTAAACCTGCATGTAACAGAAGAGTTTGTGAGTAAATAAATAAATAGGTTAAATATAAGAAAAAATACTGGATATGACAATATTTCACCAAAAATTATAAAATTGGCACAGCCAGTAATAACAAATCCTATTAAAAATTTTAGTTAATAAATCAATTGAAAGCTCATTTTTTTCCTGATAATCTTAAAGCTGCGCAGGCTTCCCCACTTTTTAAAAAGAATAACTCTTCTTGATAAAGAAAACTATAGACCTGTAAGTGTGTTATCATGTATATTTAAAATTTATGAAAGAGCTATACATGACCAACTATAATGGAATTCTTAAATAAACATTTTCATCCTCTTCTTTCAACTTTTAGGCCAGGTTTTGGTCGCCAAACTGCACTTATTAAAATAATAGAAGACTGGAAAAAAAGCTCTGGACGAGAACAAATTATTGCTGCAATTTTGATGGATCTATATATCTAAAACATTTGATTGTTTACCGCACGATTTACTTTTACTTAAATTGGAAGCATACGGTCTGTATAAATAATCTCTAAAATTATTAAAAAGTTATACAACGCTTTAAAATTGGAAGTTCTTACAGTGAATGGGGACATATGTTTAAAGGCGTACCACAAGGGTCAATTCTTGATCCAGTTCTTTTCAATGTCTTCATAAATGGCATATTTCATTTTGCACAAAAAAGCACCATTTATAATTATGCTGATGACAAAACTGTATCATACAGTGATCATAATTGAGATAAAGTTGTTGGAAGTATAGAAACTGAGTTTAAATCTAATAAACTAGTTTTCTATAAATTTAATGAAGGCTAATCCTGACAAATTCCAGGCTATAGCCATTGGAAAAAAAACCCAAATAAACATAATTTGATATGTAATTTAAATGGAAACAAAATTTCTTGTGAAGAATATGTTAAACTTCTTGGAATATCTATAGATTCGGACTTAAATTCTAACAATCATATATATCTGAAATATGTAAAAAAGGCATCAAAACAATTAAATATTCTAAAACGTATGGGTAAATATGTAAACAGGCTAGGTACTGGTAGGTTAACAGCATACTACTCATTCATTCTTTTGAATTTTAACTATTGTCCAGTAATTTTGCACTACTGTAGTGAAAAAATTTCTTTTAAAATGGAATTTTTTTTAAAAAAGAGCTCTAAGATTCATTTATTAAGATTATGACATTCCTTACGAAAAACTGCTAGAAAAATCTAAATTATCATCTTTAAAAATAAGAGAATAAAAACAATTTCAATACATGTAGAAACATTTAAAATAATTCACAATAAAGTCCGAGTTACCTTCATGATTTAATTGATATAAAAATTAACAAGTATGATTTAAGATCACACTGACGAAACAGCAGTTCTTCCAAGAGTCCGAACTACTAATTATGGTTTAAGATCGTTTCGCTATAAAACTGCACATATCTGGAATGAGCTACCGAACCATTGTCGAATGGAAACATCTTTTGACCAATTAAAAAAATTTGAAAATCTCACTAAAGCTTGTGTTTATGTAGTTTATTGAATATCGACTCTAAATAAAACTTTGAATCTTGAATCTATAATAACAAAAATGCAACCTAATATGAGTTTAAATGTTCATCTTATACCTTTCGCCTATCTTTTAATTGTTATAAGAGTACCTAATATATCCAATAATGGACCCTTGCGGGTTTTAAATTTCATACAATGTATGATATAGATAAAACTATTGGACTATATAGTCTATGCGGGTAGCAAAGTGTGTATTATTTCCGAAATTTTGAATATTTAGGGAAAACTAAACTTTATTTTCTTAAGACCGGAATCATTGAAATCCAACTTTGTACAGAACGTTAGTATCTCTTTCACCTGGATTTTAAATTGTATTTATTAAAAAGGTTGCAAAGATAAATTATTGAACTGGAAACCAGTATATCTTGGTAGGTTCCTTGTCTTCCTCAATTGGCTCATTCTAAGCAGTACACAAAGTTGCACAAAACCAGTTTACCGGCTTTGGGTCAAGGCCTTACAGTTGAGCGTGGAAATCTGACGACTACGGACTGTCTTAGCATCCAGCAAAAATGAGTGAATTTCACAAAATAAACAGAGAAACTCTCCAGAAATTGAAAGATGTTGCCAATAAATTAAGGATTCATAGCATTGAATCAACTGACGCAAGTAACTCAGGGTAAGAGCAACTTATTAAATGGAGAGTTTTAGTACTTCGTCTGGCCGAAAAATTATTTCACCAGCCGCTTTATATATCGACATTACAAAAGTTTGTCATTGTCTGCTCTTTATTCGAAATGTTTACTTTTATAAATGAACCATATTCATAACCTTCCTGCTAATTAAAATTAAATAATTTTGGTTATATCGAATGACTAAGTTCTGATGAGTGATGTTCAGATGTTGGACTGTATCCTACCGTAGTCTAAAGTCGTTCATATTGTCAGTTCGTTAGGTATTTGTGTTTGAACATAACACATGGGGAAACTCCGCATTGATGTCACTACGGTACTTCCGGCGTAGAAAAACAGTGCAAAATACGTTTTTTCTGCACGGTTGAATAAAAAAACATTTCTGAAGGTAAGTTTTCATTGTTGTTCTCAACTATTGCCAAAAAATGCAAATTTTCTAATGCCTGTTTCAATCCCGACTTCCGAATGTTTAAAAACATTCTAGAACTGAAAAGTGAGATGAGACAGATCACAATTGCTCACCTGACCAATATATTTTTCAAACGAAAATCCCTTTTCCGGCCTCCATTGCTTTGTGTACATTCCATTCAGCATCATCAATCTTGTGGCAGGCAATACAGGTCAAGCAAACTGTATTTTTAGGAATTTAAAAATGAAATGCTCCTTGCGTCTTTCGCAATTTTCCCGCGAAAAAAGCCCAACCAAAATGAAAGGAAAACTATATGAAAAAACGATGTCCTTGCCATAATTTTGTTCAGGCATATAGAGTTGGTTAATAAAAAACAATTTACATTTATTTTTCATAGAATTTTCTTTTTATTCATTAAAAAAAGATCAATATTCTGACCATCATGACTGTAGGTAAATATTCATACAAAATTCCCTTGATGTCAAAAAGGATGGCAAAAAAATAGTTTTCCTGTTGAATAAAACCCAGAACTATTGCAAACTATTTTGAAGCAATGTCCCACACTGCGGCACAAAGAAATAACGTAATTGTCGTAGACTGAAAAATCCCCTAATTGACAGTAGAGCAATTTGATTGGATATAACTAATTGACATCACGTGATTTTGACGCCATTGAAATTTTAATGTAAACAAACAAGGTCAGAAGGTTCAGTATGGGACAGCATCGTACATTTAGTTATTGACAAACAATAACGAGTAGCAAGCTTGACAATGCATGGTTATAAAAAATGAAAGCTAAGTCTACAGAAAAAATAAGAAAAAAATAGCCTTAGGATAACGACTTATCATTACACCTGGATATAATAGTGTATATTAACAACTGCTGAAATTCTGAATTACAAGTCTGCATAGAAAATGCCAAGAGAGAAAACCATAATATTTGCAAATCTCTTGACAATTCATACTTTAATCAACTGGTAACCATTTTTAGCTCAGCTGGCCAAGTCAGCTTTTCTCATCACTTCCTTTTATATCCCTCATTATTAACTTTAACAAAAGATCTCTGAAACTAATAGCCAAATTTTTCCATCATCTTTGAGGTATCTAGTTTATAAAAGTGTCCAATGACCCTGACTGCCAACAATGATGGCCGATAGGGCTAAAAATAGAACATAAGGGCAAAATTCAAGTTTTGTCTATTTTGAAAACCATTCTAGAGAAAATCTGTTAGAAAAAAGTTTCAGACTATTGAGCTTTACCTACTGTTGAGCTTTACTAATTGTTCATATATATATGTCAAAACTGTCAGACAATTTCTCATACATGTGATGGACTGTGAAACTCAGATCAGGAGATTTGGAAATTTTGGTCAGGAGATTAGGACTCAGATCAGGAGGTTTTTTATCGACATAAATTTTGTCGTTAACGTAACCGTATGATGTAGAAATTGTGTTTTATTCTACAAATTTCCATCAAATTGTTATATGTTTAAAGTACCCTTATTACCTTTCTATTTGAATGAAATAAAATATTGAGAAGAATCTGTTGCTTTTGTTTTGTTTTTGATAAATGATTGTTCACTGCTTGCAAATAAATCATTATATTTGTTTATCTTATCTGTATAGATTTCTATACATGTTTCCATCTCCTTGTCATTGGTAACTGTATAGACAAATAAGAAAGAAATATGCTCTACATGCATATTTGCAACATCATAAAGTATTTAAAAAAAATAACAAACACTAACAATAGTACTGCATGGCTGTTCATCATTATGAAAGTTATATTTGTCATGTTTGTAGAAAACTTTTAAAGACTTTAACAGTGTAAATTGTTTTGCTCTATACAGTATAGCTACAAAAACAATAAAATTTTATATACTAACATGTACAATTTTAATCCCATGGTTTTATTAGGAATTTACTAAATAAGATTGATATTTTTTTTTTTTTATCTTTATTCTATTTAATGTTAGTGTACACATATTATGTTTATCCACTCTGCAGACATATTTACTATATAAACTTCAATTTAATCCTTGAAAGGAAGTCTAGATTGCTAAAATAATTTTTAAATTAATATAATTTATTTGTCCCAAAACATTTAAATTCATTTAATTACCACCCTTTTATGCTTATTTGATTAAAATATATATCATTTATAGTCTTTTTACAATTTACATTTTTAAAAGCAAAATAACTGAAAACAGGATAAAACAAAGGGAAGTAACAAAAATGTATTTCAATTTTGCGTGTGCCAAAAACAGAAGCTACATAGAGTATTTGATAATCCAACACCTTATGATTGTTCAATCAAACTATTATCACTTGTTAATTAGCCTTTAGCAAGGATTAAAATCTCCACATGTTGCGTAATCAGGTTACACCGGATACGTTCGATAAACCTCGGACTTTTACAACTTAAAAAATCTCGGGTTTTTACGATCTCAATGATAAATTTTGTAAACAAAATAGTAAAAATGGCGACTGAAAATTTTCATTCATGATTTTTTTTTTGCACGGGAGTTTTTCCTCTTCGACGGGAGGACGGGAGGGGACCCCTGAAAAAGGGAGTTTTGTACTCCCGTCGGGAGGTTCACATGTATGATTTCTTATACATGTGTAGGAGTTATTGCCCTTAAGTGAACATTTTTACCATTTAACTCAAATTCTCATATTTGAGTTAACTCCATGTAAAACATTTTTCTACTTAGTCTAGACACCATCTAATTAAATACAATGTATCTAGTTGATCTTGTAAAACTGATGATGACCATATAAGGAATTTAAACATAAATATAGATACAATTTTCAAATGGAAAACTGCGAAATTGTACAATTGGATTTTTCTAGGTATATTTAATTTCATACATGTGGTCCGAGTACACAGTTATTTCGTAGTGCATTTCTTTTAGACAATAAATGAAAATTAAAAAAATCCCACCTGCGCTTTCTCAATAATATTTTTACAGTGTGTTGTACTACTTTTGGGACAAATTATATCAACATTATAGAAAACTTTATCAGCTCTAACTCAAAATATGGACAATTGTATGTTGAGGGGGTCTTGAAATCTTTTGACAGCTTCCGAAGTGCTAATTTTTGACCTTTTTCAGCTGGACCTAATCACTACTTTACATTAATATTTATGACCCAAATTTTGTTAAAAGTGTCATTTCATCCCCCAACTTGCAATATGAGGCATAAAACATGGAGAAATAAATTTGGAAGGCGTATAACAAACATTGGCAAGTAACACACTGTCCACACTAAGGACTATATTCATGGACAACGCAAATCAAAGGACGATAACTGTGTACTCGGACCTAATAGGATAGAAAAAGTTGACCAATCTTAATAAAACTTGGTATGACTTAAGCTTAATATATTATAAGACTGCTAACAAAGTTTCATAGCAATAGGATATATATTAAAGACAATATGATTAATTCTATATTCAACTTTGCGTGTTAAATTTAGACGTTAAAATTGAGAAATTTCAACTATCAACATTTGGGGATTTTAAAATTGAAATATTGCAAAAAAAAACTTTTAAAATGCCTTAATATATAAAATATTATGTATTCAAAGCAATAGAATACTCATTTGATATATCAGACTTAGCATAATTTTTCAAAAGTCAAATTTATATGAGCCTGTGCCTAAAAATGGAGGTTTTTCAATGAAGGGGGCCTTACATGAAGATGTAATATTTTCCAGCAATTTTAAATTTGTGAATCTTTTTGATTATAAATAATCCTTACACATATGTTCAATGTACTTTAAATGGAAAGAAAACTTACAAATAACATATCATATTAGTTTAAAAGGGTCTTAGGCCAAGTAAGACTAAAAATAATTTAGTGTCAATTTAGGCCGTAGCACATACATGACATATTTACATTTAAAAATGCATATTGAAGCTATAGCAAATAAAAATTTGTGTCTTTTCTATCATTTCGATACTCAAGTGACATGATACAATAAATCTGAGCACAAAAAGGCTCTTACATTCAACTTTTTTAGCAGACAGTATGGTCTGATACAAAGATTTTTCACTTTTTAGTGAAAAATTGCATGCAATTTTAGTCTCAACAGGCTTATATTTGAACCACATGCTATCCTACAGAAGTAAAGAGAGATATTATGTGAAATAAAACAGGTACAAAAGACATTGTTAAGTGCTTTTTATACTAATTAAGTGAGATCTTTATTATGGACTTCAACTTTTATGTGCCATGCTCCTAACATTTAACTTGATCCAAACAGGGCGTTAGACGAGGGTCATTTATACAACACATTTTGCTCATATTGTCTGAGATAATCTTCTTTTCTTAAGATTCAGAGTTCACAAATGAGTAATACAACTTGATTAAAGCATAGAAACACAAATATTGACACATGAAATATGTCAGAGAGATTGTCAGAATGCCACTTGTGCATCAAAATTGAAAAAGCTATGAAATGATTATTTTGACCATATAATGCCAAAATTGGTCATTTTTGCAGAAATTCTATCAAATAAAAATTTAAATCCTTTAGTTTTATGCTATTTGACAAATTGAAACCATCAAATCATTCAGGGAAGTTGCCAAAGTACAGATTCTATATTTCCTGATTTCACCTCTTAGGTCCGAGTACACAGTTATTTCGTAGTGCATTTCTTTTAGACAATAAATGAAAATTAAAAAAATCCCACCTGCGCTTTCTCAATAATATTTTTACAGTGTGTTGTACTACTTTTGGGACAAATTATATCAACATTATAGAAAACTTTATCAGCTCTAACTCAAAATATGGACAATTGTATGTTGAGGGGGTCTTGAAATCTTTTGACAGCTTCCGAAGTGCTAATTTTTGACCTTTTTCAGCTGGACCTAATCACTACTTTACATTAATATTTATGACCCAAATTTTGTTAAAAGTGTCATTTCATCCCCCAACTTGCAATATGAGGCATAAAACATGGAGAAATAAATTTGGAAGGCGTATAACAAACATTGGCAAGTAACACACTGTCCACACTAAGGACTATATTCGTGGACAACGAAAATCAAAGGACGATAACTGTGTACTCGGACCATGTATTATACATTTAAAATATATGTTAATTATTGTTTTTACCTGTCATGCCTGTACAAGAATGATTTTTTGTTGATCAAAACAGTTTATCAAATGATTTACCTTTGTTTCACTTTCAATGTTGACATTCTTTTTCTTAAATGACTTATCATGCATCATTTATGCATTATCCATCTCTGGCTAAGGGTTTAGATTTAAGTTAACATGAATACAGATTCAATGAGGTCGAATTATTCACTTGCAAGTGAATGATTAATCTTCAATGCTTTTTTAAATAGCTAATTTTGTCCAAATTGAACTAAACTTGCTGCAAAAAGCAAATTATTATTCCACTATATGTATTTCACTTTCATTAATGATTGAACAAAATAAATCCTATTTTCATTATATATATATATATATATCTTGTAGCAAGTGCCCGATTTTTTTTCTGTTTTTTTTTTTTTTTAACAAAAACTAAACAGACTAAATGATTAGCAAAAGAAGATCACCAAACAGAGATTTGGGTCACGAATTATATTTTCGTCTACAATTTTGCACAGTGTCCTTTGTTGAATGTGCACATACATGTATACCAAGGTGAGCAACACAGGCTCTTTACAGCCTCTAGCTAGTTCATTCTCTAAAACTGGCAATCCTGTGATCATGTCCACCAATAATCTTTCAGGTCCCCCTACTTTAGTAAAGGTACAGATGTCTATCAACAGTTTTTGTGGGGAATTTCTTTTTTTTAAAAGCATTCTGGTACATGCTTTTTTGGCTCCCTGGAGCAATTCAGACATCAATGTGTGCCTATGCTATCACTTGGTGTCTATTGTTGTTATCATAAACTATTTAAAAAATCTTCCCTGAAACTACTGGGCAAAATACCTTCAACTTTAATTGAATATTCCTTAGAGAATCTTGTTTATAAATTTTATCTGAAGTTTTCATCCATCAAGGTTAAAGGTATTTTTTTTGGGGGGGGGAACGATTAAAAACATTTTTTTAGGGGGGAATGATTAAAAACATTTTTTTTTGGAGGGGACCATTTTTTATCCTTTAAAAGATTTAAGAAATAATAAGAAAATTTCTTCAAATTGTGCAACAGTACAATGCACAGGGCCTAAAATAAAATATTGTTTGTTTCCCCAATCCTGAACGACCCTGCAAAAATGGTGCTACTCATAAAATTTTATTGGCAAAACTAAGTCAAATATTATTTTATTCATTTCCAATTTCATGGCTTGCCGGATTGTACGATATTGTTCAAGCTTTTTTGGAAAAATAAAATTATTTCCCTACCTACCTACCAACACCTGGCTTGGCAGGGTTGGGATTGGGGAAACAAACAATATATTAATTTAGGCCCAGTGTATTGCACAAAAGCAAGAAATTTTCAATTGAATATACATTTTGTAAATCCAAATTCAGATCTGTATTGCAGTAAGCTTGAATATTGTGTCCAGTTTTGTCCTAACTGTTCAGGGTTGGACCTCTGTGGTCGTACCCAGCTTTGCTCAGAGAAGCAATTTATTGGTAATTACATTGAATAATATTATAGATAGAGATAAACTGTACAGCAATTTTGTTTGCAGTAAGATCTACCAACATTGTCAATTGATCCTTTAAGGAGTTATTGCCCTTTAAAGACATTTTTTAACAATTTTATCATCATGTAATTATTTCAAGTACTAACAGCAATTGGTACGCTTTTTTTGTTTTATGGAAAAATTTTAATGTGTATATGCTGTAATTGCAGGTATCACCTGACCTCATTTGCATGGTTCAAACTGCAGCACTTAGCAATTAAATACATTGTCTTCATATCTGAGATCTTTTTTTAGCATCATTTGTGTATTTATTTTCAAATACTGAAAATGGGTTATGATCTCTATTATTCTTCTGAAAAATTGGGATTTCACTATTTGACAATTTAAGATTTTAAACAGGTTAAAAACTTAGGTTATTAAAGATATCCTTTTCCAAAAAATATTTCTTTTATTTAAAAATAGGCAAGAAGCGTGACTTACATGAACTATAATTTAAATAGCTCACCTTTTCATTTTGTTTCATGATTTCTACTACAAATAGAGGGAAGTTTAAATTAAATACTGCTCCCCATCACTCTTTAGTTAAACACTTTTTTGACAGAATTTCCATGAATTTTTATGTTAACTGTAAAATGCAGTGTATATGTATTAATTAAACCATAATGGTATTTGTAAAAGAAAATTATGAACATGTTTTGCCATAACCCCCATTTAAGGTGAAATTAATTATGTTTATATTAAACTCAGAATAGATTGAAAACATGATATGATGTCACCTAAGTAATACAAGTCTCAATATTGTTCAAGTTTTTATTTCTGTTGTTAAAGAAATGAATTTTACTTCCCTTATAGATATAGCAATAGGTAAATATGATAGGGAAGCCATAAAAGTATAATTTAAAAAATGTTTTAAATATTTAGATTTACTATTTTTCTATCACATACAATTTTTGTTGTATTCTGAACTTGAAAAAAGGCCTACATGTATGCTTTTAATATTAACATGCAAGGAAAGTATTAGGATATTCTAAATTTAATTTATTTTTATTTTTTGATAACATATGCAGGATACGGATATAAAAACAATCAAGGAAGGAAAAGTTGATATGAAACAAAATTTTAACCATGATTGAATAATTTTGCTGACTCAAATGCTTCTTCTACCTAATGTTCTAGATAATTTAAATCTACAATAAGTTGTTCAATTTTTAAACCACATCTTTAATGTTTTTTAAATAAGGAGAGAAGTCTTACAATAGTTTCGTTGATTTTACAAACAAATAGGCTAACAGGATTTAGCAGTAAATCTATAAGTTAAAGGATGTCTTTATAAGAGGAATTTTCCTGCTTGTGTCATAACATCATGTATGACTCAGCATTATTACAATTTATAGTAGAACCTGCATGAATAGATGTGTATCCATTGGATGGAAAAATTACAGAAAAATTTATATCTGTAACATGGCATCTTTACTATTTTTCTTTTTTTACCTGGGACTAGTTTAAATTAAAAGTTTAAATGTTCTTTCTTGTTATTTTTTAAGAAATAATTTTGATCTTTTATATTAACCTAACAGTACTAGTTTGACTAGCATGACTGTAGGACATTTTTACCTTGAAGCTTTATATTGGAAATGAATGGTTCAAAATACAATAGCAGTACTAAGTTAATTTTCGTGATTTTCAGACTATACATGTGATAGTTTACAGTTAGTTGTTTTAAATGCATCCTGGTTCTTTGTTCTATTATAGGTGGATAGTTGTCTCGTAATCATACCAAATCTTTTATTTTCTATTATAAATCTTATAACTATTTAAATATGATCATGGTAAGCTACTTAGTTAAACCATATGTTATACTTTTTGTTGACCTATAATTGCTTACTCCTACTACATTTAAACTCGGTTAGAAAGTTTTCTCACAGGCAATCATTTTTATTGTTGAGTCTGTGACTTCTGTCACAAAAGCAAGACAAAGTGATCCTACAATACTTTAACTGTGTTTAAAAAAAAATCCTGTTTATCTGTATTTTACTTTTTTGCCAGTTAACATTACATTCACTCAGTGTTTAAAGTTTTTAAAATTTTAATAACTTTCTTAAAATATCCTGGATTTCTATCCAACTTGGACAGAAGCTCGTTTATGATCATAGGATAGAATCTAAATTTTTAATTTAGTAAGAACAAGAATGCAAGGCCGTAACTACCCTTGAGGCAAGTGAGGCAATTGCCTCACTAAAATTTCGACACTGATAATTTTTTTATGCATAATATATATAAATATAATAATCAATTGTTGTTGTCTCAACATTTATTTGATTTTCTATAACTTGTCATCATTCCTTTTAAACTCTTCTTCTTGGATGTAACTCGGCATCTCAACGGGTGATGTTTCTCGATATCATTAGCCTAGTAACGATAATCATCATGGATCTCTAGTTAAAAACAGGCTCATGCAGAAAAAGGAAAAGCGACATTGAAGGTACTAAAGAAGGAATAATTCTAGTGAACTATTTTTTTAACAGAGTCTGAGTACTGCATATAACTTCACTGGAACGATTCAAAACGATAAGTAGACTGACAAATCAAGTACTGATTTTTGGAAAGTAGCAGTCCTGTCTGCGTATTCATTTCTCTGTTTCACCAACTTTTGACAAATCAAGTACTGGGCATCGCAAGTGGGCAGTTCTGTCTGCCGTATTCATTTCACGAACTTTAATCCTTCTCTTTACAGATCAATAAAATATAAATAATATGAAACATGCATGGATTAATTTTCATCCATATTATTTTAAACTTAAAAATTAAATAAATATCCCACATTCCAATTGATATTATTGAGAAATGGTAGAACCTTTAACACAGAATTTTGTCTTTACTTATTCGGGACTACAGAATTTCGTTTCTTTATATTCGGGGTTTCGGAATCGGACACCCTAACCCCTAAATTTATAGATTCTGGAACTAAAATACCACCAACTATTTCCAGAATAATTTGAAATTACGGGCCTACATGTAAACTTCAATAATCCATTCCAATTCCCCTGTATCATATATACTTACTCTATTGATAAAATCATTTACATGTATCTTATCTCATTCTATCCCTGGTTTGTTTACCCTTTGTCAGCATAAAAGCGAGTTTAATATTTTGTAACTGCGACTGTATGATGGTGCTTACAGAAAAGCTTAATTCCCTTTTGCAAACAAAACTGTTACTTCCGATGCTGCTACCGAATTACTGATGGAGAAGGAATTGTAAGAAGACATAATGTGTTGATGATACTAACGTGCTACCTTTAGAAACACAGACTGCCCTGAAACGGCAGATAACTTGGAAAAGAGCATGCATGAGTGGCGAGGATTGTGCGGTCTTACCATGCTCCATGTTCTGATGATCGCGATAAGGATACCAGCAGAACAAATATTGAAACGATTTGACTGAACCGGCCATTGAAAAATTTGGCAAACTCTTCTGAATCGCTGTTTGTTATATGTTCTGGCAGAAGACTCAAATCAGTGATATTTGGATGTTTATCTTACTTGTAAATTTTAATAAAGTTGTTAAAAATTTGGTGTCAGTAAAAGTCTTAAAATATGAAAAACTTATATAAAAAGTGTCCAAATTAAAAACATTATCAAACTCTCTTAAAATGCCTAGAATGCAGGATTTTGCACCATTCATTTCATACTCTCCAAAAAAAATTTTCGCCTCGCTTCGCTCGGCTCAATTATTTTGCCTCACTAAAATAAGATGCCTAGTTACGGCCTTGGAATGTGTCCTAGGTACATGGATGCCCCATTCGCACTATCATTTTCCATGTTCAATGGACTGTGAAATTGGGTAGAAAATCTAATTTGGCATTAAAATTAGAAAGATCATACCATATGGGACATGTATACTAAGTTTCAAGTTATTAGGTCTTCAACTTCATCAAAAACTACCTTGACCAAAAACTTTAACCTGAAACTCGCACTTTCATTTTCTATGTTTAGTGGACCTTGAAATTGGGGTCAAATGTCTAATTTGGATTTAAAATTAGAAAGATCATATCATAAGCAACAAGTGTACTAAGTTTCAAATTGATTGAACTCCAGCTTCATCAAAAACTACCTTGACCAAAAACTTTAACCTGAAACTCACACTTTCATTTTCTATGTTCAGTGGACCGTGAAATTTGGGTCAAATGTCTAATTTGGTTTTAAAATTAGAAAGATCATATCATAAGCAACAAGTGTACTAAGTTTCAAATTGATTGGACTTCAGCTTCATCAAAAACTACCTCGACCAAAAACTTTTACCTGGAGTGGGACGGACAAACGGAGGCACAGACCAGAAAACATAATGCCCCTCTACTATCGTAGGTGGGGCATAAAAATCCTGTTTGTCCGTTTTTATATATATATATATATATATATATATAAATGGACTTGGGGTTTCTGCCAGTTAAAAATACATTAACTCTGTCTGTCTGTGGTTAAATTTAAAAAATTAAAAAAACTTAAGATATCCTTTATTTCTACCGAACTTGGACAGACAGTCTGTAGTTCAAGTTTTTAAAACATTTATTAGATTCGTAAAGTAGATGAGACACTGGGTTTGGCAGAACCCTACAGTACAAGATTTACTGATATTGAACTTTTTTTTCTGTATTGTGACGTTATGATGATGGTGTTTTCTTTACAATTGGACAATGATCCAAGTTTCACATTGATTAAGTAAGCTTACTAGTATTGCAGTTTGGAATAATGTGAGGACAGGTTTCATTACTTCATAATTTTTTTTTTTAATTTTAGACATCCAACATCATGTTGTTCCATGGCAGAGATAATGTCTGTATTGTTTTTCAATACTATGAGATACACCATCGCTGAACCACGAGGTGCTTCTAATGACAGGTTTATATTGTCAAAGGTTAGTGTTGTAACATTGCATGTCAGTACCTTTAAAATAACAAATATGAAATGTATTTAAACAGATCTGATTTCTTTAAAGTAAATATGACTCTATAATCTTAAATTAAAAAAAACCAAGTACTCTATTAAATATTGTTTCATAAAGTGAATAAATTACATGATAAGAAAATGCCATTGTTGATAAAGTTCATATATATCTTTAACTACTGTGGATTCATTTACTTTCGTGGGAAATAAATTTACTGGATGAAAAAAAAATTACATGTGAAAAAATTTCATGGTTCCCCTGTCACTCTGGAGAATGATGTTAGGTTGAGGTATGACTGTCCAGTGATGTAAAGGTTGCATTTCTGTAAATACAGACTGCAATTCCTATAGGAACTTCCCCTTCAGGGCTAAAACTGCCACTTTTACTATAAAGTTTTGTTTAAAATTATATTCTAGAACAGAAAGTTGATATGCACTTGTTTTTTATTCAAAGGTCAAACAAAACATCTATAGGGCTGTGTGTTTATATGCCTCAAACTTGTTAGAGTTTAAACTTATACTAAAATTCTGCACTATCTTTCCCTTGTACCAAGTCAGGAATATGACAGTTCTTGTCCATTCGTTTTTGATGCGTTTTGTTTTTTAATTTTGCCATGTGATTATGGACTCCAAATTGATTTTCCTCTGAGTTCAGTATTTTTGTGATTTTACTTTTTCCCTTCTGACACTTTAATGTCTTATGCCGGCATCACACATTGGCGTGTATACAGGCCTGCACCAGACATACAGGAAAATTGACTTAGATTGATTCATTAGTTGTACGCCAGAGGAACGCTAAGCTATCGTTAAATGTGCTTGCATAAGTTTCAAGTACGCTGAAATGCAACGATATACGCTTGGGGAACCCTACACAGCTTCTTTTGCATAGATACTATTTCTGTACTAAAAATTTGTAGAACTGGAAATCTACTTTTGATACTCAGTACTATTTTGTTACTTAAATTATTGTAATATTTAGGTACCTGAATTTTACGATTCTTATATTTTAGAATTATTGTTTAAGTTTATGTAATTTTTACAGGGTCATGCAGCTCCAATCCTGTATGCAGCTTGGGCTGAGGCAGGACTATTCCCAACTGCAGAGCTTCTGAACTTACGTAAATTAGACAATGATCTTGAGGGACATCCAACACCTGTAAGTTTTATATAGTTATTGTGGAGAAATGTACGACAGCTGAAAACTTTTTGTAAGGTCATGCTCGTCTTTCTTTTGTTGAATTTGATTTACTGGTATTAAGTATTGTACAAGCAACTAAATGCACTGTTGTGAATAATGCATGAATGAATGACAGTCAAAAAGTTTTTATAAAGGTCATATGTTTGCAAAGGAATAAATTGTAAAATATCCAAACAATTCACAAAAATAACAAAATTACTTTAATTTGTGTAAAATTAATGTTGCTGTTAACTTGATTTCAGAGGTTGAATTTTGTTGATGTAGCTACTGGATCACTGGGTCAGGGATTAAGTTGTGCTGTTGGTATGGCTTACATGGGAAAGTATATAGACAAAGCAAGGTACAGATATTTCAACATTGCCAATATACTTTAAATGTTAAACAAATGAAAAGTTGAAGCAGTTCATTAATATATATTTATACTATAAATTGATAATTTATCAAAAAGGATTTAAGAGAAAGCTTTATATAATGGGTGAATGGTAAACCAACAGTAAGAAAGATTTAAAAGACTGGGCTTGTATCTGGAGTTCATATTTATATGAAAAAAATGTAAAATGGTTCAAAATGCAGATATTTTTTTCCCTATGAAATCCATGGACAATATGTGTTTTTAACAAAGCAAACAGCATAGGATACTCTTGATACAGCTTATTGTCAACCCTTGACTGATCCTTATTTTGACCTTCACTATCATGTATGAAATACTTTTTACTCTCTGTTTGATTTAAATGGATTGTTTTAGCTTGCACTGTATAAATCACAGTTTTTTGCTGACTCCAATACATTAATGGTTTGCTATAATCTGTATAAATGTTTTAATTACTGTTGTTTACAGTTACCGTGTGTTTTGTTTGATGGGAGATGGCGAGAGTGCTGAAGGATCAGTGTGGGAAGCCATGGCATTTGCTAGTTATTACAAACTGGACAATCTAGTGGCCATCTTTGATGTCAACCGTCTTGGTCAGAGTGATCCAACAAGTCTTCAGCATGAAGTAGCAACCTACAAAGCAAGAGCTGAGGCTTTTGGGTAAAATATTTAAGCTTATTTGGGAACCATCTCATTAAATGACTTTTTTAAGATTACTTTTTCAAATTTGTTCAAATCTTGTCCTATACACCTTTGAAACTAACTCATTCTTAAACAGAATTTCAATGCTATTAGAGAAGATAACCCTCTCGGGGTCTCCTTAATTTAGCCATGTGTTAAAACTTGATATAGTTATAGATGAAGTAAAAGAAAATTTAAAGTTTTTAGGATTTATTGGAATAAGAAGAAGTCAAGAGAGAGAAAAGCAAACATTTGTATAATAGAGATTCTCACAGTATTGGAAGTCAGCAAAATGTCATAATTGTTTTTTCGGGCAGCTGTTCAAAAAGATACCTTTGATTAAGTTTTTAGTCACTTTATTGATATCTGGCAAAACATAAACAACTCTTAATTTAGAGTGTATGCAGTTGAATAATAATATTGAAATGTTTTTGATTTGATCAGATTTAACACTTACATTGTTGATGGACATGATGTTGAGTCTCTATGTAAAGCTTTCCATGATGCTTCTACAGTAACTGGTCGTCCTACCTGTTTAGTGGCTAAAACATTCAAAGGCAAAGGTATTCCAGGTGAGTCTGACCTTAAAAAACTAAAAAATATTAAAACAAGGGAGAATAAATGAAATAAGAGGCTGCTAAGTCCCAAGAAATAGGAGTTTGTGATTAAGTGGCATATACATATGGAAGATAAATGACAACAATCATTTTATCTCAATAGCTACAATCAGTGCTGATTTGTACTGATTATCAGGATACTGTTCTATATCAACTATATGCAGTTTTTTGTTAAGTGAGCTTGGAGAGCTAGTACAAAAGGTTATCCACCTACAATAGCAGTAGAGGCATTATGTTTTCTGGTCTGCTTCCATTGGTTCCTATGCCTATTTATCCATTTGTCTGCCTGTACTGCAGGCCAAGCATTATTGTATCTTTTGACCAGAGCTTATAGTATTTTCTATTAAGGTTTACTACTATAAGATGGTGTGTCTATTATTGTTATTTCTGGTGACCTTAGCAGTTGACCTCAAGGTCAAAATATTAGTATCTGGGAGGATATTTTTTTTTCCGTAACATGATTTTTTTTTTCCTTTGACATTTGCATTTCCCATTCTGCACATGGATATAGCATGTAAAGATATATAATGTTGCATACAATTGTAGATGACTTATGTCCTTGACTCTTCCTCCAGCATATCATTAATTGTTTAATATCTTGAAAACTTATAATATCTCCACCTTTTAATCATGTATATTCTTAGTTATCATATAAATGACCTCCATATAGTACCATCAATTTTTGCAGGAGGTTATGCCCTCGTAAGGGTTTTAGCCCTTAATTATATCTTAATTATCTAATTGAAAAAAAAGTCAAGCTTAGCTAAAAATGATATGTGTTAAACATATTACACTAATTAAATTTAATTTTTCAGGAATTGAAGATCAAATGAATTGGCATGGAAAAGCTCTAGGTAAAGAGTCAGCTAATGCCCTAAAGGCTATTAAAGATAACATGTCCAACCAGGGACCTCATGGACTAAAACCTGCTGCTATTGTAGATGATGCACCAGCAGTCAGTATTAAAAATGTGGCTTTATCTGAACCTCCAAATTACAAGAAAGGTCAAACAGTAAGTTACCTTGTTGTATTTCTATTGTTCAAGGGGATATCCATTGTATTTGTATTATTTTGTGTCTCATCATTACAAATATTATGATCCCCAACAGTTGTCTTGGGTTAAGTCTAGAATTTATAAAGTCTTTTGTGTATTGTGCAACTCATATTTCATTCTTTTGTTAAATTAGTCAATTGGCAAAACATAGAATTTTTCATTTCTACACAAGGGGAAGATTTTGAATGTTGAAATATACTTGCTAGAATTGCTTAAATAGTTTATAAACATTTTCTTTTGATCAGATTGTTTTTTTAGAATTTCCCTATTTAAAACAAGAACCTTTACATTTTGACACCTTACACAATGTGAATTTCTTCACCCCAAATGTCAGAAAATAAAAAAGAAGGAAATTTAATAGAGTTAATTTTTTAACGCATATACCATTTGCTTAGCATTTTGAGGTTACTAACATTGGGTAAAATATTTTCAGCTCAAGAATTTGCATGACACAGTTTGAATATCAGCGAAAACTTGTTCAAGAATACAATAAAGTTTTTGTTTATATGATTAACCTTTTCTTTTTATATCCAATGAAAAAAGATGAATTTTGACAATTTGATCTGGTTTATTTTAGGTAGCCACCAGAGCAGCCTATGGCACAGCTTTAGTCAAAATAGGAAAGAATAATAACCGTGTAGTGGCTATGGATGGTGATGTCAAGAACTCCACTTTCTCCATCAAATTCAAGGTCAATTTATAATGTCAATACAAACTCTAATCTCAACTAGATTCTATTAATTTATCTCCTGTCCCAAAAGTGCTTGACATTGATTTCTTAAGTATTTTGTAATCTTAGGTTACCCTCCTGTTTTAAGCTATAGGAATCATGTTTAGATCATCTGTATCATAAAAAGGTATCTTATATGTTTAAATCGGTAGTATCTTATATCTTTAAATTGGAAGTATCTTATATCTTTAAATTGGGAGTATTTTATATTTTGAAGTCCTGGCTATATTATATGTTTAAATCTTGGCATTAAGTATCTTTATTTTGAAACCTTTAGTACTTTATGTTCAAATGAAACCGCCCTTATTTGATAGGAATAAATTAATACATGGTGGGTGGTTATTATTTTGTGTTGGAGAAAACACTGTATACTTTATTTGATTCTTTTCTTTTACAGGAAGCCTTCCCAGATCGATTTATTGAATGTTTTATCGCTGAACAAAATCTAATAGGAACTGGCATAGGAGTTGCCTGCCGTGACAGAGCTGTTGTTTTTGTCAGCACATTTGCCTGTTTCTTGAGTAGAGGGTTTGATCAAATCAGAATGGGAGCTATATCTCAAACCAATGTCAATTTTGTAGGATCACATGCAGGTGTCTCTATTGGTAAGATTAATTACAAATGATAATAGAAAAACACACCTTGATGCTTTTCTGAAACAAATTTGTGGAACTTTAAGAAGCTTATAGAGAAAATGTATTATTAAAAAACTTAATCACTTTGTATAAGACTTTGTTCAGTTTGTGTTTAAGAACACTGATATCTGTCATCTTTACAAATCAAATCAAATAATTTTATTGGTGTAAATTCCTAAACAGAAATGATACACACTGACATTTACAAAATACAAATACAAAAATAAATAAACAAACAAACAAAAAACATATTTTTTCAATGATAAGATACATATTTTACATTTTCATTGCGTGGAGGTGTTATTCATACTATATAATAATTCAAGCTATTACAATAAGCTTTAATACTATTAAAGCTCTTTTCAACATTATAAAATTGAGAATTGAAATGGGGAATGTGTCAAAGAGACAACAACCCGACCAAATAAAAAACAACAGCAGAAGGTCACCAACAGGTCTTCAATGTAGCGAGAAATTCCCGCACCTGGAGGCGTCCTTCAGCTGGCCCCTAAACAAATATATACTAGTTCAGTGATAATGAACGCCATACTAATTTCCAAATTGTACACAAGAAACTAAAATTAAAATAATACAAGACTAACAAAGGCCAGAGGCTCCTGACTTGGGACAGGCGCAAAAATGCGGCGGGGTTAAACATGTTTGTGAGATCTCAACCCTCCCCCTATACCTCTAACCAATGTAGAAAAGTAAACGCATAACAATACGCACATTAAAATTCAGTTCAAGAGAAGTCCGAGTCTGATGTCAGAAGATGTAACCAAAGAAAATAAACAAAATGACAATAATACATAAATAACAACAGACTAGCAGTTAACTGATTTCATCATATGAACATCAGGCACAATCCTTCCCGTTAGGGGTTTAGTATCATACCATCATAACATATATGAGAAGAACATAACCCGTGTCATGCCAACAACTGTTTTTAGAATAAATGTGTTTAGTTCCGACGCAAAGACCTTATCAGTGACTCAATATTAACGCCAAAATATGCAATCTTTAATGACTTGACAACAGTATCGTAATTATATCCCTTCTTAATAAGTCTATTCAAAGGTTTTGTAAGTTTCTGAGGTGAATACTGACACCTTTATGCTTTATACAGAATATTTCCATAAAAAATTATGTTTGCTTTAAATGAATGTTCAAATAATAAATATTGCTTATTCCAGCTACACATACAGTACTAATGTATCATTACTTTTCAATATCTTGTTTAGACATATTAACAAAAGATGGAACTATATCACTTAAATTACAAAAGAGTACATTTCTATAAAGTTCTAATGCTTTTCATTCAATGAGGCAATGGAACTCGTCTTCAATTCCATCATTGCCAATTGGAAAAATTCTCTGTTCTAAATGTGTTCTAGTATATCTACCAACTTCTATTAGTAATTTACTATTACTAATTCTGATTTTTACCATTTTAGAAATAACACTTTTGTTAAGGTCCAGAAGAAGATATTTTTCTAATTCAAAATTATTTTTAACTTTGCGATAAGACAGATTCTTGCGGTTAGTACTGTTTAGGACATTTTCAGATTCTTACCACATTTTGTCAAAATAGAGTTAGAAGTGTTGTTAACACTTTTGATATTTTGTATAAAGTATATAAGCTTTAAACTATATCTACATGTATTTGTAATTTGACTGTTTCCAGGTGAAGATGGTCCATCTCAGATGGCATTAGAAGACATTTCCATGTTTAGAAGTATCCCAGGCTCTACAGTATTCTATCCCAGTGATGCTGTGTCCTGTGAGAGGGCTGTAGAACTGGCTGCCAACACAAAAGGTGTTACATTTATCAGAACTAGTAGACCAAACTCTGCAGTTTTGTATGATAATGAAGAACCATTTGCTGTGGGCAAAGGAAAGGTGAGTAGTTTACTTATAACTACTTTGATAGACTCATGGTGGTGTTATCACTTTGTGTGATAGACGTAGTGTTTTTTGCCCAAATGGGTCAGACTTGTTCATTTAGGCCTATAAACTCCCATAGTACTACGATTCAATGTTGTTTTGGTAAACACGTATAACTATTAAAAATGACTATGTCTACTCATTTATTAGGTTATATGATTTACATGTGGGTTTTCAAAAATGTTTTTTTGTCTGAAAAATTCAACTTAATATAGAAATAAGCTCGAAAAAGACGTGTCATAGATTATACTGTCGATTCTTTATTAATGTTGGATACTGATTTTCGTGGAATATGTGGTTACCAGTGAAATTCAATGCTCAAGGACTAACAAATTTTTCATAGGCAGAGTTTTGTCAAACCAAGAAATCAAATATCCATGAAAATAGAAGTTGTCTTTAATCCACAATAACTGATACCAATGATAATAAATGAATCCACAGTATGTACAAAATCAACTATATCTTGAAAAAATATGTCAACCTTTTATTTCGTGAAAACTGTAGATAAATATTAAAGGAGCAAACAATTATATTGTCTACCTCATGTTACCTAGTTAAAGCTTACAGCAAATGTGAATTGTCTGGGACTTGCAAATTATTTTTTGTAATTGTGAGGTTAAATGGTTGTCCACTTAAATTTGAGCAAGGTAAAAAGAAAAACTGAATTCTTATAATTAATGATTCAGTTGTATGAAATATCATTTTCTGTCTAAATTATATTTATCAAACTGAAACTTTTTGTTACCAGGTAGTGCGAGAGAGTGCCAATGATGCAGTAACTGTGATTGGTTGTTGTGTTACATTGGAAGAGGCCCTGAAAGCTGCAGATAAGCTGGCTATTGATGGTATTAACATCAGAGTAGTTGATCCATTTACAGTGAAACCAATAGATGCTGAACTTATTATCAAATGTGCCAGAGCAACAGGTGGAAAGATCATCACTGTGGAGGATCATTATCCATTTGGTAAGATACAACATTGTAATAGTAATAATTGGTGTACAATCTCCATCACTGTTGAGGATCATTATCCATTTGGTAAGATATGACATTGTAATAGTAATAATTGGTGTACTATCTATGTCACTGTGGAGGATCATTATCCATTTGGTAAGATACAACATTGTAATAGTAATAATTGGTGTACTCTGTGGAGGATCATTATCCATTTGGTAAGATACAACATTGTAATAGTAATAATTGGTGTACTATCTATGTACTGTGTACCAAGGATTTATTTCAGTTCTTTTGGTACACATTTCTTTGATTTTGTGGGTATATGTGAATCACTTATTCTAATGCTCTACAAAATACTAATGAATTATAGAAAAATTGACAATGGAAATTGGGATATGTTAAAGAGACTACCGGGGTGCATTCCGACCAAAGAACATATACAATCTGAAGGCCAACAATGTGTCTTTAAAGCTGCAAAAAAATCCTGCACCCAGAGGTGGTCCTCAGCTGGCCCCTAAATAAAAATGAATGAGTTCAGTGAAAATGGATGTCAAACTTAACTCCAAAACATATAAATGAATAAAATTAAAAAACATCCAAACTTTTTAAAGAAAAAAATAAAGTCAAAAGTATGTAATATGAAAATTGTCATCTTACCAAGACAAAGCATGTTTATTGCATTTGATCAGAAGATAGATCGTATGAATAAAAATTAAGGATGCCTCTCTTATAAATATTATTGTTGTTTACTTTATAGGTGGTCTTGGTGAAGCAGTATGCTCAGCAGTTAGTGAATGTCGTGACATCACTGTCAAAAAATTAGCTGTACAGGATATTCCCCGTAGTGGCAAGTCAGCAGAATTAATTGAGCGTTTTGGAATCAGTGCTAACTGTATCGTTAAAGCTGTCAATCAGATTTTGTCTGCATAGATCTTGGAATGTTTAACCTGTTTTTAGTGACCTTACATTTCTAGTTGTGTCATCACATTTTTCAAGACATTTATGTTTTTGATGAATTCTAATAGAGATTTAGATAATTATTATTTGTTAAAAAAATATACAGTGAGTAAAATTTGATATTTCTGTTTTTGAATAATTTATATTTTGATATGTAAAAATTCCATTCTTTACTATTAAAGATGGTCTTTGTTTTGTAGAAGGTGAATTTTTGAATTATTATCATGAAAAAGGTATTTAGTATTGTAGTAAATGAGTTAAACATAATCAGGAGAATATAGAGTTGTAGTAATATTGTAACAATAAAAAGATAAGCATTCTCTAATCAAAATTGTAAAATTAATAGCTATGAAACTGCATATTTTTACTAGCTTCTTTAAAAAGACAATATTAACCCTCTGTTGATGTAAGTATTATTATTCATGTCGTATTGATACAACCTTAGCCATTATTTCATTTAGAATATATCTATGTGACTTATAATAATTCTGATATATAAAGTGCTATACTAAGTATAGTGATCTGCGAACTGTATATGGTAGCTATCATTTTTTTTCACAATTGTTGTAAACAAAACAAAACATATTTTATCTTAAGTTTCACACAACTAAATAAAAGACCGGTTTTTAATAGTTGAAAATTATTAAGGCTGTTTGATATTTAGACATTATCAAACACCATATCAGATGTTAATTGAAATTATTTCTTAAAGCTTTAGAAAGAACTAGCTTTTTCTATATATTTCTTTTTCATGATGTCTGTTGCAAATATGATTTGTAAATAACAGATTAAAAACCAATAGGTTTTAAAAATATCTGTAAAAAAAAATTAGTATGTACTGAAAAATGACAGCAACCAATATAGTTTGCACATAACATACTTCTAACAATTATAAGTGCTAAACAGCTTAATGTTAACAATATGTTAGTTGTTTATATAACCCTGTTAATGTTAATCTGTGGTTACATTTGATATAATAAAATATTGTTCTCAATTGTTTAGATGTTTTTACTTTCATCAGTGGCTCTCACTATAGGCTTTATTATTGTTTGTCCCGTACCGACATAGTCAAGAGGACTTGAGGTTTGCAAGCCCGTCAGTCTGTCTGTCCATCAGTCATTCCATCAAATCAGTTTTCCACACTATTTTTCGTCATGCTTGATGATATTGATATGATAATTGGTATATAGCTTTATCATGACAAGATACAGTTCAAGTTTGAATTTTGTTCTGTTCTTATGATTTTGTGCAGAGTTATGGTCCTTGGACTTAAAAAATTCACACTAATAACCAGTTTTCAACTTTTTAGCTCACCAGTGAGCTTTTCCCATCACTTGGCATCCGTCATCCGTTGTCTGTCGTCCGGCGTTAACTTTTACAAAAATCTTCTCCTCTGAAACTACTGGGCCAAATTAATCCAAACTTGGCCACAATCATCATTGATGTATCTAGTTTAAAGTTTGTGTTTTTTAACCCAGTCAACCATCCAAGATGGCCGCCATGGCTAAAAAAAGAACATATGGATAAATTGCAGTTTTTGGCTTATAACTCAAAAACCAAAGCATTAAGAGCAAATCTGACGGGGTAAATTTGTTTATCAGGTCAAGATCTATCTGCCCTGAAATTTTCAGATGAATCAGACAACCCATTGTTGGGTTGCTGCCCCTAAATTGGTAATTTTTAGGAAATTTTGCTGTTTTTGGTTATTATCTTGAATATTATTATAGATGGAGATAACTTGTAAACAGTAATAATGTTCAGCAAAGTAAGATTTACAAATAAGTCAACATGACCAAAATGGTCAGTTGACCCCTTTAGGAGTTATTGCCCTTTATAGTCATTTTTTTAACCATTTTTCGTAAATATCCATGATCTTTTACAAAAATCATCTTCTCTGAAACTACCGGGCCAAATTTATCCAAACTTGGCCACAATCATCATTGATGTATCTAGTTTAAAGTTTGTGTTTTTTTACCCAGTCAACCATCCAAGATGGCCGCCATGGCTAAAAATAGAACATAGGGGTAAAATGCTTTTTTTTGCTTATAACTCAAAAACCAAAGCATTTAGAGCAAATCTGACATGGGGTAAAAATGTTTGTCAGGTCAAGATCTATCTGCCCTGAAATTTTCAGATGAATCGGGCAACCCATTGTTGGGTTGCTGCCACTAAATTGGTAATTTTAAAGGAGCACTAGCTACGATACATATAAAAAAATAAAGTATGATTTTTTTTAGATTAATCATTAATTAATTTGGAATAATGAAATAATAATTTGCTTTTAGAAATCAATTTGCTTTAATTTTGTTGAAATAAGCGATTATACATAATTTTTGACTGATTCACTTGCTAGTGAATACGTCATCATCATTCTAACCGGTATTCATGTGAACTTCAATTTAACCCCCTAGCTAGAGACTGACAACGCATGCATTGTACGTGAAATGGTTATTTAAAGAAGAAAAATGTCAACAATGAAAGTGAAACTACGGTAAATCATTTGATTACTAATTTGATCCACATAAATCATTCTTATAAGGTTAAAAAACAATGAGAAACTTATATTTTTAGCTCACCTGGCCCGAAGGGCCAAGTGAGCTTTTCTCATCACTTGGCGTCTGGCCTCCGGCGTCGTCCGGCGTTGTCGTCCGTTGTCGTTAACTTTTACAAAAATCTTCTCCTCTGAAACTGCTGGGCCAAATTAATCCAAACTTGGCCATAATCATCATTAAGGGTATCTAGTTTAAAAATTGTGTGGTGTTACCCCGCCAACCAACCAAGATGGCCGCCAAGGCTAAAAATAGAACATAGGGGTAAAATGCAGTTTTTGGCTTATAACTCAAAAACCAAAGCATTTAGAGCAAATCTGATATATGTAAAAATGTTCATCAGGTCAAGATCTATCTGCCCTGAAATTTTCAGATGAATCAGACAACCTGTTGTTGGGTTGCTGCCCCTGAATTGGTAATTTTAGGGAAATTTTGCTGTTTTTGGTTATTATCTTGAATATTATTATAGATCGAGATAAACTGTTAACAACAATAATGTTCAGCAAAGTAAGATCTACAAATAAGTCAACATAATCAAAGTGGTCAGTTGACCCCTTTAGGAGTTATTGCCCTTTATAGTCAATTTTTAACCATTTTTCGTAAATCTTAGTAATCTTTTACAAAAATCTTCTTCTCTGAAACTACCAGGCCAAATTTAAACAAACTTGGCCGCAATCATCATTGGGGTATATAGTTTAAAAAATGTGTGGCCTGACCCGGCCAACCAACCAAGATGGCCGCCACGGCTAAAAATAGAACATAGGGGTAAAATGCAGTTTTTGGCTTATAACTCAAAAACCAAAGCATTTAGAGCAAATCTAACAGGGAGTAAAATTGTTTATCAGGTCAAGATCTATCTGCCATGAAATTTTCAGATGGATCGGACAAACCGCTGTTTGTTTGATGCCCCTGAATTAGTCATTTTTAGGAAATTTTGCCGTTTTTAGTTATTATCTTGAATATTATTATAGATAGAGATAAACTGTAAAGAGCAACAATGTACAGCAAAGTAAGACTTAAAAATAAGTCAACATGACCTAAATGGTCAATTGACCCCATAAGGAGTTATTGCCCTTTAAAGTCAATTTTTAACAATTTTCATAAAATTTGTAAATTTTAATTAACATTTTCGACTGAAACTCTTAGGCCAAGTTCAATATAGATAGAATGTTTGTAAGCAGCAAGAATGTTCAGTAAAGTAAGATGTACAAACACATCACCATCACCAAAACACAATTTTGTCATGAATTCAAATGCGTCCTTTGTTTAATATTCACATAGACCAAGGTGAGCGACACAGGCTCTTTGGAGCCTCTAGTTAATCTTTAAATTCAAATCAAACAGACCTATAAAAATCCAATTGCACTTGCTGGTTTAACCTATTCATATCTTTATTTGTGTTTACATCGCTTATATGGTCATCTGAGGTCAAATCGATAGTTAATTAGATGGCATCTGGATTTAAATACATACGAAACGAACCTACATATCATCTACCCCATGCTCTGTAAACTGTTTATTTTAAACGTTTGATAGATTGGATAAATGTTTTACATTGTTATTAATCAAATAAAATATGAGAATTTGAGTCAAATTGGTGACCATGAATTTGACAGCTAGTGCCCCTTTAAGGAAATTTTACTGTTTTTGGTTATTATCTTGAATATTATTATAGATGGAGATAAACTGTAAGTAGCAATAATGTTCAGAAAAGTAAGATTTACAAATAAGTCAACATGACCAAAATGGTCAGTTGACCCCTTTAGGAGTTATTGCCCTTTATAGTAATTTTTTTAACCATTTTTAGTAAATATCCATGATCTTTTACAAAAATCTTCTCCTCTGAAACTATCGGGCCAAATTTATCCAAACTTGGCCACAATCATCATTGATGTATCTAGTTTAAAGTTTGTGTTTTTTTACCCAGTCAACCATCCAAGATGGCTGCCATGGCTAAAAATAGAACATAGGGGTAAAATGCAGTTTTTGGCTTATACCTCAAAAACCAAAGCATTTAGAGCAAATCTGACAGGTGGTAAAACTGTTTATCAGATCAAGATCTATCTGCCCTGTAATTTTCAGATGAATCTGACAACCCATTGTTGGGTTGCTGCCCCTGAATTGGTAATTTTAAGGAAATTTTGCTGTTTTTGGTTATTATCTTGAATATTATTATAGATACAGATAAACTGTAAACAGCAATTATGTTCAGCAAAGTAAGATTTACAAATAAGTCAACATGACCGAAATGGTCAATTGACCCCCTAAGGAGTTATTGTCCTTTATAGTCAATTTTTAACAATTTTCATAAAATTTGTAAATTTTTATTAACATTTTCCACTGAAACTACTTGGCCAAGTTCATTATAGATAGAGATAAATGTAAGCAGCAAGACTGTTTAGTAAAGTAAGATTAACAAACACTTCACCATCACCAAAACACAATTTTGTCATGAATCCATCTGCTTCCTTTGTTTGATATTCACATAGACCAAGGTGAGCGACACAGGCTCTTTGGAGCCTCTAGTTTATTGTTGTTTTCGAATAAGCTGTACATAAACTAAATAATTGTAAAATTTAAGCGATTTCTGTAATTTAGTTCTTTTTTTATTTCGATATTAGTGCTTTTTTTCCTATCAGTTCAACAGAAAAAAAGGACATTAACAAAAATGTATGCTTCTTTTGAAGGCAGATTGTGGGCGTAAATGAACGGTACCCATTTTTTAATTTCATTTTTAGCTCACCTGGCCAGAAGGGCCAAGTGAGCTTTTCTCATCACTTGGCGTCCGTCGTCTGTCGTCGTCCGTCGTCGTCGTCCGTCGTCGTCGTCCTGCGTTAACTTTTACAAAAATCTTCTCCTCTGAAACTACTGGGCCAAATTTAACCAAACTTGGCCACAATCATCATTGAGGTATCTAGTTTGAAAATTGTGTCCAGTGACCCTGCCAACCAACCAAGATGGCCGCCATGGATAAAAATAGAACATAGGGGTAAAATGCAGTTTTTGGCTTATAATTCAAAAACCAAAGCATTTAGAGCAAATCTGACAAAGAGTGAAATTGTTTATAAGGTTAAGATCTATCTGCTCTAAAATTTTCAGATGAATCTGACATTCCGTTGTTAGGTTGCTGCCCCTGAATCGGTAATTTTAAGGAAATTTTGCTGTTTTTGGTTATTTTCTTGAATATTATTATAGATAGAGAAAAACTGCAAACAGCAATAATGTTCAGCAAAGTAAGATCTACAAATAAGTCAACATGACCAAAATGGTCAGTTGACCACTGTAGGAGTTATTGCCCTTTATAGTCAATTTTTAACCATTTTTCGTAAATCTTAGTTATCTTTTAGAAAAATCTTCTCCTCTGAAACTACTGGGCCAAATTAATTGAAACTTGGCCACAATCATCTTTAAAGTATCTAGTATAAAAATTGTGTCCGGTAACTCAGCCAACCAACCAAATTGGCGGCCATGGCTAAAAATAGAACATGGGGAAAAATGCAGTTTTTGGCTTATAACCCAAAAAACAAAGCATTAAGAGCAAATCTGACAGAGGTAAAATTGTTGATCAGGTCAAGATCTATCTGCCCTAGAATTTTCAGATGAATTGGATCATCGGTTGTTAGGTTGCTGCCCCTAAATTGGTAATTTTGAGGAAATTTTGCTGTTTTTTTGTTATTATCTTGAATATTATTATAGATAGAGATAAACTGTAAACAGCAATAATGTACAGTAAAGTAAGAACTAAAAATAAGTCAACATGACCAAAATAGTCAAATGACCCCCTGAGGAGTTATTGCCCTTCATAGTCATTTTTTAACAATTTTCACAAAATTTGTAGATTTTTACTAACATTTTCCACAGAAACTACTGTTATAGATAGAGATAATTGTAAGCAGCAAAAATGTTTATTAAAGTAAGATCTTCAAAAACATCACCATCACCAAAACACAATTTTGTCATGAATTCATTTGTGTACAATGTTTAATATTAACATAGACCAAGGTGAGCGACACAGGCTCTTTAGAGCCTCTAGTTCTATTAAGTATAAGATAAAGTTCATTTATAGAAAAATATAGCGAAATCCTATATTAAATAAAAAAAATGATTTAGACCCGCGAGCCCCCATATGGAAGATAAATTACAACAATAATTTTATCTCAATAGCTACAATCAGTGCTGATTTGTACTGATTATCAGGATACTGTTCAATATCAACTATATGCAGTTTTTTGTTGAGTGAGCTTGGAGAGCTAGTACAAAAGGTTATCCACCTACAATAGCAGTAGAGGCATTATGTTTTCTGGTCTGCTTCCATTCGTTCCTTTGCCTATTTATCTATTTGTCTGTCTGTACTGCAGGCCAAGCGTTATTGGATCTTTTGACCAGAGCTTATAGTATTTCCCATTAAGGTGTACTACTATAAGATGGTGTGTATTTCTGGTGACCCTAACAGTTGACCTCAAGGTCAAAATATTAGTTTCCGGGAGGATATTTTTTTTCCCGTAACATGATTTTTTTTCCCTTTGACATTTGCATTTCCCATTCTGCACATGGATATAGCATGTAAAGATATATAATGTTGCATACAATTGTAGATGACTTATGTCCTTGACTCGTCCTCCAGCATATCATTAATTGTTTAATATCTTGAAAGCTTATAATATCTCCACCTTTTAATCATGTATATTCTTAGTTATCATATAAATGACCTCCATAGAATACCATCAATTTTTGCAGGAGGTTATGCCCTCATAAGGGTTTTAGCCCTTAATTATATCTTAATTATCTAATTGAAAAAAAAAGTCAAGCTTAGCTAAAAATGATATGTGTTAAACATATTACACTAATTAAATTTAATTTTTCAGGCATTGAAGATCAAATGAATTGGCATGGAAAGGCTTTAGGTAAAGAATCAGCTAATGCCCTAAAGGCTATTAAAGATAACATGTCCAACCAAGGACCTCATGGACTAAAACCTGCTGCTATTGTAGATGATGCACCAGCAGTCAGTATTAAAAATGTGGCTTTATCTGAACCTCCAAATTACAAGAAAGGGCAAACAGTAAGTTACCTTGTTGTATTTTTAATGTTCAAGGGGATATCCATTGTATTTCTATTATTTTATGTCTCATCATTACAAATATTATGATCCCCAACAGTTGTCATTGGTTAAGTCTAGAATTTATAAAGTCTTTTGTGTATTGTGCAACACATATTTCATTCTTTTGTTAAATTAGTCAATTGGCAAAACATAGAATTTTTCATTTCTACACAAGGGGTAAATAGTTTATAAACATTTTCTTTTGATCAGATTGTTTTTTTTAGAATTTCCCTATTTAAATCAAGAACCTTTACATTTTGACACCTTACACAATGTGAATTTCTCCACCCCAAATGTCAGAAAATAAAAAAGAAGGAAATTAAATAGAGTTGCTTTTTTAACACATATACCATTTGCTTAGCATTTTGAGGTTACTAACATTGGGTAAAATATTTTCAGCTCAAGAATTTGCATGATACAGTTTGAATATCAGCGAAAACTTGTTCAAGAATACAATAAAGTTTTTGTTTATATGATTAACCTTTTCTTTTTATATCCAATGAAAAAAGAGTAATTCTGAGAATTTGATCTGGTTTATTTTAGGTAGCCACCAGAGCAGCCTATGGCACAGCTTTAGTCAAAATAGGAAAGAATAATAACCGTGTAGTGGCTATGGATGGTGATGTCAAGAACTCCACTTTCTCCATCAAATTCAAGGTCAATACAAACTCTAATCTCAACTAGATTCTATTCATTTATCTCCTGTCCCAAAAGTGCTTGACATTGATTTCTTAAGTATTTTGTAATCTTAGGTTACCCTCCTGTTTTAAGCTATAGGAATCATGTTTAGATCATCTGTATCATAAAAAGGTATCTTATATGTTTAAATCGGTAGTATCTTATATCTTTAAATTGGAAGTATCTTATATCTTTAAATTGGGAGTATTTTATATTTTGAAGTCCTGGCTATATTATATGTTTAAATCTTGGCATTAAGTATCTTTATTTTGAAACCTTTAGTACTTTATGTTCAAATGAAACCGCCCTTATTTGATAGGAATAAATTAATACATGGTGGGTGGTTATTATTTTGTGTTGGAGAAAACACTGTATACTTTATTTGATTCTTTTCTTTTACAGGAAGCCTTCCCAGATCGATTTATTGAATGTTTTATCGCTGAACAAAATCTAATAGGAACTGGCATAGGAGTTGCCTGCCGTGACAGAGTTGTTGTTTTTGTCAGCACATTTGCCTGTTTCTTGAGTAGAGTGTTTGATCAAATCAGAATGGGAGCTATATCTCAAACCAATGTCAATTTTGTAGGATCACATGCAGGTGTCTCTATTGGTAAGCTTAATTAAAAATGATGATAGAAAAACACACCTTGATGCTTTTCTGAAACAAATTTGTGGAACTTTAAGAAGCTTATAGAGAAAATGTATTATTAAAAAACTTAATCACTTTGTATAAGAGTTTGTTCAGTTTGTGTTTAAGAACACTGATATCTGTCATCTTTACAAATCAAATCAAATAATTTTATTGGTGTAAATTCCTAAACAGAAATGATACACACTGACATTTACAAAATACAAATACAAAAATAAATAAACAAACAAACAAAAAACATATTTTTTCAATGATAAGATACATATTTTACATTTTCATTGCGTGGAGGTGTTATTCATACTATATAATAATTCAAGCTATTACAATAAGCTTTAATACTATTAAAGCTCTTTTCAACATTATAAAATTGAGAATTGAAATGGGGAATGTGTCAAAGAGACAACAACCCGACCAAATAAAAAACAACAGCAGAAGGTCACCAACAGGTCTTCAATGTAGCGAGAAATTCCCGCACCTGGAGGCGTCCTTCAGCTGGCCCCTAAACAAATATATACTAGTTCAGTGATAATGAACGCCATACTAATTTCCAAATTGTACACAAGAAACTAAAATTAAAATAATACAAGACTAACAAAGGCCAGAGGCTCCTGACTTGGGACAGGCGCAAAAATGCGGCGGGGTTAAACATGTTTGTGAGATCTCAACCCTCCCCCTATACCTCTAACCAATGTAGAAAAGTAAACGCATAACAATACGCACATTAAAATTCAGTTCAAGAGAAGTCCGAGTCTGATGTCAGAAGATGTAACCAAAGAAAATAAACAAAATGACAATAATACATAAATAACAACAGACTAGCAGTTAACTGACATGCCAGCTCCAGACTTCAATTAAACTGACTGAAAGATTATGATTTCATCATATGAACATCAGGCACAATCCTTCCCGTTAGGGGTTTAGTATCATACCATCATAACATATATGAGAAGAACATAACCCGTGTCATGCCAACAACTGTTTTTAGAATAAATGTGTTTAGTTCCGACGCAAAGACCTTATCAGTGACTCAATATTAACGCCAAAATATGCAATCTTTAATGACTTGACAACAGTATCGTAATTATATCCCTTCTTAATAAGTCTATTCAAAGGTTTTGTAAGTTTCTGAGGTGAATACTGACACCTTTATGCTTTATACAGAATATTTCCATAAAAAATTATGTTTGCTTTAAATGAATGTTCAAATAATAAATATTGCTTATTCCAGCTACACATACAGTACTAATGTATCATTACTTTTCAATATCTTGTTTAGACATATTAACAAAAGATGGAACTATATCACTTAAATTACAAAAGAGTACATTTCTATTAAGTTCTAATGCTTTTCATTCAATGAGGCAATGGAACTCGTCTTCAATTCCATCATTGCCAATTGGAAAAATTCTCTGTTCTAAATGTGTTCTAGTATATCTACCAACTTCTATTAGTAATTTACTATTACTAATTCTGATTTTTACCATTTTAGAAATAACACTTTTGTTAAGGTCCAGAAGAAGATATTTTTCTAATTCAAAATTATTTTTAACTTTGCGATAAGACAGATTCTTGCGGTTAGTACTGTTTAGGACATTTTCAGATTCTTACCACATTTTGTCAAAATAGAGTTAGAAGTGTTGTTAACACTTTTGATATTTTGTATAAAGTATATAAGCTTTAAACTATATCTACATGTATTTGTAATTTGACTGTTTCCAGGTGAAGATGGTCCATCTCAGATGGCATTAGAAGACATTTCCATGTTTAGAAGTATCCCAGGCTCTACAGTATTCTATCCCAGTGATGCTGTGTCCTGTGAGAGGGCTGTAGAACTGGCTGCCAACACAAAAGGTGTTACATTTATCAGAACTAGTAGACCAAACTCTGCAGTTTTGTATGATAATGAAGAACCATTTGCTGTGGGCAAAGGAAAGGTGAGTAGTTTACTTATAACTACTTTGATAGACTCATGGTGGTGTTATCACTTTGTGTGATAGACGTAGTGTTTTTTGCCCAAATGGGTCAGACTTGTTCATTTAGGCCTATAAACTCCCATAGTACTACGATTCAATGTTGTTTTGGTAAACACGTATAACTATTAAAAATGACTATGTCTACTCATTTATTAGGTTATATGATTTACATGTGGGTTTTCAAAAATGTTTTTTTGTCTGAAAAATTCAACTTAATATAGAAATAAGCTCGAAAAAGACGTGTCATAGATTATACTGTCGATTCTTTATTAATGTTGGATACTGATTTTCGTGGAATATGTGGTTACCAGTGAAATTCAATGCTCAAGGACTAACAAATTTTTCATAGGCAGAGTTTTGTCAAACCAAGAAATCAAATATCCATGAAAATAGAAGTTGTCTTTAATCCACAATAACTGATACCAATGATAATAAATGAATCCACAGTATGTACAAAATCAACTATATCTTGAAAAAATATGTCAACCTTTTATTTCGTGAAAACTGTAGATAAATATTAAAGGAGCAAACAATTATATTGTCTACCTCATGTTACCTAGTTAAAGCTTACAGCAAATGTGAATTGTCTGGGACTTGCAAATTATTTTTTGTAATTGTGAGGTTAAATGGTTGTCCACTTAAATTTGAGCAAGGTAAAAAGAAAAACTGAATTCTTATAATTAATGATTCAGTTGTATGAAATATCATTTTCTGTCTAAATTATATTTATCAAACTGAAACTTTTTGTTACCAGGTAGTGCGAGAGAGTGCCAATGATGCAGTAACTGTGATTGGTTGTTGTGTTACATTGGAAGAGGCCCTGAAAGCTGCAGATAAGCTGGCTATTGATGGTATTAACATCAGAGTAGTTGATCCATTTACAGTGAAACCAATAGATGCTGAACTTATTATCAAATGTGCCAGAGCAACAGGTGGAAAGATCATCACTGTGGAGGATCATTATCCATTTGGTAAGATACAACATTGTAATAGTAATAATTGGTGTACAATCTCCATCACTGTTGAGGATCATTATCCATTTGGTAAGATATGACATTGTAATAGTAATAATTGGTGTACTATCTATGTCACTGTGGAGGATCATTATCCATTTGGTAAGATACAACATTGTAATAGTAATAATTGGTGTACTCTGTGGAGGATCATTATCCATTTGGTAAGATACAACATTGTAATAGTAATAATTGGTGTACTATCTATGTACTGTGTACCAAGGATTTATTTCAGTTCTTTTGGTACACATTTCTTTGATTTTGTGGGTATATGTGAATCACTTATTCTAATGCTCTACAAAATACTAATGAATTATAGAAAAATTGACAATGGAAATTGGGATATGTTAAAGAGACTACCGGGGTGCATTCCGACCAAAGAACATATACAATCTGAAGGCCAACAATGTGTCTTTAAAGCTGCAAAAAAATCCTGCACCCAGAGGTGGTCCTCAGCTGGCCCCTAAATAAAAATGAATGAGTTCAGTGAAAATGGATGTCAAACTTAACTCCAAAACATATAAATGAATAAAATTAAAAAACATCCAAACTTTTTAAAGAAAAAAATAAAGTCAAAAGTATGTAATATGAAAATTGTCATCTTACCAAGACAAAGCATGTTTATTGCATTTGATCAGAAGATAGATCGTATGAATAAAAATTAAGGATGCCTCTCTTATAAATATTATTGTTGTTTACTTTATAGGTGGTCTTGGTGAAGCAGTATGCTCAGCAGTCAGTGAATGTCGTGACATCACTGTCAAAAAATTAGCTGTACAGGATATTCCCCGTAGTGGCAAGTCAGCAGAATTAATTGAGCGTTTTGGAATCAGTGCTAACTGTATCGTTAAAGCTGTCAATCAGATTTTGTCTGCATAGATCTTGGAATGTTTAACCTGTTTTTAGTGACCTTACATTTCTAGTTGTGTCATCACATTTTTCAAGACATTTATGTTTTTGATGAATTCTAATAGAGATTTAGATAATTATTATTTGTTAAAAAAATATACAGTGAGTAAAATTTGATATTTCTGTTTTTGAATAATTTATATTTTGATATGTAAAAATTCCATTCTTTACTATTAAAGATGGTCTTTGTTTTGTAGAAGGTGAATGTTTGAATTATTATCATGAAAAAGGTATTTAGTATTGTAGTAAATGAGTTAAACATAATCAGGAGAATATAGAGTTGTAGTAATATTGTAACAATAAAAAGATAAGCATTCTCTAATCAAAATTGTAAAATTAATAGCTATGAAACTGCATATTTTTACTAGCTTCTTTAAAAAGACAATATTAACCCTCTGTTGATGTAAGTATTATTATTCATGTCGTATTGATACAACCTTAGCCATTATTTCATTTAGAATATATCTATGTGACTTATAATAATTCTGATATATAAAGTGCTATACTAAGTATAGTGATCTGCGAACTGTATATGGTAGCTATCATTTTTTTTCACAATTGTTGTAAACAAAACAAAACATATTTTATCTTAAGTTTCACACAACTAAATAAAAGACCGGTTTTTAATAGTTGAAAATTATTAAGGCTGTTTGATATTTAGACATTATCAAACACCATATCAGATGTTAATTGAAATTATTTCTTAAAGCTTTAGAAAGAACTAGCTTTTTCTATATATTTCTTTTTCATGATGTCTGTTGCAAATATGATTTGTAAATAACAGATTAAAAACCAATAGGTTTTAAAAATATCTGTAAAAAAAAATTAGTATGTACTGAAAAATGACAGCAACCAATATAGTTTGCACATAACATACTTCTAACAATTATAAGTGCTAAACAGCTTAATGTTAACAATATGTTAGTTGTTTATATAACCCTGTTAATGTTAATCTGTGGTTACATTTGATATATTAAATATTGTTCTCAATTGTTTAGATGTTTTTACTTTCATCAGTGGCTCTCACTATAGGCTTTATTATTGTTTGTCCCGTACCGACATAGTCAAGAGGACTTGAGGTTTGCAAGCCCGTCAGTCTGTCTGTCCATCAGTCATTCCATCAAATCAGTTTTCCACACTATTTTTCGTCATGCTTGATGATATTGATATGATAATTGGTATATAGCTTTATCATGACAAGATACAGTTCAAGTTTGAATTTTGTTCTGTTCTTATGATTTTGTGCAGAGTTATGGTCCTTGGACTTAAAAAATTCACACTAATAACCAGTTTTCAACTTTTTAGCTCACCAGTGAGCTTTTCCCATCACTTGGCATCCGTCATCCGTTGTCTGTCGTCCGGCGTTAACTTTTACAAAAATCTTCTCCTCTGAAACTACTGGGCCAAATTAATCCAAACTTGGCCACAATCATCATTGATGTATCTAGTTTAAAGTTTGTGTTTTTTTACCCAGTCAACCATCCAAGATGGCCGCCATGGCTAAAAAAAGAACATATGGATAAATTGCAGTTTTTGGCTTATAACTCAAAAACCAAAGCATTAAGAGCAAATCTGACGGGGTAAATTTGTTTATCAGGTCAAGATCTATCTGCCCTGAAATTTTCAGATGAATCAGACAACCCATTGTTGGGTTGCTGCCCCTAAATTGGTAATTTTTAGGAAATTTTGCTGTTTTTGGTTATTATCTTGAATATTATTATAGATGGAGATAACTTGTAAACAGTAATAATGTTCAGCAAAGTAAGATTTACAAATAAGTCAACATGACCAAAATGGTCAGTTGACCCCTTTAGGAGTTATTGCCCTTTATAGTCATTTTTTTAACCATTTTTCGTAAATATCCATGATCTTTTACAAAAATCATCTTCTCTGAAACTACCGGGCCAAATTTATCCAAACTTGGCCACAATCATCATTGATGTATCTAGTTTAAAGTTTGTGTTTTTTTACCCAGTCAACCATCCAAGATGGCCGCCATGGCTAAAAATAGAACATAGGGGTAAAATGCAGTTTTTGGCTTATAACTCAAAAACCAAAGCATTTAGAGCAAATCTGACATGGGGTAAAAATGTTTGTCAGGTCAAGATCTATCTGCCCTGAAATTTTCAGATGAATCGGGCAACCCATTGTTGGGTTGCTGCCACTAAATTGGTAATTTTAAAGGAGCACTAGCTACGATACATATAAAAAAATAAAGTATGATATTTTTTAGATTAATCATTAATTAATTTGGAATAATGAAATAATAATTTGCTTTTAGAAATCAATTTGCTTTAATTTTGTTGAAATAAGCGATTATACATAATTTTTGACTGATTCACTTGCTAGTGAATACGTCATCATCATTCTAACCGGTATTCATGTGAACTTCAATTTAACCCCCTAGCTAGAGACTGACAACGCATGCATTGTACGTGAAATGGTTATTTAAAGAAGAAAAATGTCAACAATGAAAGTGAAACTACGGTAAATCATTTGATTACTAATTTGATCCACATAAATCATTCTTATAAGGTTAAAAAACAATGAGAAACTTATATTTTTAGCTCACCTGGCCCGAAGGGCCAAGTGAGCTTTTCTCATCACTTGGCGTCTGGCCTCCGGCGTCGTCCGGAGTCGTCCGGCGTTGTCGTCCGTTGTCGTTAACTTTTACAAAAATCTTCTCCTCTGAAACTGCTGGGCCAAATTAATCCAAACTTGGCCATAATCATCATTAAGGGTATCTAGTTTAAAAATTGTGTGGTGTTACCCCGCCAACCAACCAAGATGGCCGCCAAGGCTAAAAATAGAACATAGGGGTAAAATGCAGTTTTTGGCTTATAACTCAAAAACCAAAGCATTTAGAGCAAATCTGATATATGTAAAAATGTTCATCAGGTCAAGATCTATCTGCCCTGAAATTTTCAGATGAATCAGACAACCTGTTGTTGGGTTGCTGCCCCTGAATTGGTAATTTTAGGGAAATTTTGCTGTTTTTGGTTATTATCTTGAATATTATTATAGATAGAGATAAACTGTTAACAACAATAATGTTCAGCAAAGTAAGATCTACAAATAAGTCAACATAATCAAAGTGGTCAGTTGACCCCTTTAGGAGTTATTGCCCTTTATAGTCAATTTTTAACCATTTTTCGTAAATCTTAGTAATCTTTTACAAAAATCTTCTTCTCTGAAACTACCAGGCCAAATTTAAACAAACTTGGCCGCAATCATCATTGGGGTATATAGTTTAAAAAATGTGTGGCCTGACCCGGCCAACCAACCAAGATGGCCGCCACGGCTAAAAATAGAACATAGGGGTAAAATGCAGTTTTTGGCTTATAACTCAAAAACCAAAGCATTTAGAGCAAATCTAACAGGGAGTAAAATTGTTTATCAGGTCAAGATCTATCTGCCATGAAATTTTCAGATGGATCGGACAAACCGCTGTTTGTTTGATGCCCCTGAATTAGTCATTTTTAGGAAATTTTGCCGTTTTTAGTTATTATCTTGAATATTATTATAGATAGAGATAAACTGTAAAGAGCAACAATGTACAGCAAAGTAAGACTTAAAAATAAGTCAACATGACCTAAATGGTCAATTGACCCCATAAGGAGTTATTGCCCTTTAAAGTCAATTTTTAACAATTTTCATAAAATTTGTAAATTTTAATTAACATTTTCGACTGAAACTCTTAGGCCAAGTTCAATATAGATAGAATGTTTGTAAGCAGCAAGAATGTTCAGTAAAGTAAGATGTACAAACACATCACCATCACCAAAACACAATTTTGTCATGAATTCAAATGCGTCCTTTGTTTAATATTCACATAGACCAAGGTGAGCGACACAGGCTCTTTGGAGCCTCTAGTTAATCTTTAAATTCAAATCAAACAGACCTATAAAAATCCAATTGCACTTGCTGGTTTAACCTATTCATATCTTTATTTGTGTTTACATCGCTTATATGGTCATCTGAGGTCAAATCGATAGTTAATTAGATGGCATCTGGATTTAAATACATACGAAACGAACCTACATATCATCTACCCCATGCTCTGTAAACTGTTTATTTTAAACGTTTGATAGATTGGATAAATGTTTTACATTGTTATTAATCAAATATGAGAATTTGAGTCAAATTGGTGACCATGAATTTGACAGCTAGTGCCCCTTTAAGGAAATTTTACTGTTTTTGGTTATTATCTTGAATATTATTATAGATGGAGATAAACTGTAAGTAGCAATAATGTTCAGAAAAGTAAGATTTACAAATAAGTCAACATGACCAAAATGGTCAGTTGACCCCTTTAGGAGTTATTGCCCTTTATAGTCATTTTTTTAACCATTTTTAGTAAATATCCATGATCTTTTACAAAAATCTTCTCCTCTGAAACTATCGGGCCAAATTTATCCAAACTTGGCCACAATCATCATTGATGTATCTAGTTTAAATTTTGTGTTTTTTTACCCAGTCAACCATCCAAGATGGCTGCCATGGCTAAAAATAGAACATAGGGGTAAAATGCAGTTTTTGGCTTATAACTCAAAAACCAAAGCATTTAGAGCAAATCTGACTCGGAGTAAAATTGTTTATCAGGTCAAGATCTATCTGTCCTGAAATTTTCAGATGAATCAGGCAACCCATTGTTGGGTTGCTGCCCCTAAATTGGTAATTTTAAGGAAATTTTACTGTTTTAGGTTAACATCTTGAATATTATTATAGATGGAGATAAACTGTAAGTAGCAATAATGTTCAGAAAAGTAAGATTTTCAAATAAGTCAACATGACCAAAATGGTCAGTTGACCCCTTTAGGAGTTATTGCCCTTTATAGTCAATTTTTAATCATTTTTCGTAAATATCCATGATCTTTTACAAAAATCTTCTCCTCTGAAACTACCGGGCTAAATTAATCCAAACTTGGCCACAATCATCATTGATGTATCTAGTTTAAAAATTGTGTTTTTTGACCTGGCCAACCAACCAAGATGGACGTTACGGCTAAAAATAGAACATGGAGATTAAAAACAGTTTTTGGTTATTACTCAAAAACCAAAGCATTTAGAGCAAATCTGATAAGGAGTAAAATTGTTTATCTGGTCAAGATCTGTCTGCCTTGAAATTTTAAGATGAATGGGACAACTCGTTGTTAGGTAGCTGCCCCTAAATTGGTAATTTTAAGGAAATTTTGCTGTTTTGGGTTATTATCTTGAATATTATTATAAATAGAGATAAACTGTAAACAGCAATAATGTACAGCAATTTAAGACTCAAAAATAAGTCAAAAATGACCAAAATGGTCAATTGACCCCCTAAGAAGTTATTGTCCTTTATAATCAATTTTTAACAATTTTCATAAAATTTGTAAATTTTTACTAACATTTTCCACTGAAACTACATGGACAAGTTCATTATAGATAGAGATAATTGTAAGCAGCAAGAATGTTCAGTAAAGTAAGATGTAGAAACACATCACAATCACCTAAACACAATTTTGCCATGAACTGTCTGCTTCCTTTGTTTAATTCACATACACCAATGTGAGCGACACAGGCTCTTTAGAGACTCTAGTTTTTGTCATGCTTGAAGATATTGACTGGATATTTGTTGTTTAGTTTACACCAAGACAATTATATAATAGATCAACTGTATACTAAATATTTAGATAACCTAATTTTGTTTGATGTATTTCTATTGGTAACCATTTGATGAGTTAAGTCTTTTTTAACTGACTTTTATAGTTTGTTCTTATGCTGTATTGTTACACCATGGTCTCTGGAAAGGGTGAGGGTGGTGGGCCAGCTAACAATGTTAACCTGGCCACATTATATATGTGCCTGTCCTAAGTCAGGAGCCTGTAATTGAGTGGTTGTTGTATGTTGATCATATGCATCCTCTGTTTATTGGTTTGTACAGTACAGTACTTGAAATGTTCTTTTGCATCACTGTCAGAGGGTTAGGCGCCCACAAGCATGTTTAACCATGCCACATTCTGTATGTGCCTGTCCAAGTCAAGAGGCTGCAATTTAGTGGTCATTTATTGCTGTGTTATATATTTGTTTTTTTTTGTGTATTATTTTGTACATATTATATATAAGACCTTCTTATTTGAACTGTTTTGCATTTGTCATTTCGGGGCCTATTTTAGCAGCCTCTGCAGTATGGGGTTAACTCATTGTTGAAGGCTGCATGGTGACCTATAGTTATTAATTGCTGTGATATTTGGGCTCTTGTGAAAAGGTGTTTCATTGGCAATCATACCTGAAAGATTGATGTTTTGTTCATTGATATTGAGGTATCTGTACAGTCACACACTTTGACTATGAACTGAATTTTTATATATATTGTTCAATACTGTTTTAGAATGGATAAAAAAAAAAGAATAAAGAAAATGCTTTATTTATAAAAAAGATAACAGAAAATAAAGAAAGATCGATTGCAATAAAATGCCTATCACAGATAGGTTACAATAAAATATATATCATGGACAGACTAACAATGTCTCACACGGACAGACTAACAATGTCTCACACAGACAGACTAACAATGTCTCACATGGACAGACTAACAATGTCTCACATGGATAGACTAACAATGTATCACAGATATTTGCACGTCTACTTCTCAATATTTCTAGGAAATGAGAGGAGGGAATAAATTAATAAATGTAGGGATAACAAAATAAATATCAAAGATTTATATTATGAGATTCAAAACTAGAGTACTGGCCATAATCATTTGTTATCTTGTAATAAGTTGTTATTGCCTTTCTTTTTTTTCTGCAGCAACTAATAATTGTGAAATTTACAAGTGAAAATTATCATAGATATTGGCTTGTTTCAATTAGAACCTTGTAAATAGACAATAACTGATAATGCAAATTACGTATATAAACAGGTTTAGAGGCATATATGAAAGTGTATTGAGAAGTAGTTTTGTGCATTGTCAAGTATAAAAAATATAAAATCTGAAAAAAATATTACAAAATGAGGTAAAAAATATAAAACTTTTTATACATGTATTGCAATTTAATGAGTATGTGAATGTATTGGAAAGTTCAGAATATATTCCTGCTGTAGTAAAACTTGCTAAAGACATAAACTTCTTCCCTGGATTAATTATCATACAACTGGCAGAAAACATCTAATACCAATACTGATTTCAGAAAGGCTGTTATTTACAGTACATTTTGTAATAACAATACAGTACAAAATTGTCGTCAGAAAATAAATCTTATTAGAAAAATTTACAAGAACATTTGTTCGAAAAAAAGTTTCAAAATTATTGTACATGTATTTGAATTTACAGCACTATTATAAGAGATACATAAATATTCTAATTCTATTAAAAGTTTTGTTTTTCCGTTTCTTGTTGTATCTGTATTTCTAGTTTTTGGTTGGGTATGGGTATGATTCTTTGATTGAAGTGGCCACTGGAGCATTTGTAATACTCATGAAGGTACGCTCTCTAAATAGAATATCATCAATATCACTATTTCCATGGTACTTGGTGCCATATTCTTCTGTGTCTGAAAGATAATGAAATTAGAAATTAGACAAAGGTCAATTTAATAACATATAGTACAAGCTTTTCCCTTCATTGTTGGAATTACAATCCCCAAAATAAATATCCTACAAACAGAACTATAAACAAAGAAAAGTTTAATGCATAATGTACTAAAATCTATTTTTTTCCTTTTTTGAATAAAGACTATGAGGATACATATTTGATGGTTTTTTAAATGAATGAATTAAATGAAAAAGGATGAGTTGTTTTAAGGATATATGTACTTTAAGCAATGTGTATCAAACAAATAATTTGAAATTTTAACCAATAAAACACTTGTGAAATATTTTTTATCCTTATGTCAATATATTCAGCCAGTCCTCTTTGCAATGTAGATTCATCTGATTGAAAATTAAGATTTGTATGAATGGGAAGTAACCTTTCACAATATCAAATACACTTTTGTTTTCTGTTCTTTGGTCAGGTTGTTGTCTCTTTGACACAGTTTCCGTTTCTATTCTCAATTTTACATTTCAACATTAAAAATTAAAGCTTTATCAGAACACTGCTTACACCACCTTGTTCAGTGAATCATTTAATCTACTATTGTACAAGATACATACCATGTGTTTTGGTTTTAGGAACAACCTTGAATTTCCATAGTAATAGTACAACAACAACAATTAGAACACAAACAGAACACACAGCAGCTGCAACTATAACGGCTATGTTACTTGAATCATCATCACTTGGCTAGAAAAAAAAGAATATTAATTAAATATTTTGGTTAACCTGTAGTATCTGATAAATATAATTCCAGCAAGGTCAAATAATATAAATATCTTGGAAATAGTGAAATTATCATATAGTTCCTGAAATTTAGTTGTTCATCAGATAAAATTTTGAATATGAATAAAAGAAAATGTTGGGTGACAATACCAGGTTCATAAACAATAATCTGACTTGCAAATTTCAATTGTGTGAAATATAACAGGCTTCCAAATAAAGGCAAAGTTATCATCATCAAACTTGACTGCATGTCTAGGTAGATCACCGTAGGTAGATATTTTGCAAACTGACTAGACAGACAGACTGACAAATAAATGTGTTTTCAATATATAAAAGTACATGTGCTATACTTACTGAAACATTGCAGGATACTCCATAGAAAGTAGTTCCATTATAGGTCATATAAGTTGATAAGGACAAGGCGTTACCATTAAAGGTAAATGACTGACCACCGCTGATCAATGAACATGTTGAATATAATGAAGTATTGACATTGGTGTTGCTTCCTGATACTGTCATGGTAACCATTATACTGCCTATAAAATTAAAACCACAATTAGATAGAATTTATATTATTAAACATGCAAATCTATAAAAACTAATATAATCTATGAACAAATGGTCCCTTCCTTGTAAAATTAAGGAATAACAGTACTGTAAAAGAGTTGCCCCTGTATTTTTTTGTGCCAATTTGATGGTTGCATTTGTAGTTTTACTGCCACAGAAAATCATACAGAGTAACAATAATTCAGCCTTACACATTTTATTTCGAGCTCAAATTGGCTCAAAAATTTAGAAAAAAACACATATACAGTAAAATAATTATAATTGTTTAAATTCAATCAACATTTGATATAAACTTACCAGCTCTGAGAGACACTCCATCACACCTGATATCTGGGAAAGCATTGGCAAACCAATTACCAAACATAGCAGCTGCACTTTTATCATTAGATCCTACGATTGAATTGTAATCAGCTTCTATTTTCAATTCAATTTCTGTTGTCTCTTCTACTGCCATACCCATATGTTGTGTACCTCTGACAGGAACAAGATGTTCCACATAAAAGTCGTAATCAGCTGGAGTGCTGGTCACATGGAATTTGATGACGGTCATTCCTATCATGGTTAAGTTTAGAGAGTAGAAGTTAGCTTGACTTGTGACTGCATCAAATGCTACTGAGACTGTGCCAAGTAAAGAACCATTGTATAAATCTGGCATTCCTATTTCTGCTGCTACATTCCATGTATGTCCCTAAAAGATGAAAGAAAAATTCAATTAAAGTTGTTATGTCAATGAAATCAAAAGCAATGTTAATTTTTACGAATACATAGAATACTACCTTTAAAAAAATCAATAACCCAAAAAATGTGGCTGGAACATGCTCTCTTGGTTTAAGCCACATGTTAATTAAAAGCCAGATGATGTAACTAGGGGAAGTAATCTTGTAAAAGTCATAATCAATTAGGTACAATGAGATTAACTCCCATTGTTTGCAATGCAAAAAAAATTTTAAATGCATTTTTATTTTACGAAACCTGTCCTTCAAATAAACATTTGCAATAATAAACACATGGCAAAAATTTGTGTATGAATTAGTTTAATTTGTATAATTTCTATGTTTATAATGTCAAAAACACTATGTCAATTTGTATATATAATTTTATAAAAAACCTACCCTCCAAGCAATGTCACTGATGGTCTCTGCTGTGATATCATCTCTTAATTCCAAACCAACAGACATAAAAGATGACTCATACACATCTGATGTGGAAGATACTGTTACAGCTGTGATCGGTCTGGCAGTAATGTCCATAGGGTCAGATGCCAAGGTCATATTTTCCCCTTCAGTAGGTGAGGTGATGTTGAAATCAAGAATGTATCCTGTTCCAAAGTAACTGATGGCAAGATTTGTAAAGTTAGCCCAGCCATTGACAAACTGTACTGTTGTATTTCCTAGAAGTTGTGCAGACGGATTTCCAGTTCCTGGTCTGATACTAGCTGTCACATACCATGGGTACTGAGTTGTTCCTAAATCATTTATTTTGTTGTTCTGAAATTAAAAAAAAAGTATTTTCAAACATTTATTCATATTTTTGACATGAAAAATCCATAATTTACCTATATATCTATGCTGAAAGTACAAACTGTGATTAATGTGGTACATAACACTACAGGGAGATAACTCTGTAAAAATAATCTGAATATTTTAATCATGTTCTATTCATAAGCAAATATTTGGCTCTCAATAATCAAAATTAGTGTTTTTCAAACTGCCATATATCCATGAAATACTTCTGATAAATTATGTGATTCAAGTTTTTAAAATTATTTATATTTTTGTCATAGGGTCAAGGTAAATATTTGGTAAAAAATTTATGAAAATGAAACGAACCAAATTAATTTAAGTGAAGGTGTATGGTTCCATGTTTCCATTAAACATACATAACTTATGCTGATACTCAGTTCCTGTATAAATTTACCAACTTACCACTATATCGTATGCATTAATCTTTGGTTGTGTTTTAAATGGTGCACCTTCATGAAGTGGTGATGGTTTAGTATTGAAACCAAGATGGTCAACTTGGACAAGAATACGGTAACCATCTGATGTAGTTATTGCACCCCATTCTGGACTTGAAGGATCAATTGTAGGTTCAGCTATAGACACTCCCAGCACTGTACCATTTAGAATCATACTGAAGTTTCCTAACTGCCCTTCAGCTACTGCAAGGGCATAAATCTCTTCTAACTTTTCTTTTGTTAGTGGACTGCTGGCTGAAGCATTGTAAGCTGTAAATAAATAAAAAAAAAAATAAACTATCTTCTATTTTAGGTTAGCTAAAATGAAATTAAAAATACATATGTATTTCACCATTTATAAAAGGATAAAAGCCAAAACTGCTGATAAAAACCATAAAGTTTTCATCCAGTCTTATTGAAATATAATATTTAAGAGAATTCACATATTGCAAACAATGTGAAACAAATAAATAATCATTTATATCATTGTCAAAATATCACAATAAATCTTCAAAATGAAATTATGGACCTCACTTTAAAAAGTATTATCTTAAAGTATAATGAACAAATATTTTTCTTGGCATATTAGAAACTTACTAGTAGAAGGAGTATCACTGACTTCAATGATAATTTCATCATAACCTGTTGATCTTTTTCGTCGTCTGCCACTTCCTGAGGTAGCACTAATAATATCTACAACTCTGACTTTTTCTGGTGGAAGATCAAAGAAAGCTGCCAAATACTCTACAATCTTTTCTCCGTAGAAATTATCTACTGTTGTAGCTGGGTACTGGAAGTTAATGATGACCTGTTCTACAGTCTTTACATTTATTGGTGTAGGTCCTTTGACTATCAAGTAAAGGATACCAGAATCTCTATCAAACCAGTTAGTCCCTGCAACATCAGTGGTCACATTTGGTTTGTAAGCAAATGGTTGACCAACTGGTGGTGGATCTAAAATGTAAGCACCAAGTTTCCATCTTCCATTTACTGGCATAATATGGTCACTTCCATAGTAAACATCTAATCTGTAAGATTGGGAATACCAGACTGCAAGTCCAACAGCTTGGGTGTTGTCAGAATTCAACAGCATATATCGTAATTTCTGTGGTGTTGTACTGGTGAAATGGATTAAATAGTCTTTACCTATGAAAAAGAAATATATTATATCAATGTTCTGTATTTTGAATTAAAAGCAGTATATTTCTTTGTATTTTCAATATCACTGTTAAATAGTACTTCAAACAGTTTGGTTATTTTTTTTTTACTTTGAAAGTTTTGTCCAATATAGATTTTCCAGAAAGACAATTTTTCAGCTTTACCTCATAAAAATTAATCAATAGATAATTGCTTGACAAATAGTTAGATTATAAAACCCTAAACAAATGTATCAACCATCTTGACAATATGAATACTAAAACTTAATATAAAATTACAATCATACATCAGAAGAGACTGAAGATGAAATAATTTTTTTTAAAGAAAAGTCACCAACAGCAAGAGATCATCAAGAATAACTAAACTCATTCAAAAGTACTCGTACATAGAAACAAATCATTCCATTGCCAAATAACTGGCAAATGAGAAGTTCCACTGTTACTGCTACAATCCTATTTTTAAAGAAGTGACAATCATCAATTAAATAGATTGTTAATAACACTTACCAGTAGCAACAAGAGCTTGGAATGTAGATAAACGTTTACGACATGTGTATCCAGAACACCAACCATGATCTTGGGGTCCGTTAATCAGGTCAAGGACACCATCTCCTTCTTCATCATGTCCTAGAATAGCAACAGGAGAAAGCCGTCGTTTCTCTGTGTCAGAGTCCATACTCTCTATGGTTAACATTTCATAATCATAAAGATGACATTCATATGCTTGCCATGTAGACTGATATACACAGGTTTTGTCTCTGATTATACCTGAAGCAATAAAACATAAATCCATTATTTTCTAGCCTAGTATGAGTGTACAAATGTATATGCATTAATTATCCTATAGCCTTCAAACTAATGCATATGTTATCTTTAAAATCATGACCATATAAACAAATTATTGAATCATGCAATTGACCAAAGAAAACAATGATTTAAAGTTTAAAACCATTCATTGAAGAACCATTGGTGGCCTTGGCTGTTGTGTTCTCTTTGGTCGGGTTGTTGTTTCTTTGACATATTCCCAATTTCCATTTTCAATTTTTTTAGAACTCAGGTAGAAAGAACATACAAAAATAACTAACCTTTAATAGGTGCTAATGTACTCATTGGAATACGAGTTCCATCTAATTCTGTCTGCATGGTTTTTGGGACTCGGTAATCACCAAGTCCTCTACGTGTATCTCCGCCCCACTCAAATTCTGATTGCGGAATGACAGCTCCTGGGGATCCCATGAATGACCCATCCAAATCTTTCAGGAAAGCTTTCTTTAGTCCATCACAATCCATATCCACACAATCAGCAGAGTTTATCTTTCTGTTTACGAAAAAAAAAAATTTGAAAAACTTTCATATGCAACATTTCAATCATATATTATGTAGTTACATATTTTGTGCACAATAAGTATTAAAATACTGGTATGTTCTTGTATTCATTGATGATTCAAACTTTTTGACAGCTTTGATATAATCATGTGTAAACTGTAAAAAATCCTTTTGTTTTGAAAAGCTTTTAAAAGATTCAAAGGAGAACTGACCATTTGCTAGAAAATGGTTTACACAAATGAAATATAATTGTAGTGGCATGCTTACCCTACATTAGGACGATGAATCAGAATTCTGTTACTCTTTGCAACATTATTAAATGTAATTCGTTGAGATTTTGCTGGATGTATACCATCATCATTATTCTTGTTGGTGGTAAAAGCAAAATCATTGACCGAACATGGTGAGGAAAAATCGCTGAATGTAATATCTGAAAAAAAAAGAATTTAAACAATAAAATCAAAACCTCTATTACATCTTCTTATACATGAATTAAACTTGTGTTCTTGAAAAAAAACAATCAATCCATCAACACATTACTTTAAAAAAAAATCTGAACTGAGTCATAAAATTTCCTTTTTCAATATTTTTACTTTATTTTAACCCTTAACTGGTTCTTCTTATTTTTTTATCTACTGTAATTTTTATAACAAAATATTTTACATAAAGTCAGTCTATCATATGATCGAAGAAATATAATATAATTAATTACCTTCCAGAATTGTGATTCCATTTATTGCCTGATATGACATTATATTGACAAATGGCTTTTCAGGAGCTTTGTTAGATCCAGAAGAAAACGTTCCAAAAGCTACACCAATCCTTCTTGATCCATCAAATGGTGAAGCTACACCGGCAAGTTTTATATTATCGTCTGACCCATCTGTTCTATCAGTAGAACAATCAAATGATGGAGTTGTACCAATAATATGTGAGTTTTTGACTGTTACAGTTTTGTCAGCATAAGCATGTGATATAGAGGCTGGTCCTAACACCATGGGGAAAATACCAAGTTGATTATCAGCCAATGTAAGGCCTTCAAAAACAACAGAACTACCACCCTGGTAATAGATTCCAAAGTTATAAGATTTTAACGCAATAAACCCTGAATATCTGTTACAGGCATTGGAAAGTTTATCTATTGGTAGATTTCCTACACCTATCAGTGATGACCGAGCCAAATTATCTGAGAACCAATCAGCTTCTAATGTGTCACATGACTGTGGATGGATGTGATAGGCTAGACGTTCGGATCCAGACACTCTGTTGCCTTCCAATTTCAAATCAGTTGCTTCAACGGCTGATATAGCTCCATTAAAACGAACGTTCAATGGTTCAAATCGGTCTTGGTAAGATCCTTCAAATACCATTAAAACTACCATATTCCTTTTTATCTGAGTATTATCAGAATTTGTTTGGATTGCTGCAAAAGACAGAGGACATATATTCAAAATGAAATTCATGACATGGTTCGATCAAATCCTAAAATTAAATGAAGAATGGAAGCATTACATCTATTGATCTATTGATATTGAACTATGAATTCATTATTATCAAGCTGAGTTGCGAGTTAATGTTCATTTATGAAAATCTCTGCTAAAATTACTCATTGAAGAGAAAACTTATTTGCTCTGATTATTATATATGCATTTTCACATAAAGCATGATTACACATATAAAAAAAATATATACTTCTAAAAAAAGGCAATGCAAATTTGTTAAACTGCCATTATCAATTAGCTAAATAGGCATATTCATTATAACCTAACTTGACCTTCTGACCATCAGTATAGGAAATTTGTCTTTAATCACACATTAAACCTAGCACATTGGAAACACAATAGAAGACATTTTAAATTTGAATCATACATAATCTATTTGTTTTTACATTTGACTTCTATGATTAACTTTTGGAGAATAAGGCACTTACAGAAATAAACACAATGGTGAACCACATTATCTTCTATAGGCATGTTCTGTGCATTGTATACTCCAATGGCTGGAGAGAAACCATGGTGGAATGCATTATTTCTAATATAAGATGGTTTAAGATTGGTCACTGGTCCTGAATCCATAAAAGCTACAGCATAACGTGGATCATATGAATCGATGTATCCTTCTTGGCCCATGTGGTAAAATTCTACGTTGGAAATTCTGGCATAACCTGAAACAGCAATTTCATCATCACTTGGTGATTGTTGTTTTTTTACACATTTTATTAATTGCGAAACGATTTAAACATTCAAAGTGCAAAATAACAATTAACAGGAAGAATATCAAATGAAAATATTGTGGAAATTGTTGAGAATAATTTCTCCCTGATTTCAAAATATCTGGTTGAATCATATCCAAATACGACTCAAAAGACAAATTCTTGACTATCTACCAATAATGGAGAGAAAAAAAAAATGATCTGAATGAAAGTTGAGAGACTGCATCCTCAAAGCTCTTCAACTTTGTACTTGTTTGACTTTTTAACAGTTTAGATATGAGAGTCACTGATGAGTCTTATGTAGACGAAACGCGTGTCTGGTGTATTAAATTATAATCCTAGTACCTATGATAACTATTTCAGGTATGTTGTCTCATTTCAGTGAAGTCTTTGTTATAAAAATGTTATAATTGAATCTGTCAATGTCTTACCTCTGCCATAAGAACTTTCTCCAACCAAGACACGGCCACCAAAAGATTGTTTATAGAGTTTGTCATAATCTTCACCTTCTATTTTGATATTTCTGGTTAATAAACCAACTTCTGCAGCAATGGTTACAGAACTGTCAGAATATCCTGTTAATTAGAAATGAAAATAGGCATGTTAATAAGTTGAAAAAGCAATAATATAAGAAAGCCATAATTTACAAATATTCAACAAGAGTTTATTTTCATTTTCATTGACAGATGGCTAAATCATATCACCTAAACTTTTAACTGTCATTTTCCATATAATGAGTAAAATCTCAATTAAATAGATAAGTGTAATTTCAAAATTCACAAATTATGACATATTCAGCTTTTTCTCTATACATTTGCACTAAAATTATCTGTACTAAAAGATAAGAAGGAATGAGTAGGAAATACAAGGGACTTCAATGTTTACCTAAATGTTTAAACTTGAGTGTATCATTCAATGTAATTATTGTTGTATTATCAGCAGAAGCAGCTAGAGCAGTGATTTTAAAGGTTTCTGTTTCCCAAGCATTGTATCCAGTAGGTGCAACAACAATTTCTTGACCAACTTCCCAATCCAGTGCTTTGTTTACTGTTATAGTTGTCTCCCCTGCTTGTGCAGTAGTATTAAGTGTTGTCCAGGGCATAGCTACTTCTTTACCATGTAGATCTAATCCTCCATAAACACCTAAAACACACAAAGTTCAACAATGATTACTCTAAAATATACACAATGTTTAAATAAATACTAAGGCCAGTTTTGTAAAGCATCACAATAATTAGAATTTGACATAGTATCAGACCATTTTATTTTAAAAAGTGACCTGGTAAATAAATTTTATTGAATTTTAATGACAAAACTGCAGTAACATGCATACTATTGAACCTAAAATAAATTAACATTGAAATTTCGGAAAATTTAAACTAATTCAATATCTATATTTATACATCTAAACCATATGAAAAACTCAACTTTAAACCTTAAAATGAATAAACTGTCAAATAATAAAATATAATTTTTCTTACCAATGACCTTTGACCCAATAGTAACATCATCAGAAGGAATGAAATATTCCTGTGTAAACCAATGTCCTTGCAGTAAAATGTGGACGTTTCCCAAGAAAGGTTTATCTTCCCAACCTACGATTAATCTACCACCAAGAATAACAATGTATGATGTCTGGATGGTAAAATCTCTGTATCCTGATAAGGCATCGCCATGGTCGAGTTCTAGTACTCCATATATTATAAGTTCTGCTAGAGGGGGTATATCTGTATCTCCAAAACGCCATTCACCTGGAAGTAATGGATACAAGTAAATAATAAATCTCTTGATGTCTGCTTAAACTTTGTAAAGATTTTCAATTTTCAATTTCATATAAGAAAATCACTGATCAAGGTATAAATCCTAGCTATCCAAAACTAAATTAGGTCTAGAACTTTTTACAAATTCTTGAAAGTTATAGATGTACATCATAAGTGGTAAAAGAGAATATTAAGAAAGCCAGCATAGTTCTGCATGTTAGACTAAATAAATACACTTTTTCATATAATTTGTGATCTTAGAACTTTTGCTTGGAATTACATTTTCTATCAAATGAATAGAAATATGAATGCCTAATAATAATTGAAAAGATTCTATTTCACTCTTATAAAAAGAAGTATCTTAAGCTTATAAGGATCCAGAAGTTAATCATACAGGAATAAGTTACAAAATTTAGATCTAATGTTCCTGCATGTAAATATTTAATAAGATTGTAAATGCTGCAATTGTCAATTACCTAATTAGATAAAGTTAAATACCTTCTTCAATAGTAACACTATCACCTGCTACAGGTAATGTATTATTAAGCCAAGTACTAGCATTGGACCATACAGTAAAATCATCAGGTCTAGTATTCGGGGGTGGCAGAGTGCTTGGATCTGGTGGTACAACACAGTTCTCATAAAAACATTTGTATGACTTGAAGTTCAGATTAATTGATGTTGTTCCAGAAAATGTTGACCTTTTCTTCCTTCTACCAGAAACTGGCCTGTCTCTCATTGAAACTGTAAACAACAAAAATAAACTTATTACATCAATGCCAAGAAATTATAAGTAAATTTTCAGTTTATTTTTTAAGAAGCATTTCAAATTTCATGAGCCTTTAAAAACAGATTTTATTCAATACCAACTTAAATATATGTGTCTCTCTTTAGTATATAGATCACTTGTTCAATGTTGAAGATGCTAAACTGACTCCAAGACGTCATGTGTATGCTACTGTATGTCTTATTGACATATAACCTTGACATTATAAGAACATATTCAGGATTTATTTGTACTGGTACTTTTAACGCCAAAATATTGCCCTTTAATCATACTACACAATATTCATGGGGTAAAATTATTTAGCTTAATTTGCATTTCATAACAAATCACATATCATTCAATACCAACAAAGAAAACAAAATTCAAAATAAAATTAATTTAAACTAGAAATTATTTGAAATGGTACAAGACCATACATACTTATATAGCTGATCCTTTGTGTTGAAGAATCATATGACCAATCGCCATGGTAGTCTACAGCTCCATCTAGTGGTGTAAGAGTTTCATTGACACAAACTCCACTAGAAAGTAAGACACAGTCAGGATGTTGTACAGTTTTCATACTGAATATCAAGAAGTCATCATCCTGAAAATAGGTCATAGGTTAAATTATTTAATTTTTACACTACCTACAAACTATGAAAACTCAAAATTGACATGAAATTAGATGAAAAAAAATATTTTAGAATTTTATTCATATACACCTTTACAATTTCAATGATAGATTTGGTATTCAAATCATAAGGATTGTTAGTTAATTTTCTTTTTTTAAACTGCACCTGTTCCATACTTAAAATGAGCTGAACTATTTTACCAGTTGATCAATTTGTAGTGATGAATCCAAAGTTAAATTAGTTAAATCATTCAGCAATAAGTATTGTGATAGGGTTAAGATGGTTGGATATGTACAGTAGTGAAATAATATAAACTTACACCAAATAAAGACAATGCTCCAGAAAAACTCATATTAGTCATATGTTCAGCATTCTCAAAGTTCAAAACATATGTTTCACCTGCAGGAAGTAAAATCATCCAGCCTTTAGGATGAGTCATACGCTTCTTCTGCCAGCTAGAAAGCTCAGCTCCATAGGTATTGTTCATCCTCATTGCTTTGTAGTCAATGGATGTTGGCTTGATATTATTATTAGAAAATCGTATAAATTTGACACCTGGTGGACAGACACTAGCTGGAACACCATGAGAAAATGATTCTAAATGGGAACATGAAGGTGGATTAATATCCGCAGTTGGGACAATTGTTCCATTTGGTGTTCCACTCAGAGTACCATCACGATCAATAATGAGAGCTTCAAACTTCCATCTAAAGTGTCCTCTATTATTTGCTCCAACATTTGTAAATATTAAATTCTGTGTATGGTACTCAAATCCTCCATTTTCTGGTCCACTTGTTCCAGTAATTGATGTCCAAGCAATGCAACTACAACCTCCCTCATTAAAATTAGCAAATTCTGTGCCATCAACCATAAATCTGTACAAATAAGGCATAATAATACCAGCATTAGTACAGCCTTGAACACTGTTTGACAGTGCTGGTGATCTACCAACAATGAATCCATCCTTAAACAATGGACCATTTTGTGTATAAAACTCTCCCTCTAAACTTTTCTTCTGTTCATATCCAGCTTTTTTGTTATTAACGAGGATAAAATCGTGAAACTGAACAGCTCCTGTATTTACAGACTCTGCTCCCTTGTCATTATTCCAGGCATAAAAGGTGTTGAATACAGCTGGGGTTGGAGTATTTGAACCACAACCTCCACCCTCTTTGGGTAAAAAGGTTTCAAATATCCACAGACCAAACCATCCAAAAGAGTGAGCTGTATTATTGGTGAAAACTCCCATCACTTCTTTTTGTGGGCAAATACTGTTTGTACGAGAAGGTCCTTCGGGATGAGGATGCATTCTGTACCAAAAGCCAAAATGACTGCCTCCAGCTGCACTATTATGCTGAATTATATTATTTGGATTGGTCACCCAGAATGAGGCTGGTGTTACATCATCATTCAACAAACTGGTACTCTCACGTACAAACACAGCTAAATTATACTGAATAGTGTTGTTAGTTTCAATACCATCTTCTAAAAAGAAAGCTCCTCCCATTACATTGTAGATAACATTATTTTCAATCAATGCGTTGTGTGTTCCGTGTATATTGACAGCACGGTTGAATGTCTCATGGAGAGCGCATCCTTTGATGTAGGATGAAGACATGTCTCCTCCTAAGTGGAAATGGAATGGATATCTTCCTAGTCGGAAGGCCTGGCCAGCATATGTGAATTCAACATAGGACACTCGACCAATGGCTAAGTGTTTGTTTGGTTCCGGAGGATGTAGCATGACTTGTATACCAAATTGATCACTACCAATCTCTTCACCAAACCGACCCTGAAAACATGTCTGTGTTGCAAATTCACCTAAAAATATACAAAATAAACGGACTTTAAGTGTGTTTTCAAGTTTACAGATTTAAACATTTCATTTTTTATGTGTTAATTGCAGAATTTTTGTCAAATGCTGGTCTACCACATCACTCAAAAAGATGTGTAAAACTTATCAGTTTTTAGAAATTACGAAAAAAATATAAAAAATCAACAAACAATTTGTAAACAATAAATGGAGAAACAGCAAAATTTAAACTTGAAAATTAAACCACTTTTCAGTAATGTAAATAAAAAGCTTTATTCATTTCTTCAGGATCGTTATGCTATTTTTCATTAATTTTCCTTATTGAACATTTTATCTTTTTAAAATGGCTCTCCCACAATTGTAAGTAAATCAAATCTTCTTTAATATTTTATTAATAATCCCATATCATGCTTAACCCTCTTGCTGCCGACCATTTTTCAAGGTTGCATTTCATATGCCGGAAAATACGACAGCTCAACGTCTGTGACGTAACATTCCAAACAACGACGTCATTCGATATATGACGTCACGACATAATGACCGTTACATTTGGGACCCATTGGACAAAAACATAACACTGTTTTATCTTCGATATTTTTATTGAAAGAGATACAGCATTGATGAGAAGATTGCATAAATTTAACCATGGACATATGTGTCCCTCCGGCACTGCCGGTCTGGACATATGTGTCCCTCCGGCAGCAAGAGGGTTAAAACAATGAGCTGTAATTAAATGTTTTTCTCTGCAGTGAATATATATTGACCATTCCACTCATAAAACAAGTTACCTGTATTAAAACCAGCAGGACATGCAGCAATAACTTCCGTCCACTGCCGATCTCTTTCTCCCCGTAATACAATATTACGTGTCAATAATCCTACTTCAGCTCTGTATTCTAGATTGTATCCACTGATAGTTTCTGAAGTTCCAAGATGTGTATAATCTAGATTCTTTGTCAATGTAATAGTTTTTTGGTCTCCAGCCACTGACTGAATGATACGAATTTCATTTTCTCTCTGCGTATGATGATGCCCAGTCGCAGCTATTACAATTTCTTCACCAGCTTTCCATGTGACCTCCTTTTGTAATACAATCTGGTTGCTACCTGCTGCAGCAGTCTGATCAAGTCTTGTCCATACAACTGGTACAGGCTGACCTTAAATAACAGTAATAGAGCCTTATTTAGAAACTTCAAATAATATTAGATATAGGAAGATGTGGTGTGAGTGCCAATGAGACAACTCTCCATCCAAATAACAATTTAAAAATTAAACCATTATAGGTTAAAGTACGGCCTTCAACACGGAGCCTTGGCTCACACCGAACAACAAGCTATAAAGGGCCCCAAAATTACTAGTGTAAAACCATTCAAACGGGAAAACCAACGGTCTAATCTATATAAACAAAACGAGAAACGAGAAACACGTATATATTACATAAACAAACGACAACTACTGTACATCAGATTCCTGACTTAGGACAGGTGCAAACATTTGCAGCGGGATTAAACGTTTTCATGGGCCCAAACCTTCTCCCTTTTTCTGAAACAATAGCATAACATCACAACATATAAAAACATACGATAAAATATCAATTAGCAGACTTAACTCAATCAAAAAACGTATGATTACACAAAGAACGAATAAATTTGATCTGCGATATCTGAATACAAATGCACAGTTAATTAAATATTAGAGACAAACAGTCATGACCAAAAGGCTATCCAACAAATTCAAACACACTGAGAAATATTTAACCAATCAATGTTCACTTTAGAAAAAAACCGGTTTTTTATAATCTTGAAGTTTATACAAATGTTGTAAGAATAAGTGAAAAATTGAAGATATTACAAATAATCAAAGCTGGTATACAGCCAAGATCCATATAAATAAAAAATGACAAAAAAGCATTATAAACAGTATCAACAGGTCGAATTAACAAGAAAATACGATTTGAGAGTACTCGCAGTTACTGACAGCTAGTTAAAAGCCAAAACCAATTAATAGTAAAAAATCATGCATCAGAGACTAAAATCGACTAAAACACATCACAGGGATTTAGTATTTTAACGTCATTAATAGTCAAAGAAGACATGACTTGTCTATTACCATATATTGGTAATTCTTTAGCACGTAGATGTGCTGTCTTTGTATGTATAACTGAGAATTAATGCTAGAAATCAAAGGTTAAACTAAATTTAACATACATCATTTGTAATTGGAATCGATTGATTAACACATAAACAAAAGGATAACAGAAGGATACACAAAAATTAATATCATATCTTCAACACTTTTTTTTTCAAAATATGTAAACCCAGACCAAAGAGTTAAAACAATGGATCTTTTTTAATTTTTCATAATAAAAGTACATTGTACAGTTAATAATGTAGTTTTACTTTTTTTAGAACACTTACCATGAAGGTCAAGGATACCTTCTCTAACACCAAGAGAGTTTGTACCATATATAGGTAATTCTTTAGTACGTAGATGTGCTGTACCAGTAATAATAGCTTTATGTTGGAATGGCTGATCCTCTGTACCAATCTAAAAAACAAATAAACAAATAAACAAATAGCAATTACTTATTGTCAAATGCATGTAGATATGTAGATTTCTGCGCAGTCTTCCAGTTTTGTTTTAATTCAACCTATGTTGGGATGCTGTTTTATTGACATCTACTCTACATTTCTTGAGGTTGTTTTTTTATATCAATATATAATGCAAATCATGCAGTAAATCTGAACTTTTCAAATCATTCTTGCATATTTGACCATTATCACTATTAAAGACATGTCTCAATTATTTATTTTTTTTAAATAGAGGGAAAAAAAGAAATGATTCTTACCTGTAATTTTCCCCCTTCTACAATTAAAATGTTATCTGCGAACAATTCTACATCCTTTTCATCAAATATCAGCTCTCCACCTGAAAATAAAAACAAATCATTTTACATCTTCAAGATGACAGTTTTCCCTTCAAAACTTTTTCTGTGTAACACTAATAGACGAAAATTTTTCGAGGTTGACATTTTCAAAAAGCAAAAGATTTCAAATGTTAACGGGAGGGGCGGAAGAGGGTCTTAAAAGTGGGAGATTTTGACTCCCGCCGGAAGAATCACATGTATGCCATTTAAAATGAAAGTAATGTAAACTTCACCACATCAATTTAGAGTTGTCTCCCCATTGAAAGATTTACTTCCATTTAGAAAAGAAAACTCTTCATTCATGTTTATTCATTTCTTTAATTGATATTTTGAAATTTTTTATAATTGTCATTTAATATGACATAAATACAATGATGCAAACATTTAATAAGAAGTTGAAAGTACTTTTGTGCTGTGTAAACTTAAGTTTATAATTCAATATATGAGAAAAAAGGGAGAAGAGTTGTCTGAAAAAAAACTCTGATTCCAAAAGCGCTCGAACTGTATAATAAATAGTTGTCAAGCTGATAACCAAATATTAAATAAGTAGTCCCTGAAAAGTGGTTTAAAAATATTGACTAAAAGACAATGAAATGCTATTTAGCCCCCAATCGAGTGTAGGGGTATAATTACACCTTCAACCTACCCTTGATAAGAATCATTTTGAGTCGATTTGTGTTTATGTCTAGAAGGATGACATTTCCGGCTGGAATAACAACCAATGTTCCATTCTCAGGTGGACTTCCACCACCCCAGGTAAATGGCGAGGACCATACATCTACATAGTAAAATTCTGCATCAGTCTGAAAAAAAAAAAATTCCGTGTATTAGTACCAAGGTAAATAGTGAGGATCATATATCTGCATTATGAATTTTGCATTAGCCAAAAAAAAAATGTACCGTTTTGAATATAATATTGCTGTTATTTAAATATTTCCATATGAAAACATCTATGGTATTGGTCTCCCAGTATCTGTTTGTAAAGTACATGATTCTGCACTGAAAATGTGTCAGTGGTGAAAAAGATGAAAATAAAATTGAGAATGGAAATGGGGAATGTGTCAAAAAGACAACAACCCAACCATAGATAAAAACAACAGCTGAAGTTCACCAACAGGTCTTCAATGTAGCTGGCCCCTAAAAAATATATACTAGTTCAGTGATAATGAACGCCATACTAATTTACAAATTGTACACAAGAAACTAAAATTAAAATGATACAAGACTAACAAAGGCCAGAGGCTCCTGACTTGGGACAGGCGCAAAAATGCGGCGGGGTTAAACATGTTTGTGAGATCTCAACCCTCCCCCTATACCTCTAGCCAATCTAGAAAAGTAAACGCATAACAATACGTACATTAAAATTCAGTTCAAGAGAAGGCCGAGTCTGTTGTCAGAAGATGTTTAAACAATCAAATACGCCAACCTGACATGCAATTTTACTAAATAATAATCTAAAGAGATCAAAAGTAAGGTGGAATTAATCATAACATATAACTGTGAGAACTGAATACTGGTATTTCAAAAACCCATTTATTTTACATCCTAATATATGCTGTACAGAACTACAACAATAGTAATATTAATGGGAGATATTTAATAGGCACTAACATAGATATCAGTCAGTCACATCAATATGATTGATTGTTTGATTGATTGTTCCTTGTCCAGTAACAAATATTACACACATCTTTGGAAACAAATCATAAATGTCCATAGTTTAAAAAACAAAACAAAATGTGTAAGATAAATACCTGATCTGCTATTCCATTGCCATTAATTTCTACCGTGACAGAAGTTTTCTGTGAAGGTGTGTGTTGTCCTGTTGAACAAATAATCTGGGTGTCGGTAGCAGTAGAGACTGTACATGTAGTACCAGCAATAGTCACATCTACTTGTGCTGGATCATTTCTGTAATATAAATTCATTTATGTCACAGTACAGGTTTACTATTCAGTTTCTGTTTTATACTACAATGTAATGAGAATTTTTTTGCAAGTTCAAATTTATAATAAAGTTTTGTGATTTTTTGGATATTTTTAGGGGCTGAAAATTGTGAGGCATGATGTAATCCTGTTTTCCAGTGCTGAAAAGAAATATTCTTCATTCCAGTCCTCGGACAGATCAGTTTACAATTGGAATGGTTAGGCTAATACTCACTTATACTCATGCCAGCAATAAATGTTCAATCATAGGCTGGGTTTGCATTTGTAATGGTTAAACTGCCACTTACCCAAAGCCAGTCCCAGTAATGGTAAGAGTTGATCCTCCTCCAGTTCCCCCACGGGCAGGGTTTACATTTGTAATGGTAGGGGTGAGACTTTGATCGTATGTGTAACCTCCTGCTAGAGTCTTTGATACTCCATCGACAGTAGCTACTACATCACATGCTTGAGTTCCTGTCACTGTACCTGAAAACAGATAGGGGAATACATAAATACAAACAGATATGAATAACATAAATTCCTACCTATTTGGCTCTCAGTTCAAATGTGTTTTTTACCGGTATCAGTTTTATACATGTAAAATTTTCATAAAAAAAATATTGAAAAATGTTACCCTAGCTGATCTATAACATAACCTGGCATTTGCTTCTGTCTATATCAGAAGTATGAAAAATACTGAAAATTTCTTGAATCTGGTGAAAACCATCATGTGTTCTTATAAAAAATCAATCTATACATTTAGCAGTATTGTAGCCTTACTTCGATGGTGAATACCTGATGAGTAATTGAAAAAATTTACAATGCTTTTGCAACCCAGACAAGATGTGGTAATAATGATTGATTTAAATTATCATTCTAGCACATAGAATAATTGTACATACCAGAGGCTGCGGGTGTGACACATATAAATTGGGAAGCTGTCTGACTGGCAGAGTCATCTTTGACACAGGAATTTCCACAGATAGTTGCACTGGTTGTATCATCAAATCCTGATCCAGTAATAGTAGCAGTTTGTCCGCCTGATGAACTTCCTACAATATAAATATATCTCATATAAAATAGCAAATAATATAAACTATCAAAATGTTGTGTAAAGTAATCTTAATTCAGTGGTATAAAATACAGATCTTGTTTAACAGTTGTCCATGAAAGTTGTTAAAAATACATCCAAAGTAAAGTTGAACAAGACTGATGCTAATTTATGCATGAAAGGGTTCAATACATTTATTTCTTATGTTACAATAAAAAATACACCCCAAAAAAACAAAGAAATAAGGTGGAAATTTTAATATTTCTATTCAGTTTATATTGATATGATAATAATATTCATTAGGAAAATTAAAAAGTATCCTACCTGAATTTTTACTAATAGCAGTGATTGTCAGTTCAAAATCAAAATTGACATTGTTATTGGACAATCCACTGTTTCTAACATCAACAAGAACTGGTACTGAACCAATAGATACAGCACCAGCTGTGCACTGTATCTCTGTTGCTCCATCTGAGGTAACAGTACAAGGTACTCCACCTGTAGTTACAGTGTTGTCACCACTGGTAGCACCAAAGTTAGTACCAGTTATGGTGATAGTTGTTCCTTGAGATCCCTGTAATGGACTCACTGAAGAGATTGTTGGTGTTGCACTGGAGGAATATTCAAAACTTTCATTTCCATAAGTTTGCCCATTTGAGGTAACAACTACATCTACACTTCCAGTTGCATGACTTTCAGTTTTACATTTGACATATGATAAAGCAACCTCTACAAGGTCACATGCAGTGCCATCTACTGTTACAGATGTTGAGCCATCGACAAAACCATTTCCATCAATTATTAATTCTGTTCCACCATTTGTACTTCCCTGAGAAGGAGATAAACTTGAAATAACTGCTGAACTGGTTATCTGTATACTGTTAGTTGCTCTTCCTTTGTCTGTGATTACAAGATCAAGGTCCTGGGTACCAGCAGGAACATTTGTTATGGTACATTGTATTTCAGTGTCAGTTACAGATGATGCAGTACAAACTTCACCACCTATTTTGACCTCAGTGTTTACTGTCTGATCGGAAAATCCTGATCCACTTATAGTAACAGTTGTTGAAGCTCCACTCAATGTCGTAGGGTCAACTGCTGAAATCTCAGGAGTATCAGCAGGTTCATAGGTTAACTGACATAAAATGTCACATACAGCTGGAATAAGATTACCGTATGCATTGACCTTGACCTCTACAGTTTTTATCCCTCCTCCAGAAGGTGGTGTAATACATGTGATCTCTGTGTAAGATACAGTCTGTACAGGACAATCAATTCCATTGATGGAAACCAATATGTCAGTCTCATTTCCTTGGTATCCTGTTCCTGATATTGTTAGAGTTAGTCCTCCATTCACAGAAGAAGACAAAGGGCTGATTTCTGTGACCAATGGCTCGATGACAAAGGTCTTTGCTGACTGACCAGCTATAGCAATAATGGCATCACCCAAATTATTGACCCTGACATTGACTTCTTGCATTAAACCAACTGTTGGAGAAGAAGTTGGATCTATTTTACATTCTAACCATGTATCTGCAGAATGAGTTACTGTGCAAGTGGCATCGCCGAATGTCACTTCATTATTACAACTGGTACTTGAAAATCCATATCCTGTTATTGAGATAACGTCGCTTGTTGTACCACGATTCTTGTCAATGGCAGTTACACCTGGGGTGGTACAAGTCTTGAAGGAAAATGAAAACATGTCTGGTGGTGAGGATACCGGTGGTGAACCAGCACAGTTAGAAATAGGACTGGTTGTTTCTGGACAGGCAGAACCATCCACTGGATCAGATGTACCTATAAACAAAAAATTAAATATAAATATTTTTCAGAACTAAAACAATATATAAATGGAAAAATAAAAATAAAGATATCTTTTGTTTAAGGGCTAACTAAAGCTCTCCTCAGGTGCTTGGTTTCTATTTTTAAAACTAGTCAAGGCATGAAGATGTGAACTCATGATTTAACACTCCTTTATTATTAAGAGAATTTAGATGTATTTTTTATGAGAAACAAGAGGCTGTAAAATAAGTTGCCTTTACCAAGTTATAAAGAACATTAAACCATAAATCATTTATATTACCTGAGTTAACATCATGAAGAGCCATTTGTCCTGCTACTTTCAGTTCTACCAAACCACTAAATGGTGTTTTATCTTCTGCTACCAATGTTCCTCTATAGAAAATAATTTCATATAAATCTGTATAGCCACTCCAGTAACTAAATTGTCCTGGTGTGGTTACTCGGTACTGAAACCCACCTGTAAAATAAATTATACATGAACACCTGTCATCATTACAACTAACATTATGCAGAATAAATAATCATAAAAGTAAATCATGACAAATGAAATAATCATGTAAAAGTTAATATGCATGTATACCATGAAAATACTTGGACAGACTGTATGCTAAAAAAAACCTGTAGGTTGTTATAAGCAAGAGAAATAATTTTAAACAACTTTTCTGTTTTGGACTCAAACTTACCATTTGCTGTTCCGACTTGCCCGCTGACAAAGCCATCAACTGCAGGTTCTGTAGCTGTCTCATTCTTTGTTTGTTCTATACGATGAGTAAAAGTATAGATCCAAGATGGGGTAGTCCATGACCACTCAACAATATCACCTACTTTAGCTAAAGCTACTACAGGATTCCACTGGTAACCAATACCCCAGGCTAAAAAAATAATTGATTCCTACATTATTTAACATGTTTTAATACATTCACATCAGAAAAAGTACAATACACTGGCATAGGTAAAAAAAATATTGAAATAAAATAGGAAATAGACTTATAAGCTTAAGATAAGACCCTTTGGAAAAGACCTTCCTTTTTTGTTCTCCACTTCAATTGATTGATTGTTGGTGTTTTAATGCCACTTTTGGGCTATTTCGTGGCAGCCAGTTTATATTGGTGGAGGAAGCTTGAGTGTGCAGAGAAAACCACTGCCCTTGGATTCCTCCACTTCATTATCATCATAATATGTTTCAAAAACAATTTTATGCTTCCTATTTTTACTCTATAATATATTACTCTTACTTGGGTGAACGCCTTGGTTATTTATTTTGATAACTGCTGAGGTGTCTGGAATCAGACAGACTATTTGAGTGCTAGTAGCTGATTCAATACCACATCCATAATCTCCAACTTTCACTTCAGTCACGGACATGTTTGTACTGAATCCTTGTCCAGTTAATGTTAATCTGGTACCTCCATGAAGAGACCCTTCAGTTGGGAATATATTTTTGATTACCAATTTATATTCTATCTTAGGAATGTTTCCAGAGCTGTAAAAGAAAATGTTTTAATAAGTTATATTTAGAACAAATAATAACATATTTTCAAAAAGTTTTCTTTATCAACTGTATGTTTTAAGGGTTCTTCTTATCATTTCAGTTAAAAGATCACAAAACTATGACAAAATAGTTTCCTCTTTGTATTTCTACACTTTGAACATCATTTAACTTTGTACAAAAATAAAGGTCACCTCCTTAGAGCGATAAAGATTATATCTTACCTGTCTACAGCAGCTCCCCCACTCCCCTTCAGTAACAAGACATCATATATCCCTGGGGTCAGGGATGGGAGGGTAGCTGTCACTTGAGTGTTGGTAAATGTTTCTGTTGTCACTGTTGTTGTTCCAATCTTCAAAGTTCCAGAAGTTCCAAAGTTTGTACCATCTATTGTAAGGGTAGCACCACCTGAATATAGCAAATTATTTTCTATAGTTTTCAATTTTATGAATACTCACTGTAGCTTTGAAAGCATAAGATATATTGTAACCTATTATAATGATTTACCAATACAGCAAAATGATATGAATATTTTTATTTATAATTTAAAACCAACACAGAATATCTTTATCCAGATAATATTGATTTATCTCCCTTATTTAACAAAATAATATTGACTTATCTCCCTTGTCATCTTTTAGTTATCAAAGACACCTGAAAGCATCAAGATTTTTAAAAAGTGGCCAGACATAAAATGTATCATTAATTTTAGAGACCCCTTAAGTAAATGGTTGCCCATTGAATAATAGCATATCTACAGAAGAAAGGTCAGTTTATTATAACATGTAAATATAACTAACCAGCAGCTCCGATGGATGTTGGTGACACACTAGTTATAGTTGGTGTACTTGATGAATCATATGTAAACTGATTGGGTGATGTCTGTGTGTGGCCATCTAAATTAATAACAACATCAACAGATCCAGCAGTCTGAAAAATATATATTCATCAATGCAATGATAAAGACATAAGTGTGATTATTTACAAAGTAGAAACTTTATTGATTATCATGATTTCTGAAATGATATTGAGATTTTCTTTTGACCTCTATGGTGTGTATTAAAGATTCATGTAATACTGTAAATTCAAATATTACTACATGCATTTATTATTGTGATTTTGTCCTTTTAGACCAAAATGTGATTTAATTTTTTGCAATGATAACCGTATTGCATTTTTCTCCATGATAAAAACATCGCAATAATTTCTGAATTTACAGTACCTATCTATAAAATTCTAATTTTAATTTGTGCATATCTTGCTCAATAATTGTACATTGCTTACCGCTGCAGGGAGATTACAAATAACTACTGTGGTTGTAGTACTTAGTATCTCACAGTCAATTCCTCCAACAGATACCACAGCAGAAGAACTAAATCCATTACCGGTTATTGTAAGTGGTATTCCACCTTAAAAAAGAAAAAAATACTTCTTATTCATGATTTAATAACATTTTGTTCCACCTTAAAACAGAAAAAAAAATACTTCTTATTCATGGTTCAATAACATTTTGCTACACCTTAAAACAGAAAAAAAAATACTTCTTATTCATGGTTTAATAACATTTTGTTCCACCTAAAAACAGAAAAAAGACTTCTTATTCATGACTTGATAACATTTTGTTTTTTTTCAAAATACCCCTTGCAGCAATTAACTGTATTTGTTTGCAATTTCGGAATTTAAATATATGAAGCGTTTGCATTCTGATTTTTCTCATTCAAAAGTAACTATTAAATTCAGATTTATTCTTATGTCTGCATTTAATGTGAAATCTGAATCTTTAAGACTCTTAACAGACCTCCTCCTTTCTCCAATGTCATTCAAGTTCAAACTTTTAACATCCAGTCACATTAAGAGCTAAGGAGCAAGAAATAAAGAAATAACCTGAAGAGAGATAATAAATATGTGGCAAATTTTATCAACTGGCTACAAATTCTTCATGAAAATATATAATTACCTCCAAGAGTTCCAGTAGATGGACTAATTCCACTGATGGCCATTGTATTTTGGAAAGTCACATTTCCTGCATCATGAGTTGCTTTTCCTTTTCCATCAACATAGACATCTACCAAGTATGTACCATATGAACCCTGACCAGAAGTACATGTTAAACTAGTAGTTCCACCAGAAGTAACAGTACACATGATCCCACCAATTTCTACCTCATTATTAACCAAGACAGCCCCAAAATTTGTACCAGTGACTACCACAGGTATTCCTGGGCCACCTTTAGCAAAAAAAAGTCATAATATAGAATTATCTAAAGGTATTAATCATTTCTAATAAATATTTGAATACAAAATAAAATTACAGAAACGCAACTGAATTAACATATCTCATGCCTAACATTTTTTTTAAATTTAATTTAATTCTTTATTTATTTGAAGAGGATAGCCAACAGCCAGAAGCTATGTGTGTGTCTCCTCTATTTTTTTAAATTATTTTATACTTCACCTTTTCTCCATTAATGGATTTCAGTGAATTACTAAAAAAAAATAGTATCAAAAATAGAACTTTGATATATTGCAGATAGTCTGTAGCCTGCAAATAGGTCTATAAATTTCAAAATAATAAATATAATAAATGATTATCTTACCTGATGTTGGACTGACGGCTGTTACAGTAGGTGAACTACTTAAACTCCACTCAAATGTGCAGTCTCCTTCACAAATAGTTGGAATACCATTAACATATACCATAACCTATACCATGATAATAATAGAAATTGTGTTATAGCAAATACTTGTATTCAAAAATGCAGATGCATTGTGGGGACATAATAGATTTGGATATAAATGATTGGTCAACTTATAGGTAAATATGCAAGGTAGACAAGTTACAGATATAAATGATTGGTCAACTTATAGGTAAATATGCAAGGTAGACAAGTTACAAACTAGTTAAATTTCTAAAATTGGCCTGATGAGGTTTTTTTTAGAGTATGGCAAAATTGTTTTGTTCATAATCAAAATTTAAAGGACTGTAATTTCTTAGAAAAAGTCTTCTATACGAATCTCACCTGTGGTAGTGCATGGTCAGTACGTAACATATCCCCTGGAATTGGATCATACCAAAGTCCACCCTCTTGTATGGTTGTTACTGCTGCTGCTACATCTTTACCAAACAATGTACTGGCATCAACCTAGAAGAATCAATCACAAATTTAAAAAAGGCTATGACAACAAATTGATGTTGATGTCAATATTAAAAATATCTTTTTTTCTATAGCATGATTTAATCTATTTTTTAGTATACTGAAGCGAGTGCTTACTTTTCAACTTGTGTTAAAAAAAAATTATGGAGTCAAGAGGAGCAAACATAACAACTAATCTCTAAAAATAGATATCAAAACTCAACTAGCATAGTACAAATTCGAGAAAGTAGTTTATGCATAAAGTATTTTAATTTATCATTTAAACCTTATGATTCAATAAATGATATTTAAAGTCTGTGCTGTAACCTTCTCAATTAGCACTAAAGTGGATTGAGAAAGCCTATAAAACTTACTATGATCTCTGCCTGATCTCCTGGTAAAGATTCATAAGCAATGGTTATATCAAAGTTAGAACATACTCCTGTCCTTGTGACCTTGACATTACCAATACCTTCTATTGTCTCAAGCATAGTGGTTAATTCTGTCTCATCCATATCATATGAAATTCCTGAAAGAAATATAATGGTTTTAAAAATAAACATATTTTGTGTTACATCTCAGTTACCAACAAAAATATGAAAAATATAACACATATTGCAGACACCTAAACATTAATAGAAAAATGTTGTAATAATTAAGGTTAAAAATTCTATTACAAAAATGCAAAAAATACCAATAATACTTAACAAAAGACTCATTAAACTTTCATTTAAATTTCAACTTTAAACACCAAAAGATAGAGATTGATAATTATATTTACCAGCTTTTGTTTTACTATTAAAAGTAACACTAAATGATCCAGTAATGGGTGGTGAAGCTGGCTGAGTCCTGGTTACAGAGATTGATCCTCCAGGTCTAACCTGGCCCCCAATCTTCTTAAATAAAGGGAAGTCACTCCCACAGTCATGTGGTACCAGTGTTATATCGTAGACTCCTGCACTTGGTGAAGCCACCGATACTGACTCAATAAAAGCTGAGTTTGGTTTGGCAGGTGTCATACGAAAGAAATTAACATCTGAAATACAAAATCACAACATGTAGATATAAACTGATTGTCTTCATTTTACTGGAAAATTATTCCATATAAAAGTCAAATTGGCAATAAGGTCAAAATATAGTTCATCGTAAATTGAGGCAGAAGAAAAAAAACACAGAAAACACAGGCCAAAAATCAAATTAGACAAACGATTGATTGATTTGTTGTCTTTAATAGCACTTTCTATATACAATTTGAATATTCTGGTAGTCAGCAGAAACAACCAACCTCAAGCAGTTAATTGTCAAATCTTTTCACATTTAGTTGCATGTTTAGTGCACCTCTATACAAAGTTTAAAGCTCAAAATAAGTGGTGATAGGCAAGTGGTTTGCAAATCAAACATAATGGAACTATATTGATAATTAACTTACCAGTTTCATTTGTCAGGACTGCTTCACGGCCAATGTAAACATCATCAATGTAAAACTGCTTTGCAGACCCAAGTTTGTACACTTGAACCTTTCTGACCCAGAAATAAGCAATTGTAGGACGGGCTGACTTTAATTCACTCAGCATATCAATACATGTGTAATGCCACCTGTAATATGAAATCATAAAATTATACATTGTACTTATATTCTCTCAAATATATATTAATTTTTTCTGTTTTGTAACATACTGACTTCAAATGAAAATATATTACACCTACATTTTGGCCATTCGATTAGACAATAAGGCTGAATATAAAGCTTGGTTTCATAAGATTTAACAGAACTAATGATCAGTTTAATTGCTGTCCCAAAGTAGATCATTTTTTTTTCTTTCATTTTCCTAAGTTATCTCCCTTTTTTTAAGTTAAATTTACAAATTAATTCAAGTTTTGAATTTCATTTCTCAAACAAAACATTAGAAATTATAATCTTAAAAAGTTACAAGATAATGTACTTGTCCAAATGAAATTGACCGTTATAGGATTTAAATTTTTAAAAAACATGTATTTACCCTTCAGTTGTAGACATTGTGACATCAATATTAATAGCAGAATTATGTAATTCTTCAGCATCATCCTCATAAGTGTAAGACACTCTGACATAATTCTGTATTTGATTGCTCTGGTAGGCAAAACATAGCTGAAATTAAAAAATTAATTGCATATATAAATTATGGTGTATACAAAAATATACAAATGGTATTTAAAATTTCAAGTGTAGCAAGAAGCAAAATTGATGATAATTTGTATGTGTTTTCCTTACATAACTCCTTTAATTTTAAAATGAGAATATGTTCATTGTATAAACACAAGTATAAATGGATAAATAATAAAAAGCATTGAGATTATTGTCATCAAAGGTTATTCAAACGTGTTCTGTGAGTGGAAATATTGAATTATTATCTAAAATTTGAAATTGTTCCATTTCTCCTTGTAAAATAAATATATAATATTGAATTACCGTGGTAACACTGCTTGACAATTTCAAATCTCCACCATTGTATAAATAATTTGGGTTTTTGACCACATATCTCCCACAGAAAGGTTCTACTTCATTGGTCTTTGTTCCTCTTACACCACTAGGTAAGCCAGACTCGTAGTTGATAAACTTTTTCTTAGCTGCTGGGCTAGTTAGGAAAGAAGGACATCTGGTACCAAACAATTCTTCCAAAGCTGTTTTAACCTGTAATTACATAGAAATGAGTTGAAATGCAGATTAAAATTTTCTGTTATGCTATAAATATACAAGTTCTATTGCTAACATTAAAGAGGCTGGGATAAGGTATCAGTATTTGATGTTTTTACAGACTGAACAAACGTACAGATTTCAATAGAAAATTTATGTAAAAGAATCTGTTATCTTGACATAATATGTAGACGAAAACAAAGAAGTATTTGTAAAATATTTTTATTCCAATTTGCTCTGTATCCTAACTGTAGGCTTTTGCAGAATGGAGGCATATAATATGTGCTTTATCTTAGTTTTTTTTTTAAGCATGTCAACAGGTTATCAATACATACAAAACAAATTGATTTATACTTACATCACCAGCTGAAGCATCTGCTGCTATGAGAGGAGTAGGAACAGATTCCATGGTTAATGTGAAGTACTTCCCACTTGGTACACCGGATGTTTTTTCTGATACTCTTACTGTCAATGTTTCCCCTCCAATACCTGGTGTTGTCCTCGCAGTCATATCGGGAAAATCTCCTGAAATTGTAAGACATTATTTGAATGAATTTGAAAAGTAATTAATTATTTGGAAATTCTCCTGAAATTGTAAGGAGTAAAGAAAATATTAATATAAAACTTTATTTCATAACCAATTATGTCATAAAATAAAATAGTACCAGACAACTTAATAATGTTTGAATGCCTTCTATTTACCTCTTTCAGAATTGAATGTCACCGTCAGCTTTGCTCCTGGGGCACCTGATGATAAGGTTGTAGATGTCACAGATACAGACTCAGTACTATCAAAACAAGGGAGCTCACTCACTGCATTTCCAATGTCAGCACCATCTGTAATTGTCTGTAGCATTTCTGAAAAGCAATGCAATATAAATAATTATATAGATATCTTTGATTCAATTAAATAAAATTAGCAGATTCAAATATTGTGTTGCCAATGAAGAAAGAGTGTTTCTAAATTCCATATAAATTGTTAATTTTCTCGCAAAAAATGATTTGCCTGCAAAAGTTTTGTAGATCTTCATATTCTCTTTGAATGCTAAATACAATAAAAATGTTTGATGGATAAACGAATGAAGGCAAATCTCTATACCATTTAGACAAAACCTGTATCAGAAATTGAGCACATTTTGCATGTACCAATTGCATGTGAGGCTTATTATTGTTTTTTATTTCATTTGATATGAGGATTACTTACTTGTACAGACACCATAGATACAAAGTTGATAGGTGGCATCACTTAAAGATCCAGAATTTTCTTCAATGGTGACTTCCTGTACCTCATTGGTGGCTGAGCCAGCAGTTAAATCGCTAACTGTAACTTGTTGAATTTCTCTTTCAACTGTAAAATTAAGTTTTAATTTGTTAATTGTTATAAAGGGCAGTATTTTCATAATCATCTTATTTTGTGTTCTGTTCCTATTCAAATCCAATAAATGTATTCTTCCTAGCATAGCCTATATCATTCATTAATAATCATTTTTTTTTTAATTTAAATTTGTCTATGTATATATTGTAATGCTTTTACAAAGGCAATGCTTTTATTTTTATTTTTTCTGAAATCTCTTAAAAAATTTGAAAAACAGTGATTATTTAACAAATTTAAGTGTACCTGTAGAAGTAACTTTTATTTTCTGTATTTCTTCTTTGGCAAATCCTGTCATAGAGCTTACAAACTTGGTATCTAAATGGCGAGCTGCAACTCTTACATTTGAACCAACAGTATTCTCTGAATGTAGTACTTCTATGTAGTAACTGAAAAAAAAGATCCATCATTAATCCTTCAAATTATGTAATAAAAACACATTTATTTGCACTACTACTTAAAAAAAACAAGAAAAATTTGAAAGATTAATTCATCAATAATTTAATATCATAATAAAAACAGTCATTTCAAATTCAAATAATACTGGAAAAACAATGACTTTCTTCAAAAATCATATTAATTTTGTTGTATAAATATATAGAAATAGCACCAGAAATAGTGTATTACTACTTACTATTTATCCTTGACTAGCTGCATTCTTCTGGATGTTTGTTCTGAATTAGATGTCCATTTTGATGAATACTTTGGACAGGATGCTTCTTGTACCTTAAAACAACATAATTTCTTGTATAAATATTCAATCTTCATTTTTTTTGTAAAACAGTCATTTAAAAATAAATTGCATTTACTATTTTGTCTTTTCATAAAAATTGTCCATGAGTTATTGATTTTTTTTTTATATTTTTGAAATGAAAAAATCATTTCCCCTATTCACATGTAATGGTCAAATGATGGTAATATTGTGATGCCAAATTAGCATCATTCAGAAATAAGAGAATCTCAATATGCAGATCCAGTCATGTTTAAAAGACTGGTTCTAACACATGCAAGTGCTAAGTCATAAATTAAGGGGTGTTTGAATCCCCAGAAATCCCCCTGGATCTGCTACTGAATCTTATTAGAACAACTCAAGGGATGGATATATATACAATTTGCTACAGTATATTGTCATAATATAGTGTAGTTAAATTCATTCCCATAATACCTTATTAGCAGGATCTTCATCTGTACTCAGATACAAAATGGCTGAATCATCACATTTAATGTGTAATGTGTATTGACCAGTGTGTGGAGGAATAAAATAACCATGTGTCCTTGTTGAATATTCATCTAAATCATTTTCGTCAAAGTAAAACTCATCAATGACCGATGATGAATAATCTGTAGCATTGGTCAATAAGTCGGCCACATTTGGTAAATCTGAGAAGCTGTGGTATGTACTACTGAACTGTTCAAAATTTAATCCTCTGTTACCTGCAAAAGTAAACAGTAATATTAAAAAATATACTTAATTTTCAATATTGTTAAATAGGAAATGAAGTTTATTTTCTTATTTTTTATTTTGAAAATCAAATTGCTAATAACTGTGTTATACCAACCTGCATATCTAGGGGCAGACAACTGAGCACCAGTCCTACAAATAATTTGACTGTCTGTTACTTCATCTGTTACTTCACATTCAGTGCCTATAAAACAGATGGATGATTAATCAATTAACATTTTTTCTCATTATTCAAATATCTTATGAATAAGGTAAAACTCATTATAACATTGCTGTTGATTGACAGAATTTAAGCAAGAGTTATTTCCCCTTTGTCACCATGTCTTAGGCCAATGTCCATACATTCCTTCATTTGACAACCAAATTAATCTGGCTACTTCAGAAAAATGTGATGTTCACTGAATTATCTTTTCAAGCCTTGCATATTTCATCACTGAGATCTAGTCTGTAAAGTCAAAATAGAAAATCATCCAGTTTCAACTTCTACTGGCTGCCAAGGGAGATAACTCCAACTCCATAACAGAAACTTTCTATACCAGATATAATTGTTCATACAACAAGTTTTGTTCCCAAACTTAATTACTATACAAAACTTCAACCTCTCACAATTCTGAATGAAGTTTACCTATTTCCTACTCAAAATGTCACAATTCCTCCCAAGAAATGAAAAAATCATGTGGTGAGGGGAGTTTTTTTCTTAATAAAATTGGTACATTGTACATGTAATAAATTTAGCTGTAACTTTGTAGTTCTTTTTTTATTATTATTATTCAAAATAACAAAGTAAACTTTATAGTATGTCTTACAAAATAATGAAACCTTTTACAAAAAGACACTAAAACTTACCTCCTACCAGCACTCTGACTGCAGAGTTTGTTTCATCAAAGTACTCCCCAGAAACAGTAATCAAAGTTCCACCTTTAATGCTGCCGGTAGATGGATTTACACCTGTCACTTTGGCATATGTCTGGAACATGTAGATATCATCATTTCTAGAAACTCGTAACAAATCAGCATCAGACATGGACCTACAAAGAGAAAGCATGTCAAAAGTATATATCTTATCCCTTTCATTAATGAAAATATATGAAGAAACTTAGTAAATTAAATATTTAATGAAAATTAACATTTCTTTCAGAGTCAACCTAACTTTATCTTGTGTTTTAATCTTTTAGTTTAAACCATTATATTCATCTTATGTAAGTTCTCATACCATGATTCAAATGACAATGTGAACATTGTACAGTTGATGTTTTATCAAATATGTTTAAATGGATTCAAACAACAAACCTTCCATATTGTCCTTCTAAAATAAAACTGGCATTGGTGTTTCCTATAAAAGAAAAAAATAGTTTTCAATTTTCATATAATGAAAATAACCTTAAAGATTAATAAAGTTTTACATTAGATTATAAAAAAAAAACATTCAATACAGTTTTAATTGCTTCTTAGAAACTTAATTACCGTTAATTTTCTACTAATTGTAGATTTAAAGCATAATCATAGAATATATATATGAAATAAATTAAGTGATATTTTCATTTACAAATTACAAAAGCCATCTAGTTTATTCTGCAAAATTAAATCAACAGGTTCATTGTAGCTTTTTAATATTTTTTTTATTATAAGAACTGAGTGCAAGCAATTTTTGAAAAATAAATTTCAAAATGTTTTTCTGCAGTGCTTTGTAAATATAATAGATTTGAATACATACCAACAAAAGTTCCCTTTGTTAAACATTTCATATAGCCATTAGTACTACTTCCATCATTGTCCAGTTCTAAACCATGACTGAAAAAAATGTACTCACTATGTTAAAAAAAAACTTTAGGTGAATTATATGGTTGTAACTGTGGCACATTTGTATCTCAACAGTTAATCTGCACCTTCTTTTTTTGTAAATATTGTGCGGTTTTGCTTAATATAGTATAAGCTGTATAACTTTTATAGACATAGAGGCGATGGCATCTTTATATTGCCCTTTCATAAATCTTACCAGGACTATGTCATCATTTTTATAAATTAAAATACTACACCATATTACTACCAAGCATCAATAATGTACCAGTGGTGTTGTTAAAGAAGGGAAAACTGTTTTAAAGGTTAACGAATAATTCAACTTACAATGTATCATTCTCTCCACGTAATTCACACAACTGTGCATGGGCATATACTCTGTAAAAATCAAAAGTGAAATTAATAATAGCTAGGTTAAATACTTTATATAATAACTATAAGGATAATATAAGGTACCACTTTTTTTCAAAACAAGTGCAGCAATAATTGAAATATTTTTTAAAACCTTAGAAGTAAAAATTTGTATGAACTGATTAAAACGAAATCCCTTTTATTGAAATGAGGAATCTGAAACTGTAAAATAAATAATTATACAAAACAACAGTCAATTATTATTAAGTTGCAGTAACAAAAGCTCTCCAAAATAAACAATATGGAACACCATGTGCTAATAAATATGTACTAACCTCAAAATTCTTTCTGTAACACCATTTGTGATTTCATCAGATGGTACATTGCTTCCATACACACCAGAATAAATTTTACCATATAATTTTATGATTACACCTAAGAATAATAACACAAATATTAACTGATGGTTTAAAAAATATCAAAATATTCATGTTATACACTAAATTACATCACATTTCAAACAGTAAATCTATAAAATAAATACCATCACACAAAAAGCTTAGGCATAAAAATAACAGTTATAAAGCACCAAAAAATCTTTATCAGCTGCTGTATTGAACATATTGATGGAACATCATTGGCGTTTTTAGATATTTTTAAAATGACTGAACAAGTAAAAAAATCATTACACAGCACAATATACTTTATAAATTACCTGGCAGAGATGCCTGGGAGATAGGCTCAACTTGTGTAATCGTTGGTGTAACGCTCTGTGTAGCCTGAAAAGAGTAATGCATAGCATTAGGAGCAGTCCTAGCTTAATACATATTATGCTAAATCAAGTCTCATATCAAATTTTCACAAAGGTCGTGTAAAATTATAGATAGTTTGTCTTTTTTAATATTTTACTTAATTGTGAGGTTATGAGGTTACATCTGAACTAAAGTAATCAACCTATTGACCTCTCTGTTTATAAACAATAATAACATAATTATTTAAGATTTTAAGACTATTCATTGAAATTTCAGATACCAAATAATTGAGCTCTTATATACTGTAGTTGGTAAGAAATTTGTTCTAACTTGTCTTTTAGTTTATAGACCTATATTAATGCAGGTTATAACTTACAGTAAATCTACAATCTCCACTGTTAGCATTACCATTGCAGTGATCACTCAACGGAACATCTTTTCCATCAACTGATACTCTAATATAGTAATCATCTGCCACCATACGCCTAAAACACAAGTAGTATTTCTCCTTTAGTTTATAACATATAGATCAATACAAATAAATTTCAATCACTTTCAATATTATGTCTATTATATTACTGAAATTCAAATCTATTAATTGTGGAACTTTTTCTGAGTATAAAACTATCATACACCATACAAGATAATATGCAATTACAAATATTCAAGTAAAAAAGAGAAGATTTAATGAGAGTAGCAACCTTACATCATGATAAAATCAAAGCTGAAAAGACTTCTAGAGGTCCTTTATTCTGCTCTTTTTCTTCATACTCAAATTTATCCAAACTATTTGTTTTGAGGTGGATTAGAATATTTGTTTTGCTAATAATACGACTCGGTTGATTGTCAAAGTATGTAAGTCTGTGGCTGATTAACAATATGGTAGGACATCACCATAATATAAAGACCCTTAAATCAAGAGTTTAATTTGCAATTTATTCTAATATAGATCTTAAAAACTGAAGCAACAATTGTTTGCCACAATTATTAATAAGGGAGCTACCATTTGATTTTTATAGGGGGGCTAGGATGAAAAATTTTGTCCTGCTTTTTTTTTTAGTTGTAATCTCTGTCCTGCCTTTTTATTTTTTACTCTTATCGGTCCTGCCTTTTTTTTTACTGGTTTATCCTGACTTTTTTTGTCATCCTGCCTTTTTGTTTTGCCAAGATGCTCATCCTGCCTTTTTTTTTTAACTCAAAACTCCTGTCCTGCCTATTTTTTTCAAATTTCATCCTAGCCCCCCCATAAAAATCAAATGGTAGCTCCCTAAGTAAAAATTGATGTCATAAATTAAGTGAATTCTAATATTATAAACATTTATATTATTTAATGCCCTTTCTTTTCTCTTTGATTTAACACTTTAAATTAGATACCAAATGTAAATAGACTTTCATTTAACTGTTAATTTTAATAATTATAAGTTTGCATGCTATGGTAGAGGACATGGAACTTAGGTCAAATTTTGTTCAAGGTTTTATATAATGTATGATACATTTTATATAAACAAACGTAGGGATTATTAATAATTAACAGAATACATGTTATGTCAAAATCTATACTCAAAATGTTCCACATTTTAGGTACTGTTTATGTCAAGTTTTTGACATAGTAGTTCAATTTTCAAAAATCTTATAGCTGATACTACTTTATATGTATACCTTTGTTATAGTATTCTAACACAGGCACTTGTTCTAAGTGTCTGTGTATTCTATTAAAGCTAGTAGTAATCCTTTAATTAGAATTATAAACATTTTTCTGTCCAATACTTGTTTTATATTATATTAAAGTATAAGTTAGGTAAAACATTTCAGACACAAGTGCATATTATTCCAGAAATCTGTATGAAATCAGAATTGTATAAGAAATTTGTTATTATGAAAATATTACCTTGGCCATTCCTTAGGCAAAGGGAAACAGGCAAATTTTGAAACAAGGAACCAGAATAAATCGCAAACAAGTATTTGCTTTCTAAAAAAAAGCTTGTCTAAAGATTTTGGAGAATTTGGTTTACTTCTTGTCACTCAGGACTGAGGTAGTTTTCTAGAACCAATTCCGTTAAATTTATTTTCTGTATAGTTAAGAAAAAAGCAAATCAGCAGAAAACGGTCATAATTCGTAATGTCACATAAAAATTATTTTTTAAAGTTGTATCGTACCATATATATCTCCTACTTGTAGAAGAAATAACAATGGTGAACTTACTGAGGAGTATAGCACATGATTTGTACTTCTGTTGAACCATCTTTGTGGACAGGACAATCATAAACTGCAGTTGATGAGACCAGCTTTATTTCATTCCCTTCGTTGTACTGGTCCTCTGAAAACCCTTTTCCATCTATCGTTAGTCTCGTTTCTCCATTTAGACCTCCTTTATTTGGTGTCACTCCATGCACAGTTACTACAATACATAAAACACTTAAAGGGTGGACTTTCATCGATTCACAATCAGGCAAAACGATTCTAGAGAATAATATGCTACGTCTATTTGCCAAAGCCTCATCTTACGGTAACTTTGTCTTTTATAATTTATGTGTTTTATTTCCAATTAAGAGAGCTGTATGAATTGTATGAGGTATAAAGATGTCTATTCTGCTGTTTCGTGTCTTATTGGGTTTCGGTCTCATTCAAGTTTACCATCTACTTCTATTATATATGTGTGCAGGAACATATTTATTGAAATATTAGATAACCTCTTCCCAGATGTGTGTTAAAGAGAGGCCATGTTGACTACTACCCACCATCAAAACAGAAACCCCAAATAAAAAGGAAAAGTCGCATAAAGAAAACATTGAGCATTCCACAAGGTTCAAATCAAAGATCGATATTTGAATAAATACATAATATCTAATTTACCCGAACATTTTAAGTGGTTTGATTTAACTATTGCGTGTATCAAAATTAATGTGACTTCACATCCGATGTTTTTTATAGATAGGTATTAAAATGACCATAAAATATTTACATGTAAGATTAATGGATAAGATTTACAATTATTTCAATTTAATCAAGTGACGAATCAAAATCCTTTTCTAACGTCATTTCTATTTTGTTCTATGTCCCTTGAATAAGATACAGAATTTAGTCTGCTATCTAAATAAATAGTGTCTATCTTAGACTTTGCATTCAGACACTTCTATTGGCAAACAAGTATTCAGGTGGACCCTTTAGATACCCAGTAAATAAACAAAAGGTCAGACATGAAAAAAACAATAAAAATCAATGATTCAGCAATAATGTCATCACGATTTCGAAAAAAAACACCAAGTCCGTCTTAAGCAGTGATGTAAGGGATATACGGGCTAAAACAAAAAAGTTATAGAACAGGAGCCTGTTATCATGCGATATACAGACTGATATACATATTTCAAATGACTTGGGTTGAAACTTTAAATGTTGCATCCGATATATTAACACGCAACAAAGTTAACCAAATGTGTGCTTTTTATCAAAATAACCATTATACCTAGATTTAAAGAACTATTAACGTTTATTATGTCAGAATTAATATTATTGTAATGAAATTTGAAGCGGCATATTGTTTTCGGGGAGGGTCGGTTAGGTAATAAATTGAATGTTGTTCCCTTTTGCCAGATTTTTAACAACGATTTTTGGTTATAGACGAACCCGACCCCAGTTAGAAGCGGGACGATCTCTTACTTAATATTTCTGAGTAATAATCAGAACATTACTTCTCGTTATGAGACCCGGGGTCCATGTATCTCGAGTTCATATCGGATGAAGTTGAGAGCCATATCATTGGAGCCTGGAATCCTATTATGTGAGCCTGGTGTCATATCAGTGGAGCCCGGAGTCCAAAGCATTGCTAAAACAAGCTAGCAACCGAAAATTGAAGCCTTGAGCTCAATGATTTAAAATTACGAAGGAGATTTTTATATATTTTTGTATGTTGGAGAAGGAATTATTTATTTCAACGATATCCGTAGCAGGACGATTATCATGACGTAATCATACCGCACAATATTTCAGTGTTGCCTAATATTTAAAGTTTGTTTCTTGTCTATGCGTTATGTATCGTCCAAAATAAGAACCAACTTATTCGTCCGGAATATGCATGAAATATGTGTCACTGGACGTTTATCAACCAACAATCAATCAATCATGAGAAAGATTTGAAGGCGACAGTGAATTGGAAGAATGAAATAACTTTTATATATAATATATATAATAAATACACGTATAATGGTATTTCAATTTTAGTTCTTTTTCCATGTTAGCTTTTTCCAAGGCTCCTATCACAAACAGGTGTTAGCTTTCTAGAGAAGAGACCGTGTGTCCACGTACACTTGTAAAGCTGTAACCTATTACTGTCATAGTATATGTTCCTGTTAGAACATATTACTAGTATAATTTTTTTCCTCGGAAGGTATAGAACCATTGGAGATTTTTTTTATATAGAAATGTCGTGAACAATGAGACAGAATTTTTTTTTTTACTGAAATGCGAGTATTCGCAGTGTAACTTACTGAGTCGTTATTTAATGATAAATTAAGAAAAGTTATGACAGAACTTGTTTAAAAGCATACCACCCCTTTTCAAACTAATTTACGTGCAATATGTACTGAGGGGAGCTAGAGGGACGGTGGTAATTTTGGAATTTCACAATAATTTCTATACTGACTTTTTTATCATTATAAGCAATCTGTGAATTTGTTCAAGTTCTCTCACTCGCGAACGGTTTTTATGGGGATTTGTATTATTTAGTAAAAATGGGCTTTACATCATTTCTTTAAATTATTGATTGTTTATCGGTGTTGACCGTAAAATGTTTATAACCGTTATAAAATTCTCCCGTAGGACTCAAACCAATATAGTAATTGGTACCTACTATCTGTCTGGTAAACACTTAATAATTCAATACTTTTGTTTTCGTTTGAGCTTTAATGTTAAAAGGTTTACTGTTAATAAGACTGTTTAGGAGTGAAATATCTCCGTACGAATATTAAAAATATTGCCGCGGATAATAAATCTTGCATACGAAATAGACGGAGATGGGCCTATGATTGAAGTGTTCCTATATTAACAATATATTCTTGTGCAAATGTAAAAGAAGAAATAACCTGTGTCCAATTAAAAAAATAGAAATAGCAAGAGCAAACACATTTACCTCTGTGGTAGTTTTTTTCTCATCATTAATTTTGAGCATGCCCCATTCTAGCAAACTTATATTAGCTAAATAAAGTATTATAAAAATAATACTGAGAATCAAAAACAAAGAAGAACATAATATCACATGAAGTATAGAAGCTCGGGCTGTTTTCGTTTTTCGTGTCTTATTATTTGGTGTACGAACTATTATTGTTTTTAACGAATTAAAGTGAAGATATAGTATACGTGCACTGATAAGCGCGAAATAAAAAGTAAATTTCTCGACAAACTCAGAATAATATTTCATGCTGGCATCATAGCGCAATAGTTTTCATTTGATTGTTTCGTGGGCGAATGCCGGACAATTCAAAATGATATACACATGAAATAAAAAAAAACTTTGTAAAATATTGCATAAAATTAACAAACAGGCTTTTATATACATAAAAAAGAAATTCATTGGAAATTATACGTGAAGGAGAAAACACCATTTAGAACATACTTCCATCGAAGTGAACTAAGGTTGTATCCATGCTTAGTACAATGATTTGTATAGTCTTACTATACAAATCCTTGCTTAGTACTATACTAGTTTAAGCGACCAACGCTCCGAGGAAAAAAATTATAAAATATAAATTGCAGCAAAACTTATTAGCAAAGAGATTGGAACATCATTATAGTATATTGAAATATAATAAAATAAAAAGTAATAAATCTTAAGATAGCTTACCGGCATCGATATATTTTAATCCAATTACGAAAATCAAAATTGTTGCAAAGTAAGAAATGTTTCCCCCCTTATGTCTGTGTCTTATCATTGTGTTCTGTATTTTGCTACTGAAGAATCTTGTTTTCCACAAATAGATTTATAGGTAACTTTTGATGTCGTCACATTGAATTAATCATTAAGGACAATGGCTTGAAATTAAATTTGTGTAAATAGTATGGATGGATTAAGCTGTGACGATAATTGTTACACAAGAGCACAGGTACCCGCTAATGAATTAACACGCACCGACTTGAACGAAATTCATACCTGTATTTAATACATCAATTACAACAAACAACTAAAGGGGTTTTAGGTAAATAAAAATAATCATGTAATGACCTATAACAATATAATGCCATTATAATATTAATATCATTATAAAAGCTAACCTGTATATTCACACAGTATTTTTAGATATTTAATACGCATTGTCTCATAAGCGGGTTTTCATGCATAAAAGATACAAAAAATAGATCTATGTCATAAACAGTACAAATAAAAAAGGCAAAACAAGACCCTTTTCTACCTTTGAAAAGATATTTATTACAACACAGAATTATACGTGCACATTATCACTTGGTAAACTTAAAGACAAACAAATTCAATAAACAAATTCTGTTCAAAGTAATACCCTTTTCTACCTTTGAAAAGATATTTATTACAACACAGAATTATACGTGCACATTATCACTTGGTAAACTTAAAGACAAACAAATTCAATAAACAAATTCTGTTCAAAGTAATATCAATTCTCAAATTGTTCAACCATTGTTTTTGTCTTCTTCTTCTTCTTCTTCTTCTTCTTCTGGGGTCAAAGGAGTTCTAGGTGTGTGAAGCTCCTGTCAAGGCCTCTGGCAGGATGGTAAGGCTGGCCTTGAGCTCTTCTAGCGTAGCTGCTGTTGTGGCTTTTCCCGGTAGAATGTTCAGTTCCCTGGTTGATCTTGGGAAGAAGGAGTACCTGTATTGGTCTTTTAGAGTGCGCTGTTGGTGTATGCGGTTGCCTCCTCTGGTCCTTGAATCTCCGGGTTTGTAATAAGTTAGAGGGGTCAATATCCACCAATCTATTGCGGAACTTATATGCCATGGTGATATAAAAAAGAAGATGTGGTATGATTGCCAATGAGACAACTATCCACAAAAGACCAAAATGACACAAACATTTACAATTATATGTCACCGTACAGCCTTCAACAATGAGCAAAGCCCATACCGCATATAGTCAGCTATAAAAGGCCCCGATAAGACAATGTAAAACAATTCAAGCGAGAAAACTAACGGCCTTATTTAAGTAAAAAAATGAACGAAAAACAAATATATAACACATAAACAAACGGCAACCACTGAATTACAGGCTCCTGACTTGGGATAGGCACATACATAAATAATGTGGCGGGGTTAAACATGTTAGCGGGATCCCAACCCTTCCCCTAACCTGGGACAGTGGTATAACAGTAGAACATAAGAACGAACTATAAAAATCAGTTGAAAAAGGCTTAACTCATCAGATAGACAAAAAATAAAAGTGGACGTGGCCGGGTACTTATACATCCCGACACAAAAAGACACAATGAACAGATCTGAGAGTACTCGCAGTTATCTGACAGCTAGTTCAAAGCCACTAACAACTAATAAAAAAATCATGCCTCTAAGACTGAGTCGGTCTTTGCAGCGGCGATCTTTAAGAGGCTCCCATCTTAGTCTCTCCATTAAGGAGCTGACAAAACCGGGGGATACGTCTTGGTATTCATTGTACACGAACCTAGCTGCCCTTCTCTGCGCTTGAAAGTTGTTCTAGGTCTTTTTCAAGGTTATGATGGTAAGGGTCCCATATAGTGGAGGCGTATTCCAGGTTTGGTCTGACCATGGTGATGTAGGCGTTAGCTTTGACTTCTGGTTTACACCGTCCTAGGTTCCTTCTCAGAAAGCCTAGTGTCCTTGATGCTTTGCCTACCGTCTGGTTGATATGTGTCTTCCACTGTAGGTCATGGTTTATGGTGACTCCCAGGTATTTCCTATGCTCGACTGCATCTAGTGTGTGACCATGTAGTTGATAGCTCCTTATCAGTGGGTTTCTTTTGTTGGTAATCCGTATCACGATGCACTTCTCAGGATGGAAATTCATCTGCTATCGTTATTCCCACTCTGTTCCAATCGTTTGCAGCAGATCGAAGTCAATGAGACTGGCCGATAGTTAGAAGCTTTGTGTTTTTCTCCTTTTTTGAAGACTGGGACAATGTTGGCAGCTCGCCAGTCGTCAGGAATAATTCCAGTGTCCAAAGATTTCTGGCAGTAAAGTATGGTCAGATATGGTGATATGTGTTCAGCTGCTTCTTTGAGTATACAGGTTGGAATTTCATCAGGCCCAGTGGCTTTGCATGGTCTTAGTCCACGGAGTAGCTTGTAAACCCCCGCCTGGCTGACTCTGATGTTATCCATAGTTGGGTATGGACTTGGTCCTATATGTGGCATGTTATGTATGTCTTCTTTGGTGTAGACAGATTGAAAGGTTAGTGTGAAAAAAAATTCTCTTTACAATAAAAACAGGGGAAATTTATTAACATTGAGTTTCAAAACAGTCTTGTCACGTCTGCATGTATGTTAGCTAAAACAAAGGTTTTTTTTCAAGGTCGAGAAGTCAGTGGTGGAGCCAGAAATTTTCATATGGGGGACCAATTGCCTGCCTGAGAATGGGGTTCACTGTTTTTAATATGGGATGTTATTTACTTGAGACTACTTATACGTGTAAGTACTAGTAGTCTCAGTTCTTATATGGTGAATGTTTTAAATTAAATTCGTTGAAATGAAGTAATATTATATCTTTAGAGCCTGACTTTGTATGGCCACTTTCGACAAGGATTTGTATAATACTATACAAATCCTTGCCTTTCGGTTTCTTGACAGGACTCCGACTAGACTAAGAAACATAATCGTTCATTGTAAAACTGACTGATAGACCACCAAAAACCGTATTTAGGACGCTTTCCCCGAATACGTTTCTAAATTTACTATTGTAGCTTCCGGTAAAAATAAATAAACATTTAAAAATGTACAGAGCTTTGTACGACTATAATTCTACGAGGAAAGGATATTTAACTTTTGTTAAGGGTGACGACTTTAGTCTATTAGACAAGAAGCACGGCGATTGGGTATTGGCTCAAAATGGATTTGGTGAAGTTGGATATGTTCCGGCAACTTATATTAGTAAAGATGAACATGTGAGCATACATCTTTTACAACTGATGTATCATTGTGTGCACAGGAGACACAGTGTTAAATATTGTAAAATTCCTTAAAGGTGTCATCTGAAATGTTGTTTAGCTCCCTTTTTTATATTGCACGGACACAGCGGTATCATAGATATAAGAAGATGTGGTATGAGTGCCAAATTATAAGACAACTCTCCATCCCAGTCACAATTTATATAAGTATGTAATGACTAGTCTTTGACACTGAGCCTCGGCTCACATTGAAGAGCAAGATACAAATGGCCCCCAAAATGACTAGTGTAAATCCATTCAAAAACGGAAAACCAGCGATCTAATCTAATCTATATAAAAAAATGAGAAACACTTTATGAACCACATCAGCAAATGTAAACTTCTGAACTGTATCATGACAGACTTGCATTATCAGGTTGGGAACAACCCCTCAAATGAGTGATAACCCCTTACATGAAAGGGTGGGGTACATATCAAATGATAACAAAGTACAAATGAACACATATGGACCATACTTTGCTATTGGGCTTGTTTCCTATAACTATAGAAAAGTGATAAAATTGTGAATTACTGTAAGAAAAGTTGTAACTACATCTAAAGATGACATTATATTTATCAACATACAAGTGTATGCTACTCTTCCCTAGAAAAAAAATTGAAATTAATAAATTTCAAAGATTATACAACCGTATTTTTGTGTCGTTTCTCGCGTTACTTTTCGCTTCCAAAGTGCATAATGCTGACTGATTTATGGATAATCGTCACCGGCATATTCATAACTTTTGCTTTCAAATAACAAAGAACATCGACCAATAGGAATAGTCAGAAGAAAATGCAGAGAACTATAAGTATTTCTGTAGCAGGTGTAAGAACACTGGCGTGACTTTGGTGTCCCATTTCGTAACGCAAATTTTAGATGATGTAATCTGCTTTGTTGTAATAGAATTCTTAAAAACAATATGCAAATATGAACTCTCGCGAGATGTTCAAACAGGTAATTCAGAGATGATTTACATTCTTGTTTTGTTCTTCGTAATAATTAAGTTAGAAAATGACGTTATCGTTATGAGTTACATTTCACACGAAACAGAAGTCCAGTTATTTATTAAAATTGTTTTTGTCGTTAAGTTCTTATCATTTCTGGTCATACGTGAAACATGTGACTAACATGTGATCACACCCTTACAGCCAGACATACGATATACTAGGTCTAAATATTGTTTTTGTTTCCAACAGGATGTTAGCAAACATAATCTGTAGACTTGTTTCGTCTTATTTAAAAAAGGAAAATACAATTTTCAAAGAGATTGCGCTGGGAGTCTATTATTTTTCATGTGTGCATAATGTTACATACGATCTTGTGTGAAAATGAATGCACAATGACTGGACAAAATCGATTTCAGATTTGACCGACGTTTTAACACACTTCGTTTCCCAATTATGATGTAAAGAGTCCTTGGAAAATTATATCGAAATGACGTCTCTTATCATGGTGCCGATGTTCGTTGGATTGATTTTGCTTCAGCAGTAAATATAACTGGATATTTTAGGTGAATAAAGATAATTTAATAAAAAATACATGATGATGTTAATATACCGTTACACTTGGAATGTACAAAGTTGGTATCTTTGTCACAATTTTTAATTAATTTTTTTTATTCATGTTCTGCAAACACTTTTCAGAAACCCAATAAACTTGTCAAAGGAAAAGTAAACTTTTACCAGGCATGACTTGAAAGGAAGTACTTTATTGATTTTAGCCCACTAAAGTAGGTTAAAATGTGGAAACCATGTAGATGGTGTACAGGTCACAAATATCACATGGTGCCTATTTTAAAGATTTTAATTCCAAGTTAAAAGTTTTTTTCTTTACTGGATTTAAAGAATTTTACATTGCCAATGGTTTGGAATAAATTGTATATAACTGGAATTTCAAAACCAAATATAAATATATTATTTTGGCTAAAACATCAAGATACAACAATTATGGTATCCTGTATCAATGAAGAAAATATGGAAATTTCTGAATAAATCGTACTTGTTGTTTTCAAAACAAGCACATATTTAGGAGTTTTATAAAACTGTTACATTTAAGATGGATTTTAAGAAAAAGTATACTGTTCAGATTATTTTAAGCAGACTTTGCAATAAAATAAAACAAAAAATAATGCTTTCAGTTTCTTATGGTTTCCTGTCGCGTTTAAAAAAAACTTTAAGTTAACATTGAAAATAGATTTTAAATATTAACATGAAGCAAGTAACACTAGAAATGGTGTTCATTTATGTCTTTTGAAATATATTGTGCAAAATAAAGAAAATAAAGATTGGTTTCCTGTTTGGTTTCCTGTCACGTAAACGGTGAATCAAAATGTATAAATTTTTTCTCGAAAAACTCAATTGTTCCATTCATACTATTCTAACACCAACACAACCCACAGAATAAAAGTTAAAGTTTTAGAACTTATAAAAAAGGATACAAAAAGAAACCAAAGGCCGAATACCAAATTATGGTCCATATTTATATTATTAATGAGATTTCTCCTCAAAGAACTTTACATCTGTCTGATATTATACATGTATGGTCAAAATATGTCCAGGAATTTTGTAATATTTTTTGACTTATATCTTCTTTATTATTTAACATAATTTGACCCCTCTTTTAGAAAAAATGTTCTAAATATAATGAATTTTTCCCCTTTTAAAAAGTTGAAGTTCAAATGTACAACATGATCTATAATTTTATACACAAACTAAAAACATGTTAAAGTCAAGCTATGCCTAGCTATGTTCTGGTATCAGAGGTTATTAAAAAGTTCTTATACAACTAGAACTTATCTGTAGTTGACCTAATCCAAAACTACTATTATTGTGTAACAGTCATGACGGTAGTCTCAGAACTTACAATAAACTACTATTATTGTGTAACAGTCATGACAGTAGTCTCAGAACTTACAATAAACTACTATTATTGTGTAACAGTCATGACAGTAGTCTCAGAACTTACAATAAACTACTATTATTGTGTAACAGTCATGACAGTAGTCTCAGAACTTACAATAAACTACTATTATTGTGTAACAGTCATGACAGTAGTCTCAGAACTTACAATAAACTACTATTATTGTGTAACAGTCATGACAGTAGTCTCAGAACTTACAATAAACTACTATTATTGTGTAACAGTCATGACAGTAGTCTCAGAACTTACAATAAACTACTATTATTGTGTAACAGTCATGACAGTAGTCTCAGAACTTACAATAAACTACTATTATTGTGTAACAGTCATGACAGTAGTCTCAGAACTTACAATAAACTACTATTATTGTGTAACAGTCATGACAGTAGTCTCAGAACTTACAATAAACTACTATTATTGTGTAACAGTCATGACAGTAGTCTCAGAACTTACAATAAACTACTATTATTGTGTAACAGTCATGACAGTAGTCTCAGAACTTACAATAAACTACTATTATTGTGTAACAGTCATGACAGTAGTCTCAGAACTTACAATAAACTACTATTATTGTGTAACAGTCATGACAGTAGTCTCAGAACTTACAATAAACTACTATTATTGTGTAACAGTCATGACAGCAGTCTCAGAACTTACAATAAACTACTATTATTGTGTAACAGTCATGACAGTAGTCTCAGAACTTACAATAAACTACTATTATTGTGTAACAGTCATGACAGTAGTCTCAGAGCTTACAATAAACTACTATTATTGTGTAACAGTCATGACAGTAGTCTCAGAACTTACAATAAACTACTATTATTGTGTAACAGTCATGACAGTAGTCTCAGAACTTACAATTGAGATATAATTCATTGCTGTTTTGCTAAAATCTTCAAGATTGACACTTTTCGACTGGGATTGGACACTGCAAATCACATGTTGATACATACACCTGACAATTAGGCTGACATTTAGCACCAACAGTCGACACTGCATTGAAAAGAAACTGAAAGAAGCATGAATGCGTTATCTTGATTTATAATTACTTCATCAACAAAATTCCATGTGTAGCTTTTTCATGTGATGTTCAAATACTACAATATTGCATTAATATCTTAGATAGACATAGGAAGATGTGGTATGAGTGCCAATGAGACAACTCTCCATCCAAATAACAATTTATAAAAGTAAACCATTATCATGATTATAGGTCAAGGTATGGCCTTTAAGACGGAGCCTTGTACATTTTTGGGCTATTACATTTACACTGAGTTAGAAATGAAACAAGTCAATCTACACATGGACATTGATGTGACTCTGACCCCAAAATATTAAAAGCAATCTAAAACATCTCCACTAGAAGTCAATATAAAGAATTCATCACCAAGAACATATACAGAGAAATGACTATAGCACATGATAGCATTTGTAAAACTTCAAAAAGTCCCTAATCTGAAATGGTGTAAAGTTGAATAAAATATTTTAAAAGTATTTTACCAAGAACACTTAGATTCAAAAGACACCGTAGACCATAATCACACAGTCTTATTATTCTTGCCCAACCACAATAGGCAGAAATCGTCATAGTGATTACCTAACCTACTTACCATTTGCTGGATGATTTATTTCTTGCCTATAAAATTTTAACAAATTTCAATTGATGAACACAATTACTAAGATAGTTTGTTAGATAAATGTATGTGATTTTTCTTTTTATATATTTTCTAAAGGTTTCATTATTCCCAATTTTTCTCGATCGCAAAAATTGAAAATTTTTTCGTCGTATTTTGCTATCACGTAGGCGTCGTCGTCTGCCTCGTCGTCGTCGTCCGAATACTTTTAGTTTTCGCACTCTAACTTTAGTATAAGTGAATAGAAATCTATGAAATTTTAACACAAGGTTTATGACCACAAAAGGAAAGTTGGGATTGATTTTGGGAGTTCTGATCCCAACATTTTAGGAACAAGGGGTCAAAAAATGCCCAAATAAGCATTTTCTTGGTTTTCGCACTCTAACTTTAGTTTAAGTAAATAGAAATCTATAAAATTTTGACACAAGGTTTATGACCACAAAAGGAAGGTTGGGATTTATTTTGGGAGTTTTGATCCAAACATTTTAGGAATAAGGGGTCAAAAAGGGCCCAAATAAGCATTTTCTTGGTTTTCGCTCTCTAACTTTAGTTAAAGTAAATAGAAATCTATAAAATTTTGACACAAGCAGTGGCGTAGCTTCCATTGAGGCAATGAGGCAACTGCCTCACTAGTTTTTTTTGGCAAAAAAAATAAAAAAAAATATGAAATATTGTCATGTACTTGACACTTAGTTTTTATTTCAAATAAGAAAATACTAGATCATCGTCTTTTTCTGTGAAGCTTTTTTACGGAAACATACATTGTCGTCCGTCATTGGTATTATAAATTTGTAAAAAGTTGTTGACGATCCAAAATTGGAAATCATGGACAAATATCTTATTAAAAAAAGGAAGACAGTCACTGCAGAATCCATGGATAATATGGATCCGGGTAAATTAATATATAATAGTTCTTTAGTATCATGACAGCATTATATCCGATTAATTGTGTATAGATCTTTAAATTGTGTATGACACAGGCGCGGATTCAGATGGAAGAAAAAATGGGTGAGGTTCGGACCCGGCATACGCCCCCTAAACATGCACTTTTCTCTTTTTTTAGCATTTACTTGTCATTGTTTCGCCCCCTAGTATTTAAACCTGGATCCACCCCTGTGACATACTAATGTGTGTTCCCAATAAAGAAAAAAGAGAAAGTCCGCGGTCGGAGACATATCGGTAGAAATATTTACACCCCCTTTTTGTTTTTAAAGTCGGTAACTACATGTACAAATAACATAAGCTCTGTAGGGCTATTTTAAACCGACACACAATCATGAGACAAATATACAAACAGTACAATATTAAAAATTAATAACATGTATGTCTGTCTGTCCGTCCTTTATAACACTTTGATAGGCAATATTTCATTTTCTTACGGAAAGACGGTCGTATCACTCAGACGTTCATGATGAGCAACAAAAAAACTGTCAACGATTAACTTGCATGAACTTATTTTAAAATCGGACTTTTTTTTGCAGTTATATCCAAAACCCATGAAGAAGCTTCATGTAGCGACTCTCAAGATTCTGAAACAAACCCAAATACAAAAACACAAACACAGTCTCTTGATCCAGTTGGTTTTATAGGAAAATCTTTAAATGATACACTTAAAAGTACAATTCTTGGTTCAAAATGGACACCAGAAAAAGGAAAATTTTCATTTCCTCTTACACACGGTAGAAGATATAATGAAGCCTGGGAAGATAAATTCAATTGGCTAAGGTATTCTCCTTCTACAGATTCTGCTTTCTGTGCTCCCTGCATAGCGTTTGGTGAATGTAAGTCTTCTGGTGGCTATTCAGACAAATTTTCCTCGTCTGGAATGAAAGACTGGAAAAATGCTGTCGGGGCTAAAAGAGGAACGTTTTTGATACATCAAGAATCTAGTGGCCACAAGGACGCTTTGCTCAAATCGTCGAACTTTCTACAAATCATTGAGGGAGGGGAAAAAAACATCAAGTGTAGTATCTCTAAGGCTTACGAAGATAATATTAAGAAAAATCAACAGATAATTCTCAATATTATCGACGTAATCGTAGTCATGGGTCAACGTAACATACCACTTCGAGGTCATAATTGGGATAAAGACGCTAAACGTGAAGATGGGAACTTTGATTTTTTGGTCCATTGGAAAGCCGAAGACAAACCCGTCCTAAAACAACATTTAGCTACAGCAGCATACAACGCAAAATATTTGAGTCCCGACATTCAGAATGAAATTATTGCAATCGCTGGAGATGAGGTGTTAGAAGTCATTCTGTCAAGAGCTAGATGTGCCAAGTGGTTTTCTATTATGGCAGATGAATGTACAGACGTGGCAAACCTAGAGCAAATGGCAGTCTGCATTAGATTTGTTGATGTGAAAAGTATTGTGAATGAAGATTTCATTGGATTTGTCCCTCTAGATAAGGTAGATGCAGCATCCATATCAACAGCCTTGCTTAAGATAATGGAGGATTGTAAATTAGATTTGCGAAATTTACGGGGTCAGGGATATGACGGAGCAAGCGTGATGTCTGGGTTAAAATCTGGTGTAAGTGCCCGAATTAAAGAACTACAACCCCGTGCAGAATACCATCATTGTAGAGCACATGCGTTAAATTTGGTTATTTCGTCATCATGTAGAAGTGTTGATATGATAAGAACCGTATTTGATGATGTTAATCAATTAACGTGGTTCCTTGGTGGCAGTCCAAAGAGAACAGCAATTCTTAAGCGACACTTGCCCGATGCAAAACAAGTTGATTATTTAGTAGGGGATACCGATGACGAGAAAGTTGAGAGTAACATCAATATTGCAAATGCCTTTTCCAAGAGTTTGCTTCCGAAATTGTGTGAAACAAGATGGTCTGCTAGAGTTGACACACTGTCCGTTATTTTGGCTAAATACAAGGCAGTTCTTGCATCTCTTGAAGATGTAAGAAAGGAGAGTACGGCAACCGAAGCTCGCACAAAAGCCACTGCATTTATACATATGATGGAGAAGAGCACTTTTATTGTTGCAATAGTAATTGCCCATCATATTTTAAGTTATACAAAGCCCTTAAGTCTTGCATTGCAGAATGCAAAATGTGATGTGTTCAAGGCCTTCACAGATGCTCAGACATGTAAAAAGGTAGTTGCTGCTCAAAGGTCGGACGAAGTGTTCAACAGATGTATATGGATGAAAGCAGCTGCGATCGCCGAGAGCATAGATATCGAGCTCGGTAAACCAAGAACAGTTGGGCGAATGCGTCATCGGGCTAATGCTGCATTTTCCGACGATTCGGTACACGGCTATTATAGAGTGAACGCATACTTTCCGTTTGTCGATCACTGTTTGAATGAGTTGAATGAACGATTTCCTGAACAAACACGCCCATCTTTCTTGGCGTTTCAGTTGCTGCCATGTCGCCTTCAGAACATAACTGAGGAGGAAATTGCCGATATCCAAGTCAGATATGAGGAGGATATGCCAGACTCTCCAGGGTTTGTTAGAGAACTTGAACGGTGGAAAATGTTCTGTTCCGGACTCCAAAACAGAGATAAAGATACCGGTAATCAGTCTTTGGAAACGGCAATTCAACTTGCAGACCCCAATTATTATCCCAATGTTCATGCAGTATTTAGAGTGCTGCTCACAATGCCTGTAGGATCCGTGCCCTGTGAGAGGTCTTTCTCTGCGATGAGACGATTAAAACATTGGAGCAGATCTACGATGACCGAAGACCGACTTTCTGGACTGGCTAGTCTATTCATACATAGAGATATCACCGTTTGTAGAGAGAAGATTATGAGAAAATTTGATGAAACCAAAAAACGTCGCCTTGGACCATTACATTTCTAACATTAATCATAATTTGATAACTACATGTACTTGTACACAGGTGTTAACTTATTAAAATTGCAAAAAATAGTACACTGTCATATTATTTACATGTGAAAAGAGAATCCCATACAATGCATAAGAAGTATACTTTCGAGACGAATACACTATTTATTTAACATTTAGTACTTGTCATCCCAAAAGATAGTGTTGTATCAAGACTAACTTTCCTCATATAGATATGTTGCGATATGGCATTAGGTTGTAATCACAAATCATACATTTAAATCCAGGAAAACGCGTTTCAGGCCCTCAAACACCTCTAAAAAAATTTTCGCCTCGCTCCGCTCGGCTCAATCTTTTTCGTCTCGCTTCGCTCGGCGAATTGCCTCACTATATATAAGACCCAAGCTACGCCCCTGACAAGGTTTATGACCACAAAAGGAAGGTTGGGATTTATTTTGGGAGTTTTGGTTCCAACAGTTTAGGAATAAGGGGCCAAAAAAGGGCCCAAATAAGCATTATTCTTGGTTTTTGCACAATAACTTTAGTTTAAGTAAATAGAAATCAATGAAATTTAAACACAAGGTTTATAACCATAAAAGGAAGGTTAAGAATAAGGGGCCCAAAGGGTCCAAATTAAACATTGTTTGATTTCATCAAAAATTGAATGATTGGGGTTCTTTGATATGCCAAAACTAACTGTGTATGTAGATTCTTAATTTTTGGTCCTATTTTCAAATTGGTCTACATTAAGGTCAAAAGGGTCTAAAATTTAACTTCGTTTGATTTTGACAAAAATTGAATCCTTGGGGTTCTTTGATATGCTGAATCTAAAAATGAACTTTGATTTTTAGCTCACCTAAGTGAGCTTTTCCCATCACTTGGCGACCGGCGTCGTCATCCGGCTTTGTTAACTTTTACAAAAATCTTCTACTCTGAAACTACTGGGCCAAATTAAACCAAACTAGGCCACAATCATCATTAGGGTATCTAGTTTAAAAAATGTGTCCAGTGGACCGGCCAACCAACCAAGATGGCTGTCATGGCTAAAAAAAGAATATAGGGGTAAAATAAAGTTTTTGGCTTATAACTCAAAAACCAAAGCATTTAAAGCAAATCTGGCAAATGATAAAATTGTTTATCAGGTGAAGATCTATATGCCCTGAAATTTTCAGACGAATGGGACAACCCGTTGTTGGGTTGCTGCCCCTGAATTGGTAATTTTAAGGAAATTTTGCTGTTTTTGGTTATTATCTTGAATATCATTATAGATAGAGATAAACTGTAAACACCAATAATGTTCAGTAAAGTAAGATTTACAAATAAGTCAACATGACTGAAATGGTCAGTAGACCCCCTTTAGGAGTTATTGCCCTTTATAGTCAATTTTTAACCATTTTTCATAAATTTTAGTTATCTATTACAAAAATCTTCTCCTCTGAAACTACTGTGCCAAATTAATCCAAATTTGGCCACAATCATCTTTGGGGTATGTAGTTGAAAAATGTGTAAGGTAACCCGCCATCCAACCAAGATGGCCGCCATGACTAAAAATAGAACATAGGGGTAATATGCAGTTCTTGGCTTATAACTCAAAAACCAAAGCATTTAGAACAAATATTTTCGGAGTAAAATTGTTTAACAGGTCAAGATCTATCTGCCCTGAAATTTTCAGATGAATCAGACAACCCTTTGTTGGGTTGCTGCCCCTGAATTGGTAATTTTAAGGAAATTTTGCTGTTTTTGGTTATCTTCAATATTATTATAGATAAAGATAAACTGTAAACAGCAATACTGTTCAGAAAAGTAAGATTTACAAATAAGTCAACATGACCGAAATGGTCAATTGACCCCCTAAGGAGTTACATGTATTGACCTTTTAGACAATTTTTAACAATTTTCATAAAATTTGTAAATTTTTACTAACATTTTCCACTGAAACTACTGGGCCAAGTTCATTATAGTTAGAGATAATTGTAAGCAGCAAGAACGTTCAGTAAAGTAAGATGTACAAACACATCACCATTACCAAAACACAATTTTGTCATAAATCCATCTTCTTCCACATAGACCAAGGTGAGCGACACAGGCTCTTTAGAGCCTCTAGTTTGGTATAAAAATGAGAAGATTGCCTATCAGACAATTATCCATCAGAGTTAAAATGAAGTTGTAGTTCATGTAAGCTGTAACATGCTCCAGTGGTCAGATGAAGTATTTAGGATGAGGTGTGTTCTCTTTATACACAATGTACATTATGGTTTACAAAATGAGGATAGTTTATGCCATAGTCATGACCAAATTTTTATGGTCAAGTAGTCGGGTTAATTTTTTATGAGAATTTCAAATAATTTATTACTGGAACTATACATGAAAAATCATTAAATTTTCAGGTTTAATCATATTCATAGGCAACTAATTAATAATAATTGCAAAGGGATTTTTTTAATACATGCATTTCTCATGCAGTTTTTGTGTTTTGGTCTGTTTTGTTAGTACTAATAACAATAGGTCAGCTATATTTAGTGTATGAAATAATTGTAAGGTGTACATGTCAAAATGTCTGTTTGGTAAATATAATCTGATCTTGACTTCATGTTCATGGTTCATTGGTCAATGTTAAGTTTTTGTGTTTTGTCTGTTTTGAGAATATTATTATATCAATAGATCAGCTATATTTGGTGTATGGAATAATTGTAAGGTGTACAAACTGAGTCTGAGTGGCTAGTACATGTATATATAATCTGACCTTGATCTCATTGTCATGGTACATTGGTCAATGCAAAGTTTTTGTTGTCTTTTTCGATTACCATAAGCAATAGGTAAACTATATTTGGTGTAGGGAATCATTGTAAGGTGTACATGTCTGTCTGACATGAATTATCTGACCTTGACCTCATTGAATTTGTCATAGATTGTTAAAAGATGTAAAGTAAATGTGATTAGATAGAACCTTTAAAATTAAGAATTTCAACATCAAATCAAGGGTCAGTAAAGCATTGATTGATTGATTGTTGGTTGCTTTATGCTGCATTAGCACAACAAGGCTGTATTGCGGCGATGTCAGTTAAGCAGGAGAGACATTTCAGCATGCACACTCTGTATTCCATAACTTTAATCTGCCTTAATTAAATATGAGGGTCTGGAAGGGGGGGGGGGGGGGGGGTCTGTTATTCTGTAAACATTTTTTAAACATTTAATTTTCACCCCTTTTTTCTCTAATCTTCAAAAAAATAACCTTTATTCTCTAATCTTCAAAAAATTAGACCACGCATTTCTCTTATCTTCATTTTTTTTGCCCGTTATTCTCTAATCTTCATTTTTTAAGGGCATCATTCTTTAATCATTTAACCCCATCCAAACCCTCAAATATGACAAGTTTTATTTTTTCTCAAATATACATATTTTTAAAATGTAACAGGTCAGTGACCAAGGTGTCCCAGAACTGTGATTTACAATAAATTTCTCAAAAACTATTTAAATTATGTAGTTTCATGACAAATAAACAATTAAAGACATAAAGTCATTCAATAAAACTTGGCCTAAAATTTAATTGATATACCCTATGGATATTAAAAATTTAGACTAAAGCATGAAACATTATTCAGGAATTAAATGTTTTAAAATTTATAACATACCAGTAGTATAAATTTTAAATTTATATAAAATTAAGGATTGTTATGTATACAGTCAAATACCAATGAAATACAGCCTACACTCATAAATAAAATTAAGTAACTGGGATATAAGCTTTAGGATATGGTAACATACATTTTAGCTAGACATCTGCAAAATGTAGATTCTAGTGACAAAATATAATTAACTTGATTATAATATATCATCATGCATGCCTATAGCCTGAGGAAGGGGGAGGGGGCTTATTTTGGTCATGAAGCTTAGACTATATTAGTCAGACTTCAACATATGAGTCTTGGCTCTTATATTTTTTTAATATTTTTTTAATTCAGGGGATTAGGGTCTTGACAACAGGTACAATCATATACTATTTTGAAAAAAAAATCCCCCCAACTAAACAAAACTGAAATATAAGATTACTGAAAAAAAAGAAATGCAAAAAATTAAGTACTGCAAAAGGAAAGTTATAGTATATAAATATCAAACATATTTGAATTGAATTTAAAAAAATTTACCTGAATTCCGGCTAACAACATATATTTGCCCTTTTGGTCGACAAAATAACATTTTTTTTAGAAATAAGTCAGAAAATTTCAAAATTTTTCACTGATTTCTAATCAACATGATAGATTTATGATTTCCCAATGTTAGAGAAACAATGGAATTATGGTATGTCTACTTTTTCTCTTGTTTTTAAAGAATTTTTAAAAAACTATATATTTCTTTAAATTTCCACACTTTTTTTCATTATATTAAACGGCATTATATCTAAGAGGTTTACCTTTTAATTTAGAGTCATTAGTTTAATAAGATTAACAGTATAATTCTGTAGTACCTGTGGTACGTTATAACAATTATATAATGTCTACGTATTTCTGAATTTACATTGTCAGCTGTGTGACAAAATTCACACTTAAAACTGTTGGGGTCTAGCAAAATTGATTTGGCGGTCTCTATTTTGGAAAAATATTTAAATAATCTCATATAGATTGTCAAGAATAAAGCAAAAAGCCTATTTTCACTAGATATAACCTGCTGCTCTCAGTATTTCGCTTACCAAGAATACATCTAAAGTTCACCATTTTCTTCAAGTTTTCTGCTTTCATAAGCTGCAAGATCTTATCATAACACTTTTTAATTCAAAATATTTTCTTTATACAATCAAAATCATTAAGGTTTCTGATTATACATGTAGATACACAAGAGGGGCCTGATAGGAATTGGGGGTGGGGGGATGTCTCATCACGATTCAGGAGTTGATTTTTTTTTTAATCATGATTCAATGATTCACAGAAAATAAATTTCCATGATCACAGATCACAATATATATAAAAATTAAAACCTGTAGAAAAACAGATCACGATAGTGAAAATGTGCAGATCACATAGAACGAAAATAACCCATAAGGCCCCTCATACATGTAGTATGTACATTTTGAGGTGTTGATGTAAATAGTTTTTTTTATCAATGGCAAACCTCCATTATTAGTTTTTACTGGCTACATGATATAAACAGTCGGCTGTACAATAAAAAATAATTCAGAAAAATCATGATTAGGTCAAATTATTTTCTTAATTGTATTTTTTATAGTCATCTTTATCACAAGTGGTCAAGTCTATAGACAGGGCACTCCAAGCAATACATTACGCTGCATCAAGCACAGGCAGTCTTACACATGAACAAAGAGAAAATCTTAGGTAAGTATTAAACTTGTTTATCTACATGTACTTTAAAAGATTGCAAAACACGACGTAGTTCTATCCGAAAATATTTATAGGATTGATTTTAGTTATTTAAATATTATTATTATTGATATAAGTGAATTTTAATAAGCAGATTGATTAAGTTAATGTTTACAGTTCTGATCATAATATTTATTTGTCCAATTAATATATTTGGCGGCTGTATTGTTCATGTTTACTATATATATTTATATATATAAATGAGCTTGTGTTAATTTTTATTTTACTTATGTTTATAAATTGATTTGATTAATTAAATAATAGCGATCTGTAGAATGAAACTCAACAGTGGTTTGGGGATGCCTTATTGACAGAAGACTTCTGATCTATTTTACCATTAACTTTTAAGAAATTTTGAAAGTTCAAATAAAAAATAGCTGTATGAAAGAGTCTGCTGGCTTCATCATAACAGGACATACTTTTATATGTAAAATCATTTAAAAAACATTGAGGTTAGCTGGAGATGCTGAAGATGTAAACTTATTAACTCTGGCACTTAACTAATACAAAACTCAGTGAGATTTTCCAAACCAAAATCTGATACAATGGTAAATGTTGATACAATAGTAGATGAGATTATCATGTTAATTAAAATACAATACTAGTACAATTCTATTGATGTTACTATCATACTCTGTCATTCCTTACATAATACTTTATAATGATAAAATAGAAGATATGGTATGATTGTCAATGAGACAACTCTTTACTAGAGACCAAATGACACAGAAATTAAAAACTATAGGTTACTGTATGGCCTTCAACAATGAGCAAAACCCATACAGCACAGTCAGCTATAAAAGGCCCTGAAATGACAAATGCAACATAATTCAAACAAGAAAACTAACGGCAAAATTTAAGTACAGTTTACATGTTTAAAGTATGTGTTCAGGTCAGTTTAAATAGTCGATTATATATCGATGGTATTCCTATGCAGTTGTATTAGCATTATATATTTAGCATTTCTCTTTCCCCCCAAGGTTCTTTGGCTTGCCCCTTCAGTCATTATGGTTCATTGACTCAAGGTTTGTTTATATGGTTAAGTATTGCCATTTGAATTCTAACTTTTGCATTATATGTTAGGGGACAATAAATAAACATAAAGGTAAGACATATCTGTGTGTCAACAGTTAATCTGTGTTTAGCATGAAACTTTTAACCCTTTCCTCCATAATGACGCCTTTTGACGCCACCCCCCTTACTCCATAATGACGCCTTTTGACGCCTGTGTAGTACCTCAGTTGAAACACTTTGACTACAAAGTGTCTGCAGTAGACTTAAGAAAATTTGTATCCAATATGAAAAGGAATATCATAGGAATATCCGACTTAAATTTATTTGATGAAATAGTTGTTTTTGCAATGCCTTAATACTTTAAAGCATATGTTCAGCATTTTATCAAAAAAATCCTATGCAAATCAAGTATGCAAAAAAAAAAATTTCAATTGAGGAAAGGGTATAAGGACTTGGTCAATGTCATTTTTTTTCAATTTCTAAAAAATAAGTATCTTTTGGTAATGTTCACATTATTTATTCTAAGACTGATAACAAACAAATTTGATTTATTCTGACAATGGCTTAATGTTGTTTACATGCAAATAATTAACCCTGTAAAATAATGATAAAGAAATCTAAGAATTAATACCTTGCTATATACTAGTATGCCAGTTTCAATTATTTGTGCTTTTATTTTAGTTTTGGCATAGATAAAAATGGTTCTGGTAATGGTTTACAGGATTTAATGCTCCCCTTATATAAACAAAGAAAAATAACAGAATAGAACAACATAAAACTACAAGAACTGACTATCATTAACTTAATTACCATGTACATTGTATTGTAGGTCTTTAACTCATCATAGAGAAAATGTATTGAAAAGTGCAAAGTCAGAACCCAGAGTACATATATTGAACAATACAAAGTCTGAATCCACAGAAAAAAAAGTGCAACAATCAATCTCAGGTATGTAAACCTATAACCTTTGACCCTTACTTCTGTTATTTGTAATTTAAAAAAATTGTCAAAACACCGATATATCACTTTCATCTGATCATGCTTTGCATGGACAAAAGCCAATTTTATCTGTATAGAACCAGTCTACGATTAACAAAGGGAAGTTTTTAAACTATGTAATGATAGAATCAAATTGGTAATTAGCAAATGGACTAAGAAATGTAGGTCACATTTTTCTAAGGAACTTAGAATCAGAGCTTCCTGAAAATAGTTTTGGTGCTTCATGTGAGAATTTTATACTTGCTGAAATGTTTTCACATTGCTCATCAAATTTCTATTCATCAAATACTAATAGGGAGAATTTGGTTCACAGTTCCTCATTTTTTAAATATTAAATCTTGATAATTGATACTAGATATATAAGGAGATGAGGTATGAGTGCCAAGGAGACAACACACCATCCAAGTCATAATTTGCAAATTTAAACTAGTTCAAGAATGAGAATGTATAAAGGAGCAATTCATGTATTAGTCAGTTGATTTCTGATAATATCTGATTGCAGTTTTTGTAATAGTTCAATCTGTGATGGTTTGGCAAAGGAATGAAATTTTGAAAGTCTATTTGAAGCATCATATACCTTTGTTGAACTTTTTTACTTCCTGTAAACTATAATTAATTGTAATGGCATGGCAATACCATGGTGTTCAATTTTATAAAACATTTGAATACTGGTTTTTACCCTTTCCTTGAAAATAGGCTACTGCACTCGGAAGGTGGGCTCAACAATCTGAATTGATTAGTATGGTTGTTTTCCTAACGAAGGTCAATAGTTTTATCCAGGTACTCTGGCTTCTTCCACAAATATAAACAGTTTGACTCTAGATAGCACTGTGGTGCTGAAAGTGGCATTAAACACTAATCAATCAAATAGGCTAATTTATATTGTTCAGCATTCTTCTTAAATTGGCTGCAATTTGCCTTCAAATCTATATTTGACATGTTGCTCTTAAGAGGTAGCTCATGGTCTTATGATCATTCATATAATTTCCTAGAATTCTGTGTTTTTCAAGATATTTATTAGCCTGTTGTGAAAGTAGCGCCTCAAGTAAGATTGAGACTTATTTCCTCAAGTCTTTATTTACCCATGAATAATGTTTTGAAACAAAACTGAAAAGTAATCTTGTTGAAAAAAATTGGCATCTGAAGAAAATGTGAGATGTAAGGGGACAAGTAAACATTATATGTTGTGCAAAAATTTCAGAATGATATCATTTATAAATTGATTTAAGAAAGTACTAGTTTCTGCCTTGTACTTCAAAAAGGTTGAAAATTTATGTTTTTTGTGTAAAGTTTATTGACTTTCATGAAACAAATAGGTTCATTTAGAGTTCAGGTTTGATTACATATAAATTTGATATCATGACAGGTATAGACTGTGCATGTCAATCAAGGTGTCTATAAATAAAATAGAACAATTAACTGTTATTTAGATTATTGATTATAATATGGGGGAAAAAATCACATTTAAAAGAAATTTGTTATCTTTTATTTTTAGCACATATTTGTGAAAATTAAATTTTTGACATTGATTATTTCTTAACTGATTTTCATTATAAATAAATCTTGAGATTTATAAATATTCAAATCTAATTTCTATAGATGTCTGATAAGAGCAATTAGTTAACTTAATTTTGCACTAAATTTGAACTTTTCTTTGAAGATAAACCATAAGAAATCATGACTTTTCAAAGATTGAAACAGCTGCTTTTAAATGTATTCTAAAATGTATATGAAAATTTGGTTCAAATTCCTTTAAACTCACCATGAACCTTGTGCCAAGTTCAGTGGGTATATAAGAATCGCTCTGTCCTGTATGGTTGAATTGTTCTCAAGTTATGGACCTTAATAAATGAACTCCTGTTGAATTGATTCTCTTTAAGTAGCCTTGTTGACAAATTCAAATTGGTTGCTGTTACTATCATCAGATGACATTAAAGCGCATTGATAGATCATTTTAGCGAAAAAAATCTGACGTTTTAGTGCCAAAGTATAACCCATTTAAGGGCCTGATTTTTAACCAATTTTAGCAAAAATAAACACAGCACTAGAAGTCTAAAAGATCAAATAAATAGTAAAATCTGTTCTTGTCTGGAATTTATATCCTAAATTAAATACAGAACTAAGTCTAAAAGATCAAATCAAATGTTAAGAGTCTGTTCTAGCCTTGAATATATATCCTAGAGAACGTACGTAATGGGTATAACCCCTGTACAATACTGTTGAATCGCATTAGGAACTGTTCTTTCTCTTTATCTTGTCTAGATTGTGGTGTACATTCGTCTTTACTTAGTATTTTTATGTCCCATTTATGGACAATATGTTTTCTGCTCTGTGCATCTGTTTGTCCGTCTGTTTGTCTGTTCGTCTGTTTGTCTGTCTGTCCTGCTTCAGTTTAAAGTTTTTGGTAGAGGTAAGTTTTTGATAAAGTTGAAGTCCAATCAACTTGAAACTTAGTACACAGGTTCCTTATGATATGATCTTTCTAATTTTAATACCAAATTAGAGATTTCCCCCCATTTTCACGGTCCATTGAACATAGAAAATGAAAGTGCAGATGGGGCATCCGTGTACCAGGGACACATTCTTAATTTTGTTATATAAGTTGTTGTTTGCAATTTCATAATATTAAAAAAATTAAGAAAAACGTAAATATCTGGTTGACAACTATAATATTACTCATTGTAATGGGCATGGAGTGACTCTGGACCATTATTTGTTTGTTTAGAGTAAGTTGAGTATTATTCAACCAGATAAGTTTTCACTAAAATGGGCTATCGAAAATACAGGTGAACCGATTATTCTGGCGCTAAAATGGGCCCTTATGTTGGCACTAAAATGTCCACTAGTAGTTTAAAAAATTACACTAAAATGTCCTGCACCTGTTACTATACAAGAGGAGAACTGGAGAAGATACTAGGTGGCCAATCAGAAACCATAACTTTAGAAACATGAACTCCGTCAAAAAAGGGTCTGAACTCATTTCCTGCTACATAAGGGACACCCTTCATGTGGATACATGCAAGTAAATCCTAGATAGTTAATTTTGACAATTAGTTAATTTTGATTTTTTTTTTGTCAACGAAAAGCGACTTATAAACCAAACATTACAATAATGTAAATACTAAGGAGAAAAAATTCAATAAAAAAGATTGTGAACAAAAACTCCTTTATAAACCAATAGCTTAATAAATTTGAATACTTTATTAGGTGAAAAGTCTTGTCAATACGAATCTCTTTTACAAAATAGTTGACCAAATTGCAACCTTTTCAAAAGGGCAGACAGATAAAGGTCCTTTTAAATCAGTTCATTTTTTTTATCTGTTTGCTAAAGCAATAATAGCTGTTGATTTGTGTGTGCTAGAGAATAAAGTAAGTTTGTTTTGAAAATTTAAAGTTTTGTATAGAGAAAGCAAAACCATTATTAAAGATTTGCACACTGTTTGAATTCTACAAGCCTCAAGATAAGACTGACATAGAATGCTTTCACCCTTCATCACAAGGTTATACAGAACTACAGATAATCTAATATGACTTTTCTTGACTGACATGATTTTTGTTCATGACCATTGCCCTTCAATTTGTATGCCAAATTTTCTTCCTTTAATTTATGACCTAAAATCTACCTGTTTTGTAAGTTCTGACTTTTAATGTTTGTCTTTTTACTAAAAGAAATAAATTTATTATGAAACTTCAATTCAAATTGATCATCAAACCATTATTAATTTAAATCTTATTTACCTTATTGAATTAAATGAAATCGGCTTTAATTTAAAGATTTCATATATTGTTTGTTATTAATCAAATGTCCATTTTGACGTTGGTCTTGTAAATATTTAATCATATTTGTACTTTTATTTTCTAAGTACTTTTTGTTACAGTTTAAAGATAATGATTGATTTCAGTAAAGAATTGGTTTTGCCAATGACCGATCATTTGATTTGAAGTTCGGGCCTTTTTCATTTGAAATATACAGCTGTTGAAATATATTATTTTAATAATAATATGATGTAAGTGTTTTTTTCTGGACTTTCAATAAAAATATATATTGTTAAACCTATTTGGCTTAAGGTCAACACTCCTATTATGTTAAACTAAGAATTTTGTTAATCGTTGATCTAGCCTGAAGTTATTGAGGCCCATCATGGGGGGGGTCCTAGTAATCACATAATCACCATTTTTTTGCCAATATAATCACATAATCATTAAATATTTGCTTATCTTTAGTAATCAAATAATCATAAACTAAAAATACAGTCCTAGGTAATCAAATAATCATGAAATATTTGGCTTAATAATCAAATAATCATTAAAAAAACGGCCAAGTAATCACATAATCAAAAACCCCATGAGGGCCCTCGTTATTCTTTTGCACATACCCAGTACTTGTCCTGTCCCAGTCTAAAACTTTAAAATTTAAATTTAGACATAACTAAACTTTGTATGATTCAGAACATGCAGAATGTTAGGAAATTTGATGAAAAGAAAATTTTCAGGTGAAAGTGTGACTGTTTTGTAAATTTTGAAAAAAATGTTCTGTTACCATCCATGAAATGTCCAGATTTTATTTTCTGCCTTTTGATAATTTGTTATGAAACTGTTTATGTCCATCCTGTTTTGAACAAGAATATTTTTTCTGTTCATTATCAATACCAGGCGGCCAGAAAACAAAATATTCATTTTCAAACCCCAGAATATTACAATAACAAATGGATGTTCCTTTTTGTTATTTAAATTTCTTTTAAATTTTACCAATGTTCTAATAAAAACTTAAAGCACTGAAATCTAGCTTAATAATTTTCATATTTATGATGATGGTTTATAGTTATACACATGCATTACATTTTGTACTATATTTTATCATTTTGTTTTTTACAAATTTTAGAACCAACAAGAAGAACCTCCTCTAAACGTTCAGCACCACCACCACCAGCACATAACTCACAGCTTTCCTCTACAGATATATCATCCTCATCCTCATCCACATCCACTGTGTCCTCATCGACTTCTCCTTCCATACAGACAGACCTTGAGAGTTCACGTTCTTCAAGTTCTTCATTACTTTCAGAGGATTCAAAACAAAATGGAGCAAAACCTAACAATACATCTGGTACCATATCATCGCACATACAGGGAACCAGAAATAGAAATCATTTGGATGATATAGATACAGAAAGTCATCAATTTAGTGATGTTGATGTATATGGTGGAGGACCTGAACAGAAGGAGGAACCTATTCATTTTGTTGAGCACCAATTTGAGGATGTCAACTCACCAACTGGTAACTCATATATTGTAATATCTAGAGATGATAGTGAAACGACAGTGCAAAGAACTCTTCCTGCAGTACAGTTGTCATCCAGTCCTTCAAAAAATTTACAACAAAGTCCGAGTAGATTTTTAAAGTCCCCATCAGTGATAAACTTTGAGAGTATAACTGTTCCTGGTGAAATGGCGTCAGACATGGTTGAACAGCTAAGAGAGCATACAGGACTGAGTTACCCTAAATCTTGTCTAGCTGTAGAGATTGTCCTTGGTCAGGTGGCAGCCAGACTACCGCAGATGGCATCTGTTATGGATAAAATACTCATGACCTTCTCAGAGGTAACATTTTAATATTTATTTGACAGGCTCACTAAAACTGTCAATGAATGGCATAGTTTCTGATTGAAAAATGATATATGTGAAGATTAAACCCTGTAAAATGATAAGGTGGGATAAGGCTTAAAAGGATCAAGTGATGTCTTAGAGAAAACCAATACCATGGACTTGAGGGAAGACAAAGATTTGTCTTCAATATAGTTGATAACTGATTTTTATTATGAAATATTTTTTTTAAACACAGCTAAAATAGTATGGATAAAAGAAGATACATCATTGAGACAGCAACCCAATTACAAGATAACCAATAGATGAAAGAGGGCAGCATACGTCTTCAATAATTGTCTAAACAATATGTCAAGCACTGCATCATTGATCCCTTGTCTATAAACAAACCAATCATGATATCCCATCAGTTACTGAATCCAAGGTCAAGTTATCCTTGAGCCAAGTTTTATTCAATCAGTAAAAATTGCAGCCATTGAACAGTGAAACCAACCAAACTTCACAGAAGATTTCTTATAGCAATGTATCAATTTTATACAAATATAATGAAATTGTTAATGATTTTGAGAATATCATTTCAATGTATTTCAGGGTGAATCTAAGAATGAAGAATCTTCCTATGATGGTAAAACATTACAGGATTTATTAACTAAGCTGACAGAATGTAAAGATGATGCACAACAAAGAAGCTGGAGTTTGTTTGCAGATCAGCAAACTATTTCTGGATATCTAGAAGAGTTGTTGTCTATACTGGTAAACACACAAAGTTGTACATGCATATTTTTTTTTAATGATCTCATTAACTTTGCTATAAAAATAAAGAGATATTTATGGTATGATTTCCAATAAGAAGTCTATCCATCAGAGTTCAAATAAAGTGGATAATAGCAATCATAGGCAACATTGGGCCTTCAACAATGAGAAAAATCCATACCTTAAAGTCTGCTATAAAAGGTCCCAACATTCAAAATGTGAAACAATTCAAATGAAAAATGAACAGCTTAATTTATAAAAAATATGATAGACATGATCCAATGACAACCACTAAGTTACAGGCTTTTGTATTAGTACAGGCACAAAAGTATATGTCAGGGCTAAAACTGTTTGTGAGTTTGCAATACACTCCCCTAACTGGATACAGTGGTATTACTGTACAAAATAAGAACAAACTATAAAGATCAGTTGCAATGGGAATAAACCAAGAGATCAGTATGTAGCACATAAACTACTAAAATGAAAATAATACTAATAGACACTAACACTGAAAGAAGCATACACACTTTAACTGAAAGCTAGTTCAAATTTTAAAGCCAATTACACCTTATAAATAAATCATGTTCTCCCAAACTAAAGTATCAATCAGTACACATCCAGCAGATTTAGTTTAGAAAAAGTTTGAGAAAGTGTATGACCTTGTGCAATGCCAAATTATATGTTAACAGAATCGACTAGATGTAGAAAAAACAAAGTTACAGAAAGGAAAGCACATATTAATATCAGCTACGTTTAGCTCAATAATATCAGTATAACAGGTAAAGCAGCACATTTACACAAGTAAACAAGTTATAAATGATACCATAGTCAAACATTTGTAGTTACTACTAAAGAGTTAATGCTTACATATATATATTGGTTTAAAATTAAAAAGAAGTTCTGATTGATTTATCTCTTTTTTTGCAGGAGAAAGCTAAGTCTTCTGTCTGTAGAAAGGTTATTGCTAAAAATAGATATGAGGCTTTGCATAACCTAGTGGAGTACTATCAAATGGTTCGTATAAAAGGAACGATAACTTAAAACTTTCAGTCATTCTGAGTGAATCCGACAATGAAAATGAAATTGTCACTTAAGGCGAAGTGTACGTAATTAAACTTCACAATGGATTTTTTTTAAATTTCACATACGAATTCTGCTTGTAAAATGACACCAGAAAATGAAATAAAAAAAGGGGGTAACCGTTTTCGTTTTTGAGATATGAGCCGTTGAAATTAACTACACGATACACCAAAATTACAAAGGATATATAGGGAAAATCATCAAAATTAGCAGATATTTTTACATTATCAAGATTTTCTATTTTATTGGACAATGGATTTTTTTAAAAAATTGATATACTATTTAAAAATGAAAGACGAATCCATCGGTGTAAAGAAAGTCCTTAGCAACCGTATTACTTTTTACACTACTCTCTGTTGAAGTTTAGGTTTTGGCCGGAACATTGAAATTATCTGGCGACGTCATTGTCTGCAGTAACGTCGCCACAACTTCTACGTCGAAACTCTATTATACCGTACAATGCCGTAGCAATGGCGTTCGTGTGTATTACCCATTTTCCTATGTATTACAAATGATCTTACGCGATAATTTGATAAGGGAATAAACTAACTAATTTTAAAGAATATTTCTGTCGGAAAAGAAAATGCAAGTTTGTAAATTAATTTACCGCAAATGAAAGAAATTTGACGTAGACTCTAATTTCATCTTTTCTATAATAGAGTGATTTCCGAACCTTTTTCAATGCTGGCATGAATTGTTTAATTCTTTTATGAATCAAATATCGAGTTTGAATTGGACCCAGTTAACACAGTGTTGTCAGAATGAATTGATCGGCTTTATTAACTAAAATCGGGTATTCACCTCGTTTTCAATCTTACTTCTGTATGTTTGTATTTAAAAAAGTAGACCTAAAGTATTTTCTGCATATTTTCATGTTCGTCATTTCTGCATGTTGTTAATCTGAGGATTTGCACACAATATAGTCTACATCATAAACCTATTTCATTAGTCATGTTTACACACATGCTAAAGACGCATCTCTGTCAAAACATATTTTATTTTACAAAATTTCCAATCTCGATCACTTTCCCTTTTCTTTAACTAAATGACAAAGAATTATGTAATGTTTGCTGAATGAAGTTTCAGTAACATAAGAAAATATTTGTTTGTTTCATGCATTATTTGTTAAAAATCCACATTTAAGGATTTAAATTGGTTGATTGATTGTTGGTTGCTTAACGTCCAGTGGCAAATATGTCATAAAATTGAGAATGGAAATGGGGAATGTGTCAAAGAGACAACAACCCGACCAAATAAAAAAACAACAGCAGAAGGTCACCAACAGGTCTTCAATGTAGCGAGAAATTCCCGCACCTGAAGGCGTCCTTCAGCTGGCCCCTAGACAAATATATACTAGTTCAGTGATAATGAACGCCATACTAATTTCCAAATTGTACACAAGAAACTAAAATTAAAATAATACAAGACTAACAAAGGCCAGAGGCTCCTGACTTGGGACAGGCGCAAAAATGCGGCGGGGTTAAACATGTTTGTGAGATCTCAACCCTCCCCTATACCTCTAACCAACGTAGAAAAGTAAAAGCATAACAATACGCACATTAAAATTCAGTTCAAGAGAAGTCCGAGTCTGATGTCAGAAGATGTAACCAAAGAAAATAAACAAAATGACAATAATACACAAATAACAACAGACTACTAGCAGTTAACTGACATGCCAGCTCCAGACTTCAATTAAACTGACTGAAAGATTATGATTTCATCATATGAACATCAGGCACAATCCTTCCCGTTAGGGGTTAAGTATCATACCATCATGTTCAGGACGAGAACAAGTTAATAATAAATACAATAGGAAGTTTTGTTCATAACAGAGGCCATCCGGGATGATGGTCTTGAAAATTTGGAGTGCCACTAGAAAATGAGAGTACATGTATATTGAATAGGGACAGAAATTCTGCCGCGTGCAACAGTTCACATATTCAACTCTTTAATTATAGTTGTTGCAATGGTTTTTAACGGTCATAGAGTGTGACACTCTCTTAACACGAGGCATCGGATTTAGCGTTCCCATTCTGACAGGACTTGACTGCGAGCTTAATAAATCCTGCACAGCCAAACGGACGCTCCTCTTCGGCAAATGTTTTACTGCCGGTCGGGAGAAGACCAAGCGACCATATTTCGTTTCCCCAGTCACCCTTGGGGTAACACGGATTTAAACAATAAGCATAATGCATACTATGGTTCTTCAACTATTTTAGTTCTTATACATCCGTGGGTTTAAAATGTTCTGCCTATAGTGTCCCTTATTTAGGTTAATCCAGAAAAGCGCTTCATATCATTTTATCTTCAGAATTTTTTAGACCGCAATGAGGTTAAAAAGAAGGACTCGCTTATATATACATTTTAAAAAAAATAGAAAAGATCGGAGTATTTGGTATAACTACCAGTCGCAGATATTTCATACATGTATATTCAAAATGAAAACCTTACACCTTATGTGATTCTTTTGAGATCGACGTACCTAGTCAGTGCAATAACGACCGTAACATACACATGCAGTGTTATGAAATAAAATTTGTGTAGGGGAATGCTTTAAATAGCGATAAATATAGAGTAACGCTTTAAATTAACTGGTGTAAAATTTATTATATAAGAATGTGACCTTATGAGAATTATCATGTTCGATGCTTTAAAAATTTACCTAATAAAATGTTAACGAATGTACTCAGTGTAATGCACGGAGATTATTCATACTGTATTGCTACACGGGTTTACCTAGCTAAGTGCCGTACGAATATAGCTTCTGCATAATGCAAATGCACGGCTTTCCTATAAAACAATAAGGAGATGTGGTATGACATCCAATGAGTCAACTACCCGCCACTGGTTAAATGAAGTTGATGTAAGCAATAGCTATTAACAACCAAACTCTTTTCAACAATTGAAGGGACAAAAACATAATGTGTAGGCCACAAAAACCCCGATATGAAAAATGCAAAAAAATTCCAACGAGAAAATCAACATCCTTATTCATGAAAAAATAGTTACGAAAAACAAATACCATGTTGTGAAGTAAAAGACTTGAACCAAAGTGAGTAACAACCAGTAAACTATTAGTCCAATAATACAAATCTTTGGAGTTTGAAATGATTTATATTCAACGATTTTTATCGGATACATTTGTTTTGGGGGAGGGGGGGCGGGGGGTCAATGTTGATAATAAGAAAAGTAATATCCTATAAAAAAAATGTTGAATGTAAATGATATGAAACTCCAAGTTCCTACATTATTGAACAAGTAATTGGCAGATCCTTACGGGAGTTGGACCCCCCTTTTTGGGCCGATCAATGCATTTGAATGAGGACATATAGTTGGAACCCCCCCCTTTTGTCCGGAGTTGGGGCCCCCCTTTTTGAATGGCTGGATCCGCCCCTTCTAGTACACCACAGGTTTTTCAATTCTTGTATTATAATCTATTATCATGAACTAAGTGAAAGCATAGAGCTGACTGAGTGCGAGATCTTCCTGGATAATCATTCATTGAGTCGTTTATATGCATTCCTTGCAGTAGACTTCCGTTAAATTAAAAAAAACCATCTTAAAATGCTATCGAAATGTATAAAAAGTCTGAACTTATTTCACCTCTCATTCCACTAAACATTAAATTACAGTTACAAGTGCCACAAAACTTTCCTGGCCTCTTTTCTTTAACCGTAATGATATTTTCTTCTTATTTATAATCTTGAATTGAGACCTATTAGAATTGAATAACACGTTACTTAGTCAAAATTACATTTTGTTCTCTAATTTGAAATGGTGCACACAGGCACATTAAAAGAAAACAAATTTTGCTATCTCCTCGAAATTGGAATTTGAAAAAGAAGAAACTTCTTATCATACATGAATCATGTGTATTTGTACTTTCAATTTCAATTTGGTTCTTAATTTAGATTCAGTTTTCCAATAAATTTCGGACGGAATAGAAGACACCTGTTTATTTTCTGCACATGTATAAAAAGTTGAAAACTGGAAGTTGAATGACATAGTTTTTACTTATTCTAAGATAAATGTTTAGAGTGATCACTTTTTAGTTTACTATGAGTATATTTTTTGGGCCTAATTTGTTAACTTTCGACTTTGTTCTTCCGACTTGTAAGTGTTGCCCTAGACTAGTCGTCAAATTATATTCTCTTGGTATCGTCTTATTTTCTAAATTGATATAAAACATGTCCTAAAATTTTCATTAGCACAAAATGCGAACATGTCAACGTTTTTTTAATCTAATAATTAATTTCACATGTCATTCATTAATTGTACGGCAATCTAAAACTGTATGTTGAGTACTGTGTGTTTTTGTTCAATTTTAAACTACGGCTTTTAAAACGATATTGTTGGGTCAATTCAGGTATAATTTTAAAAATTAAATAATTAATAATAGAAGTGGAATCGTCACATGTTTATTTATTGATAATTCTGTTGTGAGGCGTTTTTACAATCTGTTGATATCATAAGTTTTTACACGAAATGCATTTCATGTCCCATGCGTCTGAAACAAAAAAAAATCAACCAGTATTAAAGTCAGGCTGCACGAAACAATAGAATGCTTTGATTTCTAAATGGAGTTATTCAGATAATTTCTCATGATAAGTTTTTTTAAGACCGCATGGGCGTGCTTGTTGGATTTATGATAGACCGCACGAAATATTTTCTCTTTCGTGTGTCCTTTCTTGGAGTAAGGGAGATAACTTGCGTAACTAACGTCGAACGTTATTAATCCCGTATTCCGCTAGGGGCGTGCAATTACGTACACTTCGCCTTAAGAAATAACAAGATGTGGTATGATTGCCAATGTCATTACTCTTCACAGAAGAAATATGTTAACAATTAGAGGTCCCTATTAAACCTTCACAAAATTCTAATTGCATACTATACTGTAAGATATAATAGGAACTAGGATGAGAAAATGTCATACAATTCAAAAGAAAACACTGATGGCCTGATTTATACTGCAATAAACGTGAAAAAAAACCCAATAATTTAAGACAACAATAAAAGACAACCACTTGATTTTAGGCTCCTGGCGACACACACATAAAGAATTTGGAAGATTAAATAAGTTTATAAGCACTCAACCCTACCATTTCTTTTGGACAGTGATGTAACAACATAACAAAAGAACAAACTGTTTAAATTAGTTGGAAAGGGCTTGACTCATCAGATTGGTACTAAACAACAACAAAAAACTAAGTAAAAGACTATAGACACAAAGCACTGATCTAAGAGTACTCACAGTTATTGAAAGCAACTTCAAATTTTAATTTTAACTAATAAATAAACCATGAATTGATTAGATAATCAGTACACCAAAACTCCATCTGATCTTGTGAAGACATCCTAAACACCACGAGAAAAGCATGTCCAATGTCAACCAGAATATTGACAGGATTAAGGCACATAAGTGTAAAAACTTGGATAGCAATATATATTAAGTTAGGTTTTAAATTGATGCAAGTACAGATGAAGACAACATTCAAAGATCTAACTTCAATACTTAGTGTTATTGATAGTCTGTAGGCCTACAAAATTTTATATGAGTCCTTTCTTCATTTGTTAACTCAATAAACATCTTCATGTACAAATTAGATAATATGTTTTTGTTTAAACCTTTCAGGAAACACGGGTCAGTCTTAGAATGACCTTGCTGAAATGTTTTGGTGCCATGTGTAGTTTGGAGGCCTCTATTGTGTCTAATCTGTTGTATTCTATACTACCTTTAGAACTGGTTAGTGAAATACAGAATAAGTATGATAGTAAGTTAACTCTTTGGTGTTTTAAAAAGTTATTGTTTATGTAATGATAGATTTACCTACCAATATTTAGAAGGATGTTATTTACAAACGTTCAACTCTGTATTTAAAAAACATGGTAGCGTTACCCTAATATGCTCTCCATTGGTATTAAATGAAGTTGAGATACCCCTATGATTATTTTTTGTTAAATTGCATATTCCATTTATTTTTCTGATACTAGATACTATGGTTATTTAATGTTTATAAGAAATACCTTCTTAATCTATGTTGATGTCATTAGTAGAAATACTAAAGTCAAACTTGCTTTTGACAAAACTTGGATAAGACACGGTATTTTGCCAGTCTATGTAAAATTCCTGTTTGTTTAATGCATATATGTAATTCTAATGTGTAATGTTTCTCTCTGTTTCAGATCTACCATTACTATGTTATGTAGCTATTGTGTTGTCTATGATCCTGTCAACAGGAGAGCCATTGCCTACTAGTCTGTCTGGTTAGTATAAGATATGATTATAACGTTTTAAAAAATAATTGTCTTGTTCAATTGTGAAAATGTGAAGAACATATTAAAGTTGCTAGAAGTTTTTTGTAAAATTCACTAGAACAATTACTTGGAAAATGGCATTTGCTACTGATCCCCTTAATATGCAGCAATAAAGACTGGCCAGCTTGCAGACTGTTACCTTGTAAACTAAAATGTTTATTGTTAAAAAAAACAGCTCAGTGTGTCTGGTTCAAATTAGGGTTCATATTCATAACACATTATCATGTTCCTATCCTGTTAACACAAATCGATTATGATGTTCATCAATGATTATTTTTGTAATAAGTTCATAATCTTTAGATTCTATAAGTTATAAATCAGCTTTACATAAATGGGGTGTTTAGCATAGAAATAAATGTCCATTTGATAGGGCTCTTTAAATTCTTTGCTTTTTATATTTCTTTTCCTAGATCACAAAAACATTTTTATTTAATGTTTTTGTATTTTTTTATGTTTGTTTGAATTTGTTGTTGGCTTTTCAGTAAAAGATTAACAATTATTTTTTTAGATCACATTACCAAAAGGTTTATTGGTTTTATATTTGAGTTGATAGAGAAGCCACCCAGTCCACAGTTTGAGGATGAGGCCTCAGATCAGCTGATTGTTGTACTTCTGGCATTAAATCTACACTACACTGATTATACTACTAATCCTGTCATGGAGGTTCTGGCAGATAAAGGCACAGTTAAAACATTTACAGAAAAATTACTGCTTCTTTTTAACAGGGGAGGTAATTCATGTGAAAAATAGATTCCCTAGTTGAATAAAATATTCTATGACTCACATTTTGGAAAGAAATTGTTTTTACATTAATTTTAAAAATAAAATTTCCGATGGAAGGAAGACTATGGCATGAGAATCTTGTACATATTTAATATCCTGTCATTCATACATCACACTAATATGGAACAGTTGTAAATTCTTCAATATAGCAATCACTTATCCAAAAAGTAGATTTTCCTGTTTAATTCATGTAAATTTGAAAAAATATTTTTCTTTGAAACAAAGATTGACTTTAAATTCAAAGTCACTAAATATAAAATTACTAGATTACCTGAGTTTATAAAATAAAATTATTGTTTGCATTAAATAATTTCAGATGATTTTATTCATAATTCTAATGTTTAAGGTGGTATGGGTGTCTTTCGCCATCTTGGATTGTAAAAAACAGAGAATCTAAGGTCCATATTTTCTATCAAGTTAGCAAAATTTGATGCAGGAATGCAGATTTTTAATGTGAATTTTCATTTAAAAGAACCAATTTATAAGAATATAACTTATTAATATAAATATTTTTACAAGTGTAGATTATTTTTGGTTGTTTTTTTAATATTTTCAAATTTGCAATTTAAGGGGAGGCAACTCTAAAACAGTGCATTTTCTGAAGGACTCTTCATGAAATTTTCCTATTTTGTATTTAAGCCGGAAAAAAACGTACGGTGACCCTATCTTTTCTTTTGATATTCTAAAAGCATTGTATGAAAGCAATCTTTTCCTAATTTATTTTACAATTCTATCATTTTGTTTAGTTTCTATTCACAAAATGTTGTTTTTTTCTGTATAACCCATACAAAATTTGTCATTTTGTCACAACCTGTAGCTTGAGAAAATGCACGGTGACCTATCATTTTTATAATATTTTTGAACATGTATCAATAGATACTACATTTTGACAAAGTATGAACAAATTCTATCATTTTTATTTTAGACTCCCATACCACCTTAACTGGGTTGTTGATATATTTACCTTATTTGTCATATAAATCTTGATTGTCAATGTGTCACAAGTTTTAGGAAACTGGTTTTATCAGATCTCACTCAAAGGGTACATAATGAAAAAGAGACATTTTTAAAACTCTATGATATCAAGGGATAGCAATCACTCTGAGCAAAATTGATAATTTTCTTTTCATATTTCTGTAACTTTTTGATAGATGCTAATTTTTTTGGCTGTTGACATTTAAAAATTTATGCTGACAGCAACTTTCATGGTTAAGAAACATAGTTCTAATCTAAACGTTTTACTAATTTTGTTGTATAGACATTTGTTTACTGTAGAAGACCAAATGCTGACTTCAAGATGTCTTTTAGTTTTGTTGCATTGCTGTCAAATTGATACATACACAAAACCTTGGCTATTCATACATATAAATAATCTTATGGTTTTTGTCGAGCCTGCAACAGAAAGCTCGACATAGGGATAGTGATCCGGCAGGGGGGGGGGGGGGGGTTAGCTCACTCCTTAAAAGCTATATATTTTAGAAGGTGGAATACCTGGTTGCTTCATATTTTGTATATAGATGCCTCATGTTACGAAGTTTCCGTCAGTCACATGTCCATTGTCCTTGACCTCATTTTCATGGTTCATTGACCACTTGAAAAAATAATTTAGATTTTTTGTAAGGTTGAATTCTCTCTTACTATAAGTAATAGGATAACTATATTTGGTATGTGTGTACCTTGCAGGGTCCTCATGCCTGTCAGACAGTTTTCACTTGACCTCAACCTCATTCATGGATCAGTGAACAAGGTTAAGTTTTGGTGGTCAAGTCCGTATCTCAGATACTGTAAGCAATGGGTCTAGCATATTTGGTGTATGGAAGGAATTTAAGGTGTACATGTCCAACTGGCAGGTGTCATCTCACCTTGACCTCATTTTCATGGTTCAGTGGTTATAGTTAAGTTTTTGTGTTTTGGTCTGTTTTTCTCATACATTATGCAATAGGTTTACTATATTTGTTGTATTGAATGATTGTAAGGTGTACATGTTTAGCAGGCAGATGTCATCTGGCCTTGACCTCATTTTCATGGTTCAGTGGTCACAATTCAGTTTTTGAGTTTTGGTCTTTTTATCTAATACTATATGTCATAGGTCAACTATATTTGGTGTATGGAAGTATTTTATGATCTATATGTCAGTCATGCAGGTTTTATTTGACCTTGACCTGGTTTTCACGGTTCATTGCTCAGTGTTAAGTTTTTGTGTTTTGGTCTATTTTTCTTAAAATATAAGCAATAGGTCAACTATATTTGTTGTACGTAAGCATTGTTAGCTGTACAATGTCTGCCTGGCATGGTTCATCTGACCTTGACCTCCTTTTCATGGTTCAATGATCAATGTTTAGTTTTCTTGGTTAATGTTAAGTTTATTTGACAGTCGTAATAACTTGAATAAAGCTTTATATTTAAGAGTATCAACATAATATCAATGATTAGTAAAGAAGGCGAGACATTTCAGTGTGTGCACTCTTGTTATTTTATTCAGATGTCTCTTAATACCAGTAATGCACATTTTGACAAAATATAAAACTGATTCATGGTCTTGTTTTGTTTTCCAGATGATCCAGTGAAGATGTTTGAGTTTCAGCCATGTCAGCAGAATTCTGTGACGAAGTTTGTGACAGATTTATACAGAGATAAATCTACAGGAAGTCTACTGTATACTAATGATGCTAAAGTATTAGTAGATATGATTATTAGAATGTTGACAGACTTACAACCTGGTGATGAAGTAAGTCAATCTTAATCAGGTGTGATGGTTGGGTAATGTCTCTTTTACCATTCTTGAGTTATATCTCTTTATAACATTGTATGCAAATAGGGAGTTCATCTATGTTCCATAGACACATAACCATTTATTTCACTCAGACATAGAATTTGTTTTATTGATAAAAAAATTCTGGTGAGTAACAGATAATTTTTTATGCCTACTATGATAGTAGAGGGGCATTACGTTTTCTGGTCAGTGTGTTTGTTCGTTAGTTCATTCGTTCGTCCATCTGTTTGATTGTTCCATTGTCTGTCCCACTTCAGGTTAAAGTTTTTGTTCAAGGTAGTTTTTAATGAAGTTGAAGTCTAATCAACTTGAAACTTAGTACACATGTTCCCTATGATATGATCTTTCTAATTTAATGCCAAATTAGAGTTTATACACCAATTTCGCGGCCCACTGAACATAGAACATGATAGTGCGAGTGGGGCAATTGTGTACTGGGGACACATTCTTGTTTTGTCTTATTTCTACTCAATGCTTTTCAGGGTGTAACAGTTCTTAGATAATGGCAGCAGATTGAGTATTTTAGCTGTTACTGCAATCTCTTGTTGTTCATTTGCATTATGATATATATTTTTCTATTTTCAGGTAAGGACAAACAACCTGATATTAGCCAATCTGTTTGTAGATAATTCTGACTATTTAGAGTACAGACATAGAGAATCAGAATTCTGTAGGTGTCTACACAACATTCTACATGAAGAATCTAGTCAAGTTGAAGATAAAAATATAGTGGGAGATATTCTGGACCAAATACAGGACTTTACATGATTTTATTTATTTCTAGGAAAGACATAAATAATTCTCATTAAACTCATGTTAAACCCAACATTACGGTTGTCTTACAGTATTCTATATTTTGTTGTCCTATTGGTTAAATCAAAATATGTTTTATGGCAGTGTGCAGTGTGTCTGTAGAGGATGTCCCTGAATATTCAAGCTCACTATAGTAGTACGTAAAATGTTTAAAGTTATATTTAAACATATTGGTGAAAATTTAATAAGTTCTGCTATATTTCTAGAATTGATTTAATTCCACTAAAATTTGTACATTTTATAATTATAAAGTATCATTGTATTCCTACTGGCTCTACTACGGATCATTGGCCAATGCAATCAAATTTCTTTTGACTGCTGTTCTCCAACATTAAATTATGATAACAATGAACATTCCAAAATAATTGTCTAACCAAATCAACTGCATAATGCTTATTTGTGTACTTTTGACAAGGAGTGGATTGTTATAATTGCATAGAAAAGAAAGCCTTTTGAATTCCCTATTTATAATTATGAATAAATGTTTGTAAATTTGCTTTTTACTTGGGAAGGATAAATGGTATGCTCAAGTGAAATTATTACATGTAATACCCACATATTGTTCAATTCTTTATTTTTGTCATTAGCTGTATACAGTATTGAATTTTGAAATTGAAGATGTTATTTTTGAGTGTATATTTTATTATGTTTTTGTTAGATTATATTTTCAGAGTTGTCATATTGTTATAATAATACTCATGACCTTAATGTTCCAGTATATGAAGAATAAATGCTTCATCCCATTAAATTGTTTTTGCAAAAACATATCTTAACTCTAACTGATCTTTACCTGTGTCTGACCATAGTTAAAGCATGTCTAGTAACTGCTCAACTCTGTCTGAAAAATTTAGTGTAGGCAATTTTTATCATAGTTTTCTTGGCTTCATTAAAGGGGAATTGGTTTTATATTTGTCAAACATTACTTGGTTTCTATGGAAGGAAATTGTTTTATATTTGGTCTGCAGCTTGTTAATGTTGAGTTTTAGCCTGGCATTTTAGCTTCTCCTACAAAAATTGGGGATAAATGTCAAATTTTGCTGTTCTGTATGTCCAGGTCATCTGTAGTGAAGAACTTCTAATGTTTACTGTATGGAATTTTAACTGAAGCAATATAAAATAAGCCTCATATTATATTTGCAAAATATACCAACATCACATGGATGACCATAATAATAATATTGGAGAATTGTGAGAATTATTTGGGATCATACCTCCTCTATAGGGCCAACAAATCCATATTGGTCCTAATTTTTTTACAAATTACATTTGATCTCTTGCACAACTAAAAATAGCTGGTCAGCACAAATTAATTTCACATTTGATGAGTAACCAGAGCAGGAAACCATGATCAAATAAGTATATTTTGTTTGCTCTGTATCATTTTTAGCTCACCTGACCCGAAGGGCCAAGTGAGCTTTTCTCATCACTTGGCATCAGTCGTCGGTGTATACCTATTTCATTTTGAACTTCTTCTAGAGAACCACTGAATGGAATGAAACCAAACATGGCATGAATGTTCCTTATGAGGTGCTGACCAAGTTTTGTTACTTTCTAGCCGATCCATCATCCAAGATGGCGACCAGCTGGGGACTCAGTATACCATAAGACCCAATGGGAAATACATATAAATGTCTTCTTTTGGAATGAAATCAAACTTAGCATGAATGTTTCTGATGAGATGCTGACCAAGTGTTGTTACTTTGTAGCTGATCCAACATCCAAGATGGCCACCAGCAGGGGACTTAGTTTAACATAGGACCCTATGGGAAATACATACAACTGACTTCTTTTAGAGAACCACTGAAAGGAATGAAACCCAACATAGTATGAATGTTCCTTATGAGGTGCTGACCAAGTGTTGTTACTTTGTAGGTGATCCATCATCCAAGATGGCTGCCAGTGAGGCTTAGTTTAAAAGAGGGACGAATGATACCAAAGGGACAGTCAAACTCATAAATTTAAAACAAACTGACAACGCCATGGCTAAAAATGAGAAAGACAAACAGAAAAACAATAACATAGAACTTTATGGGAAATGCTTACAAAAGTCTTTTTCTAGAGAACAACTGAATTAAATGAAACCAAACATAGCACGAATGCTTCTTTCCTAATCAGGTGCTGGCCAAGTGTTGTTAATTTGCAGCCAAAATTTTTCTTTTTTTTATGATTTCCAAAACCCAATTCAGAGTCAGGTGAGCGATACAGGCTCTTGAGAGCCTCTAGTTAAGTGTATTTATCAAGAGCACTAAACTAACATACTTATATATTTGGTTGAAAGATGTAAATAGTTATAAGATGAAATTCTTTATTAATGTTTTTTGTTATTTTGCTGTTGCTTATGTTATCATGAATGAATAATTGTATGTTCATAAAAGTGTTGAGATGTTATTAGGGTATATTGACTTTACTAAGGTTGTCTAATATTCATTTAAATTTCTCAATTTTTATGGATTTCATCCTAGTATGAGCAAATTTGAAGTGTTTATCAAACCTCTATTATCATGTGCCAAATACAAGGCTGTTCCTTTATGGAAATTAGCTATACCTAGTACTTAGATATTATATTTTACATTCCATCATTTAACTATATTATTGTGTATAATGCAATACATGTAATAAGTATTTTTAAGTAACCAGAATATGTATATCAAGACAAAAGGAAGCTATCACCTTTATTTGAATAAAAATTTTTGTTGTTTGAAATAATTTTTGGAACATAGTCAGTGAAACTCCTAAAAAAAAGAATCTCGTCCAAATCAGTCTTCTCACATGTCCTGAAGATAAGATTGTGTCTTAAAACCTGGTTTGATTGATGATGACAAATCTGATGCCCTATGTCGAAGGTGACATGATCAATACTTACTAAAGGATCTCTATGCCCTAAATGATCTCTACACATTAAAGGATCTCGACACCTGAATGAATTCTTGCAATAGCTCCATGACATTTTTTGTCTTTTGGCCTTTTTGTTTAGTGTTCTACACCTAGGTAATCTAGTGATAGGGTGCTCCTTGTGATTGTGGTATGATTTGGATTCCAACTCCGGCCTTGTCAAACCAATGACTTTAATGATTCTCTGTTTAGCAAGTGCCATTATCGAATTAGAGCAAAGACAGGTCAGACCAGGGAAAGAATAATGTGTCCTGGTAGGGTGAAATGTCTAAGGACAAGACAATCATCGGAAAAGAATTGTAAGAATATTCTATGCTAAATCTACATACACTGTAATGTAGTTCTGAATACTTACAACAAATATAATTGACATACTACTAATAGTATCAGAGAAACTGACCCAATCACAAAATTATGAACTTTAAAAATAAAGTCAAGGTCAGATAAACCCTGTCTAACTACATGTCTAACAATCATTGCATACACATTTCTTTCTTTAAAACTAACAACATATATTTCTGTATAAAATTGAGAATGGGAAATGGGAAATGTGTTAAAGAGACAACAAACCGACCATAGATCATGTTTTCATTAGCAATTTTCCTGAGTTCATGTGCTCCCAAGGTTCATAAACAAATAGTAATGGTGGTGGTGAAAGTAACACCAATTAGTTGGAACTTAGTCAGGAGCCTGTAATTCAGTGGTTGTTGTTTGTTTATGTGTTACATATTTGTTTTTTATTCATTTTTTTTTCATAAATAAGGCCGTTAGTTTTCTCGTTTGAATTGTTTTACACTGTCTTATCGGGTCCTTTTATAGCTGACTATGCGGTATGGGCTTTGCTCATTCTTGAAGGCTGTACGGCAAACTAAAGTAATAAAACAGAAACCAATTTCAGAATGTACAGATAGACAAGAGTAAACCATAATGACTTTTCACCAAGTGGTTCGACCATAAAAAATTACCAACTCAAGGCTCTCAAGAGCCAGTGTCACTCACCTGATTTTTCTCTGGTTTTTGAAATCATGTAAAAATAGCTTAAAATAAAACTATTACCATAATAATGATTGAGGATAAATTTGGTTTAATATTGGCCCCGTAACTTAATAAAAAATCCTGGTGATAATAAAATTAACGGTACCAAATTTCTTGCATCAGATGCGCATTTGGACAATACATGTCTCTTCAGTGATACTCGTGGCCAAACTATTTGAAATCCAAAGCTTATATAAAAGATAAAAAACTATAATCCAAAAGGTCCAAAAAGTATAGCCAAATCCATGAAAGGAATCAGAGCTTTGCAAGAGGGAGATACATTCCTTAATTTATAATAATTTCTAATATTTTGTAACAGCAAATTTTAATAACACAAAAAATCTGAATTTTCATGCCAGTACTGAAGTTCTGGATACTAGGCTGGTGATACCCTCGGGGACTAATAGTCCATCAGCAGAGGCATTGACCCAGTGGTAGTAATAAAATTAACAGTACCAATTTTCTTGCACCAGATGCACATTTCGACAATACAGGTCTCTTCAGTGATGCTCGTGGCCAAAATATTTGAAATCCAAAGCTTATATAAAAGATAAAGAGCTATAATCCAAAAGGTCCAAAAAGTATAGCAAAATCTGTTAAAGGAATTAGAGCTATGGTGACCATCTTGAAATCAGCATCAAAGAAGCAATGCTTCATCAACGCCTCATAAGGAACATTTATGTCATGATTGTTTTCATTCAATTCAGTGCTCCTCTAGAAGCATTTGTATGTAAACATAGTCCCTTGCTGGTGGCCATCTTAGATGATGGATCAGCTACAAAGTAACAACACTTGGTCATCACACCATAAGAAATATTTGTGCCAATGTTTGGTTCCATTCCATTCATTGGTTCTCTAGAAGAAGTTCAAAATGTAAAAAAAAGTAAACGACGACAGTACCAAGTGATGAGAAAAGCTCATTTGGCTGTTCAGGTAAAAAACAATAGACTTAGGAACAGAAATATACTTTGCATCAAAGCAACTGTAGAATATACATGGCATGTAGTATCCAGGTCTTCTTTCTTCAGAATTATAAAGCTTAACACAAAAGAGAACTTCCTGACAGCTGCCAGATTAGCATATCTATGTCTTGCATTCTGTAACAAAAGTTATGGAGGCAAAATTCTGCACAGTGAAGCTACCAACATGATGACTAACTTGAAGGAGTTAATAAAAAAAAACAGCACATAATTTGGAAAGCAGGGTCGAATTGAGCTCAGCAAAAGGTTTCAAGAGAGTTAAACAGGAGGCTAATTAAATAAATTTATCATTATTTTAAAGGTACATGTATAAACTTTGTGAAGTTCGGGCAAGTGTTAATTTTTCAGATTTATTGAACTTCATTTTAACATTTCCAGATAGATAGTCAAATTACTGTAGCTGAATATTTACTGGCATCAAATGATTCTTGTTTTCCCTTTTTAAAAATCATGTGAAATGCTTGCAATCATTCTTTCTACGGTAATTAGGTCGAATTGGTCATCTGTTTTCTGCAATAGTTTGACAAAACTAATTCAGTCTTATGAGCAACAAAGGACTGTTACAATTCTAATAATGGTTTATAGTTTAAACATATTTATTTATAGTGGATTGGGAAACAAGTTTTACAACTTATATTAATCCCTTTCCACTTTGCGGGTTTATGAGGAAGTCTGTACCAATAATTAAATTTAACAAAAATATTTATTCAAAATTCAACAATTAATGAGTAAAAATATCATGATTTTCTCACATTCTAAAATTGTCCACTGTTCTTATGAATGAATGTAAAAATTAAATGACAATCTAGGCAGATTTAACAGTTCTTCTTGTGTTTTAATTGTCTTTATAATTTGGCTTGTTTCTCTAATTGTTTTTCTTTTTTCTCATGGGCAGCAAGCATTGCCTTGATGGCTCTAGCTCTCATTTCCAGCTCTAATAATTCCATCTGGTTCTTTGTCAACGCTGGGGCTAAAGTTTCATCACTTTTTGGCGTTAAGTCAGTTTTAGATATTTTTGCTTTAGATGATGAGGGTATGGGTTGATCTGATGTTGATTCTGAAGATGTCTTAGAACTCGTTCCTACTGATGACTGTTTGATTGAAGATGTCTTAGAACTCGTTCCTACTGATGACTGTTTGATTGAAGATGTCTTAGAACTCGTTCCTACTGATGACTGTTTGATTGAAGATGTCTTAGAACTCGTTCCTTCGGATGACTGTTTGATTGAAGATGTCTTGGATGATAATGATGTACCTGATGATGAAGTTTTTGAACTTAACTTGGTAGATGATTGTCTTGCCAAGGAGGGAGCACCTGTTACATTTGAGACAGGTCTTGTTGACAACTGTGAGGGTGAGATCTTTGATGTTGATGTAACTTGACTTCCTAACCTGTCCATTACAGATTTTATAGGAGGGGTACCAGAATGAGTTGAAGACATTGATAGAGTTATACTCTGGCCAGTCTTTGAAATTCCTCTCCCCTTACTTTTACCTTCCTCCAGTGATAATACAACTGATCGAGATTGACTTATCTCCCTTGTCCCACTCAATTCCACTTTCCTTGTATCAGATATAGCTGAATGAGCATCCTGTCTTTTGTCAGATTCATGTTGATAATTTGAAGAGGCCAATTTCTCTGAAGGTGTTGCTAGGCAAGACTCAACACCTTCCATAACATTACTTTCCCCTAAATTTTTAGAAACATTTTGAATTCTATTTTCCTTTTCATCGAAAGGTTTATCCAATACAGATTTATTTTCATTACCCATAGATATATCATCTTCATTCTTATGTGTTTTAACCAAATTATCTTTATCTTCTGCAATATCCTTTTGTTGTTCAGAAGATTGGTCTTTAAACTTGACATAATCATCCTTCATATTTGCCAACTTTTCTGATTGAATATCTATATCCATTTCTGATGTAACAATTTTATTGTGTTTTAATGCTGAAACCATCTGTTCTGAATTCTGAAACAGACACAAAATATTTTTAATATCAAAGTAAGCAGATAATTTTTAACTTGATTTAAAATGCTAACAACAGAGGCTAAATACAGTCATAAAATATTTTGTATATGATTATCATTTTCAGACTGAAAAATCAACCAATCAAAATACTTGATTTGCTGTTTCAAACACAAATTTTGTACTCCTTTGTACTGAATAAACTTGTATGACAGAAAGACAAGATTTGATCAACTCTTTATTCAGTTGCTATAGCATTGACTTTACTTCAATCTCTGTTTTATCCAAATATAGTATAACATCTACAATAGGTAGGGTGGAAGGATAGTTAGATATTTTTAAGAAATTTTAGAATCGAAACTTTGTCATGTCAATCAGTATTCTAAGAAAACTTTCATATGAGGTAAACAAAATTTTGCCTGGTTTTTTTTTTAGAGAGAAAAGTGTTACTTTCATATAAAAAAAAACCCAAGGCAACAAGACGGTTGTTTGCTTTTTTCATCAATCTAAAAAGGCATATGAGGTTAAAACAATGCATCTCAATGAACTAAAGTGCTAAGCTTTGCCAACTATTTATTTTCTAAAAAAATATGCAGCTAAGAGTTATCTTTCTTTCACAAGAAAATCTCATTTTCACCACAAGCATGTTTTTAAATTCTAATGCATCGCCAAAAATTCATTTTACCAGTTAACACCTGTAGCATGTATTGATGAAGTCATTTGCATAAAGTAAAAGCACTGAAATATTTCTCTATTTTGAAGCAGTTTTAATAACTCATTGCTACATTTCTATGCATTACATGATTTTTTTTCAAATTTCAAATTTGCATATGAAATTTTATATGGAGCACAAATCACAATAAGTGCTCTATCTTGTATAGGTATGTCAAAAACAAAAAGTGAAAAGCTTAGTTTAAGTATAGTTTGAAGATTTTAACTGTTGTCAGAAATGGCGTTTTGAATAAGTATATCTATGGAAAATGAATCATGCATTTGTAATTTGAACTGGGGCTATCTTAAAGATTTACTATCATCTAAAAGGATTTTTATTCTTAATGGCAAAAACAAAAAGACATAAAACAATCCTGGATTAACAAAAAGTCAATTCCCTACAGAAAAAAAATGGACGGTTATTACCCGCTGACCTCGTAAATTTTTCACTTCACAATATTGATTAAAACAAAAATGTGAAATTGGTCAGTGAGAAAAACAAGCATTCTTAACCAAGGAATATTGATTTGTTTTAATAAGATCAGAAGACCAGTGGCTATCCATATTGATTAAATGTTAACTTCAATTTTTATTGCCAAAGAACTGCAATAAATCTAAAGCCTTGTCCAGTCTGCTGTAAATTTCTACTGCCCGTTTAAATTGATTTATACCAAATTATTGTGCAGGGGTTTGTTATATAGAATTCTACAAACAATCTCCGGACCTATACTTGTTATTAGATTTGGCTGAAATAGTTCTTTTTTTATTTGTTACTTCCTAATCAAGCTTGATGAAAATAAAAGATTTCTCTTTCTTTTAACAAAACATGAGGTCAGTCCGTGGACAGTCAATCATTTAGACTTCTCAGGGTTTTGAATAACAAAGCAAATGCTTATTGGAAAAACTTATTCATCTTAGCAATTCTGAAATAGATTTACTATATAATCTAAACTTAAGCCTTTTCCTAACAGACATCACTATAAACTTTTTGATAGAAAAAAATCAACTGATATCTTTAATTTGTATCCAAACCAAATTGACATTAACAAAACTATTTCTTGGCAATCTTATTTTCATGACTTGTTCTCTTCTTTATACAGTTAAAATTTTCACAGAAATATTCCTCAAACTTGAATTCAGGTTGTTTTTTTACAATGTAAAACCAAATGTACAGGCTTAAAAGTGAAACTTATTGCTACTGTTAGAAGATAATATTGTACTCTAGAGCATGCTCTCAGTTACAATGAGCATTGTTTGATACAGTATAACTGAGATGTCTTTTCTCAATCTTTTTTGTGTTGTTGCCATGTTGTCCGTTTACCATTTTGATTCTAACTATTAGGACTAAAAAATAACTTCTAGTCCCTATTTCTGAAAATTTTATTTGCCCCCTTTCAATAAAAATTTGACACAGTGATATGATCTTATATGTCTTGCGAGTAAAACATTTACATAGTATAATTTAAATATTGAATCACCCTCTAATTTGAAATTTAATTGGCAACACTTTAACATTCAAAATGTACAAAACTTTTAGAGTTCTAAGGTGACAGTGCCAAATAATCTCCACAGAAAAGAGATGTGCTAATGCTAGAACAATGTACAGCTGGATACCAAATATCATTGACCTTCCACTAGTGGTTCAAATGAGTAAGTTGTTTTTAATTCCCTGTCATGCTTTTAACAAAGCAACAGAGGCAGGATTTAGGCCATCTGTTTTTGACTAAAATTTTAAATATTTGACATATTTCATGAATATTATACTGTATGTATTGTCATTTTAGTTTATTTAAACATCTTCAATATTTTTTCTCAATCAAAAAACAAAAAACAAAACAGCATTTAAACACTTCAGTCTAAAAGAAGTCTAATTAGTGAAGTTTTAATGATTTTATTAAATCTGATCATTGAAACAGTAAAAGTGTTGTCTCCCTTTGGTCAGCTTTTTATTTTTAAAGATTTCATTCTATATGGTCAGTTGACATATTCCTTTGTCTTATTTTTATGTTCAAGGAAAAATGGAAATGACAGAGAAAAAATGTCAATATTCTAAGTGGCTTACAATTTCACTTTATCAAATTAATCTGTAGTAAATCCTCAAATCCTTCCTAATTAATTACGCTACTCTAATGCATGGTCATCCTCAATGGTTGAAATTGAAGTATAGCGTATTGATTAAGTTATTGTGTATCAAAACTGGACATAGATCTTACTGAGCTATTGATTTTTTAATTTTATAACAAATACAGGCTTAAGAGTTTTTACCAAATTCTGTGTCTGCACGACAAAATAAAACCATGACAGCTATTCATCATCTTTGAAATTATTCCATAAGATTAGAAATCTCTTTGACACCTAAGTTCTCGATTTATAAAGATAATTGATTGCAAAGAAAAATCCCACTTTATGTAAACAAAATTTTTACACCACTGTCCCTCGACAATACTTCTCTTTGTAACTTTTCATTTCTTTCAAATAGATTCAAAAGCTGAAGCACCAGATAAAGTGGAAAAATTAATCAAATTTGAACTTTTTTCAACACTTTAAAAATTAAAGCAATCGGGTCAAAAAATCTCATATTTTATTCAGTTCAGAATAGACCATCATTAATCTGCTTTTCAAAATGATAAAAAAAATATTACATTTTCCTATTCAAAACCATTTGTCAATTTTCAAAAAATCAAGTGAAGTTAAAATACAAAAGAAAGAAGAAACCTTTGGGAAGTTTCCATGGATTCATAAATCAAATGGATCGAATTTATCTTAAAATCATGATTTTTCTTTCCTTGAAATTGTAATTTTCCATCGAGAACAAGTTATATCTCATTTAAAACATACATTATTTTATCATCTTTCAAAACTTTGTAAAACTACTCCAGATTAAAATTTTCTTTTACACACAGGATATTTCCTGTCAGAGAGAATTAGATAGAAAATTTCCCGTAAATTTTGATTAATTACTACTATAATGGGGGAACGTAACGTGTTTATTGAAGAGAGTGTTTTCATTATACAATGATTAAATTGAAACTATTGACCTGTTTTAAATATTGGATTATAAACTCTAACTAAATAATTAGGACTCATCAACAGTATTTTTCATCAGAATTATTAAGAAGAGGTTCCAAGAGGTCTGTATTGGTCAAGCTTCAACTACTAAGTTACTTAGTATTTGACCAATATGTACTTAAAGTACTCCATTGTTTCAATGGACAACACATCACCTTATTTGGAGAAAAGATGTGAGAGAAGTGGTTACTGCCTTAACGCAAATGATTGTTTAGCAATCTTTTGAAGTATTTCAGTTGTCTCCCCTCTTCTTCCTGATCTCTCAAGAGTTTTTAGTACTTCCATGTTTTATACCTTTTAAAAAAAAAATAATTCAAAATTGCCAAACTATCTAGCAATTAACCGGTTCCTGACTCAGTACATAGTAGTGAAGAATATGAATTGGACTAGAAATCCATGATATTTTTCAAACTTGATATATTATTTGAGATCAGTGCATATAAGCCTTGGTGGTGATAGTGAATGCCCCAGAATTTCTCAATACTATTTACCAGGAACTCTTTCTAAATATTACAAACATACTAATTTACTACCCTGGAGGACATAGGTATGAAGAACTGCTAGAATAAAACTCTTGATAGGTCTTTGAGATCAGACCTACAAATTTGTAACTCCAAATCCTCCCACCCCAAATTTTGGCTGTTGATTTTTTTACTTTTTTATTTAAAGTTAATTAACTAGTTTCTTTTATTACATATTCTGACATTGGACTCTGACTTCTCTTAAACTGAGTTTTACTATGCATATTGTTGTGCATTTTTTTTCAACATTGGCTAGAGGTTTACGGGGAGGGTTGAGATCTCAAAAAACATGTTTAACCCAGCCACATTTTTTAGCCTGTCCCAAGTCAGGAGCCTCTGGCCTTTGTTAGTCTGGTATGATTTTTAACTTTAGTTTCTTGTGTATAATTCGGAGTTTAGTACATGTATCACTGAACTAGTAACATATTTGTTTAGGTGCCAGCTGAAGAAATCCTCTGGGTGTGGAGTTTCTCACTGCATTGAAGACCCATTGGTGCCTTCAGCTGTTGTCTGCTCTATGGTCGGGTTGTTGTCTCTTTGACACATTCACCATTTCCATTCTCAATTTTAAGTGACAGTCATTGAGGGAAAGACTCTTAAGTTCTTTTCTACTTATCAGACTGTCACTTTATTTTTACCTCCTCATTTATCTCCCCTTCCTCAACAGCTGTATTTACTACTGATTTCTCCTCCTTTTCTTGCCGTACATTTTGACTTCTTTCCTCTTTAGCATCATTTACTATCTCCATGTCTTGATCTGTGTCCCTATAAACATCTACCGACTTGGTCTTAAAATCCTTGTTTAAATCATTGTCATTATTTGCATCATTGTCTACTGGTATTTGATATTTGTCTCTGACCCTGCAAAGCTCTTCATCCTCTCTTTGTTTCTCTATTTCTTTTGTATTCATTTTATCGTGAATACTTTCCTTTTTGTCAACATTTTCCTGTTCTCCTCCCTTTTGATATGCTTTCTCTTGCCCTTTATTTTTTTTGTCAATATTCAACTGATCATCAGTCTTTTTGTTGGTGTCATCTTTATCTTCACCACTTTCATCAGAAGTAATCTCCCCTTCTGTGTCTGAACTAACTTCACATACATTTTTAGATTTTTCTGTAGTAAAATCTTCATCTTCATCAGAAACAGTCTCACCATCTTCCAAGTCTTCATTCACTTCTTCTCCTATTACACTGAATTGAAATATAAAAAATATTAGACAAAATGTAAGTATAAATCAGCAATTCATACCTGTGCATACAAGTTTTAAACAATGTTCTGTCTAATAAGACAGGTTTGAAAACTTATGGTCATTTCAAACTTCATGATAGGGGTGTAAAACATTGAAATACCTGCTTTGTTTTAATTTCATCCCATGAAATTCTTTGAGCTATAATTTGAAAACTTCGCAGATCCTATAATTATAGCCAGTAATAGTGTATGCAGTATATGGTATGGGGTTTTCTCATTATTGAAGGCTGTATGGTTGCCTATTATTGCTTACATCCACTTCATTCTTACTGTCTCATAGTCAATCATACCACATCTCATTATTTTTATATAGGGCACCTTAGTATAAGAAATTAATATACCTCACAGATCTTTCACTCTTTTTGTCTTCTTCTCCGTCACTTTCTCTGTCAACATCGCTATCACTTCCCTTCTCTTCTCCACTTTCTTTACCTAGGTCATAGGTTAGGTCTTCTTCTATTTCTTGTGGAGCTGAAAGTGTAGTTCATAAGTTAAAACACAAGTAGAGAAAGATTATGTCATATCACATACCCATTCATATAAATCTTATTATTTAATTGAGTGGTGGGGAGCAAAGTTAGTCAGGGGTCCAAAACTTTTTGATATATTAAGACTATTAGTCCTTTAATGATAACAAGAATGTAATTGGTGATATTGTAATTGATACAATGTACAGTCCCCAAATGATTAGAATGAAATTGGTGATATCTTCACTGATACAATGTACAGTCCCCTAATGTTAACAAGGATGTAATTGGTGATGTTTTAACTGATACAATGTTCAGTTCCCTAATGATAACAAGGATGTAATTGGTGATATTTTAACTGATACAATGTACAGATGATATTTTAACTGATACAATGTACAGTCTCCTAATATTAACTAGATTGTAATTGGTGATATTTTAACTGATACAATGTACAGTCCTCCTATGTTAACTTGGATGTAATTGGTGATATTTTAACTCATACAATGTACAGTTCCCTGATATTAACCAGGATGTAATTGGTGATATTTTAACTGATACAATAGGATGTAATTGGTGATATTTTAACTGATACAATATAGGATGTAATTGGTGATATTTTAACTGATACAATAGGATTTAATTGGTGATATTTTAACTGATACAATAGGATGTAATTGGTGATATTTTAACTGATACAATAGGATGTAATTGTTGATATTTTAACTGATACAATAGGATGCAATTGGTGATATTTTAACTGATACAATAGGATGTAATTGGTGATATTTTAACTGATATAATATAGGATGTAATTGGTGATATTTTAACTGATATAATGTACAGCCAAGTGTCATTACTATATCTCTTCGTGTTAGAGCAAGGTGATGAAACAAACAGTAAATTCTTGTTGATATATCTTCTAAACAGAATAATTTGATTAAAGCCATACAGGGAATAATGAAGACCCCTTCAATATACTTTACCCATTTAACAAGAGACAGTTGGGATGAAAACAATTAAGCCATAGACAAATAAATTCTCAATACTGACAAGAAAAAGAACTTAATACACATTTTTAACAATAAATTATTTAAAAAAAATATTAAAAAGTCTGAGTCTGTTTTTTTATTTCCTTTCTTTGAATAATGATTAATACTGACCAAGATAAAACTGTGAAATTCTAATCGCCTGTGTTTTTATAACATTTCCAATAATGAATTAATCAATCTTTTCTATCATTTTATTTAATTTGGAATTTAATACAAAATTATGATTGAATAATCGTGATTAATAGGGTCTGCGAAAACTGTAAACCTGATATTAAAAACACCAATTTCTCATAAATTCAGCTATCAGCAACCGATTCATCCCACGTTTAAATTAAAAAATGAAATAATCAATTTTTACAGGAACTTTCTAGTAATAAACTACAAACTTAATAGCAAATTAAACTTGCTTCTCTCAAAGTGATTAAATTTGAAACTGTTGACATGAAAGACGGCCTTAGTAAGTTTAATTGGGCACATGAATTTCCTATCATATTTACAAAAAGAATTATCTCAAAAATTGAGTCTGTCTGTTTCAAACATGATTGCTAAGAAATGACCCTTTGTCGCGACAATCAATATTTTATAATTGTATTATTCATTGACTTTATCATTTCGAAACAGGAAAGTTCAAGTCAACTTAAACTGTACATAATCAAACGAAATCAGAGACAAAAAAATCAATCTCATGGAGTAAATAAACTTCAAATTGTGACAAAATTCTTATCTTGACCAAGTCAAGTTGAACAAATAAAATAGACTGGCCAGACGCAATAAACTACAGAAAGAAGATGGTGAAATAATTAAATCTCACAAAAATAACATGGTGATTTTTTTACGACAGGAAATTACACTACTGGCTATTTCTTGGGCTTATTGCCATATTAGGTTATCCAAGAAAAAAGTTTGATTGCTAGATAAAGCCAAATTGAAGCTGGGATTAGTGATAACGTATTTAAAATACCACAATCAACTGAAATCTGTCAAAAACACCTGAAGATAATTCTTTAAAGTGAAAGTCTTTAGAGAGCTTTAAAATCCTGTCTGTCATAAAAGCAGACTTAGGAACATTCTACACCATTAAATACAGCTAAATCTGGAATGTTTCTTGATTAAAAAGTTTCAATCTTATGTTAGAGCATATGTAAATGTCTAACTTGTCATTCAAATATAACTGCATGCTAGAAGTGCAATTTTATAATTCATCAAGCTTTGCCATGAAAATGACATTTCAGATATAAATGTATCTTATAAAAGACATTTAGGTCATAGCAGCATGACTTTGGAAAGAAATAAGAATGGGCTAAATGACACAATTCAGAAAGTCTGTTTCACCAATTTATAAAAAGTCCATTACTAGAACTTTATAGAATATAATGAGAAATTTCAATGACAAATTTGGATGGTTCACATGGTAAAGTAAGGGATTACATCTTCATTTATGGTCCACATTTTCTTGAAACTACAGCAAGCATTTACCTTAGTCAAATTCTAGGTAAATGAAAAGCATGTACCCAAATTTGAGTTGTACATTAAACTTAACAATACATTACAAAATTAACACCAATATTAGACTAATTGTCTTACAGTAATTCCAACTGATGCTTTACACTAACTCCATTCAAAGGTCCACATATTGATAAACCTAGCCTAAGAAAAGGTTATCTATTAACAGTTGAAATTTGATCTATAAGAATTGTCTTGTTGATACTTAACATCTAATATTATTGGGTGAGATGTTGCTGTACTTAACACTGTAAAGGAGTAGTCCTAAAATGGCACCCTTTTTTAGTGTAAATTTAAAATTAGGATTCATTGACTAATATAACAATAAAGAATAGCTAATAAAGTGACTAGATAGGAAACAAGTCATTTTGTTGAAAATTGACATTCCTGTGTTTTATTATGACTTCACAAGTTGTACTAATACTGATTTTCTACAAAACAAGAATGTGTCCAAAGTACACAGATGCCCCACTGGCACTATCATTTTCCATGTTCAATGGACCGTGAAATTTGGTCAAAAGTCTTCTTTGGCTTTAAAATTAGAAAGATCATATCATAAGCAGCAAGTGTACTAACTTTCAAGTTGATTGGACTTCAGCTTCATCAAAAACTACCTTGACCAAAAACTTTAACCTGCGGACGAACGAATGAACGGACGGACGTAAGAACGGAGCCACAGACCAGAAAACATAATGCCCCTCTACTATCGTAGGTGGGGCATAAAAATTAATGTAAATTGGTAAATTTCCATAGATTATTGGACAGGAAACATAGAGCACATATGTCGACAACAAAGATCTTTTAAAATAATGTTTGTAAAGGCATTTTACTATCTTATTTCAATATTTAGTTTGTCAAAGCCTGCGCTCTATGTTTCCTGGTCCTAAATGTAATTGAAATCCAGCTGATTTTGTAAAATTTCACCAAAATCTCTTAGTCTTATCTTGACCTATTTGGGATGTAAAAATCAACATGTAAGAATAAAACTTTGACAAAAATAGATTTATTTAACTTTCTCACATGTCTTTAAAGTCAACTTAAACCATTTTTTGTCTTGTAACAATGCACTTTATAATCGGGGCCAAATAAGGCCCTTACCAAACTTACTCCTTTAGAAATTTGTGTATGTATTTATCATTTGTTGAACAATGGATGCATATGCAGGAGTAATGATTGTGATTTCCAGAAACGCTGCATGTCAGTGACATTGCATTTAAACCTTTACAGTAATGTTCCATGAAAATATCAACTATAGTGACATCACTTGCACATCATCAACTATACAGTACCATTCTAGGTTAATATCAATGTTAAGTGACATCCTGGGTAAACATAAGCAAAAGGGACTTTCTAGGTAAAAGTGATCTTCACAGTGACAACCAGGTAACATCAACTGTACAGTGGGATTCAACTTAAACATCAAATAAACAGTGGGATTTAACTTAAACATCAAATAAACAGTAAGATTCAACTTAAACAATACATAAACAGTGGGATTCAACTAAAACATCAAATAAACAGTGGGATTCAACATAAACATCAACTTTGAAGTGAAATTCAACATAAACATCAACATAAGTGTGGGATTCAACATAAACATCAACATAAGTGTGGGATTCAACATAAACATCAACTCAACAGTGGCAATTAATAACATCATCTTTGCAGTGGAATTCAACATAAGTGAGGGATTCAACATAAACATCAACTTTGAAGTGGAGTTCAACATAAACATCAACTTAACAGTGGGATTCAACATAAACATCAACTTTGAAGTGGAGTTCAACATAAACATCAACTTGACAGTGAAATTCAACATAAATAAAAACTTGACAGTGGAATTCAACATAAACATAAACTTTTAAGTGGGATTCAACATAGACATCAACTTTGAAGTGGAATTCAACATAAACATCGACATAGCAGTGCGATTCAAAATAAACAACTTGACCGTGTGATTCAACATGAACATCAACTTGACAGTGTGATTCAATATAAACATCAATTTGACAGTGTGATTCAACATAAATATCAACTTAGCAGTGGGATTAAACATAAATATGAATTTAGTAGTGATATTCAACATAAACATCAACTTGAAAGCATGTTTCAACATAAACATCAACTTAACAGTGTGATTTAACATAAACATCAACTTGTTAGTGTGACTCAACATAAACATCAACTTTGAAGTGGAATCCCACATAAACATGACTTTAGCAGTGATATTCAACATACACATCAACTTGACAGTGTGATTCAACATAAACATCAATTAAATTGAACTTTGCAGTGGGATTCAACATAAACATCAACTTTGACGTGGGATTCAACATAAAAATCAATTTTGAAGTCTAATTAAACATCAACTTAACAGTGGGATTAAACATAAACATCAACCTAACAATGTGATTTAACATAAACATCAACTTAACAGTGTAATTCAACATAAACATCAACTTTTCAGTGTGATTCAACATAAACACCAACTTGACAGTGGGATTCAAATAAACATTAATTTAACAAATATTTGGGCCAACAACCCCACAATAAGTACTAGAGGCTCTAAAGAGCCTGTGTCGCTCACCTTGGTATATGTGAATATTCAACAAAGGACACAGATGGATTCGTGACAAAATTGTGTTTTGGTGATGTGCTTGTAGATCTAACTTTACTGAACATTCTTGCTGCGTACATATATCACCATCTATAATGATTGGCCCAGTAGTTTCAGTTGAAAGTGTTAGTAAAAATTTACAAATTTTATGAAAATTGTTAAAAATTGACTATCGATTTGTCTGAAATTTTCAGGGCAGATAGATCTTGACATGATTAACAATTTAACCCCATGCCAGTTTTGCTCTTAATGCTTTTGTTTTTGAGTTATAAGCCAAAAACTGCATTTTACCCCCATGTTCTATTTTTAGCCATGGCCGCCATCTTGGTTGGTTTGACGGGTCAACGGACACAATTTTTAAACTAGATACCCAAATGAGGATTGTGGCCAAGTTTGGTTAAATTTGGCCCAGTAGTTTCAGAGAAGAAGATTTTTGTAAAAGATTAATAAGATTTACGAAAAATGGTTAAAAATTGACTATAAAGGGCAATAACTCCTAAAGGGGTCATTTGACCATTTCGGTCATGTTGACTTATTTGTAAATCTTATTTTGCTGAACATTATTGCTGTTTACAGTTTATCTCTATCTATAATATTATTCAAGATAATAACCAAAAACAGCAAAATTTCCTTAAAATTACCAATTTAGGGGTAGCAACCCAACAACAGGATGTTCGATTCATCTGAAATTTTCAGAGCAGATAGATCTTGACCTTATAAACAATTTTACCCCCATGTCAGAATTGCTCTAAATACTTTGGTTTTTGAGTTATAAGCCAAAAACTGCACTTTACCCCTATGTTCTATTTTTAGCCATGGCGGCCATCTTGGTTGGTTGACCGGGTCACCGGACACAATTTTTAAACTAAATACCCCAATGATGATTGTGGCCAAGTTTGGTTCAATTTGGCCCAGTAGTTTCAGAGGAGAAGATTTTTGTAAAAGTTAACGCCGGACGACGACGACGGACGACGACGCCGGATGCCGGACGCAAAGTGATGAGAAAAGCTCACTTGGCCCTTTGGGCCAGGTGAGCTAAAAATATGAACAAACAAGATTATCAGATAAAAAATATTATGTGAATTATTTTATAACAAGACTATTTAAATTCATGATTTTGATAAACGAAACCTTTCTAAAACGATCAAAATTCTGTACCCAAGAAAAAAGTAATGTTACACTAAATAAACTAGACTTAAAAAAAACTTTTTAATTTCCTCAAAAACACTTTACCAAATGAGTTTTTCATGTTTTTTACTTAAAACAATTTCCCTAAATACTCCCCCAATTCCCAAAGGTATCTTTAACATAAAAAAATTTGACACCTAAGGCTTCAGTGAAAATATTTCTTTTTTTTTGTCTGTGTCTAAATACGTATCAGCGACTATCTTCACACCAAAAAAATAGTATGAAATATTAAAAAATCAATTATATGTCTTCATTTCTTTTTCTCCAATTATAAAACAACATTAAGGATTGTAAATGTGAAATGTTCTCTATAAATAATATTAAATTTACATGGGTGTTTTGATGGGTTTTGTGGTTTTCAGTCTATTTTATATCCTATGTCTGAAGAATCCCAGATTGTATATCACTTTTTAATACCTTTTTTAAAATCAAATGTCAAATCATTTTTCCATAATTGCCATGGTTCTCTACATAATTCAATTTTAAAAAGGTTTTTTGTAGTACTAACACATAAAAGAAGCTTTATAATGTAGATTTAATTTGTAAAAAAATAGTGTTTTTTCTGAATATTTCAGCAGTTTTTAATGACTACTTTACTGAACTAGACTAATAATTAATATGTCACTCAACATATATGGTCCAAAAGTCTGACAGTTTCAGCAAATGTTTTGTCATAGATAGCAATATGTCAGTGCATGTATGTGTCAAATTTTGTTTGTTTTGTTTTATGTTTTACTGCAAAGGTCCAAAGTACAAATGACAAAAAGACATCAAAAAGAGGCAGATGTCCAAACAATCCAAAAATATTGAATAACCATTTTGAATAATGCTATTAGATGACTCTGACCTTTACAAAAAGGACAAATAAAATGTGCGGGTAAAAACACTATCCAAAGACAAATAATTTATCAAGTTAGGAATCATAAAGTTAAGGTGTATGATACCTACAAAACTAATCTCATGTCTTTTGTCTCTGATCATGATGCAGCATCATATTAGATTCAACCTCTCTTATTTTGACAATTTGGCTTTAAATCTCTGATCTCAAAGTCAAATACAGATCTACCTAAGTTTATACATCTATGGCAGGATGGTGACTGAATGCAGGAGTAACCTCTATGTTGTAATAACAAGATAATTATGGACAAAGAGAAGAGCTTTCATATTACTAGTATTTCTATAAGTTCTCTCTTTGAGACTCTTTGAAAAGGTTTAAGGAACCTGATTGCTAAGCGTAGATAATAGCTCATAATGTCATCCGGGACGAATTCAACAAGAATGTGTCCAAAGCACACGGATGCCTCACTCGCACTATAATTTTCCATGTTCAATGGACCATGAAATTGGGTAAAAAATCTAATGTGGCATTAAAATTAGAAAGATCATACCATAGGGAACATGTGTATTAAGTTTCAAGTTGATTGGACTTTAATATTAAGTTTCAAGTTGATTGGACTTTAACATCATCAAAAACTACCTTGACCAAAAACTTTAACCTGAAACTCACACTTTCATTTTCTATGTTCAGTGGACCGTGAAATTGGGGTCAAAAGTCTAATTTGGCTTTAAAATTAGAAAGATCATATCAAAAGGAACATGTGTACTAAGTTTCAAGTTGATTGGACTTCAGCTTCATCAAAAACTATCTTGACCATAAACTTTAACCTGAAGCGGGACAGATGGACGAACAGTACGACGAACGAACAAACTGACGGACGGACAGACGCACAAACAGACGCACAGACCAGAAAACATAATGCCCCTCTATTATCGTAGGTGGGGCATAAAAATCATTTAGAAGTCAACATAGAGTCTTCAACTATAGACAATCTGTTTTATCAAAGTGAAAAGTATTACATGTATACTATATGTATAAATGAAGTTAGATTTCCATACAAATCTGGGGTCAGTTTTATCAAAAAAACTTAATGTCTGTGTCATTTTGGTCTCTTATGGATATTTGTCTCATTGGCAATCATACCAGATCTTCTTTTTTATATTTACAACTCAGATTTGTGGTAAATATACTGAATTGTTCATGACTTATGATCAGTCCTAATCATTATTTTTTTTGAGAAACTGACACCTGACTCTATAATCCAACAGCAAGATAACTAATACACCAATTTTGCTTATTATGGTCTAGACTGTTTTTGTTTTTTTAGGAAAATCACCAAGAAAAAGGCTGTTACAAAGTTACATTGTATGAAAATCTTAAAACAAGACCACAGGTATTATGGGGTTGAACATACACCCCACTTGAAATTCAAAGTTTTTGAAAACAGCAATTCATCACTGTTGAGCTGCTGACCATATACATAGTTAATTTTTAGAGCTCATTCAACATGTTGAAACATTTAAAGTATTATCAAACAGAAAATACATGTAGGTGTATTGCAAATATATAGAGTACTCACACATATAACTAATCATTATCAGGCTGCTGACCTATCCTTGAGTAATTCTTTTTAGAAGTACAAGAGAATTTTTTTTTACGAAAAAAACATATATTGGACATACAGAAAGCCAAGTTGAATGCCACTTAACCCGCACTACCAGAGTGGGGTATAAAAATGAGGTGTGGTAATTATTTGTGTACTTATGTGGTGGGAGGGGGAGCAGATGTGCATGTAATATTATATTTATCCTAAGCCGTTTTAGTACCCCCTTTAAATAGAAATGTAAATAAATCTAATTCAAATATTAAATTAGGAGCCTCAGCATTTCATTTTGATAGCAAAATAAGTGCTTAGATAATCAACTCAATATCATCTTTCTTCATTTCTTTTCTAGTCATAACAGAATAAAGGAAATTTTAGTATCAAATTCCACAGTTTTATGAGATTCAATTTTCTCTAAATCAAACATGTCAATTTAAAGAAATTAAAATAATGTCATTAAACTATCAAAGTAACTGCATCAGACAACTTTCATCAAACTCTTAAATCAGGAAAAAGAAACAAATTGTCTTCTTAATTGAACTTATTTGTTGATTTAAAGATTTATTTCTTTGTATGCTAGAGTTACTTCCCTTCCATCAATGATAGCCATCATAGTTGACTGTGCCATTGTACATGTAATTTATGTAACTGCAGTTCTATTGTTTGATTCTTTTGATGAGCAAAATTAAAAGTGTAATATAAAGACGGCAATTTGTCAAACACATACTTTTTTCAAAACTGAAATTGACCATTCTTGGTAATTATAATGAACAGTATACACGATAATTCTATAGATATTTAAAAAAAAAACTTTGCATATAAAAAGGGTGAAATAAAACTATAGGATATATAGATGAATGTTTATTGATTTTTTAAAGGAGTAGGTCCGGTAAGGACCGATTTTGGCCTCAAATTTCAGTTTCATCTGAAGAAAGATTTTGACCACTTTTTAAACACTTAAGTGTCTATTTTATATGTTTCGATTAATTTATGTGAAACTTTTTAACTTATTTCGTCATAAAAAATGGTCCGATTCAAGCTCAAATATGAAAAATCTACCAAATATGCGAAAAAATGTAACTTTTCAGATGGTTTTTGTCAAAAACGAAAGTGGCCGCATCCGTGTTCATCCTCAACCTTCATATATGTTATGTATTATCATCAAATACAACTTCCATTTCAATATTTTGGATGAACACGAATGCGGCCACTTTCGTTTTACACGGAAACTGTCTAAAATTTAAGTAAAATGCTGGAATTGTTAAGATTTTAGTAATTTAGTATGACTTTATGGTGCTAGTACCCAATATATGTGCATTATATTGTCAAAAACAGCCCATATTTATGTAGCAGCACCATTTTACTATCCAATAAATAACTAAAACTTTACATTTTAACGATTTTATAAAACTGCCAAATTCTGGGGCCAAAAAAGGGTCTTACCGGACCTACTCCTTTATAGTTTATGAAATCCCTATATAATGAAACACAACACTTTTCACAAGTGTACTTCACACAGTATGTGCTTAGTCATTTCAAAATAGGTTCAAAGAACTAAAAAAATATTGTAATTAAAAATCTTGATACAACAAATAAACACCACAAATATCTTCAATGTTGATTTTTTTTTTAAATTGTGAATTGAAGGCTACTTATACAAGAAAAGCAGCACATAACAAATATCAATACTATTATATGGCAACATTTGAAGATACTCCCTCTGGTCATTATTCAACTTTCAGCTTTAATAATGTCTTGCTTCTACAGAAACTAATAAATTTCAATTGTTTTCATCAGCTTCAATTTGAAAATCAATATTGGATGACCAGTGTAAAATTCCTACTACAATGGACACTGGTGCCAAATTATAATCAATTTTGATTAATGCTAAGCCTATAATGGATGACGGAACACTGTAATTACTTTCAAAATAATAGTCAACATGTTGTTAATTAAGAAACTTGTAAATACATATTACAATACAAATGGACTCTATTTCATTATATTTAATCGAAAAATACTGAACAATGGAACAAACATTCAATTATATTTCCTGAAAAATCCATTTCTAATGAACCCTTAATCAGCCTTAATGCACAAAATTTAAGCTGCTATATTATCACATTGGGGTTTATTGTTACTTACATGGAGAAAAAGGCAATTACAGCTCAATATCACTTTTTCATATTTCTCATTCAACTAACGTTGCACCTGGCAAAATTACCATGGAAACTCATTTTATTTAATAGATTGTTTAAATTAAATGACAAAACCCAATATTCTAGATATATATTATTATATATTTATATTCAGAAAATACATAAAATATCTCGTTCTCAAGTAACTTGAGTTTTACAGGCATATGAAATTTAATAAATAAATTAATATAGGCATCATATTATATGATATTAATTTTTATATATATTGTCTGTCTTTTTTTAAATTAGATATGATTACCGGCAATCTATTTGTCAACAAAGTCAGTCATATAAGGAGTATAAAACAAGAAGATGGAACTAAAAGCTGTCAGTAGTATTACAAAAGTAAAGTTCCAACACACATCTTTCTTTGATTGTTCAAAATATGCTTTAAGGTCAAAGATGAAAAATGAAAATTTTCAACATTTGTGATAAGTAGTTTACATTTCATTTTTTTTATATTTCATATAAAATTCAGTTCAAATTCTTCCAAATTGGAGTACATGAATTTACATAAATGACCTTGGCAATCAAGAGTGACAAATGATAAAGACAAAATGTCCGATTATAATGGTCTAAAAAACCTCGTTTAATAAACATTTTATTCAGATGACCAGGTGATGATCTCATTTCACAAAATATGTAAATAAAATATATATCTTATTATTATTATAAATATTCAACAAAAAAACGTCTATCCTTTTGTAATTCATCATAAAAACAATAAAATATGTATTTTGCCTTTCATGTTCCATTCTTGCTGGACATTACCAAACCAATATTAAATGTCATCCTCTCCAATAATTTCAACAAATAAAATAAATGTAATTCTTCATTTTTGATCGTGGAACCAATAAAATACTAATTGAGATCTCCGTTTTGTAATCATCAAAAGGAACGAAGAAATAGGACTTGACAAATTATTGACCAATTTTATGACCATAGGCCCAGAGGGGGTTAGGAATAAGAGGTTTACATAAGATCTAGTAGAAACTACCTAATATGGACAATAACGGTCAAATAGTAGTCTGACAGCAATTAATCTTTATCCAAGGAAAAATGGACAAAATCCATATAGATACTTTTAATCTACAAATATGTATATGTAACTTCAGAAATTCTAATACTTTTCATTTCATTCAGATTTGTTCAAAAGTGAAAATTTCCTCAAAATAAATAACTTTTTTTGGTTTAACAGATTATCTATGGGGTATTTTTCACAAAGTAATCAAAACTGTTCATCTAAATTTACTTGCAATATTAAGTTTTAAAATCACGTACAATGATTATTATGTTTGATCACTAAACACACTTGAGCAGACATAAAGTAAATAAACAGCACTCTTATTGCTGCTCTTCATCTGAAAGTCACAGTCAGGCTTTCAACAAGAAGCAAAAGCTAAAACCTTGCTAAAGTTTAAGATTGTCCCTTATACAGATTTAGGCAGAACTCTTTGCTAGATATCAATTATGTTACATCTTTACATTGAAGAACATTCATGTATAGATTTAGACAGAACGCTTTGCTAGATATCAACTATGTTACATCTTTACATTGAAGAACAGAGATGTGTATTATCAAAAGCATCTAGTGTCTACAAGCAAACATTTGAGGATGATCTGAATTAAATTTCTCTGCAACTTTCAATTTTAACCAGTTTCAGTGAAATTTAATATCACCATATATTTCTGTATACATGTATCAAAAAAATTTCAAAGTATGGAGTTTCTGTCACTCACTCTGATCTTCTGATATCTCTTGTTAATTAACTCTTCTTAACTTGTACAGTTGGTAATTTCATTGTCTGACTGAAAGCAATTTAAAGCTTGCCAAATTGTAGTACCACTTGTTTATCCTTGAGGACAATGTGATGTGCTCAAGATATCCTTTTATCATATTTTTTTGTAAAACTTTGTCATTGAAACAGTGTCACCTTGGAAAAAACATAATATATATTCTTTTTTTTATGTAATACCAAAGCCCATGGAATCACTGCATAAAGACAACTGAAGTTGTTGAAGGCCATACAATGACCTTCTGTTAACTTCTATATCATGTGGTCTCTGGTGGAGAGTTGTTGAAGGCCATACAGTGACCTTCTGTTAACTTCTATATCATGTGGTCTCTGGTGGAGAGTTGTTGAAGGCCATACAGTGACCTTCTGTTAACTTCTATATCATGTGGTCTCTGGTGGAGAGTTGTTTCATTGGAAATCCTACCACACCTTCTTTTTATATGAGCTATAGACTAACTGTGAGACGACAAATACATTTGTGCTATTCCGACATTTTTGCCAGACTACAAAAGGGTAGCTAAGTCTGTTTCCACCGATATGACTCTGACAGATAGTCTATGACCTGGTAAACAAGCCAAGCCATTGATACTTCAGTATTTAATCTATCCTTTATCTATTACCTTCCTCCTCCTGTTCCTCACCAGAGGAGTCTTCCTCTGTTCCTGAGGAGGAAATAGTTCCTGGATCATCACCTGTAATAAACATTCACTTTCTATATAAAAATAATCTGTAAATTAACACATTTAACTAAAACATATCAATATTTTTCTTGTCTACTTGAATAGCTGAATACAGCATTGACCAGAACCTTGTGGCATGTCATATAAGGTCTCTTTATTTGATACATGATTTTTATTCAGTATCTTCTGGGATAATTTCATCAGGCAAAGATAATTATATTACTTTTTCAAGGGTTGTTGGGAAAACAAGAATGTGTCCCAAGTGCAGGGATGCCCCACACACACTATAATTTTCTATGTTCAGTGGACCATGAAATTGGGGTAAAAACTCTAATTTGGCATTAAATTAAAGACCATATCATAGGGAACATGTGTACTAAGTTTCAAGTGGATTTGACTTCAACTTCATCAAAATCTACCTTGACCAAAAACCTGAAGCGGGACAAACAGACGAACAAACAGATGCACAGACCAGAAAACATAATGCCCATAAATGGGGCATAAAAAAAATATACAGTAAACTGAACCTCCTCCATTTGACTGAAATACCATGATGAAGGCCAACCTTTTTGCTTTTCTTGCATTGTTTCATTTTCATATTCATTCAATCATGAAATATTGTCAAAGCCCTTATTTGGCATATTTGTTAATTATATCACTTCATAATAAACATGTGTACTAAATTACAAGTTGATAAAGCAACAAACTATTAACCTTAAACAGAAACTTTAACATGATATGTAACAGAAGCAGAGACCAGAAAACATAATGCCCCTCTACTGTTGTTGTGGGGCATAACAACCATGTAAAACAATGTTTAAACATTTATAGATTACCTGCTAGAATTCCACGGATTCTCTTTTTGGACATTATTTCAAGGTGTTCTAAACATCTTTTTTTAAGCACTTCTAGTGGCAATTCCTGTAATATAAAAAAAATATATTTAAAATTGTGGCTCAAGAATTTTAAAATCAGTCAATGCAAACCAATTCTAAGAAAATAGATTGAATACATGCAGTTTTAAAACAAGAAGTATGAACTGAAAACTTTTGTATCTTGTCATAGTTCTTCCACTATCAATTTGAAATGGCTTTTGGTGGTATTTTTTATTCTAAAAGAAGCCAACCTCTTGTTATTTGTGCGATTTTGACATAAACAATATAACCCTAAACCAAGTTTTTTTTGGTGGAAACTTTATGTCACGTCTAGCCCTTTCTTGCCCATTGAACTGCAATATTTAAATTTACTTCAGGAAAGATCCAAGTTTTATGTATACACAATTATTTGTGTTCTTCTCAGAAAAGTCATGAAAATTAGTTGGTTTACAGTTCAAAAAAATAAAATAAAATGTCATTACTTTTAATTAATACCGACACTGTGGAATTGGGGTCCTGTTTTACCACTTGAGACATTGTTTTTGTTTGTTTGTCTGCTTGATTTTTTTTTTTGTTGGGGGGGGGGGGGGGGGAGGGGGGTATATACAGCAGATTTTTTTTTTAATTATGAACAGATTTTGATATAAAAATAACTCTGAACAAAAAACTGATATTGCAAGTACAACCACGAATAAGACAAATTGCCTCTCACAACCTTACTGTACCAATCTCCAAATTTATCATTAAAATTGACTGTTTCACACTACATGTGGACATTTAAATACTTACATGACACATTTTTTTAATGTAGGACAAAATACTCATAATTCCTTCTAGGTTAATTAATTTACAAGATTAAACAATGTAACAGTCATGTTTACAGATTTTTATTGTTTAGATAACAAAAGCATCCAGCTGATTTATTTCATATTTGAGAAAAAAATGATTTTTATAAAATGGGTTTTTATAATAACAAAGATATAAAATTACTGTCTAAGCATATAATAACAAAGATATAAAATTACTGTCTAAGCATTCTTAAAACTAATCTTGGAGGACACAAATGGTTCTTTATTGTACTTTTAAAAATGTTCAGCTGATTTCAATTATAGATTTAAAACTTGTAATTCTATTTTTTTCAACACGGCAATATGAAAAACAAATTTACAACCCAATTTTCCTTTGTGAAATGATGGTTTTATCGATGAGTCCATGTGTTTCAAGTTATTGTCATCCTTGGTAACAATTTGAGAGAAATAATTTACATATTGCACATTTCTCAGTCAAAATTCTTTCAATTCTACTTTCATACATTCAAGCCATTTCCGTCAAATAAATCAAAATATTTGTATAATGTAAGCACATACTGTTTATAAAAATGCAAATTGGCAGTGAAACATATGTCGAAGTTGGAAGATAATTTCCGTTCGGCTTTTTAAATCTGAATATACGTTGATTTTACAAACTGTAAACAGCCTGTAGGTTTTTATAAGCTTTCTAGTGATTTTAAACTTGAAAACAGATGGCTAACAATAAAACTTATATTCAAATATTATAAGCTCTTGACCTAAAATCATTACATTTGATTTACACAGGCAGTTCTAACATAAGTTTAAGATTTTTAGGATGCTAACTCAAAGCAAGGGAGGGGATATTTAAAAGATAATTGTAAAATAACCACTTGGGAGGTTTATTTGTATCATATAAAATCCCTTCCTAGGAAATTCATTCAAGCCATGATTAAAATATATGATACTAAAAGTATGAACTTATTATGTTAAGGGGACATAACTCCCATATAATTTTTTTTTTAATTCAAAATGAAATGTTATGTGGTGGTTGAAGAAGTCCGTTGTACTGTGCAGTAGTTTTGGTTATATTCAGAGTGTTTCCCTACTTATGTATTATGGTAAACAGATTTTTATCACCAAACCTCCTGTCCAATATGGAGATTATTATATTTTATGAAAAGCATGTCCTTTCATTATATTTTTTAATATGTTTATGAAAAGTTTTATTCCTAATAACTGTCCAATTCAATTCAATACCCTAAAGGCTGTCTGAAAACTGTCATTTATCATATTTTGAAGTCTTATAACTGTAACTATAACTTATAACTGTAAATTGGCCAAAAGTACAAATGCATGTCAAGCAGATTCAATTGGAACCTTTTTTACAACTACTTTATACAAGTTACATACTCCTTAGATGCCAGGAGAGGGCTGGCAACATAGGAAAAAATTATACCCAAGAAACATGAAGAAAGTATAATACCTGCAATAAGGTCAAATGTACAGTACATTTTTCTTCTTCAGTGTTGTGGCAAGACACAATAAATTAAATGGTATCATGATATGCTGCTTCAAACACAACTTAATCAAAATATCTTTTTGTAAAGGAGATTTCACTTACATTTGGTCTGTTTTTTTTATTTGTTCCACATTTGCAATGTCATGGTTTCAAATTTTTAAAACGAAAGAGTTATAAATGGTGAAATAAGTAAACTTATAGTTATTCATGTTCCTATTTGGTATTGTTGGTCTGAAAGAACCATAGTATGTTAGATATTACATCAAATCTATACATTCATCATTCAGTATTTTCCCTTGAGATAATATGACAAAATTCAAACATCAAGCACATTGAAGAGCAGAACATTTTCTATAAAATTTAATTTTCTGTGAAGTAGAAAATTCACAGGAGAATGTGCTGTATAAAATAGTAACATTGTTAGATAGGTAATAACACATGTATTAAATTCAATGGTATTATTAAAATATTAATGACCATAAAAACTGGAAACTTCAGGGAGCACTATCAAATTCTAAAAGTGTTAGTATTCAAATTTAATATCAAGTTCTTTAATACTGCAGATATAACAGAAACTTAATTTCAGCTTTCATCCAAGAGAGGGGGTCTTTGTTTTTGCTCCTTGTTGAAGGCCACACTGTGACTTAAAGATGAAAAATAGCAATAACAGCACTGTTCCTTTATTTTTGTGTGTTTATTCTGCTGTACTGTGCATGTATAGATTTTGTGTTATGTAAAGATAACCCATATCAGCTGCCCCATATCCTTTGTTTTTCTGTTAGGTATATTTTACATTCAAAACACAAAAGCTAGCTGACCTTCGCCTCAAAAGATTCTGAAAATCAACCTAATCCCAAAAACTTAAACTAAACCAATGAACATAAGATATGCTGTTCCAATGAGACATATATTAACCAGGAACCAAAGAGCCGTGGTGTAGTGGTAAGGGCATCAGACTACTAACAAAAAGGTTCCTGGTTCAATTCCCGTCCTATGATGAAAATTTCATTGACTAAATTTTTGGCTCTCCCTTGACACCATTTGCGAGTATGGTCTTGAGGAAACCATATTAGTCCGTCAGAAGGGGACGATAAATGACTGACCCATGTTAAGAGAGAGCCATATCTCATGCAAATTAAAGACACCCTAGTAGATTTCGAAAATGAGCAGGCTAATGCCACTACAAGGCAGCACTCACACCCGTAAAGAGGAAAGGGATTAATTATAAGTTGCAAAACTTGTTTCCCAATCCACTATAAATAAATATGTTTGAACAAAACAGGAACCAAAAGAAGGTGAATCTAAGAAAGTCTAACAACTCTTTAACTGCTGATGTGAAAATCTAAATATTTTAAGTTTGCTGTCAATCATAGTATATACTTTTCAAAGCTTCAGTTCTTGTGAGACATTTTTAAATGACAGGATAGACAGACAGGAGGATGGTGGATGGGTTGTTTACCATCTTCAAATTGTGTGTAAAATATTTAACTAGACAAGAGGATGGAAACAGGGAACTGTAAAAGAGAACAATCCAAAACTTCCCAAGGCCACCAATGGGTCGTCAACTGCATGAGAAATCTAGTTCGATCATTTAAAGTAAGTGTTTTAGTAACAAAATTACAATTAAATGCTTATTTTTTACCTTGAACTCAACAATATTCTATATTACAATATAATGATTTATCATAATAAATTTTTTCACCAAATTATCCCCAATGATTGATGCTTAAGAAAACTTGGACATTAATAAACATAATAGTTATCATTGACACTGATACTTTACTATTAATAACACATAAAAAAACAAGAGATTTTCATTAAAGTTGTGTACCGTTTACATGTACTAACATGTTTTAACACTTGCGGTTTGATTGAAAATCATCAACTTTACCTCTAAATTAAAATCATGTGTAAAAAGTGTAAAAAAAAGTTCATGACATTGTAGTTACTTTGATTTCTAAATGAAAAACAAGTGAAAAACTTGGGAGGAAATGTATTCAAATATTTTTCGATTGCTTTTTTGGAGATATACACTCAATTAATTATATTTGAGGAGACGACTAAATAGGGAAATCCTAAAATGTATTTAGAGAAATGTTATAAATAACATTGAATCAGCTTATCAGTACATATAGAGAGTAATGGGTATGAACAAAAACCATATGTAATAGTCATACTCTATTCCTACTATCAATATACAGCTAGAGGAAAACCGTTAAAAAAAGCACATTTTTGGCAAACATAACATTTAAAAAACTTCTTTGTATATTTGAAAGCAAGCGCTATTTCTAAAATATTATTATATTTCCATATCCTCTGTTCAATAATGTTTGCATTTAGATTTAAATAATAAAAAAAAGTAATAATTCATAGAAATCTATTTACTTTGGAACTATATATGCAAGTGTATGTAATTTAAAGGTTGGGGTTTCTGCTACACTTTTTTTTAATAATGTGCAAATTACAATTCCAAAATTGGTGGCAGATGCTTAAATTAGTGTTATACTTAAGCATTGACACTGTGTATACATACATTTATTGGCTGCAGACCGTGCAAGGGCTGCATAGCCAGTCAAGGTCGTTAAAAACTTCCATTTGTTGTACATTTATTGTTGGGGAAGATACTGAATTTGCCCAATCTTGGGGTCGAGGTGATCTGACATATAAAGCTGCCTAAAATTAAAACACTGACAAATTAACTGACATTAAAAAATAGCAAAAATAAGGAACTCGAAACTCAAAGGAGAGTTTGAAAAGGAAAGTCCTTGATCAAATGGCAAAATGAAAAGCTCAAACACATCGAACGAAGGGAAACATCTGTCATATTCCTTACTTGGTACAGGTACTTCCCGATGTTGTTATGTAAAATTATTTTTTTTAGCACCAAACTTCATACTATATCTAATCATTTAGGTTGCTGTTTCGAAAGCTGAAGGTGAGGATTGCATAAAGCCCAATCTATGAAATAACAACGTATAACTGTGTCTGTTCCCTTTACAGACAATCACTTATATTTTATGATATATCTCTTCTTATAAAATAATTTAAAAACAAATTTAGCATATAACATTTATATTTGACTAAATATCAAGATAAATTGTGACAGACAGAAACATATTAAAACTTGTATGATAGACTATAATATTTCCCAATAACTGGCTGTTTCATAAATGATTTTTTTTTTATCAAATTATATTTAAAAAGAATTCAATTTTTCAAAATATCACATAAAAAAAATCTAATAAAGAGTTGGAAAATGTTGGAAATTGTCTGTAAAAGTCCATATCATATTAATAATTGTGAAGGCTGTTAATTTTTTTTTAAGGAAACATGAATTTAATATAATATTTCTTGTTGAATATGTCATAGTTTATTTGTTTTGACTACAGACTAATCATATCTATGAATTGATAGAATAAATGTTAAATTCCTGAAGCAAAGGCTGAGTACTGTGGATTCATTTATTTTCGTGGGTACCAATTTTCGTGGATTAAGAAAAACTTTCATATTCGTGGATATTTAATTTCGTGGTTTTGCTAAAGTCTGCATACAAACATATAGAAAAATTATCATTCGTTGAATATTTAATTTCGTGGTTTGACTGTGCTCACGAAATCCACGAAAATTGGTATCCAACGAATAATAATGAATCCACAGTATCTGTTAGGTTTCTGTAAATGTCTATGATCAAATCCATTGTATTGGAGCTATTTTGATTTAATGGACCCCTCCCAATTTTACAATAGACTACTAGAGCAATTTTTATTTTTCTCTAAAATAAAAACTAGAGGCTCTAAAGAGCCTGTGTCGCTCACCTTGGTCTATGTGAATATTAAACAAAGGAAGCAGATGGATTCATGACAAAATTGTGTTTTGGTGATGGTGATGTGTTTGTACATTTGTACATCTTACTTTACTGAACATTTTTGCTGCTTACAATTATCACTATCTATAATGAACTTGGCCCAGTAGTTTCTGTGAAAAAATGTTACCAGTAGTAAAAATTTACAAATTTTATGAAAATTGTTTAAAATTGACTATAAAGGACAATAACTCCTTAGGGGGTCAATTGACCATTTTGGTCATGTTGTCTTATTTGTAAATCTTACTTTGCTAAACATTATTGCTGTTTACAGTTTATCTCTATCTATAATAATATTCAAGATAATAACCAAAAACAGCAAAATTTCCATAAAATTACCGATTCAGGGGCAGCAACCCAACAACAGGTTGACCAATTCATCTGAAAATTTCTGGGCAGACAGATCTTGACCTGAAAAACAATTTATCCCATGTCAGATTTGCTCTAAATGCTTTGGTTTTTGAGTTATAAGCCAAAAACTGCATTTTACCCCTATGTTCTATTTTTAGCCATGGCGGCCATCTTGGTTGGTTTGGCGGGTCACGCCACACATTTTTTAAACTAGATACCCCAAAGATGATTGTGGCCAAGTTTGGATTAATTTGGCCAAGCAGTTTCAGAGGAGAAGATTTTTGTAAAAGATATATAAAATTTACGAAAAATGGTTAAAAATTGACTTTAAAGGGCAATAACTCCTAAAGGGGTCAGCTGACCATTTTGGTCATGTTGTCTTATTTGTAAATCTTACTTTGCTAAACATTATTGCTGTTTACAGTTTATCTCTATCTATAATAATATTCAAGATAATAAGCAAAAACAGCAAAATTTCCCTAAAATTACCAATTCAGGGGCAGCAACCCAACAACGGGTTGTCTGATTCATCTGAAAACTTGAGGGCAGATAGATCTTGACCTGATAAACAATTTTACCCTCTGTCAGATTTGCTCTAAATGCTTTGTTTTTTGAGTTATATGCCAAAAACTGCATTTTACCCCTATGTTCTATTTTTAGCCATGGCGGCCATCTTGGTTGGTTTAACGGGTCACGCCACACATTTTTTAAACTAGATACCCCAATGATGATTGTGGCCAAGTGTGGTTTAATTTGGCCCAGTGGTTTCAGAGGAGAAGATTTTTGTAAAAGTTAACGACAACGGACGACGACGACGGACGCCAAGTGATGAGAAAAGCTCACTTGGCCCTTCGGGCCAGGTGAGCTAAAAATATGTATTAAAATTTGGTGGTTTTTAGGGCTTTTGTTACAAGTCAGACAAGAATTATTCATTCAAATTTTGAACACCAAAGTGAATATTTTCATAACAATTCTTGACCTCCATGTTGTCATGAAAAAGAACAAGAATGTGTACCGGGTACACAAATGCCACATCCGCACTACCGTTTTCTGTGTTCAGTGGACCATGAAAATGGGTGAAAATCTCTAATTTGGCATTAAAATTAGAAAGATCATATCATAAGGAACATGTGTACTAAGTTATAAGATGATTGGACTTCAACTTCATCCAAAACTCAAAAACTTTAGCCTGAAGCTGGACAGACAGAAGGGCAGACGGACGGAGGGATGAACGCAGGAACAAATGAACAAACGAAAACAGACCAGAAAACATAATGCCCATAAATGGGGCATCATAAATGGGTTATAAAAAGTAATTATGATACCTACCTTTTAAGTTTTGGAAAAACAGGAAGTAAAAGAGTTTTGGATGTGGACACACATCATATGGTTAAGAATGCTCACATTAAGATTGATTCCAAAATTTCAGAAAACCTTGATTTGTAGTTCTTGAGAAAAGGATGAAATTTTGAGTCATAGCCTTTATGAATAAGAAAATTAAATTTTTGGTAAACAAAAAGTTGATCATATCTTAATATAGACTGCTTAAATAAAGCTTGATATAAAGTTTCAGGGAGCTCAGATTTATAGTTCCTAAGAAAAAAGTGATCAAAATAAGAACAAACAAACAAACAAACTTAAACCAGCAAAACTGTCTCTCCTCTGGCAGAGCACATGTATGACCACATACAAAGGTCAAAATGGAATATAGTATATATCAAAGCTGCTGAAGGTATTATATTAGAACTTTAACTCACTCAAAAGACAATCTACTACTCAATCTACTTATTCCTCCAAAAGAAAGTCTCATTAATGAAGATAGTACAGTCGTTTTCATGTTGAAGACCAGCAATAGTAAAAGATCTGTGGTTATGTGTTATTTTTGTCTGATTTTTTAACCATTTATTATACAGAAGGCTGTAATTGTGTTCAGGACTACAAGTTGATTGATACCGCCATTTCATATCATTATTAACCTTAACCCTGTTATTTCTTGTTTTAAATATGATGATAGTGGACAGCTTTGCAGAAATTACAAAAAAAATCCTATCAAGAATTGTCATGAACAAAATTTAATCAATAGCCGCAACTCAAAATCTAATCTACATATAGATGAAAGGACATACAATAAGCTTACAAAACAATTCGACCTTCTAATAAAAAGCTTGTCTGACAAGTAGACTCAATTTTCAAAACCAATATTGGTAAATGTACACACTATAACAGAACCATTTCAAACAATTTGTAATTAAATTTTGTCTGCGAGCCGGCGGTCATTTTTATTATACTTTGTTTCAGTCAGTTATTCAAGAAGAAAATACTGTCTGTCCATGTCATTAGGGCAAGATCCGATTGGTTTGGATTGATATAGCAAACAAATTGCTTCTGAAATGGCTAAATTATCAACGAATACGTCACTAAGGCTTGGTCAACTTTTAATAAAGATTTTAAACTTTCTTGACAGGATCATCAAACTCCAGAAAATGAAAAAAAAAGTCTTATTGTCTATGTTATATCTATAGTAAGACATTTGTGTGCCTCTTATAAAAATAATGAAATGTATGTTTATTTCCATATAATAAATCTTGTTATATAATTTTATATTTATTTCAAACAAGATGTTGAAAGGAGATTATAATGCTGACCAGAAATATTAAAGCTATAATTTTAAGGTGATTTAATCCTGGTGTCGATGACGGAATAAAGTCACCATGTTCACAGACATTAGGTACCAATACATTTTATCATTGTAGCTGATGAACCCCTACAAGATTTAAAACCATAATTTCATCTTGACCATTTAAATCTAGTAATTTTCATTTCAACTGATCCACAGTATTTTTTTTGTAAATAAGTTAGACTAGTTACCTGAGTAACATCTTTGATGGAACAATAATTTTGGTCCACAAAATCAATTTTGATCATTCAACTGGTGAAGGGATTTACCTTGAGTACATCTGGTATGTAGCGTTGTAAAGATGGTCCACGAAGACAGTGGAAAATTTCTTCATTCATCTCAGACCGTTCCCTTATGTAATCACCTATTGGCTGAAGTTCTTTCTCAAGGTCAAGGTCAGAATCATCATCTTCTTTTCTGCTATACTGAAGAAAGAAAATAAATCATGTTGAAGTCATTATAACCAACTTTTAAGATTTGATTTTTGATTAATTGGATGTTTTAAAGCCTCTTTTAAGCACTGCTTTTGGACTATTTGGTGGCGGCCAGTTTTTATTAGAAGAGGAAGCTAGAGTGCCCAGAGAAAACCACATAGGAAAACTGATAATCCTAGTCAAGTAAGATTTGAGTCAAGTGCACCCTCACAAGCAGGGTTCGAACTCAAAACCTCATAGTTGACTGGCAAGTGATTACAGTAGTAACTACGTAGACCACTCAGCCGCCAAGGCTCCCAACTTTTAGGATGTTCCCTGTTCAGTTGAAAGTCAAAATAACACATTTCATGAATGATGTGTTTTTTTCTAAGAAAGTATTCTAGGAAAATAAAAGATGTTTTTTTGAGCATGTATATATCATTTAACACAAACTATTTTCAGGTACTTTTCAAAACTAATTAAACACTGGGCAATGTCATGATGAGTTAAAAGGCCAAAAACTTAACAGTCAAAATAACCTGACATCATTGCCTTTAATTACAAATAACTAGACTATATTCTAGGAGATCTACGGGTGCGGGAATTCTTGCTACATTGAAGACCCATTGGTTGCCTTCGGCTGTCGCTTTGACACATTCACCATTTCCTTTCTCAATTTTATATGATGATACTTGGAAATTTTAATTGTAGAGTTTCACAAGGCTAATTAAAACCAATCAAGAGTGTCAAGTAATTGTTTCAAGCCATGTGACCTTAACCTTTTAACGTAAAAGTTCATATGGTTAATTATCAAATAAGGAATTATGGACTTAAACTAAAGCAGGATGCAACTAGTAAAGTATTTGCAAAAAACCCAACTTTTTGCTTTATAAAGGAGCAAACAAATTTGTTCATTTAAGTTTTCCTTTAATGATCCATTTACTTCTGAGTTCAATCTTGATTCTGAAGGGGCTTTCTTTAAAACCTTGAACCAAAGCTATGAATATTCCTTCTAATTACATGCGTGTTTTCAAGTGAAAAATTGCTGTCTTGGACAATTTCACATTTGATTGCTGAAAAACATGATTCTACTGATGTGAAAAAAGTTTTATCAATCAATCAAGTTTAACTGATCAAGGTCATGATATCTTTAATTAAAGTCATTCAACTCAGTACATTTAAATATGAGATAAACCATTTAACTATTTTGCAATGTTTTGTATTGATATCAATAAATCGCTGATCCGAAAACATCGGAACTTAACGGTCTAAACAAATCTCTTCTTTGCCATTTCCCTCATTTGAACTTTTTTGATTAAAAGTAATTTTTTACACTTTTTCACTATCAATTAATTCAACTGTGATTTATAATTCAAATAAAATCAATTTTTATGTACTTTTCAAAATAACATCTCTATATGCAAATTGAAAATCTCTTTATATTCTAGGTGAATATTTATTAAATTTTACATTAAAGGCAAACTAACATTTGGATGAAAAAAATGAATCACAATAGCCTTCCATTTTATATTCCCAGGACGATGAGGGAAATTGAGTTTAATAAAAATGTCTTTAAAATCGTGCTGGGCACAAATTAAAATTTATCAACTTCCCAATAAATCTACAAATAAATTGTCAATTCAAAGCTGAAAAAGTTGAATACACATCCATCGATCTATTTTCATTGTTATTTCATTTGAAATCCCCCCTGATTGGAATATCAAATTTTTTTAATCATCATAATGGCTTGAATTATTTGTTTTTATTAATCTTTTATCTCAATGAAAATTCCATTCTTCTGGAACTTAAAATAACCAATTTTTAATTTCCAGTTTTATTAAAGTTTATCCAGAGCAATGAAACAGTCATATAGAATTTTCAATTTGTGAAATTGTTGATAATTATTTCACATCAAAGGCTTGTTCCAAGGAAACAATAGGATTCTTAAATACATAGAAAATAAATGCCAATTACATTTATAGAAAATAACTTTCAGAGAGCTTTATTACAAGAATTTAATGTCAATCCTTAAAGAAAAGAACCATATCATTTTGAAAATAACTTTTTATTACAATATTTCACAAGTTTTTCTGTTAATTTATTACATTTTTATGACCAATATGCACATTTGACAAAAAAATAATAATTTGTCTTCCAAGTCAAATGCCTTTCAATTATTATGACTAGCACATGGATCCTAAGGACTTTAAATGAGTTCTCTGGCTTCTTTAATCAGTTACAGTTATATCATAGAGGAGCTAACTAGGAATCACAGATAAATGCCTCTAAAATCTTGTTATTCTTAATAAACTTATAATACTAATGGTTCTAGGAAAATTTCAAATTATGAATAATTTCAAAGAGATTGAACAAAGCTTTTTAATGTAATTTCATTTATAAAATCTTAATACCTTTCCTTTTCTACTATCTCTTTTCTTCAATTTCTTTGACTTTTTCTTAATATTTTCTTTCTTTCTCTTCCTCTTTTTCTTCGGTTCATCCAAATCTCCTTGAGTGGAGTCAGCAACCATCTTTGCTGCACTCATTCTTTCTCTAATCTGAAATATAAAGAATTAACAAAGGTTTAATTTTTACTTAAAGGGTGACTATTGCTGAGAAAAAATAAATAAATATAAATAGGAGAATAAGGAGATGTGGCATGATTGCAATGAGACAACTATCAACAAAAGAAAGTGAACACCTACAGGTTACTGTACAGCCTTCAACAATGAGCAAAACTTGTACTTTATACATACTGGTAGAAGGCTGTAAAAATCCCTGAGATGACAAAATGTGATCCTCTACTGTGGATTCATTTATTTTCGTGGGCACTATTTTTTGTGGAATGATGAAAACTTGCATTTTGTGGATATTTGATTTTGTGGTTTTTCAAAAGTCTGCATTTAATCATACACTAAAATTGCAATTCGTTGAACATTTAAATTTGTGGTTTCCATGTACCCACACAATCCACAAAAATTGGTATCCAACGAATAATAATGAATCCCCAGTATCTAACATCCCTCACTATTTGATGAGCACATTACATGTACCACTCTTTGTTTAATGGACCAATTTATACTCCGATTCATATTCATGCTGCTGTTTTGTTTGAAGTTAGGACTTTGGAATTTCCTTTTTTTTTTACTGTTCAAATTGACAGGAGTACTTGCTTTCACATATATGGACTTATTTGTTAGAACTATTTGAAAGCACACTCATTACACTTAAAGTAGTTGTTCTATTGACTGTTCTTCTATACATTGTGTTAAAATGGCTGTGTGCCGATTACATGTCTCTCATCACCTTTACTAGAGTGATGTTGTAAGCTCATTATTATTCAGTTTTACATCAAAGAAGTGAACTAAAAACCCAAAACTTATTCAGACAATTAAACACAACTAGAAAAAATAGTTTTTTGTTTGTACTAAATTTTTAATGTTCAAACTATTAACAATTATTAAAGTACTCATTTTAGCCATTGGCTGGTTTAACAGGAACCAACAAATATAGTAACCTGACATTGTGTTTAATAACTGTTAATAATTTAACCTTTAATTATAATATCCTCAAATCATTTTCTTCTACTAAAAAATCATCATTCAATGGTGTACTTTATCAAACAAATTCATACTCAATGAACAGAAAACTCAAATAACTGAAACTGTGCTGAACATTTCACTGTAGATAATTAGTTAGAATTAGGATTGTAAACATATTTGATTATAACCACATAACTGGTGTATCTTTATATCAATCCATAAAAAAATCTACCAAGGTCTCGTTACTTGATAACACCATATTAAGTCATAACCAGGAAGCTTTTTACATTTTGAAGACATTTTAGTCGAGTGTTTTAATGTAAATGAAATAAATCAGAGTATGCAGTATACAGCTACCCAAACTTATTCATTGAAGAATAATAGGAAAAGGTGATAAACATATTTTGTTCAAATCAGTAGAACTAACAAAAAAATATCACAACCCTCTTCAGTAATGAACTGAAAATACTGTTCAAGAAGTCCATGTTGTCTTTGCAAAAAAAAAAAACCTACCCTTGCCAAAGGTGTTCAAGTATTTTATGTTTTGTTTGTCAAAAACCTGTACTCTGAGGTCCAATGTGTTCAAGTAGTCTATGTTGTTTTTGCCAAAAACATGTACCCAGATGCCAAAGTGTTCAAGTGTTGAATGTTGTGTTTGCCTATAACCTGCACCCAGGTCCAAAGTGTTCAAGTATTCAATGTTGTTTATGCCTATAACCTGCACCCAGGTCCAAAGTGTTTAAGTAGTCTAGGTTGTTTTTGCCAATAACCTGCACCCAGATGCTAAAGTGTTTAAGTAGTCCATTTCGTTTTTTGCCAGTTACCTGTACTCTGAGGTCCAAAGTGCTCAAGTAGTCTATGTTGTAATTGCCAATAACTTGTACCAAGATGCCAAAGTCTTCAAGTATTCTATGTTTTTGCCAATAACCTGTACCCATTTGCCAAGGTATTCAAATAGTCTATGTAGTAACATATATAAAGAGGTCCATCAGACTGTATGTTTTATGTAGTCACTACATTTCAGCAGAATGATGATCTATGTTGTTAATTGAAATAACCTCTACTGATGGCATTAGCCAACATGTATCAAGAAGCCCCAAAGCCAGATTGGTCTACACAGTCAACATGTTCCCCCTGTACCAAGCCATGTGGTCTATATAATAATCCTATCAGTCTACCTGTATCCATGGGACCTTTGGGAAAGTGCTTAATTTACAACTAACGGTTACGGGTATTGATCATATTGTAAGAATGACCTTCATCCAAACATATCTTGGATAAAAGAATATTGTTACATACTATTAGGTCTATTTGTGCCCAGGGGAAGATTTGAGGGAATGAACAAGATGACATTGACCTGTCACATTCACTCTAACCTATCATCCTTAGGGATGAAAATTTTTCAAATTATTCAATAGAAATGTGATCAAGTTACACGCAAAGTATTGGTGTTTTTTTGTGAAAAATCCATGTATTATTTCTGTTTATAAAATTTACCCCCATCAAAAATATGTTACCGCTATCATTGAAGAAGCACAAAGAAGTTGTTACTTACTCTTGGGAGGAATTTTCTGTTCAAATAAACAAATTTCTGAAATGCTTATTTCTGCTACAAAAATTCCCCCAAATCTATGAACACGTAATAAATAGTTAAAGACAACACAGCGGAGAGAGGTCAGTGTTATTTAATTGTATGGTATAAACATACCAACAATGTTTACAGACATGGGTCATAATCAGTCTATTTATGTTAAAGCACAACTAATATTCTCTACAGTAAAGAAAACTCATTATATAAAAAAGAAATCATGTCAAAATTTAGAAAATTGATCTAAGCAACATAAATGTATGGATGTTAAAATCATTAATTCCCAATGGAGGATGAATGCACTCAACTGACAAGTGCTGTTGGAGTTCTTAAATTTCATTCAATTCCCAAAAATACAAATTTTTAATGGTTTTTAAGGCCACTTTTCAATAATGAGAGCAATGTCATATAATTGGAAGTCATTGATTACATACAACTAGAGGCCCACTGCTTCATTGTGTCTTAGATAGAATTATTTCTAACCCTTAAATCATTTGAAAACATGTTTGAAATCTTTATCATTGCATCTCTAAGTTTTATTTATCTCTGAGAAAAACTATATACATGTAGAGACCTCAAGAATATTTGTTTTGGAGTGTGTTAAATTCTTGACCTGTATCATAGCATCTGAAAAGTAAATCTCATTATAAAAACATAATGTTGACCATTGCATCAAGAAAATGAGGCCAAGGACAACAAACAAATGCCAGACAGAAACCTCAGATCATAAGACATCTGGATACCAGAAATGGATTACCTAAGTTTTTTATTTCTGAAATATGAAGCTTTATGAAGGGTTATTGTTGCTTTCACAGGATTTTTAATCCTATGTCTCACATTATGCATTCTACCTTTTGACATTAGAATAAAAAAGTGACAACAAGCATTATGAAGCTCACATCAAAACAACAAATTGTCTTAACTGTCAATAAAGGACAGAGAATTATACAGCAAAATTTGGCACGTTAATGTTTACTTCTCATGTAAGATTTTAATGCATATTTATTTTAAAGCTGACCTTATGCAAAACCAACATGAACAATGCCAGGTCTGTTCCTGAGTTGCATGAGACAAAGATAATGCCCCCGCTTGCATATCATATAAAGTTATAAAGGGACATAACTGAAAAGCAGTAAAAGTAACACTACCTAAATTTGTACTTGATTTGCATTTTGTGATAATAAGCATTCAAAACATTTGGTTGAGACAAACATCTAAAACGATAAATTCAGCATTTTTTTTTCATTTGTAAAGGGGCATAACTATAATGACTGAATGTGACGCCAGCAAAATTTTACACATAATCTGTTGCACCAAAATATAGATCACATTTGCAAGTATTAATACGTTCATTTTTTTACATAAATAAGGCTGTTAGTTTTCTTTTAATTGTTTTACATTGTCTTATTGGGACCTTTTATAGCTGACTATATGGTTTTGGCTTTGCTCATTGTTGAAGGCTGTACGGTGACATATAGTTGATAATGTCTGTGTCACTTTGGTCTTTTGTGGATAGTTGTCTCATTGGCAATCATACCACATTTTCTTTTTTATACTAAATAAATAATTTACAATGTTTGTCATTATTATGGTCAAAACCTTTTGTGTAAATTTTAGGAACATGCATGTCGTTGATGTTGCTCTCTAACAAAATTGTGCCAAAATAATCATATTTTGCAATTTTTGAAGAAAATTAAATTAATTTTTTAATACTTAAACTTTGAATATTAAGACTGAATAGGATAATTAAGAGGTATTATTTATTCTATGACTGTCATCTATTGATGAAAAAAGTTGTATGGTATATTGAGACGAGTAGCTTTTTAGAGCACTAGAAATTCTAAACTCCTACTGATGAAAATGTAAACCAAGTGAGAGTTAACCATGACAGACAACTAATTTCCCAAGACATGTTTAATTCTAAGTCTGAAAGTTTTTCTATTCTATAATGTGTACAGTTTTAGAAAACATTTGAATTTTTTATAAGCGCAATAAAGTTTCCATCTAGTTTTGTGTTTGAAAACCTTATCAGTCTTCGGTAAATAAAGAACGTTGAAAATTTTCTGTCACAAACATTTTGAACAAACACAATCAAATTTTTCATTAAGTTTGAAATTTAATTTTGCTGACAATTTTGCAGCCCTGATAAGGTTTATATTGTTGGACTTAATGGGCTGTTGTTTCCGATTTGCCTTGATTATTACATGATTTAGGACGCCACTATCAAATTTAATGGTTTAGTTTTACATTTAATCCAAGATGCATATAAATGATAATAGTTATTGGTCAAACTGCTATAAAAAGTTGTTGGTATCAAATATCAAATTTTCTTAGAAATTAGTGTTGCCTTAATTTTAGCGATATCTTTATCCAAGCGTTATGGAAGAATTTTCCACGGTAAATTTATCGCTTTGACAATCGATAGTTTTAAAGGCTGCAGATGTTTGTTTGATTATGGTAATGCTGCAATCTGATTAGGTTAAAATCTGAAGATTAGTCAAAACTGTCATTATTTTAATAAATTTTAGTTCAACTGATAAAATTTAATGAAAATAAACTGCATTGTTGCAACTAAAATGGTTATTGCAATGAGGAGATCAATAATATCTTGAAGGAAATGACTAGAAAACATGTCCAACTCAAATGACTCATGTCAAACAATGAAAATTTTAATTTAGACAATTTATCAAAATTTCGTTAAATAACACAATGCATCATTTTAGCTGTCACAAACAGTGGAAACTGAAATCCAAGAAAAATTCCAAGCTTTAATTATTTATTGGCACAAATTGTCCCACGGCTAAACTTTCAACTCTTTTTTTGAATTATTAGAATTCTAAACTAGGACGGTGCAACAAAGGCATAGTAATAAAAAAGCATTAAATAATCAAAACTGAACAAAACTTGTCAAATACAAATGTTGGATGCATTCAATTATGCACATGCCGTAGCATTCTAACAATGGCCAGTGCAGACGAGAATAATTGAAGTGTGTAGTGTCTTTATCTGTCCTTGGCAAGTGAGGTTTTCTGTATAATTTTTTCAAACTTTTTGCATGAACCAAATTTAGGTTCATTTTTAGTAAGAAACTTTCTAAACAATTACCAGAACAATTGTAAATATGTTGAATCTTTTTATTGCTGTATGAGCTTTATAAATGTTTAATCTATGTATTCTTTCCATCCCAGTAGGATTACAAAAGTGGAGTAGATACCAACCAGTATTAAAATGAAAAAGGTAACAGATTACATTTCCCAGGGGAATACTTAACTAGCATATTCATAAGTCTTCCTAAGACACAGTACCTAACATACAGAAACTGGAATAAGTAGGCCATAACTGTCTAAACTCCTGCAAATTGTCAGGCTAGATTTTTTTAGGGTTTCAATAATAATCTTATAAGTTGGATTTGAATTGGCACTAAGATTTATAATGTGTTGTCTATATGGTCATATGGGTGAAATCGCCTGAGTTAAAGCAATATGGCAGCCATTTTGGATTTGACAGTGAAATATAGAATTGTTTATATGTCCAATTTTCAATTCAATCTATTATCAAGTCTTTTTTAACTTTATTTTGTGTGTGATTCAAATACTTAAAATCTATCCCTTAACATCACTACTTAGACCATCGCATCACATGTTAAATCACCAGAAGATTTGAGTGAACTGTCTATAACTATAAAACAAGATTGTTTTCCTCATCAAAATAGATAATCTTTAAAATCTTTTTAAACTTTAACGAAAAACCTTCGATAAATGCCTTGGGGAAATTACCTCCCCTTGAAATTTTTATCAGTAATTCATCACATCTTAATGAAATCTCCATGCAAAAATTATAAGGAGAAAAAAGAAAGAATTACAGTATCTGACTGGTAGACTTGTTGTCAAATTTACATATGTCTAACATACAAGCTGATGTCTGAAGATGGCCCTCTAGAGAACTGTATAACATTTTATTTTTCATTAAAAAACGCTCGAGACTTTTTTTAATTCAGTTTCAATTGATTTTAGGGAGTTCACTGACATAGGTCTACTGGCTGTTCAAATTTAAGATTAATCAAATAATCTTCTTTTAAAAAGTTCAATAAAAAATAAAGGATCCAGATGATAAAATTGTTCAAATTTCATATGCAGCTCTATATGTACTTAAAGTATTCCCAATGTTTAACTGTAGTTTGATTCTTCTGACAATAGAGATTCATTCAGAAAGACAGGCTGTAACTTTCTAAAATCTACAGAAATAAAAATATATTCTTAAGCTGTAAAGTGTAGAAAAAACAAGAATGTGTCCATAGTACACGTATGTGCTCACTTATTCCAGTAAATCCCCACTATCATTTTCTATGTTCAGTGGACCATGAAAATGGGGTAAAATCTCTTATTTGGCATTAAAATGAGAAAGATTGAACTTCATCAAAAACTACCTCGACCAAATATTTTAATTAGTGAAGCGGACACATGGAAGGACTAGCAAACAAACAAATGGACGAACAAACAAACAAATGGATGCATAGACCAGAAAATAATGCCCATAAATGGGGCATAAAAATTCCTATAGAATGATGTCATAAAGTACGTCATAGGTAGTTGAGTGGTATCAATCCAGGCATAAAATGCAAGGCAATTTCAAGGTGCCACAATATTTCGGTAGCACAAGTTCCAATCCCTGAGCTAGGGAAAAACAAAAATTTGCTTACATTGAACATGAAGATACCATTGATTTGGTGAACTGGTCCACTGTAGAAAACTGTAGAGAGTACAAAATATAATAATTAAATTCACTGAAAGTTTTGATCTCATTGCAGAAAACATCACGATGAGGAACAGTCAATAGTTGCTCTTCTGATATATGGTAATTTTCCAATATATTTCAGAATTAAAGATAATGTTTTCTTTCTCATTTTTGCTGAAAACAAAACAGACATGTATTCAATAAGTTTGTCTTAAAAAGTGTTTTACTTTTTCCGAAATTAAGTTGTCATATGGTATAATTTCAGTAGGTACATTTTTGATTTGTCCAAAAAGAGTGAAATTTTCTTTCAAGGAATACTTTTCACAAGGTTTTTTTTTTTTTTTTAAAGAAATGCATTTTTAAGAAGCATGTGTCAAGTGTTTAAATTTGAAAATCAGAATTTATTTTAAATTGGAAGATTTTTTTATTTTAAAATTCAAAAACATTTTATTAATCTTTAAATTCAAAAATCTGAGTCACGTCACAAGTGGACTATACCTTATCACAATACTTCAGAAGTGCTTATTCAACTTCTGTCAAAGACATATATTCAGAGGAAGAGAAGATGCTCTATGGAACACTCATAGCAGACAAAGTCATATACCTTATTTTGCAAGGAAGATTGTGCAGTTTATGGTATTCAACAAATGGATGAAATGTCATTATTATCATCACTGTCAGAGGAAAATAATAAAATATAAACCTCAAATTAAGCTAAAAAATGCAAAACAAAATGGTAAATTTATTTTCACATTTACAACTACCCACGTAAAGCCAAATAAAAATCTCTTAATTGAAGCACTGGTCAGTAGTTTGTGCCTATACATCGCCAGAACAAATTACATTTAGTTTTGTAACAAAACATCAGATATATCGACTGAAAGTCCATTTAAGTCTCTAACATTGAAAATAACACGCTTGTTAATTAAGGGCTTCACTACCAGCATGAAATCTAATTTGAGTGACCATTTGAAAATGTCAATTTCTGAGAAAGGAAAAAAAATCCTTAATGATTAATTCTGAACAGACAGATACAGAAATTAAGATTCAAAATAAGAACTTGTCAGTTCAGAAAATTTCAATACCAATTTTCTTCCCTAGGGCGGTCAACAATAGAATTGTGAAACTGTCGTTTTGAATTTCACTAACTATTTCTTAGGCATGCATACAAATGACTTTCATTTCCAAGTAGACAGTTCGGAACTGACCAGAGCTATTGACCCGTACATTATAACTGGCATTTTCTAAATTATTTTTTCTTTTAGTGGACAAGTAAAATAAATCCATCGTAATGAGGAACAACTTTGAACTTGGAAACAATTTAGAATGTCCATGGTCTGGCATTATACAGAATAATATTGGTTAAAATGAATTATAAACTTTACTGTCCGTTGCCTGGCAACAGAAACAATCCTGTATTTTATTTTGATGTTCTAATTCAAGTGCTTGAATGAGTTTTTTATGTTGTCCAGAAGAATTGATTTGGAGAAAGGTCAATTCTTGGTTGATCAAATAAGAAATAATAATTGAGTTACAACTTTTTTCATTCTGTTGGTCATTTCTAAAACCTTGACCATAATGAAACCACTAAAATCTTCAATCTAATAGAATTTTTCTACAAATTGTGAAAGATGAATATTTTGTTTCTAATATTTACGATCTTGCTTGTCTTGGTATATGTCAGAAGAAAGTTTATTATATATTGAATAGAGATAACATTAGCAGGGTTTCTCAGAATGATATTGGTTAAAGTTTCATCTAAAAGTAAATTTATACTTCTTAGAAAACAATGTATGAACAGGGAGACAGAAGAAATATGATTGGGGTAAAATTGTTGTTTGTGAACAGGAATGGGGAGGGGGGATTTTTCATGTCCAGTAGCAAATACTACATGCAAATTTGATTGTAATATCAGGATGAACTAATAATTTGTATAAGACTCAAAATGCAAAGAATTTTTTTTAATTGCATGAAAGTCACCAGTCAGCGGGAAGGCACAGTCATTCCATTCCTGAGACAGTAAATGGTTTTTTGAGATGACCAGAGTCTTCACTCTTGTAACTGCTTTACCCTAAAAAGTCTGTATACTGTGTGAAAAAACAGTAAGTCCCTATAGAAAGTTCTTAATTTGACCTGGCTGTGCATCAAACCTATTTCTTCTAACACTCAAGGCAGTAATTGTGTGAACATGTACTCAATTTTAATTTCACACAAAATGATCTGAGTTAGGAGTAGAATTTAGTGATGTAAAGATCGGATACTGTACAACAAAATAGAGGCAAAAGTTATAAAAAGGAATATTCAAACTGGGAAGTTGAAAATAAACTGACAATGCATAAAAACAAAAAAACAAACAACAAAACACAAGACACAGCATAGAAAACTACAGAAGTGATTATATAGGGGGAAAACTTAAGAAATTAAAATTTCCAAGATTAATTCACCAAAAACACTAGAGAAACATATGACAGATAATAGTGTACATTTGCTGACACTTAAAGCTTAGGCACTATAAAAACTTAATTAAAGTCCCAGCTGGTGGAGTAACTTTGCTACCTAGAACTATCTGTTTTGTAACAACAGATAATTTTTTTCTGTGATTTAAATATTCTATTCAAATTTAAAACATGTGAATGACATTTCAAAGACAAAGTTTTTCAATGACCTTAAACTAGAACACCAAACAAACTAAAAGGGCATACCTTAATGAAACTTGATGCCATATGTCAGGTACCAAAATTGGACTTGTTACTGTTGAGACAAATTGGCCATAATCCAAAATCACCCACCCTTCTCATTTGTTGTCATACTTATATTTTTTTTTTACCCTATTATGTGTTATATATGACTGGAATTGTATGAGCCTATTCATGACTTATTATAATTTCCAAATTAAGAATGGTCTTATAACTTCTATCAACTTTCTTTACATCTTCACTTATTGTAGTATGCATGTACTCAAGAATTTGGGAAGGGACAAAAACTAATAAATGTACATGTATCTATCAAAATTTTGTTAAAATAGTTGTTCTCCTTATTTTTAGAGTAAGATATACATCATTTTTCGACACAGTTTTACTTTGATGAATGAATAAAACTTCCCATTAAGTCAATAATACCCATAGCAGATTATTATATCGACTCTACCATAACCATGATAACCATGTCATATAGAATTTACAAGGGGAGATAATTCTATATCAGTCTTTCAAATAAATAGATTATTCTGTTTAATATGTCAAAATTACAAAAAGTTGATCAATAAAAGAGGTGTAAATTACATTGACCTTATCCAAATGATTGGACTTTTCAATTTCTCAATGAAATTCGTATGAATAATAGATAGCCCTTTGTCCATGGGGCAAAGTAAAAGCAAATTGCAATTATTTTTGAACATTTTCACTGCAGTAGAATTCCTCTCTCTCTCCAATAGATTTGCTACCCTCTTTATAAGTCTGATTTGAAGTTCTGCTGGAATCACTTCAAGCACAAAATCCAGTTAGTATCAGTTCTGAAATTCTAATCGGAGAAAATAAAGCTATTATTGAAATCTTTATTGCATATTAGGACTGATAAAATGAATCAAACTTTTAACTGCCTTCCAATTTCAATATAATACTTCAATCAGAATTTTCGATTAACAACAATTTGCTATATTTAGTTGTAACAGTGATTTCTTCCGGCTATGCAAACAGAAAATTTAAAAGAAATAAATCGTCTTAAGCACAAAATTACACAAACACAATTGTTTTAAAGTTAATCCAAAAAGATGTACTGCGAATAAAGTGCTTCAAATATCTCCATTTATTCTGTTCAACAAGAGCTGCAGGCTTTGATAAATTTAAGTTCATTTCATTAAAAGAACCAATAATTTTAAATTCGAATTTATTTAAAATACATTGAAGCTATATTGGAGGATATTTTTCATTTTTGCAGTTGCTACAAAAGGAAAAGTGATTATTTCCGTCTTTATGTTAAATGTTATACAATATATTATAAATGACGGATGTGTGTTACATGTCACTCAGCATATCATATGGCAATATCAAGGCAACTATAAGCACATTCTTTAAACTGGCTCTCAGATCTGTCTTTTTGTTGTGGGGATGTATGTGCCTGTCCCAAGTCAGGAGCCTGTAATTCATTGGTTGCCGTTAGTTTCTGTGTATCATTTTTGTTTTTCATTCATTATTTTGTACTTAACTTAGTTATGAATTAGTTTCTTGTTACAGTTGTTTTAAATTTGCAATTTTTGTTGCCTTAATAGCTGATTATACAGCACTGTTGAAGGCTGTGCAGTGATCTATAGTTTCTGTGTCATTTTGGTGGCTCATGGAGTGATGTCTCATTGGTAATTATACCACAAACTTTTTTTCAGTCTTCAGTGCTCAAATGATTGTGTTTCTGAAAATAACATGAGGTCGGCTGTGTGTTCACTTTACACAATGTATCTACTAAGTACTAACAGACTAACCAAATTTGGAATTTGTAAAAGTGATAATTCACATGTTTTCAAATCCTCATATTTTTAATTTTTATGCAAAGTAGTTTATTTTTCTTTCCTTTATACATCTTTTTTAACACAAAATAAAGACATTTGACTGCACATATTGAAATGAAAACTTTAATAACTTCTGGATGGAGACATAATTATGTAGGGTACATACTCATGTGCCAGTGGCGGATCCAGAAATTTTCATAAGTGGGGGCCCACTGACTGACCTAAGAGGGGGCCCGCTCCAGTCACGCTTCAGTGATTCCCTATATAAGCAACCAAATTTTTCCCCAAAAAGGGGTTGCCCAGCCCCCCCCCCCCCCCCCTAAATCCGCCTCTGTGTGTTTAGTGTTATTTGTAACCCGGCTTGTATTTCAATTTATTAGTATCGAAAAACTGAACAAAGATGACTGATTGATTTTCAAAGGGCCTAAGTAACAGGCCTACAGATTACAACTCAGCACTTATACCAAGTGGCTGATGAAATATGAAAAAGTCAATCTGTTCTGTAGAAATGAAGAAATGTGTGAAGAAAAATTTAAAGTTAATTCTCTTGTTTACATCGAAAAAATGTAGGTGTCAGCAAACAGGAAGAAAATGTTTGACAGAACTGAAAAGTGCTTACGCATAACAAATCATCACTCAAAAGCTGATGACCATAAACATGATGTCATTTTGTTCAGTTAGAGAAATATTTGAAGAAAAATTGAAAGTTCATTCACCATCATGAAAAATCAATGTAATAGCAGACAGGAAGGTGTCTGACAGATGTTAAAAGTACTCAAATGTTACAACTCACCATGTACAAGCTGTTGACCAAAAAGTAAAGTAAGTCCGTTCAGTTGTACATGTACATGTACTTTGGAAAAAAACGTGACTAAAAATTTTTGTTGGACTAAACAAGGAACAAGGTATAAAGCAATTCTATAAAATCTCCACTCAATGAGTTATTTTACCCAAGGAATATTAAAACTCCCTATATAAATAGGGGCAGTATAAAAAAAAGTACTGCATAACCTCGGATCTTTAAGTGATATAGTACTAGGTAGCCATTTTGTTGTTCTGACGTTTTTGGGGTTTTTGATTGCATTATCTCTTTAAGTCTTTAATATCCTTCCTTAATATTATCAAATCCTTTTTTTTGCACTTGTTACTTTTATTTGTATGCTCATGTTCGTGGTTTCTTCTCTATTGTTAATCTGTTACAATACTTGCATATTGGGAAAACCATATTGTTTGGAAAAGTCTGGCGCAGCAATAGCAGACATTTAACCAGACCATAAACAATCGACTCAAATGCTGAAATACTCTCACATGATTAAATTTGACTGTATTATTTTTCAAATTTCAATGTCCAATTCTCTACAGAGTTGTCTAATCAACTACCAATTAGCAACAAAGCAACAACTACCACCCACATGATATATTAATAATAATCTCATTAATGTCAAAATTAAAATCTCATTAAAAGTTTCAAAGTTCAAAATGTGAATATATTAAGTCTCCCAGTGTATTACATTATCTTATCAGTGACAATTAAATCATAATTTATAACCAGACATGGATTTAAGAATATATATTCTTGTCTGACATAACAGAAACAGCCATATGAAATCAGATGAAATCCTTGACCTGCCAGTTACTATTATTCAGCCAGTCTAGAACCATCAGACTGTTTAGTCCTGATTGTGCCACTATATATATATTGAGAACCATATTTGAATCTCGTTGAAACATACTATTTTTAAATAAGCCCAGAACCATCTGATTTATAGTTCCACTCTATATATTGGGATTCAGTTTTGAATCCACTGATCTGTTTTCTATCTTTATGGAAGTCTAAGAACCAATAAACATTTACTCCTGATTGGTTCCACTCTTTTGGAACAATATTTAAATCCACTGATCTGTTTTCTATCCTTTATTGAATCAAATATGAATCCATTTAATAAGTATCTGTTAGGGATCCAATGAATCCAATGCTGTCTCTTCAAGCAAATATAAAATTATAAGAGACTGCACCCATTTGAACTATTTGATTCTGCATTCAGTGCGTAATTAGTTATAACAGTTACTGTGTTGCAGAGCATACAACAAGCACCTGCCCTATCACTGATAACAACAGTGCATCAGTTAACAAGCTGCACAACAAAGGTACACATACCATAACTAACAAACTACTGATATCAATAAATACATTTTTTTTTAAAGCAATCTATGTGACTTTTGTGAGTAGAATTTGTCAACTTTGTCTTCTCATAAACTGATATTTAACAAAATAAGATAAGAGAGAAATTAAAAAGCCTAATGAATTCAGCTTGAAACCTCAAAACACAAAACAAGGAATCTCAAAAATAAGTTGGTTTATTGTACTTTTAGGTTATAATAAAGTCAAATGAAAAATAAACAACAAAAAAATAAGATGAAACATTGACTGAGATGAAAGACTTGTAAATAATGTAAATTACTATCTTCTTAGTTATGTTATGGAGACTTGCCAAAGATGATGAAATGAAACAATTGGAATTTTTACTATCATTGATTTAATTATAAACATCTTTTTTTCTACTCTTGTAAACAAAGAATACAAGGTTAGGGATTAATTAAATACTTGTTTTAATAGAAAAAGTGATAAACTGTAATAAGATTAAAGATAAAATAATGCAAAATGCATTAAATATTAATTTCCAGAACTTCAAAATAAATAAATATTTAGAACAATAATCTCCATGAAGATATAGCCAGCTGAAACAGATTAAAATTTGCAAGTCATGTGTTTCAAAAGTTCATTTAACAACCTAAGCAGATGTGGAAATAATAATTCTTCTCCTATATTTCAATATTAATGAGGTTTCTAAAATCTAGGGAAGAGCATTTTCAGCATTTTGAAAATATTCTTGTTGATTTGAATTCATGATGGAATGTCCAGAAGAATCTGTAAATGTAAATTAACTACATGGTCTATCATAAATATCTCCACGTGTGACAAAAGAAAGGGAAATTTAAGGGGAGATAATTCATTTTCATTAAAATGATGGAATGTTGGATTAGTGTAGTGTCAATTTGATTTAGAAATATTCATTGATGGCTGCTATTTAAAAGATTAAAAATGTTTGATTTTACAAATGGAATGCTCTGTCTTATTTTGTTAAACTATCTTGTTTCTATTGGGTTTGTTTTATGACATAATTAAACCTTGTCTAAATCTCTGATACTGCTTCAAATCTGTAATTTATTCTCAGGTCTTTAAAATTTGAAATGTTCACCTTATGAAGCAAAAGCAAATATGTCAAAGCATTAAAAATCAAATAACCTTTAGAGTAAGCAAGATCAAAAACCCCATGCCAGACCAGCACCCCCCTTTCCCATTTTCACCTATAAAAAGGAAAAGGTATCAAGAATACATACTATCAAATGTTAAAAAAAATCTCATCAGACAATATAAAATCACATACCCAAAGAAGCAGATTTGCAAGATAACAAAAAAAACATCACAAAAATTAAAAAAAATAATTGAAAACTACTTCGTCTGATCTCTTTACAAATGAAAGGTTCCAAATTAAAGCAAAAACTTAAGGGCAATTCAAAAACAGAAAAACTTAATATATAATTCATACAATCATGTATGAAGCTAAACCAAAAACTGATAATACATAAAGAGACAGTACCATGATAAAATGACTTTGTTTCTCACTTGATAAATATGCAGATTTTCTGATAAAAAGAAGCTGAGTTTTATGACATTCTTTGCAGCTATAAAGTTCAAGAGGAACAGTTAGAAAAATGTGATTCAAAATGAATCAGAAACCACTAAGGAAAGATTTGTTTCTTTGTTGGTCAATAATGGTATTTAAATCTGCTAAGCACAAAGCATTTTCTCTTGTCTGCACTTTAAATTACCTCGCTTAAATAGCCAGATTTATGAAACTTTTTTTCTAAAGCAATTTCCTTCGAATACAAAAACACAATTAAGTCGAGACAAACAAGTTAAAAAATTATAGTTCTCCAGTGCAAACAGTAGTCAAATCAAATCAATTGAAAATAATTTGAAATGATCGAAATTTCTAAGAATCACTAAAGAAGCATGATTGGATACATTTAGACTCCGTTTTAAATTTCCTCTTAAAAAAGCTTCCAATTATATAACAATTGCTTTCATCAAAGCTTTAAATGAAATTAAAGTTTTTCTTGATGTCAATGCTATAGAAATAAAATAACTTAATAATAGGTTTATGATGGCTATCAAAATATTGGTTTTATTTGCCAAATTTTCTAAAGCATATCAAACTGCTACACCCAGATGGAATCTGACGTCAATAAAATAGTCCTACTTCAAAACTCCAAGTTTAATGCAGCATCCGTAGTGTTCTTTTAGTATTCGGTCGTAATTTAATTTCCAAACAAAATAAAAAGTTTAATGAAAATTTCACATGCACACTAGTTAGTTTATTATTTCATTAGCTAAATTTGATATTTCTATGGTCAAATGATGAAGAGACTGCACACAACCTAATTTTAAGTTTTCCTCTTTTAATGTTGTTTTTATATCATTTTGATAATGGCATATGTGAACTATTATAAAATCAACATTTAGCAACAAAATATCATCTAACCATAATTTGAATCGATTTTTTATGTGGTTATTTTCTATTTCATCCTCTAGGCATAAAATTTCAAATATTGAAGATTTAATTTCAGAAAAGGCTAGCTCAGGATGATTTAATTTGATTAGTTTGTATATTTCAGCAACAATCACTTATTTTATTTTTTTTCCAATTATTTTGATTCCCAGAAATAGCTATCCTACTTGTATTGATTTTATATTTCAATTTTAAAGATTGAAAGTGTTGTTTTTTGTGTGTACTGACTGAGTTATTTCCCTTCATTCAGATGAAGTTACTGAGTTCACTAGTGATAGCAATGCACTGATAATAGGGGGTTACAGTTTCCCAAGAGCCAAATGATCAATCATTGAATAACTTTGTCAGATATACATGTAACTTCTACAAATAATTTTTACAGGAAATTATTATAAATGCTTTCTTTTTTTGCATTTCAAAATTTACTGGGACTTTTGGATATTTCAAAATATATTTAAACTTATAATTAATAAGCCATTGAAATAGGATGCGGTTCATTTATCTTAAGACCAAACTATTTGTAACATTAAATCAGTTCAATTTGAGTTTTATAATTTTTTTATATTGAATAATTGGTTGCTGTTTACTTATGTCCAGTGGCAAATATTACATCAATATTTAAAAAAACAAGAAAACATACCTGCTTTTTACTAAACCAAAAACAGAGTTGGATTTTTCTCACTGTAAGTAACTGTCAGTAGGAAGAAATGCTAACTTATTCAGACTCAAAGATGTCTTTGCACTGACTCTGGTGGGCAATGAAGCAGTTAATACCAATTTCAATACTGACCAACCTCAGGATCAATCCCAAAACCTGTTTAACTTAAAAGACAAGCACATATCAAGGAGACCAAAAAGGTAGTTTGAATTTTTCTGACTGAATTTCATAGTCTTATGGCTCTGACAACACCTTAAAGGATTTCATAAAGGGACATAACTCAAGAACAGTAAAAGTGACACTACCAAAATGTGAACTTGGTCTGTGTTTTGTAGTAATAGGCATATGTGTACCAATTTCATAACATTTGATTGAGGCAAACATAAGCCAGAAAATGGAAAAGAAAATTTGTAAAGGGGCATAACTCTTAAAAGTTAAAAGTGATGCTTCCCAAATTCTAACTTGCTCTGTGTGTTGTGGTTATAAGCATCATCTTTAAGTTTGATAACAATTAGTTGAGGCAAGTTAAAACTAGGGAAGGAAACAACGACAGACGTACAATTCTGTTCAAAGTGAACCAAAACACCAGAGTACATCCCCTAATGTTAGTAAGGTATAAATAAGAAATCACAAGAGCTGCCAACCAAGAGACATATTAGTATAGACACTTTGCATAGTGTAACATTTTTTCCTGCATTTACATTTGAGAAGGATGGGCTTAAAAAACGTTTGTTTACTTGATATATAGGAATCAATCTTCAAATTGTACAGGAAGCAGTTCATCAACATAACTAGGTAACGATGACATCAGTTTATGAATGAAATGTGCCTCTAAATAATAACCTGGCAGTGATATTTCTCAATTATTATGTACCCTTAAATCTTGTCAAACTCATCAGGGGAAACTTAAATATGTTAACGACTAAAGTAAGTCATACAGCCTGACTGTAAGAATGTAAGTCATGTAGATATGAATAATGTAATAATATAGAATAGACCTTGAAATAGGAGGAGTTATCGTTCCTGAAAGGACATCAGATATCAGAAAATAGAAACTTATAAAAGTTTTGTTTTCAATGAATATGGATACCTGGTATGTAAAGAGGAAACTGATCTTTAATTTAATTGTCAACTTAATTTCAAAATTATTGAAATTTTTTGGAAAATCAACTTCTTTCCCTTTTTTTTTGAAAAGCACTTATATAAATTAACAATACATTTTCCCCTAACATACAGAAGTTTTTAAATAACTATTAAATCATTCATTTTTCATCAGCTTATTTTAATTATTTACTCAAATTGTACTTTTAAATTAGTCACATAGTTAAATCTAAAGCAATTAAATCTTCCAACTTTCTTTGTCTTAACATTAATTCCACTGTTTGTGCATTAAGACAATCAAAGTATAACATCTCTCATCTCTTTATTACAACCGGTGAGACATACTAATATAAATAGTAATATCATAAAGTCTTTATAATTCTGCAAAGTTTTGTGAAATGAAAATAAAAACAGATGCCAATCTCCACAATGCTGTCGTGTTTCATTATATACACCATCTATTCTGTCAAATTCTTAGCTACAATTGTAAACTACACACCTATTCCAACAAAAGAAATATGCAAATGCAAGATGTCGCAAATACTTCTCTGATCTTTAGTAATTTTATCTCTAATTTCTCAAAAAAAGATAGGCAGGTTGCCAAACCTTATATTGAGCAGCTTCAATTTGACTTACACACGTTTCTATAGGAACCCCTTTTCATCTGTCCATCAGTGTGAATTACAATACTTATATAGTTATTGTTTTGCATGCATCATGTAAATTTCACATGATGTTTATTGTTTTGAGTCATTTCAAGTTGGATGTTCATCAAAATGTCGCAGAATTGGTAAAGCAATAGATAGCTTCTGTGTGGTATACATTCAAGGGAGATCACAAACACAATACTTTATTTAACTAGAGATACTAAATTACCACTTTAGAATTAACTGCTTTCAAACAAAGAAGCCATTTATTTCAAGTAAAGAAATTAGAAGAAAGCAATTAAGTAAAAGACATTTAATAAGAGAAATTGTGTGAAGGGCATTGTGGAGACGCTGTACGACCAGACAGAGAAAAAAATCTGTCCTGTCAATGTGGAGTACAAACAGTTAGACGACCTTGATGAAGGTTGACAGTTTGGATTTTTTTAATACTTCAAAATACTTCAAATACTTAAAATCTTATTTTTTTTATCATTTATATTCACATTTACAGAAGAAGATGTGTTTCTATTTTACATCTAAATGGTTATGATGAATTGTAAACCATTCAAAAGCTTTTAAAATTCTAATTTTTATGTCATTTTTTATCCTCTTTTCCAATGGTTTTGTTTTGTTAACCTTGTTAAACAGTAGTTCTTTTAGAATAAAAAGTCACAAGCAGGAGATCTAGAGGTCTGTGAACTATGCATTAAAAAGTAGGAAAAGACAAAAGACCTGTATCAGTTTACATCATCAAATGCCATGACATCAGTTAACTCATTAATGAATTACATGTTCAATTTTAACCATTAAAATTAATGATAAACAGCAATCTAAATAAATATTAGCCATAACATTACACCCAAGTTGACATTAAATTGTCCTAAAATTGACAAAACAACAGATGGCAAAAGCTTATCATGACATTTTAAAGAAAAGCTATTAAATAAAGTGGTATCTACTAATTTGCATTCTTTCAGTAACTTCTGTGGGATTCATTATTTTTTGTGGGATATCAATTTTTCGTGGATTTTGTGGATAAAGATGAACCACAAGTTCAAATGTTCAAAGAAATACAATTGTTCTATAGGCTTGTATGCAGACTTTGGCAAAACCATGAAATTTAATTTCTCTAATTTTCATGCTATTTTCACATTTCCTGACCGGTGTGAGAAAAATATTTCTAATCTCTAGTGAAAAATTTGTTTTAAGCAAATGATTGGTCGAAATTTTAATGTTACGTTAAATTTTCTTTGTTTCTTCTGAAATTTCCTATTGTGACGTCATGAAAAAAGGCGACCATGCCTAATGATGTCACATAAAAAGTACACAACTTTCTTCAAATCTTTGAAAAAGAAGGATAAAAATCATTAGAGAAACAGATTCCACCACTATAACTTGTGTATTATGATATTTCTCCACTCTCGACAGTTAATTTTAACTATTTAAAAAACTTGGCAAAGCCTCGCGTTTTAAATATTAAAATTTAACTGTCTCGAATGAAGAAATGTCGTAACACACTTGTTGCATTTATGGAATCTATATGTCCACAAAAATGCAATGCTTACTGATCCACAAAAATAAATGAATCCATAGTACATTTACAAGTCATTTTTGATAAAATGCTATTCCTTTTCTGTGTGTACCTGAAGAATGCTTCTCCTACTCCTTTTTATTGTATTTTCTGCTTTGTACATTTCATTATTCCACTGGTTGAGATTAAAGGGGGAAGACTTAAAAAAACTATTTTAACTGAGCCTTATGAAGAACCTTATGAGTGGTGTCTTTTGTTGGTGCTGATGGTAGATTTTTGAAAATTTTGCTTACAGGATTACTGGGCTCTGGGCTATTTAAAACTTACTATATTGTGCAGACATTTATTCATTGTTGAAGGTTGCATGTTGAGTTCATTAGACCCTTTTTCTGTTTGTTAAAAAATGAAGAAAAAAATGACTGTTTTTAAACTTACAAATATTTTCCTGAGCACAAAGGCAACTGATCTCTGTTTAACGATTTCAGGCAATTTTAATTCTTCTGGTAATTTAATGGAAGACCTAGCATTTCCTAATTGTGTCTAGAAATCACACAATCCATTTGAAGTGCTGTAAAGCTGAGAAAGATATTGCCGTAAGAGGAAACAATGGCTAGAAACAATTAAACCTCTTCTAATTCTCTTAAAGTTTAAAATCTGAACACTTGAAAAGCTTGATTCCATTAGAAAATTTTCTTCAAGATCTGCCTGACATTCACATTGTTTTATGTCTAGACTTGAGTACTTCTACTTAATTAATTGAAACTTTATTTCTTTACTTTTAGACCATGAAAGCAAATTAAAGTTGTCCAAACTTTGCTTAAAACTAATTATTTCTTCTCTTTTATTTATTAATCAAATTACCAAATTTTGATTTGAAACGTCAATAGTCAAGAACTTTATTTGTGAGACATAAAAATCTAATTTATTTTACTCCATAAAAATGGGGGAAAAAACAATTACACATGTTTTTTGTGAAACAATCAATATGTCCCCCAAAATTCTTATAATCAAGTTGTGATTTTAATAGGTTTCATTTCAGATTTTTGTTGTGTTAATGGCTTTTTAATATAATTTTAGGGGTCCTTTCAATAACAAAATAAAAAGAAACACTCTACTTGTAAATCTTCCATTTATCATTCCTAAGGAAAGATGAAGAGGTGTTTGAGAGTTCTTTACATTGAAAAAGGCAGAAGGGATTTGGACGAGTTCAACCTCTCCAAATTACGACTTCAAACACACTTAGACTTTTGAGTGTGACAAGGACAATGCACTGAAACTGCCTCTAAAATAATCATTTTATAATCAAAACTGTCCTCACATTTAGATGCAGCTTCAATTAATATTATTATTATAGTTACTGAAAATTTGACTTCAAACAGTTGCTAACAATTAATGAAAATGACTTCCAGAGTATAATATTCTTTTATAATTTTGTCAAATCTTATGTCAATTTTAAAGAAATAGTTTCTAAGACGTAAATACTTTGTGAATACTTACGTAATAGTCTACGTATGTATGAATTTTGTCATATGACTTAAACAATTACTGAAGTGGCATATGCAATAATACTGAGCCAAGCACATGTTTTCAGAAAATTCAGTGATGTGTTTCATACAATAAAATTGAAAATGAAAACAGGTAATGTTTGGATGAGACAACAACCAAACCAAAGAGGTGAAAACAGTCCAAGGCTGCCAATGGGTCTTTTTAGAATCTGTTTAGCATTGAAGAGCTCAATGTGTTGACAACATCTGTTGTTTGTAATGGTCACTTGTACTATGTATGGCAATATGTATAGACATCTGTCTACCACAAGCTGTTTCTTTTGTGATTCTGAGGTAGTCTTTGCAGCCTTTTAAGAAATACATACCTTTGTAAATTTGAAGGGTCTTTAGTCTTCTTTAGTTCTTACTAGCAATATTGTCTTGCATTAAGAAGGATGCAGTGTAACATGGATTATGATGCTTTAAGAAACTCCCTATAAAAAAAATATGCAAAAACATTGTAAAATACTTAGGGACAGATATTGTTTCAACAGCTACAGCTACCTTGATATATGTAATATCATTACCAGTAGAGCAAATATGTTAACCAGTATATACACTGGACATAGGTGGGGTCAGTTTTTATACTCAAGTATGTAGAGGAATTAAGATTCTTTGTCATTCTGAGGTTTAAACTGTCCCCAAATACATTGGTACATATGAAGGAACCACATATTCTATTGTTTTAATTTAGCAATTTTTATACTAGATGTTTGTGAGGTTTCTAGCAGTCATTTTTTTTCTTAAAATAATTGAAGTAAGCAAATAAACTAGGTAACACCTTCTTAACATGCAGCTTGAGATAGCATTACATCTTTGTCTCAAAGAAAATACCGCCTACAACAAGATATTATTTATGTTAAACTGTATCATCTTTTATCAAACATGTTTAAAAGAAAAAAATTGGCCCAAGGTCAAGTAAAAATAAATTTGACCAGTAACTGTACTGTTACTGACCATCCCATGTGTCCAAACAAATTAGTCTGGCACAATACTGATTGATATACAATGATATAAGTACAGTAATTAACAAATTTTCTTAACTAATTAAGTGTAGTTAACAAAGAAGAGGCAGATTTATTTACATAAACACTGAATTCCAGCTTGCATTGATGAAAGTTTTGATACAACATGTCCAGAAAATCGTACTGGGGTACCCAAAGGTTTTTCTCATCATTTGAAATTTGATAGAATGCTTTTATGTAATATGAAATGTATACCAAACAGCTTTGAATTATACCATGAAAAGTTTTCACCCAAGGGACACAACTGATACATAAGACTAGCATCACAAATGCAGATGAAAGAGTCATTGGCCCTGAAAATTCAAGACTTTTCTTGGAAAGTTTCACCATATCTCTCATGATGTTTCTCTTTTCAAAGAAAAAAATAAATGACTACTGTAAACAATTCAAGAATAAAACTAAATGATAAGACAACTGAGGGGAGGCTTTCTTCCCACCTCCATTCTGTTAGTATTACTAATTCTCCCTTTTCACCTTTCAACATCCCCTTATAATATCTAAGATTACGGCTGGTTTATCCATTCCTCTTTTTCTTTTTTTCCTCACTTTCATCTTCTTTTTTACCCTCTTTTACTCAGTGTCCTCAAGATTTGTACCCTTTTCCAACCCTCAGCTAATCTTTTAACACCTCAAAAATGCTAAATACAAGAACTTTCAATATATTGTATTCAATTTTACAAGACTTAAATAAAAGCACTGGAACTTTTGTACAAATTATTTGACAAATAATAAATTGCACTGTAAACAGTTTGTGACAAACTTCAAATACAGTTAATTTTGCGATCCTCTCCCCCAAGCAGAACCCCTCAAAACTGGACATAAAAGTTTTGATATCTTAGTAATATATTGGTGAATTTGTGCCAATGCTGATACATTCCATTGGGAGTATGCCCCCAATCTAATCTATGTATGTGGTCAATTAAAATTAATTAAATCAGTCTGACCTTAATCAGATTCATGTTTATCTACTTGTCCAAACTGTTGATTCAATATCTCAATACCATACACCAATTTTTCAACATTATTAGATTTCTTCAGATGACTGGACATAGCTTTTTTTCAAAATGGGAAAATAATGCCTTCTTTCACAGTTTCTCTTTAATAAACCATGAATAGTTTGTTTCTGGGCATCCTTTGGATAGTGTTAATGGCTTCCTGATTTTATAAAGACATCGAGGAAAAAAAGATTCATTCATTAACATTTTTAAAAACTAAATTTTTTTATTTCAATTTTAGTATGTTATTTCAAAGCTTAAAATTAAACTCTTAGTATATTTTAGTTTTTAATGCCAAAAATAAAAGGTAATTTAAAAGATAAGCTTACTCAGAAAAGAAATTGGTCTAGTTGTCTATATCAGATAGTCTTTACCATTAATCTGTTGTATGAAACATTAATACTTAGATATTACCTTTATATAACACAAACCTAAATTTAGTCGCTCATGCATAGAATAATGGTTTGCCTGATACTTTTTCAAAGGACTACCTTGACTTTCTATAAGATGTTCATTTCTAACCCACTTTTATCTGCTTAAATATTCAAATTGCCAGAACTTCATATCAGATGCAATCAAGCATAAAATCTAGATCAAGGTAATCCATTTTTTTTCATGAACCTTAATACCTTCAGTTATACTTGTAGCTGATATGTTGGTATTTAACTTTGCTTGTCAATATAAAGGGTCCAAATTATATAGGTAAAGGTAGCCAGATATCCACATGAGAACCCCCAACCTTCTGTATGTACTATAACATAAATACTTAGATAAAGATTGTCTCCCTTTAAAGAAAAGAAATCTTAAACTAAGATGACCAAATGAAAGGATGTGCTACTGTAGTAACTACTTAAGGCTACTCAGCCACCGAGCCCCTCTGCCTAAATACAGAGTCACTTGCTATCAGGTATTTAGACAATAAGTTAAGACTTCTTAAGTGCAGTTTGATATGACCAGATCAAGGACAGTGTTACCCAGCCATACTGACTTTAACTCTGCATATGACCTTGTAAATTCTTATCTTAGATTTAATTAAATCATATTCAATTTACATTTTTTGAATGATAAATCCCAATAAAAAAGGTCAAATTTCTGATAGAGGACCACACATTGTGTCCAGCTAATCAATATGTATAATCTGTCACATGGTTTAATTCTTGAATATGTCTAAATCATATTTAATAACTTTTGCACAAAGAAGTAACATCCCTGGCTACTTGAGTCTTGTAGAGTAAACATGATGTCTCCCAGCAGGATAGCCTATTATACTGGTCATACACAAGTCATAACCATTTCTTCACTGACCACAATTATTATCACAACATATCAACATAAAACAGAACCAATAAAACATTCATTCATGAAAGCACTCAATTTACTTTTCTACAACCATCCAACTTCAAATATTCGATGGATAGAGATTAAACTAAACTTTGAAAAATTTACAGTGATTCCAGTGTATGTTCATATAAAGCTGATTTTATGAGTAGCTATACAATCACGAAGAGAAAGAAATTTTATAAAAACATTTGTTTATATAATGATGCATGGTAAAATTTCAACAAAGATAAACATGGGATTAAACTTCAATCTAAAAAAGAAATTAGCCTTTGAAGGGAATAATTTAATAATGTAAAGTTGATAAACATAACTGATGTGAACTACTTTTTAAGTGTAAAAACCTTTTATTCATCACAGAATATAGTCCCATTATGACCAGCTGAAGAACTGCAATAAAAGGACTGTACCTCTGAAGTATAAGGCAAAGTTAAGTAAGAGTATGGAGAAAAAAATGCAATTATTTAAGGTTATAAAGGGGCATAACTCTAGAACACTAAGTGACTCACTGTCCAAATTTGAACTCTGTCTGCAAGTTATGGTTCTTAGCAATGTGTATGAGTCTCATAAAATTTGAATGAGGAAAAAACTAAGGAACGATAATTTGCTGGACTGAATGTGAACGGACAGTCAAGGGTAAACTTTAATGCCCCCATTGACAGCAGGAACAAAAAACTCCAAAGGAAAAGAAAAATTCATACAGAGAAAACATATTTATGAGAATTTAAACAGTTATAATCTATAACTATGCATTTGATTATAAGATAAAGACAGCCTTTGGTGTGAGATGTCCCTCTGTACGAGTGGTGGCCTACCCTATGCAAATTCACCTCACCCTCTTTGTTACTGCCAGTGATTTACAAAAAAAATCTGAATTCCTATTAGACATTGTGACAGGGTCATCCATTAAAAAGGTCAGAGTATTGAAAAGAGTAGTATACATCTGGAGGGTAGATCTACTGACAAATATAAACGATTCACTTTGTCTTGTTTAATGGTAAATACAAGGAAAGTTAAAGATCAGTTGCACTGAACACAGATCATTAAAATTTCATTTGGGTTAAAACAAACACTAAAAGCACCTTGATTGCCCACAAAACACCTGATTTGCATGAAGAAAAAAAATAGATTACTTTTTTAATTTGAAAAAAACATGGGTTTTTTTCTCAGCAATTTATTCAGCTAGCATCCACTACCACTGCAGTTATCACCTTTAAAATACCTGAACCTGTAATTACAGGATTTTAATATTGATTTCTTTATTAATTCATAGTTAAATACACATTCTTCAATCAAATCCTTGCAACCATGTTCGCTTTTATAGAATTGAAGAATAATTAATTTTCAAAATCAGCACGATATCTTGGAGTATTCAGGATTGGCTACCTCTAAAGTTTAAAAGGAAATATTTTTTCCATTCTTTTAAGTCTGAAAAATCCATATTGAACATAGAATTTGTAGATAAATTACAAGATTATTTCAATGTAATTAATGTTTGGTATGTTAACTGATATCAATAGCCAATATAAATATTTTTTAGATTTCATTTTGTAGATTTCATTAAAAATCATGCTCTACTAATCAAACAAAAACAAGAGGCTCCATGCAGCAAATACAGTTAGGCATATTGTTATTCAAAATATGTTTTTTGTCTTCAAAATTTTAAATTCCACATTTTTAAAAGCACACAATTAGTTTTTTTAAGTTTAAGCATATTTTATTAGATCAAAGCAAAAAGACATGAGTTAACCATAATAATAAAGTCTTTTCCACAATACAATACATATATAACAATACAAATTGAATGTGAGCATGCATTATATAATATAAACAACATAAATATTACGTAATTATTTTTTTGTGTCATTTATTTTCTAATTTCTTATCTTGAACAAGTAGAGCATTGTGTTGTTACATATAGAAAACTTTTTTGTGGTTCAGGTAAAAAATGTAGTTATGTCACAAAATTTTACTCAGTACTCAAAGAGTACAAAATTTGTGCTCAAAACACCAAATCCAGTATTTTGATAGGTTGATTTCTGAGACTGAGAATGTTACTTGCAAGGTTGAAGTCAGAAGACATTTCTCAATGCTTGGAGCACAAAAAATCATGCTCTTAACATGAAATTCAAGATTTTGATTGGTTGATTTTGTAGTATGAGTACAAAAAACTCGAAAGTTTTATGACTTCAATGCCAGGTCGCTTATAGTGACATCAGAAGCACCAGTAGTATGATATTGCATACAGAATATTAAACCTCTGTACACATGGACAGGTTAGACCTGTTTTCTAATGCATGTGGTTCCAAGGTTTGTTTGGCTTGCTTTCATTGGTTATATAAATGTTTTTCTCAAGCATTGTAATTAAGATTTACATCTGCATAGATAGGTAGGGTTTCAATTTGTAAGTATAATGTATACAAGCAGAAGACTCGCCTAACTAATGATTGTAGCTGTCTCTTTCCTCTACAATTAAGAGTAAAATTCTGTTTGTGTTTTCTGTTTGCCTGTCTGTTTGTTCTGAGTATACTTCTGTTTGAGTTGTTCTGTTTGCCTGTGTCTATGGTTCTGAGTATACTTCTGTTTGAGTTGTTCTGTTTGCCTGTCTGTTTGTTCTGAGTATACTTCTGTTTGAGTTGTTCTGTTTGCCTGTCTGTTTGTTCTGAGTATACTTCTGTTTGAGTTGTTCTGTTTGCCTGTGTCTTTGTTCTGAGTATACTTCTGTTTGAGTTGTTCTGTTTGCCTGTGTCTTTGTTCTGAGTATACATCTGTTTGAGTTGTTCTGTTTGCCTGTGTCTTTTTTCTGAGTATACTTCTGTTTGAGTTGTTCTGTTTGCCTGTGTCTTTGTTCTGAGTATACTTCTGTTTGAGTTGTTTTGTTTGCCTGTGTCTTTGTTCTGAGTATACATCTGTTTGAGTTGTTCTGTTTGCCTGTGTCTTTGTTCTGAGTATACATCTGTTTGAGTTGTTCTGTTTGCCTGTGTCTTTGTTCTGAGTATACTTCTGTTTGAGTTGTTCTGTTTGCCTGTGTCTTTGTTCTGAGTATACTTCTGTTTGAGTTGTTCTGTTTGCCTGTGTCTTTGTTCTGAGTATACTTCTGTTTGAGTTGTTCTGTTTGCCTGTGTCTTTGTTCTGAGTATACTTCTGTTTGAGTTGTTCTATTTGCCTGTGTCTTTGTTCTGAGTATACTTCTGTTTGAGTTGTTCTGTTTGCCTGTGTCTTTGTTTAACTATGCCCACTGTACAGTGAAAAGTTTGCTTTGAAATAGTATTATCTTTTTTAATTATTTCTGAAATTTCTGAGAACACCTTTTTCACCTTTCAAAATGTAAGCTTATATGTCTTGAATTTAAAAAAAAAATCAAGTAGCAAAATATACTGCAAGCAATTAAATAACTGAAAAATATTAATAATGAGTAAAGATATAAAATGTTTACTTCTATGATTTATTATCATTCTACTTTTTCACAAATTCATTATTTCTTTTAAATTTATTTGTAAAAAGAAAATTTATTGGAAAACTATCTAACAGCTTTCTAGTCATGAAAACAATTCCATCAATTCTTGATGTAAATATACCTTTATAATCTCCTTAGAATGTCTTCCAGTCTTTTCTCGTTATTTAAGTTCAAACCAATATGCCCAGATGGCCTTTGTTTTATTTCTAAAAATGGCATTTTTCCACGGAATAATCCTTAAACAAATTTAAAATTCAAATTACCTAAATTAGTGGACAATAAATTTTACAATAGAGTATTTATTTTGAATTTCATCCCAGCAGAATATTGCTTCTGCAATAAATTTGACTTCCATCCAAACAGAATATTATGGTTTATAAATTTCTTGAGAAATCCAATTACTAATGTTGATTTGAATTTAAACCATCCCAGCACAATCATTCAACTAAAATTATGACAGTTCAGAAAACACAAAATTAAAGCTTGAGTTTCTCCAGCTGTGTCCTAAACAAAGAAAAAAGAAAATCATATAAAAAATGCTGGAAATTACACATTTTGCAATTTATCATTTTGGAATTTTGTTTCTATGGATTTCCCTGACTTAGAACTGGTTCTAGACTATCATGGCATTTCCTATGACTTTTACTAGACAACATATATCCCTAGACATATACATGTAGACATGTTTCCTTATTTGGGAGGTAAGGTAAAGCCAACTATTTCATGTTTACTTTTGTTACTGTACATTGTACACAGAATTCTAGAGAAATAGACCAATAACAGATACCATGAATAAGGGTAACTGGTACTGAATAGAACTAGAATTAGGTGATGTGATAACAGATATCCATGAACAAGGGTAACTGGTACTGAATAGAACTAGAATTAGGTGATGTGACAACAGATACCATGAACAAGGGTAATTGGTACTGAATAGAACTAGAATTAGGTGATGTGACAACAGATACCATGAACAAGGTTAACTGGTACTGAATAGAACTAGAATTAGGTGATGTGATAACAGATACCAAGAACCAGGGTAACTGGTACTGAATAGAACTAGAATCAGGTGATGTGATAACAGATACCATGAACAAAGGTAACTGGTGCTGAAAAGAACTAGAATCAGGTGATGTGACAACAGATACCATGAACAAGGGTAAATGGTACTGAATAGAACTATAATCAGATGATGTGATAACAGATACCATGAACAAAGGTAACTGGTACTGAATAGAACTAGAATCAGGTGATGTGATAACAGATATCCATGAACAAGGGTAACTGGTGCTGAATAGAACTAATATCAGGTGATGTGAAAACAGATACCATGAACAATGGTAATTGGTACTGAATAGAACTAGAATCAGGTGATGTGATAACAGATACCAAGAACCAGGGTAACTCAGGTGCTGAATAGAACTAGTATCAGGTGATGGGATAACAGATACCATGAACAAGGGTAACTGGTACTGAATAGAACTAGTATCAGGTGATGTGACAACAGATACCATGAACAAGGTTAACTGGTACTGAATAGAACTATAATCAGGTGATGTGATAACAGATACCACAAACAAGGGTAACTGGTACTGAATAGAACTAGAACCAGGTGATGTGACAACAGATACCATGAACAAGGTTAACTGGTTCTGAAAAGAACTATAATTAGGTGATGTGATAACAGATACCATGAACAAGGGTAACTGGTGCTGAATAGAACTAGAACCAGGTGATGTGACAACAGATACCATGAACAAGGGTAACTGGTACTGAATAGAACTATAATCAGGTGATGTGATAACAGATACCATGAACCAGGATAACTGGTACTGAATAGAACTAGAATTAGGTGATGTGATAACAGATACCATGAACAAGGGTAACTGGTACTGAATAGAACTAGAATTAGGTGATGTGACAACAGATACCATGAACAAGGTTAACTGGTACTGAATAGAACTAGAATCAGGTGATGTGATAACAGATACCATGAACAAAGGTAACTGGTGCTGAATAGAACTAGAATCAGATGATGTGACAACAGATACCATGAACAAGGGTAAATGGTACTGAATAGAACTATAATCAGGTGATGTGACAACAGATACCATGAACAAGGGTAAATGGTGCTGAATAGAACTAGAATCAGGTTATGTGATAACAGATACCATGAACAAGGGTAACTGGTACTGAATAGAACTAGAATCAGGTGATGTGATAACAGATACCATGAACAAAGGTAACTGGTGCTGAATAGAACTAGAATCAGGTGATGTGACAACAGATACCATGAACAAAGGTAACTGGTACTGAATAGAACTAGTATCAGGTGATGGGATAACAGATACCATGAACAAAGGTAACTGGTGCTGAATACAGCTTGAATCAGGTGATGTGATAACAGATATCATTAGCAAGAGTAACTGGCACATAATAGAACTAGAATCAAGTGATGATATTATTTCTGAATACAGATACCACTACTGCAAGTAACTGACACTGAATACAACTAAAATCAGGGGATTAAGCAATTACAGTTACCACTTACACAAGTAACTGATACAGAATTCAACTTGAATTAGGTAATGGTGGTGATTTAACTTATTCCAAAGTTTAGCAAATTTGTGTCAATGAGACTGCAATCAACTACACAAATAATCAAAAGACAATCAGAGGTCAACATACCTTTAATCAACAATAAACATATGTCTGTTCAATATGTCAAGTGTTTCTAAATGGCACTGATCCTAGAACATTTGTAAAATAAATTCAATAGAAATAGAAATCAAAGATCTGCCATCAACAGCATTTAAGTTTGCTTTTAACATAAAAACAGATGTCTCCCCTGTTCCCATCTGTCTGAAGTACCAAGGATAGCAAATATAAATAAAAAAATCTGACCTCTATAAAACTTCATATGTGATAAAGCTTAATTTAATTTTTCTAAGTTTCCAATGTAAACTGCCAGTGATTTGTGTGGACAGCTTTTCCCATATGTAAAAAGGCATGGATAGCCATAAGTCAACTTGATTAAAAATGAATATGGAGGTGCACAACTAATAGTGGTGGGAACTCAATTTATTTATTTCTTCAATTGCTGTTAACTGCAGGGGAATTCAAAATTGAGATCAGGGAATGTGTGAAAGAGCCAACAACCATACCAATGAGCAGAAAACAGCCCAAAAGCCACCATATAAAGGAAGAAAATATGTAAGTTACACCCTGCTGTGTACCCAGACTCAAATACTAAACTTAACATATATCTGTTCACAGAATGACATGTCACCTCAACTGAACACATCCAGACACATGTCATTAGTGTTGATCTTCTTCAGGTCACCCTTGACTGAGAGAAAGGTAGATCACCTTAATTGAGATCAGACATCTTAATCAGTAAAATATCTCTGGATGAAAACTAACTTGGTTTGATCAGTTGCATGAAAATTTGTTAAAATATGTACAGGCTAAGTTGTAATTTAAGTGCATGACATGATAAAAAAAAGTTTTGAAAATTATAATATCCTGGAAACCTGGATGACTGCTTGACGGTGGTAACCCTCGAGGAATACAGGGACATGTAAAACGAATTAAGTCAATGATGCATAACATAAATTCTTCACATATGAAGGAAAATGTCTAGTTTTCCATCAATAGGCTTTTTGTCAGTTCCCTGAATTGACCCTGTTATTAGAAATCCCTTTTTTAGTTGCCTCCCTTAGAGGGACATTAATTTTCATTTACAATGGAGAGCTAGCAGAAAGATCAAATTTACCTGTGCGTAATGTGACTGATCAAATTTTTCAGTTACATCAATTTGTTGTTAAGCTAAATACTTTTGACATCAGAAATTATTTTTCATGAAAAATTAATGAAAAATTAATTAAACTACCACTACATCACTTTGATTTCATCATGTTCTACGATTCACAAAGGGAAGTAATCTGTTTAAAAAATGTGTATAAATAATGGAGTCAAATCAGTAATTGGCAAATGGACTATTTGTTGACATTCACACAATTGTCAATGAGCAACCTGATACATTTGTATCACCTCACACTTTGTAAAGCATGGATATTGGTAAATGTAAACAAGTATGTGTCCCCAGTACACAGATGCCCTATCTATACTATAATTTTCTATGTTCAGTGGACCATGAAAATGGGGGAAAATCTCTAATTTGGCATTAAAATTAGAAAGATTATATCATAGGGAACATGTGTACTAAGTTTCAAGTTGATTGGACTTCAACTTCATTAAAAACTACCTTGACCAAAAACTTTAACCTGAAGCAGGACAGACAGACCAACAGACAGACCAACAGATGAACGTACGGACAAATGGACCAGAAAACATAATGCTCATAATTGGGGCATAAAAACAAATGGCTTTCTTGGGAAATTCAATACAGAAAATGGGGGTATGAGACAATTAGACAGCAAACCAACAAAGTATGTGATCTCATTCAGACAACATTTAAAATGGACTCCTAGTTGTTAGCATTGCTACCTTATAGTAGATACAGCATTAACATTTAAACTGAAACATTGTGTAAAATGTTTCTAATGACCTTTCTCCTCTTCAAATTGATCTTCTAAATTTCTAGAAAAAAATGCATTATAACTAACAGACAAAAATTAACTTCTTTCATCATGTCTTTTTACTATTAGTATATTACATTAATTTAACCAATATTTCTTGTTTTTCTTTCATCAAAAGACTTTTTAAAACACAATTACTCATATGATGAAAAGATATTTATTAAATCCTTCAAAAATAAATTTCAAACAAATTTCAAAAAAGGTTTTTTGTGTTTGAAGTGAAATCAACCCCTGTGGTCATTAAAACTAAACATATTTTTGTTGTTTTATATAAATTTATCTCGCTTTGAAAATTTACTTAAAATTCTTTTGAGGTTTGAAGATAAGAGAAATGTGGATCTTTGCTACTTAAATCTGTTTGCTGAATTAATTTTGTTAGTCTTCCTAAACCCTTTGAGATGTAAAATGTTAAATGTTGCAAAAAGAAAATGTATAAATGGACTTACAGAAAGTCAAAAGAATAGTTGTGTTAATTGATAAAACATGAAGCAATTTGTTTTTGGTGGAATCCCCTTGCAGAGTGATTGGAAACTTCAATACTAAAATAAATTGTAAATAAAACTTTCTAATAGCTATACTCCAAACAATATCAATTGACTTCAGCAAGGGATTAATGGTATTAACTAATGTCCAAACAAAAGTCAGGGTTAATTTGGACTCACTTTATTTCCATAAGCATGCTTCTACAGTTCTGTAATTGTTACCCAACTATCTTTAAGTAGTTTTATTAAAATATTATCCAAAACCAAAAGCAAATTGCTGATTATTATAGGTAATTACACAATATCAAGGTGAGACCAATAAAAGCAACTGTGATATTCTTTATCTTACAAAGATTGCACAAAACAAAAGTGTGCATATTTTCAATTGAAATGAAGGTCACATCTATCTACTTGTTTTCAAAATTTCCCTAATACATGTACAGTAAACAAATTCCTGATTTCAAGATCCTAAAGATTAACAAAATCAGTACCATCAAGTAAAACATTGTATACTGGACAACAAAGATCTCATTTGTAGTTGATACCTTAGTCAATCTTAATACATGTAAATAGGGATAGTTGAATCTATTTGAGGATATTTAAATATCAGAAAATATCACCTCAATTGCATTATTTTGCATACAACTTTATCAATTCTGTGAGTTGTGTACAGATTAGGTGAAGGGGAATTTACTCCACAAAGGATCACTTTTGAAATGTAGTGTACAGATTAAATAAAGGGGAAGTAACTCAAGGATCACTTGTTGAAATGAAGAGAACGAATTAAATTAAAGGGAGTTAACTCCACAAATAATCACTTGTTGAAATGTAGTGAACAGATTAAGGAAAGGGAATTAATTCCACCAAGGTTCACTAGTTGAAATGTAATGAACAAATTAAACAAAGGGGAATAACTCCATCAAGGATCACTTGTTGAAATGTAGTGAACAAATTAAATAAAGGGGAAGTAACTCAAGGATCACTTGTTGAAATGTAGCATACAAATCAAATAAAGGGGAAGTAACTCCACAAAGGATCACTTGTTGAAATGAAGTGTGCATATTAAATTAAGGGGAAGTAACTTAAGGATCACTTGTTGAAATGTTAAGGGTACAGATTAAATAAAGGGGAATTAACTCCACCAATGATCACTTGTTGAAATGTACAGCAGTGAAAAGATTAAATAAAGAACTCATTCTTATACATCATTCATTTTCTCTATCAATTTTTTTTACATTGTAACGGAAAGGAAACTTAATTTGGCAGAGTCTAGTCATCCCGTTATTTTTTCTCCAATGCAATTTAGAAGCTAGCCATTAAATCTTAACACTAACTCAGTAATTAAGTTTATATCTCATCTCCCCTTTTTTTAACATTACTTGCTATTAGATATCCGAAGTATTTATCGATACAATGAAAATGATATGTTTTCCATGCATGATTTAAGTCTTTTATGTTTTTTCCATAAAATTGCACAGAATTTTGGCAGATAATCTTAATTTCATAATTGGCATGATTCATATACATATATTTTTTTTTGTAAAGGGGAAGCCTCATATTTTTTGGTCAATGAAATAATTTTAATGGTAAATGCAGCATATTACTGACATTTTGTAAAATTAATTATGTTTGTGGTAATTTCATAATTTTGTAAACACATTATATTAATTTGTCTCCATTGTTTCAGCCTAAATGAATGAATCATTCATCAATATAATCTAAATTCCAACATTTATGACAGAGCAATTTTATACTCTAAACTTTGTCTAATTATCATTCTTCAATAATTAACATTCATATGCATTCATGCTTTGTTTTAATTACAAGTTCACAAAAAATTTTAGTAAAAAAAATATAATTATTGTAAGAATGTATCATTAGATCTATGTTAACATCTCTGAAAAGTAAAAAAATGAACTATTTTGTGTTTGAGTCATGTTATATGTAAAAAATTTAGCACCCAACACCATTTTCAAAATTTAAAAAACAACAGCATTGCTATGGCAGATCCGGAATACGATTTCAAAGCATTTCATTATTTTAGAAATAAACTACAATGCACAACACATAACATCTTCTTTTTAAAAAAGATACTCCAATTAGTTTTAATCAAGTCGAACTAGTATTTTGTTTTCCTACCAGCATGGGTGCAAACCATTATCTGATTCCCTCATCATTCAAATGAAGTTTTTTTTTAATCTATAAAGATGTCAATAGAAATCATCCTATTAATTGTCTGTTAAATTAGTAGAAAGTATTTTTTAACAAAACTCATTCATTATTCAAATTGACATTTATCCTTCATCACATCAAGTTCACACTGATTTCAACTTTTGATCTGCTCACACCTTTCTGATAGAAAATTATCTTGTAAATGTAATAAATCTTCCCATTACTTACTACTTACTCCAGTTTAACCCTGATTTACTTCAAAGTTAATATATCAATCTTCTTTATACTAAATGCAGGTTTTAATGAATTTTAAAATTAGACACCATATTTAATTTAAACAAAAAAGAAATAATCAAGTGTTCTTGGGGTTGTTAGAAAATGAAATTAAAGCTCACTTTTGCCACTTGGAAAAAGCCCAATCTGTCTCATTTCTAAAGCCCTTTCATTTTTATAAAGATTTTTTTCCATATTTTAATAAATATTTGATTGCCATTAGGACAACTATCCACAAGAACAACCAGAGATATAGGATGTAAATCTTCATTTCTTTTGTTTAAATTAGGGTTTCTTGCATTTTTGTCATACTATTCAATTTCAGGCTTTGTACATTGATGAATAAAATAGTGTGTAAGGTAACGACACCTATGAGACAGCAACCCAACAATACAAACCAAATCAAACTGCATTTTGAGGACAACATAAGACTTTTACCAAAAGATAGGGGGTCTTCTATACAATATTCATAGCTCTAAATGAAGTTTACAAAAAAAATATTTCCAAAGATCTACATTCAGTGTCAGTACTCTAATTGATAGATGAGTCACTGATAAGTTTCATGTAACTGATCCTTAAGAAACTTGATAATCATGTCAAAAAATTTGGGTCAACCAGTATACTCTCTTTTTTTTTTAAATCTAAAGAAAATTCATCCTTGTTCTGCATTTATTCTTAGATTTATAGAAATGAAACTATTCTTAATTACCTCAATATGATTTATATCAATATCTTTAAATCATAAATATGTGGTCAGTCTATAGTACTTTGAAATTTCAGTTAAATATCAGAGTGCAATTTTACCTCAAAGTTGGTATTGCAACAAATTATCTTTCCTGGTGAAAATGTCAATTGTGAAAAAAACAATTTGAAGTGTATTGACCTTCTGTGTCCAGACATCCGGAGATGTTCATCCTATCTTCAAAGTTTTAATCTAAACCTGACAAGAAAGTAGTGGACATAACTTTGTAATTTGACTTTTACAATGTGACAACACCAATGCCCTGTCTTGGACAACAATAAATCTCTTCAAATATTTATAAGTCACAGAAGATGCTATGCCTTTATTATTTTAAGGGTATTGCCAATAAACTTCACTTTGCTAGAATGAAGGAAAAAATTGATTATTATTGAAGGCCGCTGGTCAGCTTGTGATTAAATTTGTTGTGCTTTATGATCACGCTAAATACGATGCTTTTCAATCATAATAAAACTAGAATTGATTTTTTTCTAAATTTGACATTGGCAGCTATGGCCAAGTCATGAAAAAATTGAATTGTTATTTCACATCATCGTGTATATAATCAAAACTGACCATGTGAAAAAATGCAATTTCACTGAAAATGACAACCTGTTTGTATTCGTTAGGATCCTTAATTTACCATACATGGCTAAAATCTTATCAGTGGTCAAATTTACACTTTTATTTGCAGACACATTTTTCAGCATAGTAAATCAAAATCTATATATTCAAAGGCTAAAACAAAAGCAATCATCACCTCATTACACAAATGATTCGACATAGCTATAGTAAAATACCAAACTATTTTACAGGTGTTAGTATTGAAAAGTAACCCTCTGTTTTATAGCTGTATATGCAACCTGGTCTAAACCCATACAACTGACCAGTGAAACCTATAAACAAGAGATGACATAAAATTTATCAGAACCTTGTTTAGTAGCTTCCTTGTTAAAGTTGTAAGCAGAAACTTTAAATCAAGATTATCTTGATAGGACACCCAATCAACTGATTATCATATCAACTAGGAGCTGAAACATCGCATATGCATGTGATAAGAATATCAATCCACCAATATGTGATAAGAATACCAATCCACCAATATGTGGTAGAGTATCAATCCACAAATATGTGATAAGAATATCAATCCACCAATATGTGATAAGAATACCAATCAACCAATATGTGGTAGAGTATCAATACACAAATATGTAATAAGAATATCAATCCACCAATATGTGATAAGAATATCAATCCACCAATAAGTGATAAAAGTATCAATCCACCAATATGTGATAGAGTATCAATCCACCAATATGTGATAAGAATATCAATCCACCAATAAGTGATAAGAGTATCAATTCCACCAATATGTGATAGAGTATTAATCCACCAATATGTGATAAGAATATCAATCCACCAATAAGTGATAAGAATATCAATCCACCAATAAGTGATAAGAGTATCAATCCACCAATAAATGATAAGAGTATCAATCCACCAATATGTGACAGAATATTAATTCACCAATACCTTATAGAGTATCAATCCACCAACATGTGTTAGAATATCAATCGACCAATATGTGATAAGAAAATATCAATCCACCAAAATACCAATATGCAATAGAATATCAATCCACCAACATGTGATACACCAAAAATATCAATTAGCAGGTGCACAGCTTCAAGTAATGGTGTAGAAGAACAGTGAAATTTTGATGGAATTCTGTCAAGGTAATTTCAAGGATCTTTAGTACAAATTGATATATCAGAAATGGCTTGGTTAAGTTTGGTATGGGAGACCCTCAAAATCAAAGATCAAATATTAAACTATTGTAGATGAATTTGTGCAGTAAATTGAATTTCAATGAGTTGCAGATCAAAATAAAGACTATTGCCAACTATACGGTATAATTTTTTCTAATTGTTAAGGGCCATATTGTGGCCTGTAATTGCTTACATCCACTTCATTGTGGATAGTTGTCTCATAGGAAATCATACCACTTCTCCTTATCTTATTAATAGTGTTGTACTGATGGCATCTTAATCTTTGCTGTAACTCGTTTGGATGACAAGTTCAAAATACTTTTTTCAAAATTTAAATAATCGAACTTAAATATCGTTTCACCCAAAAATTAACTTCAATTTAAGAAATTTGTCAGCTACTTTTACATCTTGCAGGTCACCTTTCTCTATGAAAAAATAATTCTTAATGTAATAATTTCAAAGGTTAAAGAACACTGTTACCTCTTAAATAATACAGAAAAAAATGAGGACAATATATGACTTTTACAATATTCAATAAATTGACAAGATAAAAATTTTCATTATTTTCAGTTATATGATAATAATATATCTCTTAATGCTTTATTTCCAACATTTTGTTCAATGTTTGAATTGCCAAGGGAATTTTGGTCTGTAACTTGAAATAAAAACTTGGTAGGAAACATGCAAAGTTTCTCTTTCATGCTGGAGGGAGCATCTAAACAAAAAATCTAAAATATCATTAAATTAAAACCAGAAATAATTTAGTACTCAAAGTTCTCAGTTACAATTCAATTTCTAAATGAAAAAATTCAATTACCAGCCGACACAAATGTCTGTGAGGCTTTGAAAAACTGACGGAAATTTAATTAAAACTACAAACAAAATACACGACAGATATTTCATATAAAATTTCACAATAAAGCCAAGCTTCCATCGAAAAAAAAATCTTCAAATTCTTCTTTGTAATAATTAACTCAATCAAAATAAAACAATTAGCATTCCAAACTTTCTACCCCTTTCTTACTCCACTGGGAAAGACAATGGCATCAAATATTTAAAAGAAACAACATTCATCGGTACTTAAGCCTATGGATTGCATGTTAACAGGACATAATTACAGAAAACCAATGTTTTTTTTCCTAGATAAGATTGTTTTAAATGTACTTTTAATTATATGATCTATAAACTAGATTGTAGAAAGAAGAAAAATGTCAACAGAAAATTTGTTTTAAAGAAATTTAAAATGTGGTTACTATAGGAAAAAAAGATGCACACTGAAATGACTATCACCTGCTCTAGTGATGAGATTGAATTTAATATTGAAAATCTTTAAGATAAAAGGTTTTGTTACCAATATGACCTATTTAACAATCATTCATTAAAACAAATGTAGTTGACCTATTGATCATTAGATGAACCCTGCAACACAGACACCGATCTTTCAATTATGTAATTATACCAAATATAGCTTTCATTTGCTTATTATATCTGAGAAACAGACTTAACCAAGAAAGTACCATTCACAAATAATGTGTTAAAATTAGGTTAAGGTCAGATGAACCCTGCCAGACAGACATATACACATTACAATTATTCCATCTACCAAATAAATATTGATTGATTGTAAGTTGCTTAACAACCAGTGGCATGCAAATGTTTCATGGATATCAGAATGACAAAATAAAGAAAACCTATTGGTAATCGAATCTGAGGAACAGATCTAACAAGGAAAACTCAATATTGACCAATGAAACCTGAAAATGAGGTCAAGGTCAGGGGAACTCTGACAAATGGTCATATTCACCTTACAATCATTCAATACATCAAATATTCTAGTCATATTTCTTGTAGCCAGGTATTATTGGGGTCCATTTTATTGATATCCAACATAATTTAGTAATACCTGGTACTGCTTTATATAATTTCATCCTTCTAGCAGCAGCATATTCTACATATTTACCTTTAATCAACTTTCTATCAAGTAGATTTAAAATGGGAGAAAATTGTTAGACCCTCATTTAAAGCCTTCTGAAACCAAGTTTTGACATTAGAATACTGCAACTGAAGATCATAACGCTCACAATTCTAAAAAAAAAAAAATAGAGGTAAGATAAATCAAAGACAGACATCTTGATTCTTTTACATCAAGAAATTCTGATATTTTTCAGGTTATCTAAATTGTAAGGAAGTAAAGTCCACTATAGATATATTCCAGAATGTGCGTACCTGTAAACTATTTACTGATGGCTAATTTTCTATACAATAGTTCAGACAGATGAATCAACTGAATAATACACTAGAGGGTGAAATGAAAAATTTATGAGTTTTAAAATTAAATTGTTTTCAGTACTGAATTCAATTATCTTAGGAAACTGTTTACCTGTTTTAAACTGAAGCCAAAGGCAGAATGAGTGTAAATAGCATAAAACATTCAAACAATGTGTTAAAAATTGATAAAAAAAAAGTTTCATCATATTAATCATATTTATAACTTTTTTTAGCTATTTTTTTTATACTGCACAATTAACTCATCTCTTAGTTCAAAGGGAAGGAAAATTTTCTTCCAGTTTCTGACAAATAAGACAATCCATGGTAAAGTCCATACATCAGAACCAAATATGGTTCTTTCATTCAATTGATGAAAATAAAACTTCACTCATTCACCTGAAAAATAACATTTTAGTGAAGTAAGGTGCTAATCAACCTAAGGTGATTGTTTACTGCAAATGATCATAATACACAGTAAAAAAGGTGTCAAATTTACTATCTTTATCATTTATTGACAACTTGAGTGTTATGAAAAGTAAAAATAAATGTGGAATATGTGCATGGAACACAGATGATGCCCACGCTTGTCTATCATATAAAGTTATAAAGGAACATAACTGAAAAACAGTAAAAGTGGCGCTACCCTAATTTGTTCTTGATCTGTTTTTTGTAGTAATAAGCATAGTGTATACCTTTCAAAACATTTGGTTGAGGCTAACTTGTAAAGGGGCATAACTCTAAAGCAATAAGACTGACACCCCTAAAAACAAACTTGACTTATCTTTTGTAGTAATAAGCATTGTGTAGATGTTTGATAGCCTTATGATGAGGCAAACTTAAGTTAGAGAATGAAACAAAAAAGTCAGCAATTTTTCCATTTGTAAAGGGGCATAACTCAAACACAGTTACAATGACACCACTAAAATTCAAATTTGAAATGTATTCTGTGGTCATTAAAGCATTTTGTACAGTTTCATAACATTTGTTTGAGGAAATCTAAAAACCCATGTTATTCAATGTTTATATTTAATTGATCTATACTAGTAAATGTTAGACACTGAGTGTAAAGATGTCTTTGAAATGTCTGTTGGTCTATGTATGAAAGCCTTGTGATATCTTAGTAGTGAGAGAATATAGATATCATGATATTTAAGTGACACTTGGATATGTCTGACTGGTTATGACAGAATAATGTTTTATTACTTTGAAATCAGTCTCACTACATGTATCATAAAACTTCACAATGATATACGAACTATGAAAATGAGATCAAGTTCAGATGTACTCTTAATAAGATAGACATGTACTCCTTAAAATAAATTTATAGAAATCTTAAAAATCTATTAAAATTAAAGGACATGACCAACTTTTAACAACCACACCACAACATGATAACATATGGGATATAACTTGATTATTACCGTACTTTTCTAGTACTGTTGTATTTGATGATCTGCTTTCTCAATTTTATCTACTTCTGGATTATTATTTTTTTATGCATTTTTTGGAATTGTTTTGACTTCGCACATTTGTTATTACTTTTTTCCTCTATTATTTTTCACAAAGATTATGTCATATTGTTTGTGAAGTATATAATAGAAACTACAGTTGATAAAAAAAAATAGTACAACACAATTAGTAAAAACTTTACAATGGAAAAAAGCGGTAGACAATAGAAAGAAAATGTGTTCTAAGCAGTGAACTACAACCATGTAATTTGTGCAGTTGATGTAGATTTCTTTTAACTGACAACTTTATTTGCATTTCTTTGACAGGTCTTTGTTCGTAAATTGTCTGTTTTATGTGGAAATCAGAGCGCTCTAATCTCCAAGCAAAAATTGCTATTTCAGATTACAGATACATGCAACGATGAAGTAATTAAAAGGCATTTAAAAGCTTTGTTTTCTATTTCTAAAACTTAAAATACCATATAGTATTAGAAAATAATCCTAGCATATGTTTGATAATTAGCCATCAAATAAAGAATTATCAAAAGAGTGTAGGTTCCTTTCCTAAAATTTCAAGGACTAAAATGCTTAAATTGCCATTTTATTAGCATTTTATGAATTTTGAAACTTAACAGCAATTCTCAGAAGAACTGTAGTCATATAATTTTTCAAATCCTCATAATATAAAATTTACAAAATGCCATATATGCATAAAACACAATTATTGAACAAAAACAATATAAAATTGCAGTCTCTAGCCCAATAATATGAATCGTATATTACAATTATATTCTTCTTAATGTCAACTTCAATCTTAGTCACCATATAATTTCTTCTAAGTTTGCAATAATTCTTCTGCAATTATGTAAAAGTTAAATACAGCTCCACAACTGATTAACTCCATAATTATAACCATTTGAAAAACATATCAGCAACTAGGATAATGGCCAAACTATGTCATTTTATTAAAAATCACAAAAAATTTGAATATCTGAAAGTACTGCTTTAATGCTTCAATATATATCAAATTTCTGGCTTTCTGTCAATTCAGCCATTAGACAACTAATCATTCTATAAAATTAAGGATATTAACTTTTGGGACAAATACAGGAAAATCAAACAAAAATATTTTTATGTCTGTTTTTGATTGCTGAAAATGTTTGATTTAAAAGTTCATTAATTTTCTGTCATAAACTCATTACAATTTAAGATCTTTTTAGTTGGATTTCCATGGAAACTTATCATTAAGTTAAAATGCCAGACAATTTTGACATTTCTCAAATAAGTCAAGTCGATTGTTGACAACTATCCCACTCAATAGTCTCGGTCAAATATTTTTCTTTACAATTTGATTCTAAAAATTCCATGCTAAAACCCATTCTATTGAGAACTCTGTTACATACAAGTATGGTGCCAAAACCACTTATGGTTCTATTTCTCTATAACCAAGTTTTTTCAATCAAAATTAAATTGCTGCCTAATCAATCATCATATGAAATGTAGAAATGATTTTTTCGCCATCAAATCCTCTTTAACTGATAAAACCATTATTCCAAAAACACAAGATCATTTCTTGGGCCCTTGAGTCTTAAAAACCCTATCAAACAATACAAAAGCGGCTTTAAATCAAAAACACTTAAATTCTTGGATCTATAAAAACAAAAGGATTTTCAGAAACAATCATCCCATCCGCTATAACAGACTTAAAATTCCTGACCGGAATCGTAACGAAGTCATCAATGTGACGGACATATAAAAAAACCTTTCAAAGACCATGAATCAAAAAAGTGTTTCTACAGACAATGTTATTTGAAGTATTTGCTTGCAGACAAATCTCCAAAAGAAGCAGGAAATTCAAATATTGTGTCGTCTGCTAAGACCATTAAAACAATAAACATAAGTGACATGACTTGAGTCTTCCACTCTTTTATTCATTATCATTTAATGTTTTGTCAAATGCTTATGTTTTTTGGAAATTATTCAAACTCTTACATCTGGCTAACACATTCTAACTTTCTTCACTACATTTTTATGTTGACGAAAAGACAAGAGAACATACTAATGTTTTTGATGTTTCAGCACTTATTTTTAGGCACATGACTTTTTTGTGTGTTTTAGTTTGATTGAAGAAGTTGTGTTGGGGGCTATAGTACAATTAAAAGGAGAAGTTAAACTTTTGCAATTAAAATGAATAAAATATGTAAATTTCATACATTACTTTACAACAATCATGATTTAGCATAAATCCTAAATCCATATGCTTGTATGCTTGACCTTTTAACAAAATAGGACTAAACTGTTAACCTACAAATTAATTGGAAAATCACTACTAGAGTTAAATTTTGGGGCCTTTTATAGCTGACTATGGGGTAATGCCAAATGGCTTTGCTTATTGTGGAGCTGTTAATTTCTGTGTCATCTAAGGTCTCTTGTGGAGCCAGATGTCTCATTGGCAATCATACCACACCTTATTTCCTATATTAAACATAAAACTAACATAATTTACTGTAGCATTGGGCAACCTTACCCATTATGCTTTCAAATGACGTGCAGATGCCATATCTGGAACTAGACAATTTAGTGAAATAGAATTATTCTCTTATTTCAAAGTTCTCCTCCCTACATTTCTTGATACACGTAGAACTAATATTGTACAAACTACAAGCCCACTAGATCAGGCCTTGAAGGCATATAACTTTGCTTAGTGCTCGGAGCACAAAAATCATGCTCGAAACAAGAAATCCAGCAATTTGATTGGTTGATTTTCAAGTCTTGAGTACAAAAATCATGCTCGAAAGTTTTATGACCGTGAGGCCAGGTCTACTCAAATAGTCATAAGAATACCAAGACTGCCAAATCAGTGAAGTAAACTGATACAACTGTCATGACAGACCTTTGCAGAAATAGCCACAGCTTGAAATATTCTGTGAATTTTTTGTGTTGTTGGGTTACTGTCATATTGATGCAGACCCTAGATGTCCTGTTTTTCATAATTATCAAAATGCTGAAAAACAACCTCTTATGTTAAAATGTTGTTTTATAAAATGGAAGTCCACTGTTCAAATGATATTTGACAATTGTCCTCACAGTTGCAGCTGGACTCTTGATAACAGAAAAACAGTATAATTGTTTCACAAAAATAAGAAAGATAAAAGCTTCTGAAACCTGAAGTCTACTCATCCATGGAATATTAGACTTAAATCAATAAATATTTAGTTCTGTCAAGCACTCAGTAAACAATTTAATGTAAATTATTCATTTTTAATCCTTAAAGCCATTAAAACTGCATAATAATGGGATATTTCATAGTCAAATAATTTTGAATTTCCCAAAATATTTATTGAAAGTTTATTCTTTTGATTAAACTTAAAATTCAATTTTAACAGAAATATAAATTAATTTCAATATCCTGATAAAGAACATCTGACAATTTCAATTTGCATTTTTTTAATTTATCACAAATTTTATTTATGATATTTTCTAATTCATCAATAATACGAATTGAAAACTAATTTTAGTAACAACTGCTTCTTAAGATACAACATTTGGTCCAAAACGTGCTAAAATTAAAGTTTTTAACAATGACCTTCAACAATCAATAGCTAAGAAAAGCTGTTTAAAACTGTTGACAGATTTTGTGAACGTGTATGCTAACTTTAATCCTTTTATCCCATTAAAGGTGATTCAACTACTGCATCTAAATATATTAACACATTTATACATATTTATTTTATTTCCAAAAACAACATATTCACATCTTGAAATTACAATCAGCCTTGAAATGATGGGTAAAGAATTTTTATGGTGATACTTGTCATATTTTTGGTCTTTTTTCTTTGAAGGGAGTGACTAACGGCTTTTAAAACATATTTTATGTTTAAAAGTTCGGAAGGATGAAAAAATTCCTGGTGACAGTTTTAGCCCCAGGAAAATAGATTTTGTTGACACTTGGGAAATCGTTTTTAGTTTTTGACAATTTTTCGTACAATATTTTTTATTACATTTTTAGAGTCTTAACCATAAAATCAGTAAAAACAAAAGAGGTCACTGCATAATCATATGTGGTAGACAAAAATTTATTATTGACACTTAATGACCACTGTCCAGTGATGGTCATTTATGACATATTATGACCATTTGTTTTATGGAATAAAAAAATTCAGGTAGGTCATTTGTCATCTGATAATGGATTTTATTTGTGAAACATGACAAGTATTGTAACTTTATTTTCTTTTTACATTATAATATTCTTTAGAAATAAAAAGTGATTGTCTTTACAAAAGTTGTCACAACAAAAATATATAATGTATAACAAATAAATTAACATAAATATAAAAGCGTATTCTCATCTCTAAGTTTGTATTGACTTAATTGAAACATAAGTAAAGAATTCTAACATTTTTTCTAAAAGCTAAGTTTCCAGGGTTTAGCATTTTACACTTATTTACTGGCTATAAGACCAATTGCACATTTATTGTCTCCCAAGACATCAACTATCCCCAATGTAAAGCAATCTTCAGCTACTTTACAAGGCTTTAAATAGGCAAAATTACAAACCAACCATTATATCTCCAAAACCTAATTAGGCAAACTGTCGAAAGATTAAAATAGGCAAAATGACTATCACTTCTAGGACATCAATAAGAATTTACAAATGCTTAAATAGGAAAACTTACTGCCACAGTCAGGACATTACCTCATTAGGAAAACTTTAAAAAAATCTTTGGTAGGCAAACTTACTGCCACAGTCAGGACATTACCAAGACCTCATTAGGAAAACTTAAAAAAAATCTTTGGTAGGCAAACTTACTGCCACAGTCAGGACATTACCAAGACCTCATTAGGAAAACTTTAAAAAAAAATCTTTGGTAGGCAAACTTACTGCCACAGTCAGGACATTACCAAGACCTCATTAGGAAAACTTTAAAAAAATCTTTGGTAGGCAAACTTACTGCCACAGTCAGGACATTACCAAGACCTCATTAGGAAAACTTTAAAAAAATCTTTGGTAGGCAAACTTACTGCGAAAGTCAGGATATCATCTAGTAAAGTTTAGTAACATTCAGTCCCTTAATTAAAGTTTCATAGAGAAAAAAAAAGAAAAAAGAAGAGCTGTATTATACCACAATTTAACTACAATGAACCCCACTTGGTGATGGCAAAGCTCACATGGACCTATTGGTCCAGGATAGCTACTTAATGAGCGTCATATTTTAATAAGTAAATAAACAAGACAGACAGACAGCCACAGCTGTCACAAGATACAGCAGGAATTACAGTGGCAAACATAAAGCGAAAACCAAAAAACTTTCACAACTACATTAAGAGGGATATTTAACAACAGGATAAACTGATTATTGAAAAGTGTTGTCGACAAATCTAGCTGTGTTTTGACTTCTAATTGAAGTGTTAGCTTACTCCAACCCCAAGTGAATAGTCCTATTTAATCCAATCAAAAGTAAATTTTGTCAAAATGCTTCCTACCTCTTGACTTGGTTTGCAATTTATATCAAGTCTTCGACAAACAATAGAACATTAAAACAAATTTACGATAAAAACCTCTTTGAAAATGGCATCATCTCTCTTGAAATATAAAATGTCAACAAACTTATTCTAACGTATTTATAAAAACTACAAGATTTTGCAATTTTAATAAGTGTACCATTAATCTGAACTATTCACATTAAATCACTTTAGAAAAACAGGAAATATTATTGATTTTAATTCCTTCCAAGTCTGATTTTAGAAAAACAAAAAAAACTTAATGAGTTGCCAAGAGCAACATCACTTGACCAAGAGACAGAATTTTTCAAATAACGTAACTAACAATATTAAAGATATTAAATAGAGAAATTAAATTTGACAGATAACTCAGAAAATTTCATGCTAATCAATACATGGTCCATATGAAATTGACATCATTTGTGTTTATTTCAAATGGAAATATGAAAATATGATATTTTGATTCCAGAAATAAATTTCATAGCCTAAGAGGTTAAACAAAACAATGGAAAATAATGACAAAATTGCTATTGATTTTTCAACATAAAAACAGTCTTTATGACTTAAAATTAAAACAGTTGTTCAGGAAGCCAATAGATCAAAATTGGAAAATTTAAATTGCCTTTATATAGCTTATTTCAAAACAAGTCAAGAGAAGTCTGGGTTCTTCAAAGGAGAAACTGAAAAAAGACAAAACATTTGATGCTTCAAGGAGTATGTAATACTCACATAATGGCTTTACTCAATATTGACTCAGTCTGACTACCCATTGTAAGTACTAGGTTTTCTAATGGCAAACACCAACAGGAGATGAAACCTTTAAAAGATAACGATGGTTGTTTCAGAGTTTTTTTAGTTCATGATCCCATGAGCTCTTGATGCCTTTTGTAAAATTATGTTCCACACTGGTGGCCATATTGAATGCTAGGGAGAGTCAATGAACATAGAATTAAGAGTTGATCACATAAGCATCATTCCTGTAGATAAACTAGTTCTAACATACATATTCAATGACAAAGGTACACTTAAAACATGCATAAATGTAACCATCAAAGGAATGGTTTACCTTCATCCATGATCAGGCCATCTCTGGATTTAGAACACCATCAAAGGAATGGTTTACCTCCATCCATGATCAGGCCTACTCTGAACTTAGAACACCATCAAAGGAATGGTTTTCAGGCCTACTCTGGATTCAGAACACCACCAAAGGACTGCTTTACCTCCATCCATGATCAGGCCTACTCTGGATTCAGATTTTGAATGTTCCTCCTTTTGACTTGTTTGAGAGTTCTTCTATGTTAAGCATTAACTCTTATTACATGCAAATAGTAACCAGAGATAAGAGACCTCTGATTGAAATGAAATCTTAGAACAAACAATTTACCTTATAAATGCTCAATCCTAATTCTACTGTGCAGTTGTGCTGTCTTTGTCTTTTAAAATGTTCTGAAATCAAAACTCAAATGAGACTAAACATGTTCAGCTGATATCTTTTACAGTGATGTGAAAGGCAACAAGGGCAAGCAACTGCATACATGAAGATCTTAAGTATTTTTAGGATGAAGAATTAGTAAATTATGTGAAATTAATTGATTGATATGTGCTAGCTTAATTATTGTCCAGCGATTTTAGGATGATTGTTCTAAAGGGGTCTCTAAAAATCAAGCCACAGCTCAGAAGAAATGATGTATGTACAGGGAAAGGCTTGTCAGATTATACTAGAACTAACGCAGACATGTTGTGAAAAGTTGATTTTGATTGAACTGATTTTTCAAACTATTTTAAATCTAAATTAAAATATTGATTTTGCTATAAAACTTGATATAATTTCCTGTTATGACAATTATGAAAACTGCACAGATCTAATTCATTATGAGTAAGAGGAAATGTTGGGTAAACATACCACAGGAATTCAATAGGACAGCAACACAACAATACAAAGCAACCAAAATGAAATCTAGAGGTCATCATTCAACTAAAACAGACCTTCAATAGGAAGACTGACAATCCTAGTGAATTAAGATTGGAGGAGAGTGCACTCGCAAGAGCAGGGTTTAAACTCACTACATTAGTGTTGTCTGGCAAGTGATTACATAAGTAACTACTTAGACCACTCGCCACCAAGTCGCCCTCCTCCCCACCCCCCACCCCCACCAAGATCAAACAGAGATGAACTATACTGAGCACATTTAATCAACAAAGACTCCTTATTTTTCTATTTCGCATAATATTACTTCTATATCATACATGCTCTTTCCCAGAAATATCTTTACATCACAATGTCCTATCAGATATCCAACCCCCTTTTACATGTTCCAAGGTCAACAGGGCAGTTCATTCTTAATATGAAAATTGGAATAATCCTGTACTGACATTACCATTACCTATAATAAATCCCTTATACAAACAAACAGCTTCCTTGATTTTTCAACACCTAGACATTAAAAGCTATAATATTCCACTTCCTGTCTTAACCAATAAACCTATATTCTTCTGTCAAATTGCTCCAACTTTATTTAATTGAACATTAATACATTAATTTTAACCTTCAAAGTGCCTCATTAAAAACTGAATGCTTTGATTCCAACGTTTATATTATGGGATTATGCTTTGACCTTTTTGCTTCAAATCAGTTAAAAGAAGCTGCCGACTTTCTGGCAATTTCAAGATTTAAAATCTTTAGAAATTTAATCAAAAGTTTCTTCTTTTAATTACAAATTTATGAAGTTTCAAGTTAATAAAAGAAAATAAAGTCTAAAAACATATGTAGATAATTATATGTAGATGAATTCAATTAATTTGTAGGGACATCAAAGGGTGCAATGGATTTGATACTTACACAAAGGTGTTAATTTCATTTCTGAACATATGTTTTAATGTTTCACCAATTCCCTGAAAGAGAAAATTAAAAATAAACATCATTACTGAGTTGAAGCAAAACAAATAACTTCAGAAATTTCATTAAATGAAAGTTTGGGATTTTGACAAGTCATCAAAGATAGGCAGCTTTAATGGTAGTTGGTACACTGGAAAACGAAATTACAAGACAAAATTTAATCTTTTAACTAAAATATAATAAATTGATGGCTTTCATTTTTTCAAGTGTCTTTATGTTGTTTTCAGATGCAGATCACACCACTTTACATTGCAAGAATAACAATGTGAGCCCATAATGCTTTGAAATATTTTCCATTTATACTTATAAGAAAAATAATTGTTTTGACATCTTTTTTGCAATATATGGGGACACCAAGGATTTGTATAGCATCTTTTTATACAAATCCTTGGGGACACTGTATACCCCCTTTCCTCTATTGCTAGTTCAAACTTGCAATTCAATTTTCTACATCTTTTGTCATTTTTACTTACTTGACAGTGGTAAAATTTCGTGCCCACATCTTTTTACAGTCCTTTACCTCTTCAATTTTGTAAAAAAGAACACTGAAATTGTGATGTTTTGTTTATATTATGTGAGATAGAGAGCAAATACATGTAGGGTTAAAACTACGACAGGATGTTGGGAAATTAGACTACAATGAATTGGGAATGTGTCCATGGGACAAACATGATGCTTTGCTTCCATAAAATGTTATACAGAGACATAACTGAACAATATACGACGAAAAAAATTTCAAAATTTGCGGTCATACAAAAATGGTAAAAGTGACACTACCCAAATTCATACTTGATTTGAGCTTTGTGGTAATAAGCATTGTGTATAAGTCAATAAGTGACAAAGCATTTGGTTGCGGCAAACTTAAGTTAGAGAAATGAAACCGTAAGTTCAGCAATTTTTCCATTTGTAAAGGGACATAATTTTAAAACAGTGTAAGTAACTACACCAAAATACAAAATTGTAAACGGCTGTTAGTTTTCTCATTTCAACTGTTTTATGCAAGTTTGCCATTTCCAGGCCATCTATAGCTGAATATGCTGTATGGGCTTAAGCCTTTGCTCATTGACAGTACAGTGACCTATTATTGTTAAATTGTGCCATTAGGTCCCTTGCGAAGAGTTGACTCATTGACAATCATACCCCATCTTAATTTTTTATACTTACTGCAGGGGTTGTTGTATGTTGCTGTGTTACATATTTGTTTTTCATTTAACATGTTTATTATTTTGTACAAAAATTAGGCCTTTAGTTTTTTTTCGTTTGAAATGATTTACATTTGCCATTTCTGGGCCTCTTATAGCTGACAATATGTGGTATGGGCTTTGGTCATTGATGAGGGCTATATGGTGATTGATAGTTGTTAATTTCACTGTCATTTGATTTCCTGTGAAGAGTTGTCTCATTGACAATCATACCACATCTTCTTTTTTATATTGATCTATGTAATTTAGTTAAGAGCATTGTGTATAAGTTTAATAACATTTGGTTGAGGCAAACTCAAGTTTGAGAACGGAAACCAATTGAGGGATGTACAACTAATTTACAGACGAACAAGGGTAAAACTTAATGCCTCTGCTACACCGGGACATAAAAATTTGAAACTGGAAAAAATATAGCAAGTCTGATTTCTGGTCCATTTTTAGGTAAATTATAGACTATGGAATACAAGACAATACATGAATAGTTACAAATGTACTATAAAGGTATTGTTATAAATTAGGCAGTATCTTGATGATTTGATTAACAGGCAAGTTGGAAAATAAAAGTTATTGTAGAAATTCACATGACATTTTTCATGCTTTTTATCCCGTTTATAGCGGACTATATGACATGGTTTGTTTTCTTGTTGATGAAGGCTGTACAGTGAACTGCAATTGCTTAAAATACGTCCATGTTTGAATTGTTGGTGGTAGTTGTCTCATTGGTAATCTTACCACATCTTCTTGTTTTTATATTTCATCTATCTGAATATTATCTTTGTAAGGTAGTATACAACTCCAAACCTTGTACAAGTTGTATAGAAATAACCAAATATAATGCATTGTTATAAATCCAAATTAAATTGGTTCTCATCCTGAACATCCATGAAATATCTGCCACTGGACATTAAACAACCAGCATTCAATCATTAAGTTGAGATTTAATATTTGCAAGTCAGGCAAGTTTCAGTCATACCTTTAATAGGTCTGAAATCTCATGTTTTTTCGAGTTGAGTTACTTCCTTTCATGACTAGCAATGAAGTTAGTTATCATTTAGTATTTCTATTGTTCTTTGATGGACTTGATTTTTAATCAATAATTTTTAAGCTGGAGTCTGCACTATTGTCAAAGATTTCTTATTTCATTTGCAGTGATCTGGAAGGTTTTCACTATGGGCCCAGGGCCCCTCAAAAATAAATTCAATGGGCCATGTCAAATGAGTGGGCCATTTCGAATTAACTTCTGTGAAAAATAAAAGAATCAGTATATTTTGGCAAAGGAGTAGTACTTACTTTTACATTAATAAAATCATTGATATTGTTCCTGTGATTTTGCAATTTCAATTTCAATGAATACACAATAACTTCTTCCAACCCCAACAATATTTAAGTTAACCTTTATTAACAGTTTTTAAACTGGTACTGTTGCCTTGTTCATGTTCATGTTGGTTTTTTTTACATTAAATTTGGGTCTTCGTCGATACCATACTTATTCCAGACGTTCCGTATCAGAGGACATTTCAGGCAATTCCTCTGCACTTCTTGTATTATAATAACTTCATCATGGTGACAAGAATAACAGTATAGAGTACCATTAATTCATAGAACAGAACAACAAATCGCTGAAGAAGTCATGTTTACAAAATGTCAAAATGAGCCAAAGACCAAAAAATGACAAGGACAGTTAAGCGTCTTTTATGGAGACAAAAACTATATTCCTAAAAAGTCTTTGGGGTTCTTCAATCGAAATAATATCAAGCTAAACTAAATGAGGTTATTATAAGGGTTAAATCTCGTCTGTACTAGCCAAATTTAACAATTTTAAAGTTGTTTATAAAAAAAATATATATCATGAATGATGGTTAATTACGTTGTTCGGGTTATCAGTGAGTCCGCATGGTTTAATTATTACAATAGGAAGACACCAGAGACGTGAAATTGCATGGTTCTATTATCATAGGAAACGTCCGAGACGTCCCAAAAATATATAGGTGCTCCTATTATTGGAGGAACCTTACGCAGTTGTGTACACACACATGGCGGCATGGAACACGATCGGAAAAACGAAGTGAAAAGTATCGTGCGCCATGTGGGCCCTTACATTTGTCACTGTATGCGCCATTTCTTGTCAATATGCCCTATAGGCGCAGGGCGCACGTCCTTCCCGATCGCTGCATTTGACCAGGTGACAATTATATTCATTTAAACTGCTCTACATATACTGACATACACATCTTTTTTAATATAGTGACAATACACACTTTATGTTTGGTTGATGTGTCAACGTATATTTGTTCCACCTAACAGAAGTTCCAGTGGAAACTTTATTATAAACAATGTCATAATACCTGTACCTGATGGAACAAATATTCTATACTATTTATTCCGTTAGGAACATCTACTGTAACATTTATTCCTGTGGAAGTAATATTCTAGAATATGTTTTCCATTTGGAACTTATATTATGAAGGAACTTCTATTCCGTGACATCTAAGTACAAAAAAATGTATGGCGTAAGTTGCTATATATACTTGGGTCTTTTATCTTTATGAAATTGCATTGAATTCTGGACATCTTACAAAATGTTAAACTTGTATTAAAACATTACACATTGATTTATTAAAATGTAACAGCAGGAATTATTTTTCTAATTTTGAATAATTTCAAAATATTTTAATAGGATAATTACAAAATAAGATCATAATTATTCAATGATCAAGTTCAATTCTAAATCAATCAAGATATAACAACATGTTTTGCATGACTAATCTATCTAAGAATTATTCTTCAATTATCTTGAAATAATCAATAAAAAATAATAAGTTAAAAATCCTTATCAAATTATAATTATCTTTTTATTTAACTTTTTTCATGTGCTAAGTAATCAATAGAAAAATGCACACATCTGAAGTTCATTAAAAACTATGCATATAAAATAACACTGTGACATGCAGTCCATAAAAAAAAAAATATATTTAACAAATGAAATGGCCAATAGATTTCTGTTTATATTAAAATACTCAAGTGTCAGTAAAAAAAAATGGTAACCATGGAAATCTTAAATGACTTATTTGGAACTGCCATGTCTCTGCAAATTATAATTTAAACCAGATTTGAAAATGATGTAAGAAAGTCCAGCCCTTTTAAACTGCAGTAGGCGTGAGCTAATGTTTATGACATATGCCATGCCTCCTGTGAATTATAATTCTTCGGCCAAAACAATGGGCGGTCAATTAAGAAATTCATTTTGAGAGTTATCGTTTTCATAATAAACGTCTATCTATGTAGTGTGCCGACTGTGATTAATCAAGCATTTCCCCTATCTATTGGACAGTGTAATTAATCTAATTATCACTGGACAAATTATACTGTGCGTTGAATTTAAAATTTTCATTTCAAACTTTGTTTCAACTCACCACTTACAACATTTAGTTTTTCACAACAAACCCAACGTGTTTTCTATTTTGGTCGCCATTTTTGAGAAGGATTCTGGGAATTTAAAAAACTTGTAAGATGGCGATTTAGTGCAGAACGGATACACACGAAGGTAAATGTTTAAAGTTTACACAATGTCATAAAAGTTCAATTAAGGAAAAAAGTTAATTACGTTGGAAAACAATGTTCGTTTCAGCATCTATTTGTTATTGGGACACTTAAAGTGAAATCTTTCTAAAGATTTATCGAAGACAAAGTTAAAAAGAATCAATAACTGATGTCCATCGTTTATCGGACACTGGATTTTAAATTAAACTTCAGCAGCTGAACGATCAATTTTCTTGGAATCTTTATTATCTAATAGGGTAAAGATAAATTTCTTAATGATGAAGGTTGTATAAATGGATTTTTAACTTTAACGGTAAGGTTGAAACTATTTTGATAAAGATTTTTTTTTTTTCAGTTTTGGGAGAATAGGTGAAAATGTCAAATTATGATAATTTTTGTGTATTACGTTTGTTGTTTTACCCTTGAGGTCGTTTTTATGTTCTTAGATGAATTATCACTGATGTTATTATGTTCAATTGATTATTTAAAAGTCACAAGCCAGTTTACAAAACTTCTGCTGGGATGCTGAACTTCGTAGCAGACGATGTTTTTAGATTTTTTTTTTAATCTTTTATCAATTTGACCACGGGATGAGATGGGGTGAGGTCAACAAAACTTGCAATATATGTAGATGCAATGAAATTTAAGCAGAACCCCATTCTCTTTCGTTTTCGATAAATAATAATTAATGCTTAATCTACTTTATCAGTTAAAAAACTGACACTGTTACAAACGTTATAATTTCTGAAGTTATTAAAGATCAAGCATATCTTAAACGGAAAGATAAAATTGAACTGTATAATTTCTTTTATGAAACCAGAGATATTTCTCTATTGTTTAAATTACTTGTATGATCCAGGGCAGTTGTTTGGCTCCAGATGGAATTTTAAATGCAAAATAAAACTTTCATATGAAGTTGTGACAAAGTAAAAAAGTATTTCAAGCTGTCAACTTGTTTAGGTTATTGACAATGTAATTAAATTGACTTCATTGTAAAAATTTAGTTGTAAATGTGGATTTAAGTAATTTAGTGTGATCAACTTTACAAAATTGATTTGATTTTAATTTTAACATTTGACAGTTTTATAATGAAAATTTGTGCTACTTTGAAATTGATACTGTAGAAAGTTTAATTTGCCAGAGTCAAATTTCTGTTGAAATGGCAAGATCTCAAAATCTGCCCATATGCTGATCAGTTTGACATATTAATGCCTCTTGTCTTTGGCCATTGATTGATCCACATCCAAATGAACCTATCAGAATTTTTCTTTTACATTGGTTTTAAAAATTGTCTTCATATTATAACAATACTTGTGATTTTTCATTGCATTATTTGAGTTATAAGCTGTCGTTTTGATGGCTTTGTGATTTAGCTAGGTAATCTATCAAAATTTTCTTGTTTTCAGTAATGAAATACTGACCAGGGGCTATTAATATGTAAACATAACATCACTGCGGAAAATAAAACCACTCCTTAAACTCCATATATGGATAATTTAATGTTTTGTAGTGTTTCAACTAGATCTTATTTTTATGTTTCTCTATAACAGTTGGAATATGTCACTTGGTTGTCAAATAACAATTTGAAATAGAACTTCAAAGGAATTGTTAATTTAAAGACTTTGTCTTAAAGTGATTTGGGAATTAAAACAGAAAAAAACAAGGTAAAATCAATAAAATTCTATACATTATTATCTTGGATTAAAATATGAAACTTCAATCACTTTTTTTACTTTATCAGTAAAATACAGCAGTCTTAATTTTGTTAAATGATGAAGCATACATGCTATTTAGTAGCAAGCAATTAATTACTTTGAACAAACAATCTACAACAAAAAAGTCTTTAAATCAATTTTATATAAAGATATAATTATACTGCCTTTAGAATATTGATGAAAACTGATTTCTCTTCATTTATTGTTTGATTAGGAGTAAAATATATTGGTTTGCATGTTTCATCTGGACGTTTGCAACAACGTGAGTTTTTAATGGCTCACCATGTGTTAATAATTTCTCTTATCAAAATAGTATAACAAGTTCTATATATTAGTTTTGTTACTTTTGCAAGTATTTTTGTAGTAAGTTACTTAGGGAGAAGATACACATAATTTCTGTTCACATGTAGCTTTAATTTAACATCACTGTTTGGAACACACAAACTGACTTAACTGTCATGAATTATACCCTCTACTTACAGAACAACAGAAATATGAATTAATTGTTTAGAACTGCACCTCAAAGTGAAGTCAAAGAAGCCATATTGGAATTTTGATGTTTTTGCTAGCTGAAAAGAATTCCTTGGTAAATATAAATTGTTTCACCATCCTTGCATGTAATAGAAGCTGGTGTCCAAGGTTTTGAAGTGTGATGAGTGTTTAAATAAACATTTTAAATCAATTTTGTGGGATTGCTTTTCAAGTCTTGTTTTATTTTAACATTTCCTTTGAATGCTGTTAAAGAGTTTTAAACATATTTTTTAATGTGATAACCTTCGAAAATTAAAAAAAATTAAAAAAAAAATCATTTATTAATTTTGTTTACATTTAATAAAGAGTGAAAATTGATATTTCTGTATAATTGAGTAATTGATTTTTAACATTGAAAAAAAATCCTGTTTTATATATTCCTTTTAAAGTTTTATGAATTTTGAAATAATATAGTAACAGATGGTTTGAATTAAAAATGAGGTAACCATTGGGAGCATTTCTTTAGAGCAAAAGATTAAAAGATAATAATTTCATGTTCAGATTAAGTCATTTGCATGTTAGTAAGATTCTGATGTGTTAATTCATTGACTTACATAATATCCAGGGGAGAGAACATACCGAATCATTGAGGCCTCAGGAACAGGGGGTAATCTATGGTGCTAATAAGATCATGTACCATATAAATGATTGGAAATTTGAATTACTGCTCAGGAAGGTCCACCGGGGTTTATATGAATATTAAACTTTCCTTTATCTTTGGTTAATATGAAATATTAATGACAGTGAAAAAGTTGTATATCTTCAGTAACACTGTAATGTAATATTATTGTAAACAGATGCTAGATAATTAGTATAACCTTTTCAAATATGTAAAACTTTATCCCAAAGCTTGCTTCAGATATTGTCTAATAATACATCTGGGTAATTAGTTTAATTCAAAGTTTGGATAACATGCTGATGATAATATGGGCAGTTAGAGGTTAAATATGGCTATAATATTCCATTCCCATGCTTTAGCTAAGGGTTATTATTATAATGGGTAACACAATCTCGCTTTTTTGAATATAAGTTTTTAAACTTAAAAGTAGCTTACTTTAAGCAGACATTTAGTCCCATCTTTATTCAAGCTAATAGCTGTTTTAAGGAAACAAAATAAGTTATAAACGTAACCATCATGCATACACATGTGCACAGATATGCATCAATTTTAAAAAAAAGTCAATTAGAAATATGTTAAATTTTAACCTTGAAGAAAAAAAGAAATTAAGAATAGAATTGCACTTTCCATTTTCTAAAGGCCTTTATTCTATTTTAATTCAAAACAATAGCAAAATACTGAAATTACGATTGGTGATAAAAGATTTCCCAATTTTAAAAGATTTAACTAAGTGTATGATAATAATAGTTTTCCAAACTGCTGGTATAACCTCATCATTCTTATAATATTCATATGTTTGACATACTGTTTAATTGCTAAACATGCTGGTGTGTTAAATGCCACTTTTACTCAAGTACTAAATTGTCTGATACATATCGGCCTCCTCAGCCATCATTTTACATTGTATAAGACGCTATAGAAGAGTCTGATCAAAAGATGGGATTAAGATGAATATCAATTCATTTGGAATGCTTTCAAAGTATCTGATTAATCCCTGATTGGATTTCATTTAGGATCTTTCAGTAATATTACTGTCCCGTTTAATTATGGGGTTAATAAGGGTTAAACGCTAAGGGAGGAAAGTTCGTAATAACTGTAATTTCTCAAATTTTATATTTTTTGAAAGTCCTGAAATTACCTTTTTAAGCTGTGAAAATTTTCTTTATAAAGCATTAAAATAGAATCTGTCTAAATCTTCTTGTCATGATTTTGAGTTATTATAAAAGATAGTTTATAAGAAGATTTAGTTTCCTGCATCATGCCAGCAGCATTAAAATTGAAATGACAGCTGGAAGCTAAATTAATGTTATTAAACATTTTGACAAGGGTCAGTTGTAATTTTTGACAAAAGTCATCATTTGTATCTTATTACATAATCTCAAGATGATTGATGGGGACTTTTAGAAAGAAAGAAAAAATAACAAGTACTACTACAAGTGGGAGAAAGCTTGGTACTTGGTAGAGAAATAAATGTAGTATCACAATATATAAATAAGTGTTTATGGTGGTTATTTATGTGATATAGGTGTGGATACAAGATTTAAAAGATTTTATTTACATCACCTTAGGTGACTAAACTGTTATCTCCGATGATTAAAATTACTCTAAAAGATTATAAATGAATTACCATTTATTCTTGGAATATAACATGAATAAGTTGAGAAGGTATTAATTTTAAGTGCCAGATGCTCATAATTTTGCCATTGTAAATTTTTGTTAGTATAATGTATAGTATTTATACAATGTTTATATACCCCTTTAAGAGCCTCATATCTACAGAATCTTGTTATATGTTTAATTAGATATCAAAGTTTTTATATCAAACAGAAAGATAATTTTAATTTCTTGCAGTATAGTTTGTATAAAACATGCTTCAATGTCGTCTATAAATGGGCAGTGAAATCTGATATGTCAGTGAAAGATTTACTGAGAAAATCTGGTCAGAATCTTTCTCCTGACCATATGGTCAAGTCTAAATTCCACATAAAACTCTAGATAATAGCTTTAGTCATCTATAATTCTATCAATAGTAATTAGCATATTTAAAATCTTCTGTAATGAGTTATTGATTGTGGATTTTTTCAAGATTTGTCAGTCTCTGAAATCTGGATTTCATTTCAGATGAAACTTATTTGATTTTGATATAAACATGATGATGGACATCAGGTTTTAAACATCAAAGTAAAATTAAGTATTTGGTTTAAGTGTATTTGGCACCACTTAAATATTCTAACCACCATCATCTTCAAAGATGATAAAAATATGCTCTCTGGCCTTGGTCTTTTATACCAATTTATGTTTCAGAAATTAGAATTCCAGCTGTTGTTTGAAAAATTAAAAATCTTTTTACAAAGATAATTGAAAAAACATATATACCAATTTAATAGAATTGTAGCAAATTAAGAGGAAGTTTCTTTACATGATGTATATTCTAAACAGAGGGTCAAGAAAGGGTAAAACTTATGACCAGCTTTCTCTCTCTTTGTTTACTAATAGATTGTTTATTTACTAAAAGATTGTTCTATACAATCACTAAACATTTAAAGTTAAAAGTGTACAATAACTTTAAATAAAATAGTTTGTTTTTTCTACAGTTAACACCTAAATGCTTTGAACAATATCTCAATGGCAGATTTAACTCAAATAAACTAATTCTTAAATTTGTTACCTAAAAGACAAATTTATTAAAGTTAAATCCTTTTTAAATATTATATAACTATCTCAGCTTAAAAAGAGATTACCTAATGGAACTGCAATCAGATCTGCTCAAAATATTTGAAATCTAACATCATAAAAGATTATCTGTTTTAATTTTTTTTAATATTAACAAAACAGTTCAAACTGAAGGATTGAATTTTGAAGGAAGAAAGAAAGGTAAATACAACTTGTTTTAAGAAAATTAAGGGGGTCTAAACTTGTAATAATTATACATGTACCTATATGGCCAGCGCTAATGTTTGAAATTGGTTGTGTTATTGGTTGCAATAAAAAAAAAACTAAATATGTACCTATATGGCAAGGCTACAGTTTGAAATTGATTGATTCATCAGTTGCGATAAAAAAAGATTAAGGAGGAAGATGAGGTAATGAATTATAGAATGTTTCTTTTTCCTTCAGGATCTCCGGAACTGAAATTTAATTTGATTTTTCAAATGACCTCTCTTAATTGTTTTCAAATTAAAATCATCATTTTTCATGTGGAATATTGAAATCTGGATGATGTGAGTCAGACAGATATGTGACATTTGTTTGATCAAGATCTTGCCAAATAAATTGTAAAATTTCAAATTGGATAATGATGATTATTGATGTTTTTATGATCTTTTTACTTGGCTACTGAAAAATGTTCCATGGGACTTAATCATTAGAAACATGTGAATTTAATGGAGCATTAATTTACATTTTAAAGCTTTGATGACTTTAAGTTTAATCAATTTTGAAACTGAAAATTAATTTCACTTGGGCTGCATTAATTCTGAATTAACATGGGTAAAAGTTTGCCTGACATTTGGTACCATGGGGATAAAATTAGATGAAAAAATGTCCTCATCAGTAGTAATCAAATGAAGAGAATGAAGATCATTTATACGATAATGCCTGCAGTGAGAGTCTTTTGTATTATTCTATATAATAATGAAGTTGTTGTACATGCTTCTGTTGAATACATTGCCATAATGCATTGTAATACATACAGTTAGACAAAAAATTACATCATAGGGGGAAAAAATACATCATAAGAAAATTTTCTTGAAGGTTCATTTATACCTTCCCACATGTGTACCTACCTCCCCCTCAGGTTATAATATGTTTTTATAGTTTCACCAGTCTAGGGTAATATGCTGTTACAAAAAACTAGGTGAACATTTTGTTCTTTTGTCGTTACATGCATTCCCAGTAACTTTGTAAAAATTATAGAGAAATGTTACTTCTTGCAGAAGACCTGACATTTAAGTAAGTGATAATCATAATCTTGGGGTTTATAAATTGAAGTTCTTTTAACAGTATGTTGATATATACAGAGGCTACTTTTGAATGTTGAGTAATCTATTATGTTATCTGTTCTAAACAATGGAAAACTAAATGGATATCATCTTCCACATCAGCAGTCAATTAAGTCAAAATGTGCAGATAATTATCAACACACTCAGGCGTTATGTAACGTTTTCATTAATGATTTTTAATACGGTATTACATGTATGCAAAGAAGATTACTTAAGGATGACAGTTGGTGTTAAAACACCCATGGCAGGGGTCAGTTCTGGTTTTAAAAAATTTCTTTATTTCCTCTAAGATTAAATATCAACTTCCTTATCTTTGTCTAATCAGTAAACATGCTGGCCAGTGAATGTTAATACTTTAATATGAACCATACTAAAAATTTTGTTTCTGAATTTATCAACCTGGGGGCATTTATCAATCAACACCATGTATCCAGTTCAGGAAGTTATTTCAGGATTGACTTAAAATAATTTAAACATTTATCCTCAGATTAAATATACACTGCTATGAAAATATTGGGAAAATATGTTGCAAATCTGATTTCTATTGAATAGGTATGTATTTTTTCAACATTTCATAGAAAATTGTAGAATAATTTTTTAAGAGAATTAGTTTTGTTTATAATGACCATTCTATTGATTTTCAACACTTACTTTTTTTTATATCACATAAAAGTGAAATGAAAAAAGTTATTTTTTTCAGAAATTTTCTTGAATAATAAAATAATTTTCCTGTTTTTATTGACTTTTAATACTTTTAACATCTGCTGCATAAAATTTAATCAAGTTTTATGAACTTTAAGGTCTTCTGATCAATATAAAATCTATTCAGAAAATGTCATACAAGTCATAAAAAGAGATTTAAAAATGGAATAGGTGTTATTTTGCATATTCTTCATGACTCATTGGGTATTAAAAAAGCTGGAGTGGCTGCATTTTCTCCCATTAAATAAATCTGTAAAAAGCATTGTTAAATTTATAATTTATCAATATAAGGGTTCTTTATTTGTTTTAAGTCATATGATATGGTTGATCATTGTTGTAGAAATCTTGAACCACCACACAGTTAAATTGCTAACAACAGCTATTCTAGTTGTCTCCCCTTATAACCTAGAAATTTGTGGCTTTTCTTGGATCTAACTTGAGTGATACATGTATCCTATTTTAATTCAAGATACTGAATTACATCATGAAGGTATTTTGAACTCATATCTAGCATGTTTTTTTCAAACTCATCAGTTTTAAGTAATAAACATCAATTTATCTTTATTATGTATTGTCACTTGTCAGGACTTTTATTTTTCAAATTTTTTGACATGTGTCAGAAGATGAGGACATATTACCACCTTAAAATAAATGACCAACATTTTACAAGTTGACATTAAATTTAGAAAATTTAATATCACACATGTATAAAGTTATAATAGGATGCAAGGATCATCGGACATATCATGATTAATGATTTGAAAGTAAAGACACATAAAGTAGGTATTATCAGCTGTTTAATCTGCTCTTTGGTTGGGTTGTTGTCTCCATGACATACTCCCCATTTCCATTCTCAATTTTATTTATCAAGGACTGTGAACAGGGGCTGTGAGAATGCACCTCCTTGAAAACCATTAAGAACTATTATTCAAGTAAGATTTACTTTAAAACATTAACTGTTTAAGTTGGGTTTTTTAAAGTGTAAGTAAGCCTGTCAGACTCAGAGTAAAAGTAATGTTCTCATACCAAATATCATCTTGACATTCAGTATACAGAGCAAGGATCTTGTTTCAAAACATTACTGTTTTTCTTTCTTTTTTGATATGGGCCAGCGGTCATCAACTGTCCATACCATAAAGAAATTGAACAACAAAAGTTAATCATTTACTCTGAATTTGAAGTAAAACACAGTTTATACTAAAATAAAATTTATAGATGCCTATATGTGAAAACTTTTTTCCCCAATATATACTAGGCCTAGTTCAGATACATTAACAGCAGTTTCACAAGATCTTCTTAAAAATGCCATTTATAAAAAATGTACCATGTTCTTCATCAGTTTTTTTTTTAAATTGAAGGCTAAATTGTCCACACCTTTTGACACGTTTCTGCTGACATTTCCTTTTACTTATCTTTATTTGCATTGCATTTTATTTAATTATATTTATTTTCACGAGTTTGCTAATTACTGTGAAAAAAATACTGCAAACAGTAAAAGTCAATGGTCATTGTATGGTCATTTATTGACAATTTTTAAAGCACACCTGTCCGTTTTAACAATGAAAGATCATATTTCTACCTGAAAAAAAAGGGTATCACCTGTTGTAATCAGATAATTTTCCTTTGTTGTATTCCTGTAATTTGGCCTGTAAATAAACACTAGGGCTGTTTATAACATTTCATTTTATTTCTAAATTAATTGTATACTCCGAGTGTATTAGAAGCATCTAATTTTACGGATCAAATTTTTTTTCAAAAGAACTTGTTATCACATTGGAGTTGTTACATGTAATTACAAATGAAATTAACAATGGGCAGTGGGCAAACTGAACATGTTGTGTTAATTAACTCTGGACTAATAACAATGTGAATTATTGATGATGTTGGTGGGTAAAATCTTTTGAATTTGACTGTCAATTTCAATTAGAACTTTGAGCTGACCATATGTAAGAAACATTAGGTAAATAAATTCTGTCACAAACAGAAGTGAAGCTGTTCAAAGAAGTGAGTTTTTTATATTTATTTACATTTTTTACTGGATTTTCAAAAGAAGTTTTTACCTTTTTTTAATTTGATTATTTTTTATCAGGTCATTAAGTGTTTTCTATACTAAAATAAGATTGATGCATGCTTGTTATTTTTATTTTCAGTGCAAGCTGAATGCATAGATATATATCTCAATAAGTGTAGATATGAAAAGTTATTGTTGTTTTGTTGATGAGAGAAAATATCAATTATTAAAGCATATCATACTAATAAAAAACAAGGGAGGTTTCCATAGCAACAAAATTCTGGAAAAAAATTAAAATGAGATAATAGGCTAGCTATTTATTTTCTTGTCAATTAAAATGTCATTATATTGAGGATGGAATGTTTATTTGTTTCATTTCATCTTATTTTTTAAAAGCTTTTTTTATATTGAATTATTTAATAAAGAAAGGGAAAGTTTGACTTAAAAATGTTTGAATTGACAGAAAACATTAAATTCAGAATGTGGTAAGTCTGGATCAACTTATAAGGGAATCTAAAAGTAAAATAACAAGCTGCTTAATGTTAAAAAATTATGTTCATAAAAAATATTACTCATCTGGGGATAGTCAATATATTGTAACACTTCCACTAAAATAGTCAGTATTTTAATTATCCATAGTGTTAAGTTTACAAAAGATAGTGTAGCAACTACCAGTACGTTATTTGGAAGCTGGAAATAACATTTGTGTTGCATTACTTTGTATGTGTATTATCTTTCAAACTGTTTTACATAAAGTTTTTTGCCACAAATGTTGATTTTTTAAAGCAGTCTTAAAAAGATTCATATTTTTAGTTAAATTTCGTTTATTTGCAATTTCATACTTTCAAATGTCCTAAAAAATCTCGACATATTTCATGTTAAGGTTTAAAAGTACATGTTGAACATATTTTTATCCTCATTATCTGTCAGCAGCTTTCTTTGACTTAAGGTTAATAATTTTAACAATATATGGTAATTAATTATATTATGATTACCATTACAAATTACAGGGATTAATAAAAGTCTTAAAAGATCTGTTTTTTTTCAATCCCTTTCCATTTTATCAAGCAATTTTAAAGTTTATTACATAGAAGCTAGGTCATTAACAGTTCTTTTATAACTGCAATCTGTTACTATATAATACCATTAGAACATATGTCATTTACCTTCAAATTTAAAATGAAACATTTCTACTTTAAAACTGTATATTTTTTATAGCATCAGCTTGCCTTCTTAATACAAACAATCATTACTTTACGCTGAAGTTGTTTGTGTGGCAAGATGACAAATTTTCAAGGTTCTAAATAAATGACAGGTATGCATTTTATGGTATTTCATTGAAGGTGCGTAGTTAATATTTGGCACTGTCTCATGTTAAAATATGTAATAAAAAAATGTATGTGTAACTTAAAAAAAATGTTGATGAAACAATCTTATTTTTTTTCTCAGCAGAAATGTATTTATGTAGAGTGTCGTCATATAATTATAATTAAGGAAACTTTTTTAATACTTTGCAATGTGACTGAAATATTTTTTTCATATAAATGTACTTTCATGATCTCATGTAGGCATAAATGTTAATGTGAGCTAACTCTTGTGACAGTTTAATGAATATTCTAGCTTTCAAAGATCTGTCAACATGGAGGTCAAATGGTGATTGAAAAAGAAATTTGGTTTGATCATTTCAAAAGCAATAGGCATAATGTCCTATTTGGATATTTTGTTTTTTTCTGTTCTAATTCTGTATGAAATGTTCATCCTGAACTTTCTGAGTTAGAGTTGATAAATTTCTTACTTTCTGCAAAGTTTAATGAATATTTTTTTTTTCAGAAATTGTCGAATACCTTATTATGTTAACCACACTTGCTTTTATTGAACCCTTTTATGGACATGCTTGAAGAAAAAGCTGTCATGCTGCACTTGACATAGCATGCTATTTTAAAGTGAAATACACATTTCAATCTTCTATTGAAATTTTTTTTCTGATTTTGAAGTAATAATTTCATTGAAAGAACTATTTAACCTTTCTTTAACAATGAGCTGAAACTTTTTTTACCAATTGTTCAGATTAGATTTGAACAAAATTACCCGAAGAAAATCATTTTTTCCTAAGGGTGAAGTGAAAATGGCATTATTCTTATAAGGTTTTTATCTTAAAAAACAGGAAAGAAATTTGTATATGTATTCTATAAACGGAGAATGCAATACTCAGTAAGCAAATATTCCAAAGCATACACATTTTAGTTATTATATAAACTGGACCTATAATGAATTTAATTTTAAGACATACAGTAAATATATAAATTGTAAAAAAATATTAGATTCAAAAATTATCTTTTTCTTTTTTTGTCATTTCAGAATTTCCAGTAATGGTGGATTGTACATTGTAGAGATCAATTAGTCGAGACATTTATTGTGATTCAGACCTTTTTTAACTTAACCGTACAATTAGAGAATTTTAATGGTTGTTCTGGATCCCTCCAGCGATCAGATGCTAGCCATGGATATTTTAGCATTTGATAAGATGAAGGGAAATCGTAGAAAACAAAGTAAACCAATACGGGTATCCTGTAGTGCCGATAGTGAATCTGTAGAACCTGGCAGCAAGTACTTAGGTATATCTGAATCCCAATTCCCAAATAATGGAAACAATGATATGAATGATGCAGAAAATAGGCCGTCGGAAGAAAGTGATTCTTCAGATGTTAGAATGGACAGAAATATAATTGAGAAAGAACTTGATATGCATAGGAAATTGAAGGAAAATGAAATGATTGAAAATAACAATAAGTTGTTATCATCATTCCATAGTATTCCAGGTTCAGAAGGCTATCCCACTAAATATCACCGTCTTGGAAGTGAATTGTTCCAGCCAGCATTTCCAACAAATGGAGAACGTGAATCTGAGAGACCAGATCCAACTCGCATCAATGGTGAAGACAGATTTAAAGATATGCTTGAAAAAACACCCAATTCAGATGAAGAAGGCAAAAAGGTTGATGGTGGAAATCGTATCTTTCATCAAGATGCTTATTGTGAAATTTGTGACAGGGAATTCTGTAACAAATACTTTCTGAAGACACATAGAGCTAACAAGCATGGTATATTTGACAATTCCACATCACCAATTTCATCCATGGGCCCCAGTATGCCACTACCTCAAGATATAATCACCACTGCCTCACCTATACAACCGCCTACACTAACTACATCATCATCGTTCAAAGTAATGGATTTCATTCAGAACCTTCCTGCAACTGAACCAAAAAGCAAGCAACCCGACACTCCAAAACCGCCGCAAAATATGGAAGCAAAGTCACCACTGATGCCGAATCCACCATCCACACCAACAACACCAGGTGGATCAATCAACAACAATAGTGCTAATGTTAGTAATGGCAGTAAACCAGTCCCAAAGGACATGGAAGACTTTTGTGAGCTATGCCAGAAACACTTCTGCAACAAATACTACCTCAAAAAACATAAGCAAGATGTACATGGTATTGCTCCTCCAGATGGTTTGTCTTCAGCCAACAAAAGGGGAAGACCAAAAGACCTTCAGGCACAACTAGATGCTATAACATCATCAACAATGTCTCTGGGGAACCCAACTATATCTTCATCCATGTCATCTTTCATGCCACCACATTCATTACCAAATATGCCAGGATTACCAAATATGCCACCAGGAGTTATGGTTTTGAATCCATTCATGGCACCAATGCTGCTACATGCTGGTGGCTTGATGCCACAACAGGGACAGATGCCAACACCACCAATTATGTCTCAGCTACCACCAACATCACCAACACCACCACCAATGCCATCACATTCATCAGCTAACACACCACCTCCATCTTCAGTATCATCTACTGGTCAGATACCAATAGGATCTAATGGGGCTCTCAATCAGGAGGCATACTGCGATCTATGCCAGAAAGAATTCTGTAACAAATACTTCTTAAAGATTCATAAAGCAAACAAGCATGGAATCTTTTTTGACGATTTCCCATTTGGTCCTCCGATTCCACCATACAAGATGCCTATATTTTCTGACAACAAGCCTACCTCTGAAAAGTCTGAATCACCTAATGATGCAAACAACATCAAGCAAGAGAATAGTCCAAAGGCAGGTACATCTATGATTACATCTAGCCCAGAGAATCCTGGCACATACTGCAATTTGTGCAATCAGGAGTTTGCCAGCAAATACACATATCGTATACACAGAATTCAGGTCCATGGAATGTTGAATGAGGCGTATGAAGGAGCTTTAATGGAAGACATCATGAAAAGCACAATGAAAGATAGAATAGAATCTCAGATGAAAATTTCTCCTAATTCCCTTGCGAAAATGGAGATGGATGAATACTTCAACAATAGAATGATGGAAAATGGAATGTCAACCATGTTTAGTAATATGGTAGCCGCCAAACTTGCCGATCGTGTAACTTGTGACATTTGCAACAAGGTTCTTTGTAATAAATACTTTCTGAAAGTTCATAAACAGAAAGTACATGGAATTGAGCCTTCTCCAGAACAAGATCTCAAACTAGACATTAGTAAAGCTTTTCAAATGAATGGAAGTGAACCTTCTACTCCAATAAAATCAGCAATGAAATTTGAACCATCTGATCCAAGTCCAAAACTACCTACGTCAATGGGAGCATCATTCCCTATGGGTTACCCAAGAGCAAGCGAAGCACTACTGGATATGTCTCCAAACTCTGTTGAGAAACCATCAAAAGACGAGTTAGTTAAAATGGGAATTGATCCAGAAGCATATTGCGAAATTTGTAAGAAAGAATTTTGCAGCAAATACTTCTTACGTACACATAAATTGAACATTCATGGTATCCGTGGTGATAAACCTGAAACCCCTGATTCTGATAAGCTTGCATTCTTGAACATGTCTTTAAGTCAAGCTAGTATGTCTATGAACCAGACAAATCTATCAGCCTCAATGGGAGCAATGAGTGGAGCAATGAGTCAGAACAACAAACCACTAAATCTTAGCATGAATACTAATGGCAAAAGCAGCAAAAGTGTCTATGAGAAACATTCATGGCGATGGAAAGAACCTGTCAACTCATCAAGGGTCATCTGTGAACTATGTAATAAGGAGGTTTGCAACAAATATTTCTTGCGTACACACAAGTTGAACAAACATGGAATCTTGCCAAGCGAAACCTCACTTTCACCTAGTAGTTCACCATATCCTTCCGAATTCGACACACAAAGTAACTCATCACTTCCGACTGATCTCAGCATGAGAGAACGTAACCAAAGTCCACTTGCCGTACATCTAGGTAGTAATGTATCACGTCCAAGTAGTATTTATGGATATGAACAAAAGAGAGACTCTGAAAACATGATGAATGACAATGAAAACTCTGAGTATTACAATTCCTATAGTGAGGTTTGTCAACTATGTGAGAAAAGATTCAAGAATTTGAAACGACTAAAGCTACATATAATGAAAGATCATGGAATGCTATCATCTGTTAGAAAAGGATTGTTTTCTGAATCTCAAATGGACAATAGAATTTGTCGAATGTGTGATGCTTCCTTCCCAAATGAACTTGCCATGCATTTGCATATGATTCAAGAACATAATGCCCAGGTTAGTCTGAATACCAATGAAAATGAAAGAGAAAACATGCCACCAGTCTCTAGACCCAGAAAGCATAAGTCTAGACTGGGATTTCACAAATTATCTCTGATCACAAAGCAGAAGTATTACAGCTGTTCTAAATGTGATTTCAGAAGCAAATGGTTGAACAATCTTTGTGATCATGAACTTAAAGTGCATAATATATCACCCAAAAATGGACAAAGTTTTGGTAACATTCATGTCAATAGTCCAACAAAAATTGGAAAATACAGATGTTCTAAATGTAGCCGCAAATTTCCATCGATTATTCTGTGTAACCGTCATATACGTGAAGAGCATATACGTAAGAAAGACTTTGCCATAGTCAAATCAAATACTCGCTACTCTTGTGAACATTGCAAGTTTTCCACACGGTTCAGCAAACAGTTGAAGCGTCATGTTGAGAGAGTCCACAGTGGCACAGAAGAACGTCTCAATGGCTTGGATATGGAAGATAATTATTCAGGGAAAACTTCAGAGCCTCTAAATCTCCATGTACAAGCTGTTAATGGGTCAGGATCAGATTGTGAAATGCAGGCATTTAAGATTAAAGACTGTTCTTCGATATATAGTGACTTTGTTACAACCGTTGTAAAGATGCCAGTCCGACACCATGTGAGTGCACCAATAACTGTAACCTTCCACTTGACCCCAATGGAACAATAGTTGTCCATTTTAACTAGCTATTTTTTCCAGTGTTCATGTGATGTGTTCATATTTTGAGGTTGTTTTTTTTTTTTTTTCTGTTTTGTTGTGAATTTTGCATTTACTGCATGGAATTTTTCTAATAATTTTCAAACTTTTTGTTATTTTTGACATTTTTTTTATATTGTGCAATAAGTTAACTATACAACAATTGATACAGATGAGGCACATTTTAGTCAACACATTAGTCTGTATTTCTATTGTAATTGTGCAAAATAGATCAAATTAGGCTTTTATTGGAGCTATTTCAAATGGTTGTAATTAGTCAAAACATATGCAGAAGTTGATAATTACAAAATATCTTGTTAAATATGATACAATAGGAGTCCTTTACACATTTATTTGATAGAAAAAATCAAAAAGAATAAAAAAGTACTTCCAGTTCAGTTTGCCTGTAAAAAGAGAAATGTAGGTATTAGATCATTCAGTATTAAATTTTTAACTTATTTGCTTTTTCTTTAAAATGTATCATATGCTTGGTGAAATGCAGAATTTTTAACTCTGCTTTGAATTGCTAGTGTCTATATGACAAAGAGTGCTATTTAATATTTATGAATGGGAAGTTTTACTTCTTGATATGAGATACACAAAAATAAGGGGGTGAGGAGTGTTCATTCCCCTCTGTCATTTCAATTTAAAAATTTGTAACCAATATTTTTAAATATTTTAAAAATGAGAAGTTTTAATATATAATATATTGTATTTATTACATGTAGAATGTTCAAATATTGAAACGTAATATATTTCAGGGGTACATAATAAACTTTAAGGTTAACACGATTTGTTCACAAACATATGCTCCAGGGCTATATATATACATTTTAGTCAGGTTAAAGGAACTTTTATTTTGAAATGACAGAGAAATGTACAAAGAATGTTAATTTATTTGAAGTGTGCCATCGATAAGATGCCACTGATTTGACCATGTAGATAGTCTATATCATACCCATGTGGTAGATAGTTGTATAGGGTGTGCCACAGCTAGATGGCAGTTATTTGTTTTGTTAATATATATATTGTTGAATTTTGTGTGTGTATTTAGTGTTTAAAGAACAAAAATTCCATGGGCGAACCATAGCCAAAATGTTTGTATGATGTTTTATTAGCTATTTTTTGAGGATTGAACTTTGTTTTTCATATTTTATAAACTGATGCCCATAATTACATATGCCTGTACTTAGCCCAAGAACATTTCATATTCAAGCTTTTTTAAAATTAATCATTCTTTCAGGGATTTTTGTCCTTCAAATTATCATTTTGTTTTTTAAAGCCTAGAGTGAGATTGACGCTTACTTATTGCTGTGTTTTCATGAAATTTCATATAGTTCTTTTTTAAGTTGACAGTTCAATATTTTTTGATGGTTTTCCAGTGTGATTTTTTTCTACATGATATAACTAATATATATATTTGGCAATATTGTGATCTATTATAGAAAAAAGTGTGTTGGGTGTGTGTGTGAGTTTTCAAACAGGATTGTTATATTTTTTGGTATTATATATTATATATATATACTTGGTTGGTTTTTTATTTATTTTTTCCTGTAAGTCACACATTAATTTTGCAATCTACGCAATTCTAGTCGAATTTTGTTGTTTAATCAGTTCACTATGGTTTAATTAGAGAGAAAAAATGTTGCACTAATATGGGTCTTCTAAAACATGTAGATAAATATTTTATTTTTACTTTTCATGTCTTATATTAAATTTAAAAATACATGCATTAAAAGTTAATGAAAGGTACTTTTATGTGTCTGTAACATTCAAATTTTTTAACATTAAATTGTGTAATCAGGTTAATGACTATTATATCTATTTTCAAGGATTTTAAATATTTCAAAAATCCTTGCTATTTTATAAAAATATATCACTGAATATTTAAATGGCAAAATGTGTATTAAATTCTGAATTTCTCAGTATTATATTATTTTTTCTATAAATAACTCACCAGATATAGATATTTAAATGACTAAATTTGAAATTTTTAGCACAAGAAGTAGACCCATGTTAGTGTTTTTTGTAGGATCAAAAAGTTCCATGATAAGATATAAGGTTTTATGTGTCAAGGCATTGTAACTGTTCAGCAAGTCACATGCCTTAGATACATATGGATAGTCCTATTCTTGTCATGGAACTATTTGATAGGTTTTGATGTTTTGGTAATCTTTTGCATCGTTTTTATTTTAAAGCAAATATTGTAGTACTGAATTAAATTTAATTCAACTAGTGATTTTAAATTATTGAATGCTTGTTATTTCATTTCTAGTCAAGATACAGATGGTGTTCAGTTTTATTGAGGCATATATGTAGGGTGTGTTCCTAATAGACAATATAATTATTGAAAAAAAACATGATGAAGGTTTTAGAATAACTTTAAAACTGAGCAGTGAAATAATTCAAAAGTACTGAAAAAAACTAATTTACTTTTTTTTTTTGGTAGTATGTCAGTTTATTGGCATATCAATATGAATCTCTATTAATTTTCAATGAATATTTAAGTAGACGATAAATGAGATGAAAGCTATATGCAAATTAATTTATCAGACACTAAAAGAAAACTTCTGATAAAAACACTACTTGAATTACAATTTCAAGTAAAACTAAAATTTTCTATGTATTTATTTTGAGGGGGGAGGGATTCTACCTATTTTTGCAAGTTTTTGTAAAATTAAAAGGAGTATCAACATCTACTATGTTGTCTTGTGAAATTTGTGTTACAATAGCATATATTTGTTTTTAATGTTTCAAACCATGGTACATGTAAAGGAGCACATCCTATCAAGTTTTGAGAGAATTGTGTGTTCAGATATTATAAGATTTAATGTTACAAGTTGGTTGGTTTTCTTTTTGCATATATAGCAAAGTAAAAATGAAATGATTAACAAAAAATGCTAACTTTCTTTTTATAGTAACCTGCAAAAAAAAATTAAAGAGATTGCAAATTGTATTTGATTTGAAAATTTGGAATTTGTCGTGCAGATAAAAAAAAAAGAAAATCAAACAATTCAAAACCTTTTCCTAACATTATGCAATGTTTTCTGCCTACCTCAAGTGAATATTTGTGCAATAAAATTGTTTAATTTGATATTTGTATTTTCCTTAACCATTTGTGTAGTTCTGACATGATTCAATGAAGTTGTGGTATATATGAAGTAGATATAGGAAGATGTGGTATAAGTGCCAATGAGACAACTCTCCATTCAAGTAACATTTATAAAAGTAAACCATTAAAGGTCAACGGTACAGGCTTCAACACAGTGCCTTGACTCACACGAACAGTAAGCTATAAAGGGCCCCAATAATTAATAGTGCAAAACCATTCAAATGGGAAAACCAAGGGTCTAATCTATATAAAGTTAAAAAAAAAATGAAGACTTGCATTTTGCTGAGTATTAGTGACTCATGATGTTCTTGGTTGAAATATTCAATATTTGTAGTTTTGAAAGGTCTCTTGCTTTTTGAAGCAAGAAGTTGTACTAAGTTCACCAATAAAAAGTTAAAGGCTAATTAGATCATTACAAGTCTGTAGAGATTAGGAAGCATTGATATTATTAATTTCAAGGTGATAATTGTTTTACAAATAAGTGTGAAAATGTTATAGGTCACAGTTAGTTTCATCTAAAACCTAGACAATGCCATGAGCTGAATATACTCTCTGAATCTCAATAATGAGCAAAAGGTCATATGGATTGTAGGCAGTTCCACCTTTTTATTTACCACCTAAAAATACATGCTTAAATGAGTTGTGGGGTATATGCCAATGAGACAGCAACCTAACCATACATAACAAAGAATTAAAACCATACAGTGAACACTACTTGGTCATTCATTCTTCATATTTCAGTAATGGCTTGAAGTTTAATTCTGTTTTCTTATATGTGGGTTAAACTGTTACTTAAAAACTGGTGTGTTTTCAGATTTTGTATATGCTAGCAATGGAATTTGCCTTCCAACTGATATCAATGGAGCGCCAATGATGGCAGTTATGCTTTTTGAGGCATTCTCAACTCCCAGATTTTAGTTTTCAAAGGTATAAACATTTGTCCATCCATGTACTCTACCTTTCCTGCAATAATACCGTTGTTGGATTGTGCTGGATATATAAATACACAGACACATCAAGTCGAAATGATGACTTTACATCTGATGCCATGCTCTCTGTACCTTACATGACATTGAAACAGCCGTCTCTGATGGTTTTGTTAGTGACCTGCTAACAGGCAAAACTATGTCTCTTTCTAACACTCATTTTTCACTGACAGTAAAAAAATCCAACTCTTCATCCTGGTTCTTACATTCTTGCGTCACGAGTATACGTGAAATATTTGCTACTGGACGTCAATCAAACAACAAATGAATCAATCCTAATCAAGATTTTGTTGGAAACACATTTGATGGACAAAAATTTGCGGGAATTACACATAACGGATTCCTTATCTAATTGATTCTGTTGACTACTTAAATAACTGTACATTGAAATATTGGACAAAACAAAAATATGTAATGTCTCTGGGCAAAACGATCATCCAATATTTAGGAATATTTGCAAATTGGTAACAGTCTTCGACTGTGGCAATTTGAATTAGGACATCTATTCAGTAAAAATTGTGATTTTTACCTCGATGTATGCATGGCGATAATACTAAAAACAACCTGAGTAGTACAACTAAATCACATTTTCGGGAAGTATGCAGTGACTAGGACATAGTTCGAAAATTCAATTCCGAGATTCAATTGGCCCTTCTACGTCCCCTTTTTAAAGTCACGAACCCTCCCCTATTGTTGTTGGATTTTTTCTTCAACTATGCAACTATGATGGACCGTAGTTTCATTTCGGACTTATTATCAAACTAATGACATGCTTAAGTAACAACACATTGTAATTGATTTTAAAACCCGTAATTGAATTTAAGCCTTGTCTAATTTTAAATTCAATATTTGCATAAATTTAGTGAATTTATCTTTGCTCATTATTCCGAGTCATGTTTAAGTTTGACCGTGTTTAGTAAAGTCACAATACTTATTTACAAGAGGACAACACCAAATATTTTTTGTGTAATTCATTTTAATTTTTCACCCAAAGTCATTTATTTACATTTTAAAGAAAAAGCTTTTTTTACCAGGTGTTAGCAAGGGAAACAAGAAAAACAGAGGGTCATGTCCTTTGACGACTCAAAAAGATTAATAAAATGTGTCGCAGGACCCTCTATGCATCATAACAAAGTGTCAAAAAAATAAAATAAATAAATTTTCAACCGAAATTTTGATTAATGTTAAAATTTCAAGTGTGTGATTAATTTTGTTTTTATGGGGATTAATTCACATGGACCTGCTTTGTAAGTGACCTTTGGGCGTTTAATATACATGACCATAAATATTTGTTATGTACCGTTAGGACCTGAGGTTAAATTGTTTAATATTTCAATATGACCACCCCCTAAACAGTTAAACATGACCATATCAAAAGATTTTATACTTAAAAAATCTGGCGGCTGAAGAGGTTGATATTCCACATGAAGAGTTTTATGATAATAAACAAGTGCCTGGAGAATATCTAAAGATGTTCTGTATCTTAAAAAGTCACATCATTTTAAAATTTTAACTATTTAACTACTCGTTTAAGCTATAAAATATTTCACAATGTAATATAATATATCATTGAAGAGAACCTAATTTTAAACGATATTAAAAAAAAATAACGCCCAAAAATGATGAGGTCAACTAGAAAAAAAGGACGGAGGGCATTTTTATAAAGATAAAATATTTAAAATTTTATATCATTAAATTTCAAGTAATTTGATAAGAGAAAACTAAGTATACGAACGTAATAAGATATAGATTATCATCTTCATCTCAAGTTTGTCATAATAATAATGAACAGAAATAATTCAAGTTTTAAGTGTCATTTAAAAAAAAATTAAGTCTTTTTTAAACTTTTTTTAAGTCGTATACTTGTTGACTCTCAATGACTAAAAAATTTAAATGTGGCAATGACATTAAATGCGTGGTCATTCTTGTATTGTTTTGCTTTTCATTCTATTATTGGTAATATTCTGAGAAAGTCCCTATAACAGACGATTCTTCATGGTTTAGACAGACGGTTTTTACATTTGCAATTAAGATTCGACAGACGGATATAAATTTTTCTGCAAATATACATTTAGTCGTTTTTAGTAAATCATTATATGAATTTTAAGTCAAATTGCTATGATAGAAATTTTGGCAAACCACAGACAAAAATTGATGAAGAAATTGGGAACTAGTATTGATTACTAATTTAGGTCTAGACGTTCTTTTTAATATTTTTTCTACTCGCAATGAAACAATTTAATTGTCGTAAAGGCATGAAAGTTTGAGAAAAGGTTACAAAGCGTGTTAGTAAAATAAATGAATTGACTACGGAAATAAGAAAGAAAATGAAAACAGAGGGATCTAAGAGATTGATGTATAATAGAGAGCTACAAATGGTTTGGGATTGAAATGGCGATGTCAAACACAGATGCCTTCTGGAACTTAAAATAAAGATTAACAGCTTTTTGTCTGTGGCCTCGTAAACATTATGTTGAAGCAAACAAATTGGTACATTGTTGCTGAAGCCAAGGCCTTCGTTAAATGAAACGATAATTTTCATTGGATGAACATTTTCAGGTTATGTATAGGTAACCAGAATAGCAAATGCTTAAATTAAATTTATTAATTTAATCCAAAACTAATTTCTGTGAGTGATATTCTGGTTTTAATGGAAAAGCTTAAATGTCGCATTTTACCAGAGGGAAAAGAGAGAAGTATATAATGGCAAATAGCACGGCACTCACTTGTGCAATGCCGGTTGAACCATTGACGGAGTTGTACAACCGATATTAAAACCGAAACGTTAATATGCCTGGTGCTGGAAGTTTACTCAATGTCCATTTTTCTGTCTACCTCTACGTCACAAAGAGAAGAATATACCTCAAAATTTTGTTATATTACGCTTTGGTAGTTGAAACAACATTCGGAAATCAGTTAAACATGCAGATAAGTGCAATAGTTATTTGGTGATCAGTTTATCATGTAGAGAAGTGCAATAAGTTTATATGGTGATCAGATAAACATGAAGATACGTGAAATAGGTATATACCATTTTCGGTTGAAAGGCATAACGAAGATATCAATAACAGCAATGCTTACTAAGTTGGTAAAAAACATAGCACGCCATGGCCACATGACAATGTACTTGTTACGGCCAACCGTTGGCGGATCGATAACACCTAGTTGGTGCAGTTACAGCACCGAGTCGGTTGTATGTTCATTTGGATAACGCAGTTTTCGCCTGCTTCAAAAATTTGTTTAAAGTAGTAGATATTAAAGCATTGTCACATTCGATTGTTGCCGTAATGCATGTTACTGGTTATATTAATACACAGCTGATACAAGTCAGGAGCCTTTAGCCTTTGTTAGTTTTGTGTGTGTTCATGTTTATGTGTGGTGTTTTTTGGTTTTTTTCTGTTTGTTTTTTTCTTATTTGGTTCATTTGATAGTTTCAGGGTTTATCATAGCTTCAATTTCGTTGAACTAGTATTCATTATTTTAAGGGGCCAAGTGAATCCCGCCTCCAAGTGCAGGATTTTCTTTCTACGTTGTAGGCCTATTGGTGGTCTTTGGCTGTTTTATTCTCTTTGGTCGGGTGATTGTTTCTTTGATACATTTCCCCCGTTTCCATTCTCTATTCCGGCATTTTTTAATTAGCAAATATAAACATTTCTCTGTATCACAAAAAAGTACGTATTCCGCATTTCAAGTCAAACTGTTCACAGGACTCCAAGATTAAGATGGATTCTTATATATAGATAACATGGTTTCAATTTAAGATTAGAATATAGAGTAAAAAAAGTACTTGTGTATCTATTAAATGTTAGCCTTGTCAAATTTAAATCTGATGTAAACTGCCAATGTATAATGAAAATATTAATTTTGATATTCAGACATGTATTTTTTTAAAAATCAAAAACTGTGTACATCCGCAAAAAATCTAAACGTCCTGAAATACCAGCCACCGTTTAAATGAAGATGTACAAGGATATACCTTGACATGAGGATATGTAATGAATGAGTTTAATTTGAATTTGGTAATGGCGGAATAAAATTTAATCGCTGAATTATTGCACTTGTCGATGTATAGTTATGCCGACCTCTGCAAAACTAGTCAACTAACAGAATGTACATGTATGTGAAATTATCAATTCTTCCATAAAGACTTTTAATTTGCCGAACAAAGTATATCAGCAAGTTCTATAATGCACATAAGTGTTTCTTGCATGTATAATTGAAAAGTTGACAAATCATTTTACAAACATTATTCAAAAACTGATGTGAACAAACATTTACAAAATGACTAAATGCCCAAGTATGGCTAGTCGGCATTTGTTAAAATCAAAGGATGACATGAGATATGCCCCGTGTAAATTCATTATAAATGTAATATGTCTTTTGATAAAACAAAGAAAAAACATGCAAGTACATGAAAAATTTCATTATATTTGACAAGTGGTCATTTGGAACGCCTTCGAAATGACCATGTTATGATGACCGACATCGTTAATGTCTTTGCATACATTTGCACCATTGTTGGTGGTCAAGATAGTCATTTATCATAAAAAGATGACACATATTACATGTACCTTTATGTCCGTAATGACAAAGTACTTTTTTTCGTTTTATTGCAAAAGTTTAAACGGTGCAAGTCATTTAAAAACTGGACACAATGAAGGCTAATGATTGAGCTGAATATATATAAATCGTGAACTTATTGACATGAGTCATAGTTTTATTTTCTTAAAACGACACAGCCCTTTGAAATAAAAAATATTTCTGACGTTAATCACCGGAATAATGGAAATGAAAATAGGAAACGCCAACGCTAAGAATTCTAAAGTTATGGCAAAAAACACACATAAAAGGGCAACCTACATCGCAAATAAATACTATCCATTTCATTTCAGAAGAGCACATCCACCATCAACACCCAACTCCACTGAAAACCAGACAAACAACAACGAACAATACATTCAGATGGTTTAGATAGCCTGACTGTGTACAGGAACCGAATGGACAAACCTGTATTTAACGTCATTACAAATATAGACTGTGCATATAAGCATCGACACTGTGTTGTAAAATTTAAAAAAATAAATAATAAAAGACCTGCAAAGTTCCGATACATAAAGCTCGACCCTAACTCGAACGACGAATTAGTTTTCAGACGCTGCTGTCGTTTATTGGTCTGGCACTGTTCCTTTAATAGCTGCCCTCATGCAGTTGTTCATCGTTGTTCATTTGTTTTTAATTTCTCTTTGATGTGTCAATCTGTATATGTTACTTTTGTCGATTTCGATGTCAATCTGTATTTGCTTTTATTGGTAAGTTATAATTGTCTTTTTAATTGTAGCTCTCTGTTTTCGTGTATTTTCTGTAGCAACGATCACTGATACGACACGGTCACTCTCTGTTGTAACGCCATTCTGAACAGGTATAAAGTGATAATCTCCTTTGCTACCTGTCTATGCATTGTCGATCTCCCTTACACCACTTTTTTCAGATTTTTTTATGTGATTCTGTCGACTTTCTAGAAGGTGATGCACGGTAGAATCTCCGACTGGGTCAAACTAAAGATTTGAGAATTTTATATTTGCCGTTTATATGACAAGAATGCTGCGCTTTGGACAAAAGGAGCAACTATATATAGTGGTCGCTACCTTGTAAACTTTTGTTGTAATTCGCAAACCCTTCCATCATTGTGTAAAACACGAAAAGTCTTTGCTGGTTCCTCTGTTTTAAAAGTATTTTAGAGCATCCGTTGCTTCAACATATGTGTAGCGCTCTCTGCCTCTTCTGATTTATAACTTTCAGTGAAGAATCTATTGAGAAACGCTTTCAGCCTATAGTCTATGGGCGTAGCAGTAAAATGGTCTGATATGGACCTCTGGTTTCAAGTTCATGTCACTCAGTAGTGGTAGTCCTCTGATAAGGTACTGTGCTCATGTTTCTCATACCGCTCAATAGAGTAGGCCTTTGGTATGAAACACTGTTCTCTCTGACGTGCCGATCTTGAGAATGACAATGCTTACTTGCTTAAAAAAAGCTAATTTTTACATTTCACAGTGTAGTTCTGATTTTTCAAAACCATGAATGAATTTTCTTAGATTGGTATTCTATGTTTTTCGTCTTTTTTGTTGTGTTTTCTCGTGCTTCGTGCCGGCCTGCAAGATTGTGAGTCAATCCGATCGTAAAAAGTGACGGACAACCTCACTATCAATTCAGTGTTAGTTATAAAAGTTTACCTATTGTTTAATAGCGATATTAATCAAACCAAAAAAATGTAAATGTATATGAATACAATTTAAAAGTAAATAAAAAAAACACATTAAAATAGTTGACTTTTACATATATTGCAATGACTTGTAAGGTTACTGAAAACTTTAAAGTAAAATGTATGGGTCATTTCACCTACCCCATGGGCATGTCAGGTCTTTTTAACTATAATTCATCTGGATAAAATTTAAAATGTCTGCATCAAAAACAGATGATAAGTTGTACGAACTCTACAGTAGACGTTAACTAATGTTTCTTCAGTTTTATATATATGCTTCAGGCATTTACAAAACATAATGAAGAGGAAAAATATATTTCATTTAATTTATCACATCTTTAAAATCTTAAATATGAAACAGAAAAAATGTATAATTATTCATTGCTGAGGTCATCAGAGAGATTTTTAAAATTGTTTTGTTTAGCAAGTTGTCCGACTTCGAAATATATGGTATGTTCGAATCAAGTGTAAACGTTGATCGTGGATTTTAATTGGTGTATTAGCATTGGCAGATTTAGTTAAGTTTACAGAATACATATGCATAATTTCCAGGCCGATTTTTTCTCTCTCAATGAAATGGAATTTTTGAGATAAATGGTCTTCGCTTCTCATCCGGTCTAGTATATATCCACTGTATATGCATAAGTACGTCTGAGTCAGTGACAACTCTACAACAGATTGATCCATCGGATCGTCATCAATGATGGTGATACATGGCTGTGTACATAATGTATATACAACTCGTCTAAACATCAACCCAACAATTTTAGATCTGTAAATTTGCTTTCGCAAATTTTTGGTTCTTCCCTCGCCTGGATTCGAACCCATGCTACTGTGATATCGTGACACCAAATCGCCTGCACTGCAGCCGTCCCGCTAGACCACACGACCACCTGGGCTTCACAAAAGTAAAGCTTTCGGTGGGCATGTGTTACCTATCCACGTCAGTTTTAATCTAGCGGCGTGCTACAGTGCATGATATATAAGGCATGTAGATGTTATTGTTACAGATCAGCTAAATTATCTATAGTAAAGGATCCACTGTATATGCATATATATGCAAATATAGGCATGTGTGCGTGTGCTTGACAGATATCGAATAAGTAATTATATGCATATATCAAATTTATGTAAGATTGTACGTCACGTTTTATTCTGTTTCAGCATTCATTCTATGATTAAATTAGATTTTTCCTTTCCATTTGGACATTTCCAAATACAGGTGATTTAATCAACTATAAGTAAAAGTAAAAATGAAATAGACATATTCATAATCAATAAATCTAATTTCTATTGTTGGAATTCGTGTGTAATTTTTTTCTCTCTTTTCGCTGTTTTCAAAGTGAGAAAAAAATCAAGTTAATTTTCATTATGACTTTTGATGTTTTTTTACTTGTTTAGATCATGTATGCAAACATAATAATTATTGTAAAACAAATTAAGCCATCTGGCAAAATTACCCCCTAATTCAATTTAATTATCCCCAATTCACATGTTTGAAAATCGATAATTCCCACGATGAAATGGGCGTATTGCATTTCCGCTAATTTTTCAAAGTCCCAATACTACGTTTCCGCAAATTTAAAATATACGTTTCCGCAATTTGTATTTATTACTTTTCCGCAAATTTACCTGGTTAATTATAAAGATTTGAATTTATTTTTTCTTTTCAACAAAGAAAATATTCTGATCTCAGTATTGCTACAATTTACTAGATATAACTACCGACCGATGAAGACAACATCTTACATAAAGATGAGAACTTTAACTGTAGAAAAGGAGAAGATGGACTTCCTTCCTGAACAAAATACAAAATTTGTAAACGGTGAATGTGCTACTATGGACATTGTACGACGTGTTGGCTTCAAATATTCTGCCAGAACTGACTTATGAACTCATATCAAGATATTTTTGAACATATTACGTTTTCATACATTTTAATGGTGTATTTCACTTACATGTTATGATGACCTTTAACTTAATACATATTTATTTTTTAGTATAGCTTTGCTGTCGATCAATAGGTATTCCTTAATTATTTGCGGAATAGTTACTTTTTTTCCGGAAAAGTAAGATATTTATTTGCGGAAACGTAAACTTTTTTTTCCGGAAACGTCATATTTTTTTCGCGGAAAAGTAATGCCAATTTGCGGAAACGTAAAACGCCGGATGAAATAAACACGCATTCTATTGTCAACATGGATTTGATTACAAAAATCTCCAACCGTCAAAGTTTAAAAATTTAACAGTTTTCAAAATGCCTTCTCTTTGTATAGAAGATGTGATTATTCCATTTGCGGATTAAAATGGCCACCTGTTCACGCATTTTTCTTTCCTTTGTTTTGATTTACTGTTTAAAAATGTGTCTCAAATTTATCGTAGGTTTATTTCACAGTTGAAACAACGATTAAGAAATTACGTAATATTTAAAAGATGGAATTTTACAAATTTTATAAACTTAAGTCTTATGCGAACGAAAACATATTTATAATCTCAATTACTGGAAACAAGGATTTGTATCGCAAATATTTCTGAAACTGAGAAGTAAATGTTTATCTGACCAACACCACTAGAAATTAAATTGCTGAAATAAACATTTGAAACACACGCGTCCACGCTATAATATATTTCAACTTCTAAATCTTTCTGACTTTCAATTGGCAGACAATTTAATCTGCAAATGAATTAATCGCATTTCCCGTAAAAAAACAGATAAAGAAAAAACAGAAAAAGATTGAATGGTTGATTGTTAATTGCTTTAACGTCCATTGGCAAATAGTTCATGAATTTTCAAGACGAAAGCGCATTTATAATAAATACAATAGGTACATGTCTTGTAATAGAGACCATCCTCGTTGGAGGTGAGGGGAATTTTGCCCGGGACTGTCACTGGAAAATTAGAGTATATCAGTAGACTTATATTAGCTAAGCACATATTTGTGTTCCTTGAAACAGGCTACCTACGTGCCCCTGAAAGAGTTATTGTACTCTTTTAACACGAGGCATGGAATTTAACATCTTCCTTTTGACTGGACGTGGCTGCGTACTTGTATATCCGACACAGGCAAACGGACGCCTCACTTTGAAAAGAGTTTTACTGCCAGTTAGAACAAGACTAAGAGTGACCTTATTTCTATCCCCCGGTAAATATTTGGATAAACAAAGAAGATAAAAGCATGACAAAAGACAAAAGACCAAAAGTTTACAGAGAAAATCATAAAAGAGTCCTTTTTAAAACAAATGACATGTTACTAAAGACAATCACCAAAGATGTTTCATACTGCTTACATTAAAATGCGACTGAGCTCATATGCTCATCCCTGCTCCATTGTTTGCTTGAAAATTAAAAAAGACAATAAACAAACATGATGTAATGGACGTTTCAGCATGTAAGCAGTATAGCATACTACAACAGTGTATCTTTTTACGAGATAACGTTTGCTTCTAAAAAAAATACCATGTCAATTATAAAGTTTTAAATCTATTAACCGATAACTTGATAGACCTTTTTTAGACAATTTCGTAATTTTATAGATGTAATACATAATGAGATATAGTAAGGTCCGAAATATTCGATTCTCATTTGGATAAAAGTCCAGTTCGACACAACAAGCTTTGAAGACGAGTTAATCAAATATAACAGAGGTATATATACTATCATAAATTCGAAATTAGTTTTAATTTTGAAGATCTGTTCTACCTGCATGATTTTACCAGTGTAATGTTCAAAATCTTATTTCTTCATACATTGGTAATGCTGAATATCATATTTTATCTTACATTAAGAAAAATACAAAAAGAACCATAGTCTTAATGAACATCTGCTACGAAAAGTACTTTCGACTTTCACTGACATTGGAAAAGGTGTTTGAAGTTGAGAAATTGGCGTGTTGGATGTTGTTCTTCTTTTAAATGTGACCACAACCCTTCCGAAGACATTAGTATTGTTTGATGTAAGTGCTAGTTCATACCCACAACTCTTCCGGAGAAAAGGCTGTTGTTTGATGCGAGTACTAGTTCAGATCTACAACCCTTCCGGGGACAATGCTGTAGTTTGATGTAGTACTAGTTCAGTTCTACAAACCTTCCGGAGACAAGGCTGTTGTTTGATGCAAGTACTAGTTCAGATCTACAACCCTTCCGGGGACAATGCTGTTGTTTGATGTAGTACTAGTTCAGTTCTACAAACCTTCCGGAGACAAGGCTGTTGTTTGATGCAAGTACTAGTTCAGATCTACAAACCTTCCGGAGACAATGCTGTTGTTTGATGCAAGTACTAGTTCATACATTCACCCTTCCTGGGACAAGGCTGTTGTTTGATAAAAGTACTAGTTCAGATCTACAAACCTTCCGGAGACAATGCTGTTGTTTTATGTAAGTACTAGTTCAGATCTACAACCCATCTTGAGACAAGGCTGTTGTTTGATGCAAGTACTAGTTCAGAAATACAACCCATCTTGAGACAAGGCTGTTGTTTGATGCAAGTACTAGTTCAGACATACAACCCTTCCTGGGACAAGGCTGTTGTTTGATTTAAGTTGTAGTTCAGATCTACAAACCTTTCGGAGACAAGGCTGTTGTTTGATGTAAGTACTAGTTCAGACATACAACTCTTCCGGAGACATTGCTGTTGTTTGATGCAAGTACTAGTTCAGACATACAACCCTTCCAGAGACAAGGCTGTTGTTTGATGCAAGTACTAGTTCAGACACATACAACCCGTCCGGAGACAAGGCTGTTGTTTGATGTAAGTACTAGTTCAGACACATACAACCCTTCCTGGGACAAGACTGTTGTTTGATGTAAGTGCTAGTTCAGACATACAACCCTTCCGGAGACAAGGCTGTTGTTTGATGCAAGTACTAGTTCAGACACATACAACCCTTCCTGGGACAAGGCTGTTGTTTGATGTAAGTACTAGTTCAGACATACAACCCTTCCTGGGACAAGGCTGTTGTTTGATGTAAGTACTAGTTCAGACACATACAACCCGTCCGGAGACAAGGCTGTTGTTTGATAAAAGTACTAGTTCAGACACATACAACCCTTCCTGGGACAAGACTGTTGTTTGATGTAAGTGCTAGTTCAGACATACAAACCTTTCGGAGACAAGGCTGTTGTTTGATGTAAGTACTAGTTCAGACATACAACTCTTCCGGAGACATTGCTGTTGTTTGATGCAAGTACTAGTTCAGACATACAACCCTTCCGGAGACAAGACTGTTGTTTGATGCAAGTACTAGTTCAGACACATACAACCCGTCCGGAGACAAGGCTGTTGTTTGATAAAAGTACTAGTTCAGACACATACAACCCTTCCTGGGACAAGACTGTTGTTTGATGTAAGTGCTAGTTCAGACATACAACCCTTCCGGAGACAAGGCTGTTGTTTGATGCAAGTACTAGTTCAGACACATACAACCCTTCCTGGGACAAGGCTGTTGTTTGATGTAAGTACTAGTTCAGACATACAACCCTTCCTGGGACAAGGCTGTTGTTTGATGTAAGTACTAGTTCAGACATACAACCCTTCCGGAGACAAGGCTGTTGTTTGATGCAAGTACTAGTTCAGACTTACAACCCTTCCGGAGACAAGGCTGTTGTTTGATGTTCGTTCTAGTTCAGACTTACAACCCTTCCGGAGACAAGGTTGTTGTTTGATATAAGTACTAGTTCAGACATACAACCCTTCCGGAGACAAGGCTGTTGTTTGATGTTCGTTCTAGTTCAGACTTACAACCCTTCCGGAGACAAGGCTGTTGTTTGATGTTCGTTCTAGTTCAGACTTACAACCCTTCCGGAGACAAGGTTGTTGTTTGATATAAGTACTAGTTCAGACATACAACCCTTCCGGAGACAATGCTGTTGTTTGATGTAAGTGCTAGTTCAGACATACAACCCGTCCGGAGACAAGGCTGTTGTTTGATGTTCGTTCTAGTTCAGACTTACAACCCTTCCGGAGACAAGACTGTTGTTTGGAGTTAGTTCTAGTTCAGACTTACAACTCTTCCGGAGACAAGGCTGTTGTTTGATTTAAGTACTAGTTCAGACACATACAACCCCTCTGAGGAAAATGCTCTTGTTTGATGCAAGTTCTAGTTCATGTCCCTATGTATACAACTCTCCCAGAGACTACTGTGTTGTTTGACTAAGGAGTTCGAATGTCCCTCTGGTATCTTTCTCCTCTCTTTTATAGAAGCATGCTTTTCAACAACTACTAAACTGAAAGCTTCTATACTTATCACCTCAAGTTTCCTGGTCTATTTTGGCTACCTAAATTACATTAGATGTCTACAATTATTTTTCTTACTATGTCTGTTAAATATAGTTTTGAAGACTCGGGTAAGCTGTACTTCTAGATCTAAGAGGACCAGTATTTTGCGTTAACGCGTCAATAACGCAACATTGTAGGCTTCCAACATGAACAAAAAATGCTAAATTTAAGCAGTTGTTCAAACATGTTTCCTTTCTGGAATCATTGCTTGCAGCTAAGATACAACGCAATACTTTAACATAAGCTTTAGTATATAGCTATTTACGTTATCTAAACAAATATAAAGTTAACGGTTTCTTGGGTGCGCACGTACTTTTCAAATTTAAAATATATCAAAAGGTTAATGTAAACAAGTAAAATAAATTCATTTTACAAATCATACACATTTTGACATTCTTTGTTGCTATTGTAGTTCGTTTAATGGGATACAATAGATATAGGAAGATGTGGGGTGAGTGCCGTTTCTAAGCACATAAGGATAAGCAATACATCTGTGTTTTATACGTGTCTTGCCTTCTAGTGATATCTTAAAATTGAGAATGGCGAGGGGGAATGCGTCAAAGAGCAGATAACAGACCAAGGCCACCAATTGGTCTTCAACACAGCGAGGCTTCAGATGGTCATAAACCCTAATATGTACTGGCTCAGCGAAAATGGTCGTAAGCTAGATTTTTTTTCGGAGATAATTATCCAGCATATCATCTGAAGTTTTAATTAATTTCTCTGAATGAAGGAATCGAATATTTGAAAATAATCTTGACATGAATTCATTCACTCGGAGTCTCCAATACTCGAGTATTTAATTCATATTTACAAAATCGTTTAAGTCCCGTAACAAACTATTTAATATACATGTATATCTTAGATAACATGAAAACTTTTCAGATCTAAAAGGAACAAGTTTTGTATACATAATTTTGTTATTAACAAAGTTGTTTTTGTATTTTGCAACGGTTTTTTTTCATGATTTCCGTTTTTTTCTATACCTTCCAGCATTTTATGATGTTTTTAATATGATTCAATTTATGTAATAATTAAGTCCTAACTTCTTATTCCAAACTTCCCGGTTAAGTGTTTACCAATAAGATTAAGGATGATTTTTGACATTTTGACAAATCTGTATAACCTTATATTTTCAGGTAAAATTATTTGAATATTATTTTAAAACTTGGTCGTATACCTAATGGAGATATAAGGAAATATTGCGATATGTCAGGGTGTCGTCAGCACTGGGGAATTTGACGTTTCTTCAAATAGCAAAACATTTGATATTTCTATGAATATAATGAAGCGGCTTAATTTTTATTGTAAAAATAAATATGAATAAAACGGATTTTCTGAGGAGTAGAGTTTGATGTAAAGTAAAGATCTCAGTCATCAACTTAGAAAATGAAGCAAACGGAACAAAAAATATTTATATAGACATTTCTTACAATCACGTGTCATCAAAATGCTTTTATTCAATATATAAAAAAGATACTCGATGGGTGTTTTAGCATCGTATAGTGGGCAATAGTATCGGTTGAAAGAGTACAATATTGACTCAATAGTATCGATTGAAAGAGGTGTTTCAGTATCGTACAGTACATACTGCTATCGGTTGAAAGGAAAGTTTATAATAAAATTAAGAATGGAAATGTGGAATGTGACAAAGAGACAACAACCCAACCATAGAACAGACAACAGCAGAATAGGTCTTTAATGCAGCGAGGAACTCCCGCACCCGTATTGAAATAGGTGTTTTCGTATCGGCAAGCCGATACTCCTATCGGTAGCATGGCGTTCTGATTCAATCTAACACTTCGTCGAAAGGGATGTTTGAGCATCGGTCAATAGATGCAACTATCGGTTGATAGAGGTGTTTTATTTTTGTACAGTTGAAATTTCTATCGCTTGAAAGTGGTTTGAGCATCGTACAGAAGATAAAACTATCGGTTGAAGGAGTTGTTTTTAAAGTAGTATCGTACAGTACATATCTCTTTAGATACTTCTATCGGTTGACAAGGATATTTGATCATCATTCAGAAGATAAAACTATCGGTTGAAAGAGGTTTTTAAAGTATTGTACAGTATACGGATCTGTTTAGATACTTCTATCAGTTAAGAGGGATATTTAGCCATCGTTCAGAAGGCAAACCTATCGGCTGAAGTAGATATACATGCTATCAGTTGAACGGATGTTTACGCATCGTGCAGAAGATAAAAATTGTCGGTTGAATGGGTGTTTTTGTATCGAAGAGAAGCTTCAGCTATCGATTAAAAGGTGTGTCTAAGGAGTAGAGTTTGGTGTACAGCAAAGATCTCAGTCCACAATCACCGTGCCACAACTTAGAAAATAATGCAAACGGAACAATATGTAAATAGAATTTTTAAGACATTTCTTACAGTCACATGTCATGTATTACCCTAACAGTAATTAAAGGGATTCTATCGATATTTTAAAAGCTTAATAATTTGAATCCCTTTTCATTGTAACATTTAAGAAGAAGGATAAAAAAAGTTCTTTGTAAACAACTATAGTTATATTGAAATCGTAATTATTTTTGTTCAAAGAAAGCAACGAATTAAAAGTAAATAAGAAATTACTCATAATATCAATTATTTAAACATAAAGTTAGGAGTTTACTAGAAATGGCCTTTTCGATTTCTTGACTTAAACATCTGTTATCACGATATTCCAATATTAAATTTTAATTCTTCTCACGTCAACTTTTGTTTTATTTCAACACAATTGTCTATTAACAATCCAGCATCTGGTTCGTTTTTTTATTATTTTTATTCATGTAAGAAAACAATATACTGAATCTGCATATATTGTATATAGAGACACGTCAATGGTCGAAAAAAAGATCAATTATCAATAAACAAAATAAAAAGTAAAAAAATAGCCATGCAAATATAACGTATTGTATGATGGATTAAACACAGGTTTCTGAATAGCCTGACAGCAAAATGTACACTTTACAAGTCTGAAGCATTATGAACTTGCTTGATTTGAAACAACCATTCACCTTCAGGTCCGAAATTTCTTTACAGTCACAGGTCATACAGAGTCTATGTCATACATAAATATGAGTACAGAAAGAAGTATAGTATATGTGTCCTGTCAAATTCTTTTTTCTAAAATTCTTAACATTTCTCGGATTTGTCATTTTAAATTTCGCAGCAAAATTAACGAGCATTTTGATTTATTTAAGTGTCAAAAGTTAATGTCCACTGAAAAATGTCCGCCTGCGGTATGAAATGACAAAATTAAGTTGAAATACTAAATGTGTTTTGTCCTTGTTTTAAACTTTACTTTATTCATTTCTATCAAAATATCATATTCTTTAATGAAGCCCGGCTTGGTGGTTTTTTCTACTCGCAGTTAGTTCCGCAAGTATTGCTACGCTAAAAGTCATTAAACACTAAAATACACGCATTTGTGAGGGTTACGATAGTTTATATTAATAGTAATGAGTTATTTTCTATTTATTAAAGTAAGTGGGTATATATTACTGCATGTAGGGTTTCCCCCAATCTGATTAACATACAGATCCACGCTATGCTCTACAGTTACACACATTGCTTTCTTTTTATTTTGGACACTGTTACATCAGCCAATGAAATTTCTGCTTGCAAATTTTTGAAGGCGTACTTCATATCGTTGTTAGACCCTTGTAAGGTAAGCGCGAATGCATGGATTAAGACAAACAAACAATCGAAATAACGGAAGAACGTACAAAAGAATGAAATAATCAATATTCTTTCCCAGCTTTTCTAGAGTTCATTAGCAAGTGGGTATCCAAACTTTGATAGCATTATACTTAAGCCCATAGTTCCAAGAATTCACAAGGATTTCAATTTCCATTCCAGTTTGCAACCATAAAATAATCAAATTCAAGTATATGTATACTAACTTTGATGCGTATACTAACCAGCTTTAGTTGACTTACTGGAGTCTTGAAATCAACCAGAAAAGGCTCTACCTAACGAACTGTTACCATACCAAACCTTAGAATGTTATCATTTTTCATCGGAATGCAAGAGAAAAATCATGTTGTTCTTCTACAAGCTAGAAAAAGTCGACACGGATAAACGGGTAGGTTTTTTTTTAACACAAACTCAGGCGACAAGAATGAATAACATAAAACTGAAGTCCCTAAATTTCTTGAAAACAAATAAAAATAGCATACAAGAATCGAGACCAGCACATTATAACTTCATTAATTATAAGTAATCATACCAAAGGGATTTCTCCCAGTGATGAAATGAACTCTATTTTCTCCAAGTAGAAATCTTCAGTTTATAGGGGCTCATATTTAGAAGACACGCGCATATACGGAATGACATAGTTCAAAGGAATCGGAATAATTCATGTCAAGACAAGACCAAGACAAATGTCAATAGAACAGGGAAGATGCACAAGCAGAAGATGTATGACCTGAAAATAGAAGAAAAAAAGCAATTGAAATATTTCGATCATGCAATATGAACTACTACAACTTAAAAATGGTTTTGAATGCCGCTTCATAAAGGTTATAGGCGTTAAATTATAAGGTCTGGCACAGACAAAAAAAAACCCTACAAAAATTGGAATGACACTTGAAAATACAATTGGAGATATTAAGATTACAATTGAAGAAGTATAAATCATGTTGAAATAAGTCAGAATAAAAGTACAAGTGTTCATAAATTTTGAAGGAAATTTTGATTGACCATGAGTTTGCTAACGGAATCTTTTTTTATATCAAGAAGGGGAGTTTTTTTCCGATGGTAAAATAAATGTGTATGGTATACTTGATTCGTAAACTATTAGTGAAAGACTAAGAGTTTAATTTAAAATAGATATACAAATATAAGTAACATTCTTTAAGATCATTAAGTTAGTGGTAACATATTGGTAAAAATACTGTATATATAGTTTACTATTGGATTATAGCTCTTCGTCGTTTATATAAGCTTTTGATTTCAAATGTTTTGGACACGACCATCACTGAAGAGACATGTATTGTCGAAATGCGCATCTGGGCAAGAAAATTGGTACCGTTTATTTTATTACATAGATCATATATACATACCAGTATGTATACAACTCTTCTAAACATCAACCCAACAATGTTAGATCTGTAAATTTGCTTTCACAAATTTTTGGTTCTTCCCTCGCCGGGATTCGAACCCATGCTACTGTGATATCGTGACACCAAATCGCCTGCACTGCAGCCGTCCCGCTAAACCACACGACCACCTGGGCTCTACAAAAATAGAGCTTTTGCTGGCCATGTGTTACCTTTCCTCGTCAGTTTTAATCTAGCGGCGTACTACAGCACATGGTATATAAGGCATGAAGATGTTATTGTTACAGATCAGCTAAATTATCTATAGTAAAGGATCCTACAAATTAATGTAAGATACAGTCACAGAAAATAATTATATTTATAAGTACGTCTGAGTCAGTGACAACTCTACAACATATGTATCCATCGGATCGCCATCAATGATGGTGATACATGGCTGTGTACATAATGTATATACAACTCGTCTAAACATCAACCCAACAATGTTAGATCTGTAAATTTGCTTTCGCAAATTTTTGGTTCTTCCCTCGCCTGGATTCGAACCCATGCTACTGTGATATCGTGACACCAAATCGCCTGCACTGCAGCCGTCCCGCTAGACCACACGACCAGTGTGTATATATATATATATCCCTTGATGTTAAGCAGCAACATATAGACGATGGCATACCTGTGATAATATTTTTGCAACCACTTGGTCAATGCTACTGCTGGTGAAGGTTCTTACAGGATATCTCCAGCCATGTATATAGTCAGCACTTCTGTCTGACATGGGTTATCATTGATATAGTCATAGTTATGAATTAGCGGTGGAAAACCAAAATTTTTGGATTTCTTTTTAGAACGTTTAGCCTTGGTAATTTCGACTATATTTACTAGTGTATACACAGGAAAAACGATCGTCGAATAATAAGTGTTCCTCTTCATCTATTGCACTTTCATTCAAAATTCTGACCTTACGTTTTTCATCAAATTGTACTGGTCAGTTATTAAACTGTCATAGAAGAACCACAACCAAGTCATCAGTTTCAGTAGTGGAAAGTCGTGAAAGATTTAGCATAATTCATAAAGAAAGCTATGAAAGGTGCCAGTATGACAAATTGTTTAACAAGTCAAAAGAGAAATCCAATTACCAGATTAATGCTAAACAAAACTATAAACAAATATATACTACTGAAATACAAACTCCTGTTTTGGACCAAGAAATATATATATATATATATATAGCCCCATAAAAACACTACCATAAAACAGTAGTTAGACCAAACTATATATAAATTTTAACACGAAAACGTTGAGATGACAATCAATTGATGACCCTCATTGATGTGCATGGTAGTTTTTTTAAATGCCGAAAAACAATTCTATAAAAGAACAAAGATGTGATCATGATATGTGAAAATAAAGTGATGGTGTATGGTTGCTATAATGAAACAACTATCCAGTAAACTACAAATGAAGTGAATGTATCCTGTAAGAGGCTTATTCACAGGTTAATATATAATATAACAAGAGGCTGTCACAACGACAGCAAACCGGATTTATTAACATTTATTTGTGTCCTGGCAATATCACAAGAACCATTACTGATGGATGCTGAAAGTGAAAATCGTCAATATCAAATTTGACCTCCATTTTGTAGTCAGTATTGAATGGTTCATGAGTAAATGCAACAACGTGAATGGAAACGCCATTTTACGATCTTTCAAGAACCATAACTCCTGAACGGTAAAAGTCAAAATCGTCATTATTGAACTTGACCTCTATTTTGTCATCAGTAACAACATATACAAATTTCAAAAGCTTTGGTTGAATGGTTCATGAGTTAATGCACGGACAACATTTGATTGCCGCCCGCCCGCCCGGCCGCACGGCCACCCGCCGTACATCCCCAAATCAATAACCGACATTTTTGTCACAAAAACCCGGTTAATAATCAGAAGATGTAGTATTATTGCTAATGAAACAACTACTGTTATCCACTAAAGTACAAATGATGTAAGCAATTATGGGCAAACGTACACGACCTTCAACGATGAGGAAAACCTATACCGTTTAGTCGCTCATAAAACCCTGAACCAATTTAATTGAGAGAACTAACGGCCTGATTTATTACATTTTACAAAAAAAAAACGAATATGACAGACACGAACCAACAACAATTGCTGAAATACAGTGACAGGCTCCTGACTAGGGACAAGCACATAACAAAATGCGGCGTAGTTTAAGTTTACTTAAACACTGAAATAAGATTATTTTGTCAAATAAAAGACAGAAAAATTGTCTTCTCTGTAGTTTCTTCCATAGACATCTAATGTCTGTCATGAAAGCATATATTTTTTTTATTATGATATGTTTGCAACGAACATTAATGGTATACAGCTGTTTTGAACATGACAGAGGCCTGGGTAAAGGTAACTTTAAACATCAACGAATGAAAAGGAATTTCATATTCCGAAGAGCAAAAGGTCAAAGTAATGGTAGCACATATAAAGCACAAGAACTAATACCGCTTCTAGCGTTGATTCTTCTAGTGCAAAATTAACCATACCCCTACGATGTAAAGGCTTAATTGTTGGTTTGGTTATGTAGAACTTAGTCGTTATTCAGGTTCATGAAATTGGTTCATCCCTATCATTCCGAACCGGTATAACTGACTATTTTTTTTAACTTGTTCTGATATGAGATATTTGCCACTGGACATTCGGAATAATGCAGTCAAATATTTCGTTTTTTAGGTCAAAATAATCACTACATAGCATTTCAACAAAATAATGCCAATCTTTAATAAGAAGTTAATAGAAAGTATTGATACTATCAAAACATTGCTACAAGAAAAAACATTGTTTCTTCAGATACATTGATTCTGAAAGAATACTGAAAATTAAAATTAAAAAAAAAACTGAATAAAGCTTGTCTGCGATAAGTGGAGAGAAAATAAGCCAACGACAAAACATAAAAATTACGTTTATATTTTTAATCACTGAAAAGTTTGAAAACAATTGAGCGCGTTTTCTGTAAAATTACCATAATTAAATGATTATAAATTCACGATACAGAAAATTAAATGCTATATTGGTTTCAAATTTAGATATTCCATGTTTTAAAAATCTATAATGTATTGAGAACAAAGCAAAACAATAAACCTTATTTGAATGTAAATTACAAAGAAAATTACTTCGGATTTCTATAATAAAGATCCCCGGCCATTTCCAACGTTGATGTAAATGAACGCAAATTCTATTAGAAATTCTGTAATTATGCATATCATTTCGAAAATGTCTTTGAAGTTGTTTTCCAAACTTAAACCATATGCTTTAAATTGTCGTTTAATATAATAGTGAAGTAGGCAAATAAATGAAAAACAACAGTTTTCGACTTGGCAAACTTTCTATTTGATTAGGGCCACAAAGACGGAATTTAAAATGCATTCAAATAATTGTATGATAAAGAGAGATATGTCTTTCAAAATCAATTGTGACATCATAATAACGACTTTTCAAAATGTTTCCTTCAAAGTTGTGGTTTTTAATGACATATGATGAAACGGGGCACTCTGAACTAAAACGACAAGAGAAAGTGCAGATATATGAATTTAATAAAAAGAGAAATATTTTGTATGGTAATAATATGTTCTGGTAAAAGATTAAATGTGTAAGTACTATGGTTTAAAGACAGATTGACATCACAAGATATGTCTGTAACGTTTTCATCTTGTTGAAAAGTTTACAAAAATATAAATAATTCTTGAATTTAACAGGAAGTCCGTTTTTTTGATTATCTACAAAGTGTAAATATGTTTAGAACATCTGTGTAATTGTTTATTTAGATATTACGAATAAATAAGTTATTTTCTGGTACCTAAGGCCAAAGGTTCTAGTTGTGTTATTATACTAGTATACATCAGCTTGCTGATAAAAAAGACAATATATATAATGGTTTACTTTTTAAATTGTTACTTGGATGGAGAGTTGTCTCATTGGCACTCACACCACATCTTCCTATATCTATCTAAGCACAAAAAAATCAGGAAATGTTTTGAAATTTATATATAAAATTATGATGATTAGCAATTAGTTGTTCAAGATTGTTTTATGACTACGTGGTATTCTTATATACAATATTCATACCATGCAGTAAATACATGCGGAGCAGGATTGGCTTACCCTTCTGGAACACATGTTTATAAGTAGGAGTTTGTGTTGCTCAGTCTTTGGCCTTTTTATATTGTATTTTGTGTACTACTGTTTGTAATTTTTTTTGCCATGGTGTTGTTAGTTAATTTTCGACTTATGAGTGTGAATGTGCCTTTTGTATCGTTTGCCTCTCCTTTTAAACACCACGAGGCTGAAAAGATGTAGTTCGACTCCATATAGTGCTTCACATTTAGGTTATATTACTTATTATTACAGTCTCTGTTTCTTTTTCTTAACCTTTTTCATTTATTAAATAAATTTGTTGAAGATACCAATTTAAATGGCTTAATTTTTTAGGGATGTATAATTACCAAGCCACGTTCTTCTAGTTATATTTAGTCAAAAATTATTATTACATTTTAACGGCCGTTTGTTCGCTATGTTTAAATATTCAGATAATGTTGTAGCTTCTTTACTCTGTCAATTTCAAATATTTAGATCGTTAAGCGCTGTCTATTTGGTAATTTTACAGACGTTATCATGCTTATACATGTTATACCATCAAATTTGTCGTTCCCGATAAAGTTTTAGAATTGGGCTAGTTCAAATCGCACATTATTATTTGTATTTAAAGCATATATGTGAGCTCTCTGTTGTAATAAGCCATATAACCTATGTCATGTTTATTAGAATGGTGCAAGCGTCTTAACTGATGTTCGGTTTGACTTTTTAATTGTATAAATTTCAAGATTTAGTAAAAGTTTCATCTAAGAAGACTTAAAGATAATTCATTTAACATCAGAATCTGACTGACGAAGGATATCTGTTATCCGAAATATTTATAAATAATTACATTTATAGTTACCTTTTTTGTATTTGGAGTTGTTGTGTACACTTTTTTAAGGCGTTTATATAATTTATTTATTGTGTACATGTATCGTTGCTCGTAACGATCCAGTGCCCTTGTGGGAAAAATCGTTGACTACTATTCAGACGTATATATATATATATATATATATATAGAGAGAGAGAGAGAGAGAGAGAGAGAGAGGAGAGAGAGAGAATGACAATTCGATATATATAATTACACTCGAAAATATTTCAAGTCAGTGTATACAAGAATTGACCATACGTACACTTGATTTTACATACACTTTGACTGACAAACATGAGTAAGAAAAGGAGTCTGTATAAGTTGGTGCCGAAATCCAACTCTGCAAATGCGTGATCAATAGTGTGACTGTATATTAAATAAATCATTTTTTAAAATAGTTAATTATATTCCCTTTTCAAACATTTACTCATCTACAAATCATTGAAGCAGAATACCAATGTTCAAGACCAGTGCATGGGGAACCTAAAAATTGTCATAAGTAATTACCAACTGACTGCCTAAGAGGGGGCCAACTCTCAGTGATTCACTATATAATAACCCAATTTTCAATATATAAAAATGCACGTGAGCATCTAAGAGCAGAAACTGACAGGGAGCTAGCATTCTGTATCACCTTTTAGTCCGCCGAACTCATTTGGAAACCTATCGCCTCGACCTGACTACTCGTACAGAAAATAAACCTTTGCGGCAACGGTAGTTATCTATACTTGTCCATTCTTTTGTTTTATGTTTTTATATCTAATACAAAGAGAAGTTTAACCTTTCACTTAAAGTTTAATTACGTGTGTGGCTGCATATTGCAAATATTCTCCCACTGAAGTCAAATTATCAACACCGACCATAGAATTCACATGTTGTATTGTTATCTCGTGTTGTTAAAACCTCAACCCTTAGAGACCTTTTTTTTGTTGGAGGGTTAATAGGTTTATGCACTTCTTTTGATCATTTATTTGATTACAATTTGAACACACTATAACTACAAAGCAACGTCAATGTTATTTGAGAATGATATTTCAGGAGAAGATTTCTTCACACAATGAAATTGACAACTTAATTGTCATAGACATGACCGTTGTCAGTTTCATTGGCAAAATGTTGTATATTAAATACTTTAAGAAAAACACAATTACAACCCTAATTCATTGATTGAATTTATTTTCATTATATATTATTCATCTGAGAGAATTTTCTGTCTGACCGAAATCAATATTAAGTAGAATTTTTGACACTTTCGTATTTTATCGCGTGGTTATAAAGAGATCTGGGTTTACAAGATCACCCCGTCATCGATCTTTTGTCATTGAAGGTAAATAATTCAAGAATTATGAAAAGTACCAACTTGCACCGCAATAATATTAAAATTTAAAGCCAATTTTATACGTACCTTATGGTATTGAATTTTTAAAGATTTGTCGATAAAACACGGATTTTACCCTTGCACCAGATTGCATCTTGATTTTTATGGTGTTTAAATGATGTTTGAAAAGAACGCTGATGACTCCATACAAGTTCTTAATCCCCCAAGACATAACAAATTAATTGATAGCGAAATAATTCAAGTTAAAAATGCAATTGTTTGCATTTGATCAATTACGTGATTGTTTTCTTAGAGAAATCGCTTTAGGAACCTTTATAAAGCCCGTAAAGAAGATTTCGACAAAAGCTTAATATAGTCAAGACAAAGTATTTAGGAAATGTCTGCGTACATTTGATTTAAAATTAAAAAAAAGTAAAAATACATCAAGGTCTATATTTAGTTTATATGCTCAGTTAACTTTAGATTAAACGTTCGGTTTATAAGTTTGCCCTTAAATCATATATCAAATGTCCAGGATAGGCGGCGCTATTACCATATTATATATAGACAGTGTATAATCAAAAGGTCAAAATAATAAACTTTTTGTTAGTGTTACCAGGAAAAAGAATACGACTTAATTTTGACTCTTTTAAAAAAATACACAAACAAGTATCACTGAACATATTTGTTGAACTTTCTCATAAATGCATGAAATATTTGCCACTGAACGTTAATCAAGAAAGCGACTACATGTGCAATCAATCACTTTTGAAGATATGAATAGATGGTGATGAGGATTCACAATAAAGGTTGTTCCCAGTTCCTTTTAATGTTTGTGTTGCAATGTTCGTCTTTACAAAGCAAAATATACACATCGTAAAATGCGGGACAGAACAGAATAATCAAAGTGATCAGCAAGCAGTATTGAATTGAATATTTAAGGTTGTGTACGAGTATGAACGAAAATTGGACATACATTGTTTATACTTTGTCAAAATAAAGTTAACCATGCTATAATTTCAATACTGAAAAGTATGGGTAACCAATCTAAAAACAGGGTGATGTTGTATGATTTCCAATGAGACAAATATCCACCAAAGTTCAAATAAAGTGGTTTAGGCAATTATAGGCAACCGTAAGGCTTTTGTTTCCATCCCAAATTATGTGCAATTTTATATGAACTATGCAATAAATTAGACTGTTTTGTCTCTAGAAAGAAAACCAAAAGTAAATTTTGAAAAAATAGTATGAGGTTTTATAAAATGATTATGTAGATAAACTCATCATAGATACTAGGACCAAATTTTGTAAATACGCCAGACACGCGTTTCGTCTAAAAAAAGACTCATCAGTGACGCTCGAATCCAAAAAAGTAAAAAATGCCAAATAAAGTACGAAGTTGAAGAGCATTGAGGACCAAAATTCCTAAGAGTTTTGCCAAATACAGCTAAGGCGGCACACTGGCCTGAGGTTGACACAAGGGACTCACGGTAAATAAATGTCTAAATTCAGGTATGATCCTTATAACACCGGCCTATTCGCGAGTGCATCTAAATCCATCGTATAATTGCTGGTTACGTTTTCAGGCGCCGACACACAAGCACTTGTCTTAGAATATTTGTTCTTATATACCTTTATATAGGATTTTTTTGAGACAAGTGCATTTTCTTGATCGGTAGCAAAATTATTCGAAAAACCTTAGGAAGATTCATTTTCGTGTTGAATTCGTATGTTTGTTTGCCCTTCAGCCCGGCATTGTGAAGGCATTTTGCCAAATCGTGTCATCTTCGTCCTTACTTTGTGAGATCATTAGTGCGGCTGTTATCAGTAATTTTTACCCACTGAACACAATACGAAGAAAATAACAAGCTGTCATAGTGTTTTAAGAAGTCCGAACTACTACATGTGTAGGGAGCTATTGCGTGACCTAGTGTTCGCATCGCACTTGGTTCGGTTGTTGATTGGCTGTTGACCCAATTTTGAGACCATCTTCGCTGGAAATTCCAAATGCGTTGGGCCATTTGCTGTCAATTTCAGGACGGTGCGACGCCTTCATAAGAAAATAAAACTAATCATGGGGTAATTTTTCCCGTTTATTTTTCAACATAACAAAGTAGAAAGAGATATATACAGAAGCAGAGTATTGTGAAACCGAGAATAACCATACCCGACATGTATGAACTTATTTATCTGAGTCGTTCCCAAGTACAAACCATTGTATTAGTTTGAATCAATAGACGTAAATAGTTTCTGGGTAAGTAAATAAAGTTATCACCACAATTATTATGAAAAAGATATAATTGTTTGCTTTTAAATGAAAAGATTCTGCAAAAAAAAAATGAGCTAGCATCGATAATATGCGATCATTGCGATCCAAGATGCCAAAATACTGTTATACGATATTAAAGTATTCTATTTTTATTTTAACAAACTATTTACAAAAACGTATATACTATTTTTTATCAAACCGAATGAAAATACGGTGATTATTGGATAGAATAAAAAGACAGAGAAGACAAGACAATGCGAAAGAATGCTACAACTCGGTGGATTTGCTTGTTAGGTATATAGAAATATATTTTCGTTTTCTCTAAATGGTCCTTAATATCACAATGGAAAAAAAACAAACACATAAATAAAAAATAAGATGTGTTAGAAATAGATCGATCCATAAATGAAAAAAAAAGATTAGAGCTTTGTTGGTAAAACATCTCTTAAAATATAAAATAAAATATTACAGCACCTATAAGTTCGGTTTATGGCGTAAATGTTACAGTCTGTAATTTGTTTCCTGGTAGACTCTTTTATTGCTTATTTTATGATATTTGCATTGTTTTATGTCATTTACATACACCCTTATATACAATAAAATTTATATTTATTCAAAATCATACTGAAATAAGTAACAGTTTTCTTTTTTTCCCGTAAACATTGATATGAAAAGTAATGGATAAGAAAGGATTTAATGTATCAATCCATGAAACAAAATCTATGTATATTAACAGTTATCAACAAGTGGAGTTCTTGTTTTAAAGTATACTTTAGATTTACCTATTGCCCACGACATTGATATTTATCTGCATTGCCAAATACTCAAAATATATTCAATTCTACTGACTGATACCATAATAAATTAATTTTGATAAACCAAACTAACGAAAAGATTACATTAGAATAATGGAAGCTTCAGAATGTAAAAATGTGTATATATACAAACAAGTCAAAATTGAAACTACGTTCAAACCTGTGATGGCGTTGGATAAAACCCGCAATTTTTATACGTGCGTCGTTGTAAAGGGACCAAATACAGCACAAATAACATTTACCAAAAGACCAAAAAAATGAAGAATATTTTAACAAAACGCATTTGACTAACAGGTCGAACAGTTGATGTTCTTAGATCCTGCTGACTGACTGCAATATATAATATATCGATCAAAACTCAACAGACTTTCCCGTGTTGAGACAAAACCAGTAAAATCGTCGTGCTTGCAGTCATAACTTGCACTCTTAACAACAACCATAAAAACCCTATTTCGCGTATCAAACATAAACTAAAAGAACTAGCCAAGGAATTTGTTTTTTCCCGGCTGATAAAGCTGCTAATAATATTATTATTGTTTGACGTAAATTTATATACAGGTTAACGACATCTGTAACAAACATAAACTTTTAGTTACTTCTTTACAAGCAGAACCAAATACAATGAAAGTCCCAACTATGAACTGGCTTCCGAAGCTACACAAAAAAACCTTACACATATAGATTGATTTCATCTTCAAGCCATTGTTCCACTACTAAATTGTCTGTTTTACTTACTAGTACACTTGGTAAAATAAAAAACCTGATAATAAATTGTTCAAATAAGGCCTTTGAAAATAGTGGAATTAATTACTTTTGGAATGTCAAAAACTAGTTGGAAGTACTTGATAAATTGCATGCATATATTGGTGATTTTGACCCTATAAACCACTTTGCCTCATATTCTTATTAAGAAAAAAATCACATCCCTAATCAACTGGGCATTTAAAAAGTAAGAATGCGAGTACATATGTTCAAACTCTTTTAGGTCATTTTTTTAGTAGCAATAAACAAAAAACTATGTCAATTGGACGTGCTTTGATACTATATATGCGCTTGAATTTTTACTTGATAACATTTTTGACTGCTTTGGAGATTCCGTTTATCGTCAAGTTATTGGAATTCCAATGGGGACTAACTGTGCACCACTTATTGCGGACCTGTTTTTGTATTGTTATGCGTTACAATTTTTGACTAAAATTAGCAAAGACACATCGAAACAACATTTGATACAAAAATTTAACAATACTTTTAGATATTTGGATGATTATCAGATATATTGGCTCTCAATAATGACGACTTCGGTATGTATACTAACGAAATTTATCCTGTTGAACTTACTTTGAATAAAGCTAATACTAATAATGACCACTGTCCTTTCCTCGATCTTGATATCTATATCATTAACGGGAAGCTTAATACAAAAAATTATGATAAAGGAGATGATTTTTCATTTCCTAACGTTAATTATCCATTTTTAGATGGTGACGTTCCCTTGTCACCATCTTATGGTGTTTATATATTTCAGCTAGTACGATTCGTTCGTGTGTATGTAACAACGTATATTAGATTTTAGCGAGAGAAATTTATGTAGTACTGAAAAATTATTACACCAGGGTTTTCGATATCACAAACTGGTCAAAACATTTACTAAATATTATCAACGGTATAAGGAAATAATTCGTAAATGTAACTCAACATGCAGACATCTTATACGTTCAGGTATTTCACATCCAATTTTTTATGGTAATATTCTTAACAAAGCACAAAAATGTCAGTATTCACCTCAAAAGCTTACAAAACCTTTAAACAGACTTATTAAGAAGGGATACAGTTACGATACTGTTGTCAGGTCATTAAAGATTGCATATTTTGGCTTTAATATTGATTCACTTATAGGGTCTTTGCATCGGAACTAAATACATTTATTTAAAAAAAAAACACCAGTTGTTGGCATGACACGGGTTATGTTCTTCTCATATATTTTATGATAGTATGATACTAAACCCCTAACAGGAGGGATTGAGCCTGATATTCATATGATGAAGACATAATCTTTTAATCAGTTTAATTGAAGTCTGGTGCTGGCATGTCAGTTAACTGCTAGTAGTCTGTTGTTATTTATGTATTATTGTCATTTTATTTATTTTCTTTTGTTACATCTTTTGACATCGGACTCGGACTTCACTTGAACTGAATTGTAATGTGCGTATTATTATGCGTTTACTTTTTCTACATTGGTTAGAAGTTTAGGGGGAGGGTTGAGATCTTATAAACATTTTTTACCCCGCCGCAATTTTGCGCCTGTCCCAAGTATTTGGCCTTTGTTAGTCTTGTATTAATTTTAATTTTAGTTTCTTGTGTATAATTCGGAGTTTAGTATGACGTCCATAATCACTGTACATACTAGTATACATATTTTTTAGGGGCCAGTTGAAGGACACCTACGGGTGCCGGAATTCTCGCTACATTGAAGACCCTGAAGACCCATTGGTGGCCTTTGGCTGTTGTCTTGTCTATGGTCGGGTTGTTGTCAAGCGCTGCTCTGTGGTCGGGTAGTTGTCGCTTTGACACACTCCCTATTTCCTTTCTCAATTTTATGATAACATCAAAATACACTTGTCCAACCTTTAAGGAATATAAATGTATGTCATTTACCGAATGAGAAAGTTCATTACTTATAACGAATGTTCCAGCTTCAACTTTTCTATAAAGAGTATGGACATGTTTTTTCCAATGTGCCATCCGATAGAGTTATCAAGATTTTATTTTTTTATCTAACCCATATTAGGACTGACTATAGAAAATGAACGAAGATGACCATAAAACAATAAAATAATACTCTTTTCAAATTAAAATTTGTACTGTTTACCCAAATAAATAAATATATGTCTGCTAATTTTCCGCCAAAAATTTAATTTTCGCTCTAAAATTGATCGTGCTCGAAACGCCAATTCTAAATGAGATGTATATCCAGTGTTTCTACGTTAAAAAACTTAATATTACACTGATTCTGGTTCATAAAACTTTTCGAAAGCAATTATAAAAACCAATGTATAATATTGTATTTACACAAATAGTATTTATCGTAATGGTATTGACGCACGACGCATAAAGTAATATCCAACTTTAACCTACTTTGAAACGAACTGGAAAGAAAACGTATAAGCTTTTTTTTCAAAATGAACAACTTAATGCATAGACACCTGTCTGTTGGAACAGTCTATATATTGACTTCTAAATGTCTTCTGGTTATTTGTCTTATTGACTTATATACCATATCTTATTTTATTCATAATCATACTAAATTAAGCTTATTATACAGACTATACAATTAGTACGGTTACATAATTACATGGTTAACTGACTGAAGTTAAATTTTGAAATAGAGCATATGCAAATAATGAAATCAATTATTTCAGAAGATAAAAACTCTTCGGACGTTTTAGATGAATTGTGTGCTTTAAACGACCCTTCCTATTTGGTTGACAGTTATGACTTTTCGTCTCTCTTCACTACACTTGAACACAACCTTATCAATCACAATATTTCTAATCGAATTACATGGTCTTTCGAAATAACTGAATGCAAACTCATTAACTATTATTCCTTCTTATGTAATGTAAAAGGTAGATGTATGCTTGATCCAAAATTTTCTACTCAGCGACATCTTTATATTTTCGTTTTGGCATACATGCTTATCGTCATGTTCTAAGCATTGTAATGGGCACCATATGGTGCCCTTTTTACCGAAGACATTCCTAATATGATTGTTATGAATCCGAGTTTATGGCAAAACTTAGTAATGATATGTTTAAATTTCATTTGATAATAATTTAAGCACACTATTTAAATCTATGAAGTTTTCTTTGATTTACAAAATGTCTAATTTTATTGTAAAAGATTAAACCTTTATTGATTCATATATACACATTTCACACATATTTTGGTGCTGAAGTATTGCTGTACCTAATTTGATGGAAATGTTGATTATAGAGCTTGCAAATTAAGATACGATCCATTAGAATAAACATTTTCTTAACGATTATTAATTTTGGTACTGTAGTAAGATCTCTGAATATTTTCGTTATTGGTGCGACCATTGATTTTATGCTATAAGTTCAATAAATATATTTATATGTATGGTCCTACATCCTATAAGTACTTATATTTTGGCATTTTCAAGGTAATATTTTGCTGAGACTGCTCATGACGTGTTATACTAAATAATTTGGAGATGTGCTGACTGCTATCTTAGTCTGAGAGAACATGGTTTATTCGTTAGTTGAAAGGAGTAGGTCCGGTAAGGGCCGATTTTGGCCTAAAATTTATGAAGAAAAATTTTGGACACTTTTCAAACACTGAAGTGTCTATTTCAGTTGATTCAATTAGTTTAAGTGAAAGATTCTAACTGATGGAGTCATTAAAAACGCTCAGATTCAAGCTTAGATATGAAAAATCTATCAAACATGCCAAAAAATGTCACTTTTCAAATGGTTTTTGTCAAAAATGAACCTGGCCGCATCCGTGTTCATCCTCAACCGTTATATATGTTATATATTATTATCAAATACAACTTTCATTTCATATTAAGAATGAACACAAATGCGGCCACTTTCCTTTAAAACGGAAACCGTCTAAAATTTAACTCAAATGCTAAAATTGTGAAGATGTCAGTAATTCAGCATGACTTAATGATGGTAGTATACTCGATATATGTGCATTGTTTTGTCAAAAAACAGCCCATATTTATTTAGCAGAAGCATTCTTCTGTCCAACAAATAACTAAAAAATTACGTTTAACAATTTTGTAAAACTGCTCTATTTTGGGCCAAAAAGGGGTCTTACTGGACCTACTCCTTTTGCTTTGGAATAGCTATCAGCAATTGCGAGTACATCCAATATGGATTTGATAAATTCAAAGTATTATCAATCAGAAATGTACTTATACGATATAACTCGTTATTATTAAATGTCTATACAAATATAAAATCGTTCCTAAACAGCTAAATGCAGTAAAGAACTAATTTCAACCTTTGTGGATCAATTTCATAGTATCGCCAAGCAGGAAATGCGCAACCGATAATTTTAACATCGTTTTCCGGATAAAAACGCAACCGTACCTGAAACAATATAAAACCACTGCTTAATACGAAAGCGCTGTGTAAAGAAAAACTGCATACCCAGTGCACTTTTATAGAAATTAAAAGTATCGTCAAACTGTGCAATGAGTGACTACCTTACAGACATAAATAATTCTAAACGAGCAACTCATCTTCATTGTATTCCAAGGCAAACCAATCAAATAGAAAGTTCCGGACGGACGAACTGACGGACAAGGTGAATGCAGTATATCACAAACTCTGGGAAAACACAAACACAAAATTGCTGATGTTTTTCTGGTTATTTTTATAGTCAAAAGGGTATAACTTTTATACATCATGTTATTTTCTAATTCACTAATAAAAATTCCCAGAATTGCGAAAAAAAATAATCTTCACGAAATATTCAAAAAATTGAAAATCCAAAAGTACTTTTAAACTATTGAATAGCATACTTCCGATATTAACAAGACATACGTCTGTCAGATATCGGCATTCATATTTTTCAAATCTGTCTAACATGTATTTGCTCTAGGCTATTAAATGTGTCTTATTTAATAAAAATCTACAAATACTGTCAAAATAGACTCATTTTGATATTTGTTTATTGATTTTAACTAATATACATGTATGAGCAACAGAATTATCCGAAACGATCATAGTTTACTACGGGTATCTGATACAAAGATGATGATGTGAGAAAAATACATTTTGTAGAATAGCTGTTGCTCTTATCTAATTTGATCATAAACTACGAGTTTGAAATGGTCCTTTGAGGTCACATATGTCAAAGTTGACATGCTTTGCAGACAAAAAATATTTCTGTACTAAGGTCACCAAACTATAAAATCCCATTCGTTTATCAATAAAATTAACATAATTTTGAAAGCATTGAAGAGTTTTACGGTTTATAGATTTCAGTGGGCAAATAATAGCCATTTGGCCTTATTATAAATCCATTTTTTTTCTTGGATATTTTTTTTTATCGGGTCTAATTCAATTTCCTTCTTTTCTCGAATGTAATAAGTTACTTAGTATACAAGAAATAATAATAGCCATATTTGCGACATAATTCCAGACGAATTTTAAACTTATTTGAATCTATTTTTTTCTAAAAGTGAAATATCAATTTTGACAAGAAATCGATTTAGTTAAGACCGAGTCTGGACGTTTTTTTTTATCAAATTTTACCGAGTTTTGTCTATATTTCTCATCAAATATTCATACGGTACGTCTATTCGTCATCTATTTTCTTCGGAACCTAATAAAGTAACTGGACAAAATAGGATTTATGCCGTAGCTTCCTGACACTTACGTAGTTGTTTTAAGTTTTAATAACGCATAACTTTAACAAATTGCATTTTTATATCTTTTGTCTGGTAAAAATCATAAAACTAGTCGTTTACTATAACGTGTAAATTGATTGTACAATTCGCTCACCATGGCGATTCTTAAACCTCCATTAAAATCAAACTATTTCTATTTTTTTATCTGACAGGCACTTTAAAAGGTAAATTGTTGCGTGTTGATTGAAGTTGAAGAAGATTTAGTCAGATATATCATTTGAAATGTATTAATGTTCTCTTAACCAATTATAAAATTGTTTATAGACAAGAGGAAAAAAGCGTACGTGCAATTCAAATGTAACTTTTATATGGAACCAGTTATTAAAAGAGAATTACTTGAAGTCTAGACTAGGAACTACAGCACGTACTTGTCAAAAATATACTACTGACTCCCACACCAGTTTTTAATCCACTTATCGTCAAATCCACATGGTTTCATTGACTCAAGGAATTTTAAAAATAAGTTTAAATTCTTAAAGAATTTATGTACGGGACCTATAAATATTTAAACTGTGTGGTCGCTAAAGGTTCTAAACACATGAATCAAATAATACGAATAACTAGCAGAGGACTATACCTTGTATTGATTTAAATGTTGAATACTTAAACTTTCTTTTGTCCTTCTAGTGCATCTGCATGTACTTTACTCTTTTATTCTATTTAAAAAAAAACAACTAGAAGGCCCATGACATACTGAGTGAGCGTAAACTTACGGTTATCGAACCAATGACAAACAAGTTAAAGGTAAATGATTCAGTATTTTTACCAACATAAGTTTTGCGATTGTCCACGCTGTTATGAAAATGATTCTTATTCAATATAGGATAGATAAACCACAAAGGTCAATAGAGAAAAGAGTAAAAAGTAACATAATAGTTAGTGAACAATATCAAACAGCACGACTCTCCAACTAAAACCGCACGGTGTACTGGATTTGATAGATAGTTTTTGCTCCGCTTGTTGCTACCGTATAAGTGCTTACGGCATGGAAAACACATATAATCCTGCAAAAATTTTCCACACTAGAGTAAGGAGCATTCATAAAAGTTTGCAGATGATGTTTGAAATGGTGTTAACAGTTATTTGAATGGAAAATTGATTTATGATCTCTGATCTTTATTACCGCCTCGGTGGTGTAATGGTTAGCGTGCTCGCCTCGAGTGCGGTAGGTCGTGGGTTCGACCCTCGGCCGGGTCACACCAAAGACTTGAAAATTGGTATTTGCTGCTTCTCCGCCAAGCACGCGGCATTAAGGAGTTAGAGCAAAGACTGGTCGGCCCGGAGTCAGAATAATGTGTCCGGGTAAGGTGACATGTCTTCCTGCGAACTGTTACCTTGTGAGCTAGCACGTTAAAAATCCGGCTTAGCGTGTCGGTCTAGTACAAAGCGGGGTTAATATTCATTTATCATTATCATGTTCTCGTCCTGAATATGCATCTGACTTGCCACTGGACGTTAAACACCCATCCATCCATCCATCCATCTGATCTTTATTTTATCACTTATTCTAAGGAGGTGTTTATTTTATCTGCATATTCTTTGCTTTTAAGTAAAATTGAATACTCCAACCGTTTGAGACCGTAATGATGAGCTAGCTGAAAATTCAAGTAAAGGAGATAAGGTCCCATAGAACATTAAAAAAACTTGATTCCAGATGCCGTATTCTCATATCGGACAATCTCTACCATGTTAATACAAACGTTATTTAACAACTTAAATGACTGTATATTGATTTAATTTAGTAGCATTCTGATTTTCTTGACGACCTTAAATTATATTTCAGTTTTATTGCCGATTATCTTTATAATTATGTTTGGTTGTCAAGGGAACGTGTATGAGTAATGTCAATTCCACATGAAATTTTATAAACTTGAGATGATGGTTATTTTGAATATTTTATCCCTGGCTATAGTGGTCTGAACTACCACTGACCGATCGATTTTTTGTTTCAAGTATTATAAAATTTCTATGGTCAATTTCAACTAAAAGAAGCCATTTAAGATACGTTCTCCGATGGAATATTAATCTGATCACATCGTCTTATGAAGAGAAACGTCTTAAAAAGTCCAGAAAATTCAATTTGCCTTACAAATGAAATACAAACTGACGTTGCTGTTAGGTAGATGGTAAATAGAAGATAAAACCATAACTTAGTATAAAACAACAGAATTATAACTGTATGAATACATTTATTTCAATAACTAGTGTCTACGACAAAGGTTTGAGGTATGCTTGCCCATCTTTATTGGTCTTATAACTCTAGCAAGACAATATATTCAATGTCATCACATCAGTCAAAATAAAACCAACCCATGCAATAGTACAGTCAGGTTTACTATAGATTTTCAAAAAATCACAAAATTTTCATATGTCGTAATAATCATAAGGTCAATGTTAGAAAATATTCGAAATTTAAATGTTAGTTGTCTCTTATTTAAAAATACGTGCGTATTAAAAATACGTGCGTATTAAAATATGTCAAATATCATTCCGTTATATTATTATTCTTCATGATCAGTTATAATTCGGTACCGTTGGTAGATACAACTATTAGCTATTGGTCGGTACCACTTTTAGCCATAGTTCAGTCACTTTACTGGCTATGCGGACACACCTTTTCAGCTTGGGAATTGCCACTGCTTGTCCTGGTACTGTACTACTGCTAGTAATCGTTTGGTATCACTGCTAGTTACCGGTCGGTACCTCCACTGGCTATGATTAGATATATTTGTGATACCACTACTAGTCATGGGTTGATTACCACTATTAGCCATAGTTTAGTACCACTACTAGTCATGGTTTGATTATCACTATTAGTCATAGTTTAGTACCACTACTAGTCATGGTTTGATTATCACTATTAGTCATAGTTTAGTACCACTACTAGTCATGGTTTGATTACCACTATTAGCCATAGTTTAGTACCACTACTAGTCATGGTTTGATTACCACTATTAGTCATAGTTTAGTACCACTACTAGTCATGGTTTGATTACCACTATTAGTCATAGTTTAGTACCACTACTAGTCATGGTTTGATTACCACTATTAGTCATAGTTTAGTACCACTACTAGTCATGGTTTGATTACCACTATTAGTCATAGTTTAGTACCACTACTAGTCATGGTTTGATTACCACTATTAGCCATAGTTTAGCACCAACACTGGTCATTGTTTGATTACTACTAGCTATAGTTTAGTACCACCACTGGCCATTATTGTATACTACTATTAGCCACAGTTGAGTACCATCACGTGCCATTATTGATTACCACTATTAGCCACAGTTGAGTACCATCACGTGCTATTATTGATTACCACTATTAGTCATAGTTTAGTACCACTATTAGTCATGGTTTGATTACCACTACTAGTCATGGTTTGATTACCACTATTAGCCATAGTTTAGCACCACTATTAGTCATAGTTTAGTACCACTACTAGTCATGGTTTGATTACCACTATTAGCCATAGTTTAGCACCACTATTAGTCATAGTTTAGTACCACTATTAGTCATGGTTAGATTACCACTATTAGTCATAGTTTAGTACCACTATTAGTCATGGTTAGATTACCACTATTAGTCATAGTTTAGTACCACTATTAGTCATGGTTAGATTACCACTACTAGTCATGGTTTGATTACCACTATTAGCCATAGTTTAGTACCACTACTAGTCATGGTTTGATTACCACTATTAGCCATAGTTTAGTACCACTTATCGTCGTGGTTTGATTGCCACTATTACCACACTAGCAATAGTGTGGTAATACTATACTAGTCATGGTTTGATAAACACTATTAGCCATAGTTTAGCACCAACACTGGTCATTGTTTGATTACTACTAGCTATAGTTTAGTACCACCACTGGCCATTATTGTATACTACTATTAGCCACAGTTGAGTACCATCACGTGCCATTATTGATTACCACTATTAGCCACAGTTGAGTACCATCACGTGCTATTATTGATTACCACTATTAGCAATAGTGTGGTACCACTATTAGTCATGGTTTGATTACCACTATTAGTCATAGTTTAGTACCACTATTAGTCATGGTTAGATTACCACTACTAGTCATGGTTTGGTAACCACTATTAGCCATAGTTTAGCACCAACACTGGTCATTGTTTGATTACTACTAGCCATAGTTTAGCACCAACACTGATCATTGTTTGATTACAACTAGCTATAGTTTAGTACCACCGCTGGCCATTATTGTATACCATTATTAGCCACAGTTGAGTACCATCACGTGCCATTATTATATACCACTATTAGCCATAATTTTCTATCGTTATTTGCCATGGTTCTACTCCACTATTTTCCATGGTTCGATACCACTTCATTGGCTTTAGTTTGACTCCATCACTGTCCATGGTTCGATACCACTTCATTGGCTTTAGTTTGGCTCCATCACTGTCCATGGTTCGATACCACTACATTGGCTTTAGTTTGACTCCATCACTGTCCGTGATTCGATGCCACTTTTACTAAAATTTCGGTACCATCACTGGCCATGGCTTTGTACTACTTTTTGCCATAGTTCGCGGTACCATACATGTTGTTTCCATTGGATTTCTTCATCATTAATGTATACGCTACATTTTATGTAGTTCAAATAAATAAAATGAATTATTTTTACCACTTGAAAACTGTCAGTGCTTAAAAAAACTACGAATCTTCTCTCGATCTTTCTTGATCTTTGCGATAATATCTAAATTAATGAATAATTAAACACAGACAAAACAGCCAATAAGGGCAAACTTATCTACATATATAAATCGACATGACATGTCTGTGATTCAACAAAATGCATTTTTATTCTAATTCAGTAACTTTTTTTTGTGATTCCAAAATGAAAAATGGAATCAACGTCATAAAGGTCATAATAATTGAAGAAATTTGAAACAGTCTTAATCTTCAAAGGGTCTTATCAATTTGGTGGATCAGAATGAAAGACGCAGGCCGGAACCAAATCAATATTTAAAGAGAAAATTTTGTGTAGGAAATGTTGCTTTTGATTATGTTATTGGCCGACCTATTTAAAGTAAACACAGTTTAAAAATCGAAAATTAATAAAATCAGATTGAAGGTTTCTGCCTTGTTTCACTTGATGACTGAATATTACAATCAATAAAAAGAATAAAAGAGGTTAACTTAGGAAATTAAGTTTTTTAAATAATTATTACTAAATCAAGTTGAAATTATATATTAATCAATATTGTTATATAGACATCAGAAACTCAATCCAAGATTTGATTTCTATCACGATACTGTCATGTTTAAGTGTGTGCATTGATTCATTAAAAAAATCCCATAAGAGGCCTCTTAAATTGAAAATTAATGAAAATTATGGACTTGACGAACTATTGATAAAATTTAGTGTTATTGTGTGAATTAAAAAGTTATTAAAATTACAAGGATATCTCTTTCAGATTTATTTCCATAAGTGTTTTACGAGTGAATTAATTTCTATTGATTGGCTAAGCATCTAACAAGATGTTACATTTTAATTTTGAAATAATACAAGAAAAACAAATTGAAATAAACAGAGGCATTAAAAGTTAAGTATCAGATCGAAAATATTTATTTCTCGTTTGATTAGTCTGAGGCGATATTTCAACGTGACTAACTTTGTGATGCACTTCTAACAAAAGTTCTCTACACCCTGCAGTCATCAACGTGTTTACACAAATTGGTAGCTTATAGCAAATGCGATTATTCTTTTTGTTTTGTAAACGAATAATAATTGATGTATTATAAAATTCACTTAGACAGCAACCCAATTAATTATCACGAGAAACGCAAATTAGATTGAAAAAAGGCCTATCTACTTTAGAAATGTTGCTTAACTTATAAACACAAGTATGCCAAAAAGCCTTATAAATCCTGGATCAATTCGTCATCTTTTTAATTTTTAGATATTTCATTACCGGGTGTGTACTTACATGAGCCACACCACTGGTGCCACATGCGGAGCAGAATCTGCTTTCCCTTTCTAAGCACCTGAGTTCAGCCTCAGTTTTAGTGGGTTCGTGTTGCTCAGTCGTTAGTGGGGTTCGTGTGCCTCAGTTTTTTGTGGGGTTCGTGTGACTCAGTTTTTAGTCGGGTTCGTGTTGCTCAGTTTTTAGTGGGGTTTGTGTGCCTCAGTTTTTAGTCGGGTTCGCGTTGCTCAGTTTTTAGTGGGGTTCGTGTGCCTCAGTTTTTAGTGGGGTTCGTGTGCCTCAGTTTTTAGTGGGGTTCGTGTGCCTCAGTTTTTAGTGGGGTTCGTGTGCCTCAGTTTTTAGTGGGGTTCGTGTTGCTCAGTTTTTAGTGGGGTTCGTGTGCCTCAGTTTTTAGTCGGGTTCGTGTGCCTCAGTTTTTAGTGGGGTTCGTGTGCCTCAGTTTATAGTCGGGTTCGTGTGCCTCAGTTTTTAGTCGGGTTCGTGTTGCTCAGTTTTTAGTGGGGTTCGTGTGCCTCAGTTTTTAGTCGGGTTCGTGTTGCTCAGTTTTTAGTGGGGTTCGTGTGCCTCAGTTTTGAGTGGGGTTCGCGTTGCTCAGTCGTTAGTGTTTGTGTACTGTTGTTTGTCGTTTTGGTCTTTTTCCTTTTTTGCTAAGACGTTCAGTTGTCAGTTTATTTTTAAATTATTAGTTTGAATGTCCCTTCGGTATCTTTCGCATCTAATTGCTAAGAATGTTTAAGAGGCATTTGTTCGTCCTATCAAACAATCCCGTTGTAATGAGCAACATCACCACTGGTAATGCCAGAATACGAATTACGAATATCAAAAAATGGATGAGGTTTATAAATTGATGAGACGTATTTTGTTGTACAAACAAAGGAACATCGCTTTTTTCGTGTTCTTCATCTCAAAGTCTTTTTGTTCTTTACTGTATAAATCAGGCTCTATGACTATGCTTTTTGTCCAAGAGCAGGACAGAGGAAGATATATTTACATATTATCATCTGTACGAGTTTGGATTGTGTAAATTTTCAGTTATAATTACTAGTATGCTTTCGTATTTTTTCTGTATACTTTTAGGTTGGAGAGATTCAACATTTGTAAAACACAAATCATTGTATTATTTCATATGTTATTTCATGACGCTTCCATTTCAGTATTAAAATCAATTGAAATGTAGATTTGAACGATATTAGTACGAAAGAAAGTATGAATTCACAACTAAGTACTCTGATCTTATTATTTCATCTAGAATGGAAGAATGAAAAAAAACCTTTGTCGCGTTGACATGTCCTGACTCTAGCTCAAGGAGCAACTTCAGTATTAGACCTGTACTTTTTAAAAAAAAGGTTAAAGTTAAGGTCAAACAGAACGTTTTACTGTATCCACTTTTTAGCATCCATGTACTAGCTTACGTAGGTGGTACATATTACTCCACTCATGCAATGACATGTAGCTGATAAGGAAATGTTGTTCAATCGTCATCAAACTATGAGAAAAAGAAAAAAATCAGTTAATGACTTATCAGACAATGCCCTTGTTCTTTTTGAAACTACCACAGGACTGCACTACAATATTTTTACTCATCATAACCATAAATTATCATTTTATATATAGGTATGGTTTTCTGGGAATGAAGTTATATAATATGGTCTGGAGGTAGTTTTTTGGAGATGGTTCGCTTTTAATTATTAATTATCAAGTCTCCGAGTAATCAAACTTTACATTAATTCCGGAGCTATAATCGACCGACCCTAAAAAAATCCGACTCAGCACTCCCTCTATAAAATGGTCGTTCGAAGCAGGAATATCTAGTTTCTTCATGTTATTTTCTTTTTCATTGGATAACCTTTAACAAATACATACAGCGTATACACACATTTTTATAATTCAATTTCATAAAATGTGAGCAGAAGAAAACTCACAACATTATCATAGACTGTATTTACGATGAAATGTTTTTAAAACGCATTCATTTCATACTTTTTTCAAAAGCTCCTGTATAGAACTCATTCACACCAATAAGTGCTTATAAAGCATGTGCTGCCAAGGTCTACAGACATGTTTGACCCGCATTCACCTAATCGCCTTAATCAGAGATTGGATTTGTTTTAAAGAGGTCTACGTCCGATGTAAATAATGTATTGTGACTTTATATAATCAGCTGTCATTTCTTGTTTTAAAAATGCTGTTCTTGGTTAACTTTTAATTATTACATCTATATGTCGAATAAAAATGCATGTACTTTAAATGAGCCGTCTAAAAGTACAAGAAAAGGAATTCATTAAATCTCTATTAAACTGGAAAATCAATGTAAAATTATATGATTTGAATATTTCATAAATATATATTATGATAAAACAACCATATGTTACTTATAAATAAATTCTTAAAAAATATTTCAAATTATTTTTCTAATGCAAACTGTTGTTGATTAAAGCTTTTGAACAGCTGCCGTTGTAATTACATATTTTACCGAGGAAAAAATATCGTTTTTAATAAATTTATAATCTGATTTGAATTATATCTACCGAAAATTAAATTCGAGTTATATTTAATGCATTATTAAGTTAGAATTTATGGTTGTTTGCATTTTACGTTTAACGTGAGTCAACCTTACTGAAGGAGTGGATTAATATTTTGTCCAGCTTGATTTCATAGTTGAAGGGAGGCGCAAGAATTGTTGCAGTTTAAAAAAAAATGAAAAAAAAAACCCAATTTCAATGCTCCTTTGCTTATTTAAAATTCTGAAAATCAAAGCATTTTGTTCAATTCAAATCTTTTCATACAAAAATTTGCAGCCTTTCAGAACTGGTTTTTAAAATAAGCATACATGATTAAAGTTGTATTCAATTGATAAATGGTGAAATCAAGTTATTAGTTATTTGAATGGGCTCTGTTCTTGAGGCAATATTTTTTTTCTTCATTCTGGCTACTTTTGGAGCTTACTTATCCTTGTTTAAAAATGTACTAATACGAAACGACGGTTTGTTTAAAAGTATCTGTCTGTTAATTCATAATCCATGTCTGACAATAGCGGATAGTAGAACGCGGGCTGTTGAATGAATAAAAACCAATAAGAAAAGATTTAAACAATAAAAACAGGCAGTCATATTTAATAAAACATAAAAAATAATAGCTGAGTTTAAAAAAAAGTATAAATAATTAGTAATAATAATAACTTTGTGAATAAGTTTCATTTGAAGCCATTTAAAAGTTCAACTTCTGTTGTGTAATTGATTTTATTCTTTCAATCGACCTAAGTTGTAATTGATGCAGATAAAAATAGTGTATTAGTACTTTATTAGTATAAATGTACTTATGTACAATAAGGATTGACTAGATAATTATACAATCAAGTTCACTTACTAACAACTAAAACTTAAATATTTTGGATGCATGTATGCTTTTGAAGTTGACCTAGATGCAAGTTTGTCCGACGGGTTTATTGCCATATTTTGACAATTACACAAACTTGCAATGCTTATATTAATCATTACTATGTTATAGACAAAGTGAATGTTATCATATAAATTTTAAGTGCCTTGAAAGTCCTGATTGACTAATATGAAATTGAAAGTATTCAGGTTGAATGTTTTGAAGCAAAGAAAAAATGAATTCAAAGATAGCATTTGAAGCTAAAAAACAAATATAACAGGGAATGGCAGGACGACGCGTGATTTTAAAAAAAGTGAGACGAAAATATCGAAAGGATAATGATATGTCGGAAACAAACTGACAATGACATGGTGAGAAACGAAAAACGATGAAAATTCAAACAACAAAACACAAAACACAACATAAAAAACTAAAGAATTGGGTCGGTCTCTTGTACACCGGAGAATAAGCGCAGATCCGGCTCCATATGTGGCACCCGTCGTGTTGCTCATATAAGTAAACACAACGTTGTAAGTCGAATTATGTATGTCACTTTTGAGGAAAATAGGACGGGACTTTGATAACGACAATTGGAACATATAGGTCGTCCTTTGCGAAACAGATATACCATAACGACCAACCATTTATAGATGGCGTCCGTGAAATTTCCAAATTCATCACTTTTAACTCTTGTTTTAAAGCAACCCTCTAAGAAGGAAATCCTAATAGGAAATGCAAGCTCTTGAGCATAGTATCAACTGTGAGATATATACCCCTTATATACAGACACTACTTGAATGTTGCTACTTAAGAATTGAAAATTCACATACTATATTTGATAGGGAAAACTTTGCCTGTACTGTATAAACCGAAGTTCATACCTTTAGAAGCATATAGATATCGAACATTTTCTTTAACAAGATATATTTGTAAATCTTGTAAAGTGTATGTATCATATTTATATATGTTCGGAACTTTTAAAGTTATTTTTACAAAACAAACATTTGCGTGAATGGTAGAACAACCTAACAATACAAATCAGAAAGAGGTTAACATGCTTTTAAGCTTTAGAGTCTGGCAATCGTTATCAAATTAACCAATATTGCTGGAAAACATATTGAAATAGATTGGTTTATTATAAGATTTTGTCAAAAACGTCGATGACGGAAAGAACTCTATGATCCACACATAACGAATTATAATATTTTTAAAATTTGTTATCTTTATAATAAATATCATAACTGGAAACAACTTATCTTACTAGCACAGCCAAAAGGAACTGTCTTCTATCATTCCAACTTTGAAAGATATTGTACTCCGAAACCTATAGAACAATTAGTCTGAATCTTCCTAATACTGTTGAGTACTTACATTTAAAATAATGCCCTACAAACACTTGAAAACTAACATAGCTGCCGTTACTACTTGACAAAAAGCTGCCGTTACTAAGACAAAAAACAAAATAAAATAAACAAGCCTCTCATTTTGTTTGTTTAAAAAAAAGTTGCTTCAATTGACATATAACTGACTATTTAAGATGCACCAGGACGAATTTCTTTGACACTGTAATTAGAAAGCATAATAAAGCTGCAAATATTACTAAATGATTAAGTTAAACAACTTGCAGGAAAAGTGTAAATTAAAAATACTTTGATACAAAAATCTTGCCTTCCGATTTAACCCTTTGCTGACCAAACCTGACATATGTATCTTTTAGTTTTCTTTTCAAACCAAATTACACTAGATCATCACTAAGCTTATAATTGTTTTCCTCTGTTCCATTGTGATTTTCCGTTTTGAATTTTATGTTTTTAATAATACAGAGAACTCAGTGTTTTCTAAAATAATATTTTTTTTCTGTAGTTAAATTTTTGATTATCAACATGCGAGTATGTCGAAATCTAAAGATGAACTAAGGGTAGAACAGACCTAACAGAGGTGGAACATGTTTGTACAAGTACATTTTGTTTCTAGTTTTGTTCAAATGTCAGACGATGAAGATAATGATACTAGTGATGCATGTGATATCATAATATCATGTGATGTCATAATGAATGAGCCACCAATCGTGTGACGTCATTATCAATAAACTACCAATCATATGATGTCAAAATGAATAAGCCACCAATCATGTGACGTCGTAATGAATAAACAATCAATCATATGATGTCACAAAGAATAAACCACCAGTCATTTTATGTTAGAATTAATAAGCATCAATCATGTGATGGCATAATGAATAAAGTACCAATCATGTAATGTCACAATGAATAAGCTACCAATCATGTGATTTCATAATGAATAAAGTACCAATCTTGTGATGTCATAATGAATAAGCTACCAATCATATGGTTTCATAATGAATAAAGAACCAATCTTGTGATGTCATAATGAATAAGCTACCAATCATATGGTTTCATAATGAATAAAGAACCAATCTTGTGATGTCACAATGAATAAGCTACCAATCATATGGTTTCATAATGAATAAAGAACCAATCTTGTGATGTCATAATGAATAAGCTACCAATCATGTAATGTCACAATGAATAAGCTACCAATCATATGATTTCATAATGAATAAAGAACCAATCTTGTGATGTCATGATGAATAAGCTACCAATCATGTGATGTCATAATGAATAAGCTACCAATCAATGTTATGTTGGAATGAATAAGCTACCAATCATATGATGTCATAACGAATAAGCTACCAAACAATGTTATGTTGGAATGAATAAGCTACCAATCATATGATGTCATAACGAATAAGCTACCAAACAATGTTATGTTGGAATGAATAAGCTACCAATCAATGTTATGTTGGAATGAATAAGCTAACAATCAATGTTATGTTGGAATGAATAAGCAACCAATCATATGTTGTCATAATGAATAAGCTACCTGTAAATGTTATGTTGGAATGAATAAGCTACCAATCAATGTTATCTTGGAATGATTAAGCTACCAATCATGTGATGTCATAATGAATAAGCTACCAATCAATGTTATGTTGGAATGAATAAGCTAACAATCAATGTTATGTTGGAATGAATAAGCTACCAATCAATGTTATGTTGGAATGAATAAGCTAACAATCAATGCTATGTTGGAATGAATAAGCTACCAATCAATGTTATGTTGGAATGAATAAGTACCAATTATGCAATATCATCGCGAATAATTTACCAGATATGTATTAATATAACGATAAATCTAACAATATCAGCTGTTAAATACGAGATAAAATTTAACTCCCATGTTGTAAAAAAATCATTTTAACCACATAGCTGAGTGTTTCTTATAAGCGTCTACAAAAGAGGAAAATTTATTTGTCTTTTTTGAGGAAACTGAAAATGTACACGATAATGTTAGTTGTAATAACAGATAACTTCCATAGAATAGGTAAAATTGATTATGAAGTATAAAATTATACTTCATTTTAGAATTTTGAATAGCTACTCTACATTTCAGTTTTGTAATAAATAACAGCTTTAATTTAGTGAGAAGATGCGGGTTTCTTGATTGTAGCCGCCATGTATTTACAGATGACAACATGATGACTTGCTCTTTGATGTTTCTTTGTTGCAGTCACATTAATCATAAAGGATTGAAAAATATCAAAGAAATAAAATATTTTAAAATGAAATATGTCTTTTGTATCGCGGTAAATACTTCAAAATCCTCAAAACAAATATGACTGGAACCAAACTAGGAGACAATTTGTCGTATGAGTTTTATATTTGAATAAATGTTAAATCAGAGTCTTGAAATATTTGTCATTTTGAACTTTCATGAATGTTAATTTCATTTCGACGCCATAGTTACGATTTTATTCAGCCGATGTTTATTTCAATTCTACATTACCGCCCTACGAAATTATTCGAATGTCAATAAAATTTTCTTTCTCTTCTATAATTTTCATCTGCATGGTCGAATTTCATCTTTTCTCTATAATATCAAATAATAATGAATTAGAATAAAAAGTAGTTGAGTTGATTAAGAATGCAAATTTAGAAATAAAATTGCTGATTTCGTGGACGTTTAATTCCTTTTTGCCACGTCCAAAATCCTTCGAGATTAATTTTCATTACTTTTCATGAATATATAATTTTCATTCCCCTCCTTTGTCAGTGACTCTTAAAATTGGAGACGCATCGATTCAAAGTATCATGTATATCAAATTCCATAAACTAAATATGTATCTATATAATAAATTGCTCTTCTGAACGATGGTTTCATTTCAACCAAAACATTCCTTTTTTCCAATAATTACCAATTCGATGACGGGCAATTCATATTTTTGTAAGAAGATTTGTATTAAATAGTCAAAAGAGACGACTATAATTAATAAAGGAATGTATACCTACTCGAAAGGTTATTCTTAGAAAATTGCAATTTTCAGAAAGCATTAATATTTCGCGTCTTGAAAGGGAATAGACTTTCAACATGCTGATTGCTATCCGCTATATAGTTTTGATATGTCGCGATTTCATTTTCATTTTTGATTGGAGTATGTGTTTTAGAATTAAATTAAATTAACTTATTGAAAATATTCCTAAAACTATGAATTCAGTCTAGTCCTCTCCTATTGGCCACGTACACTCTATAGTGCATGTTGATAGAATACCAGGGTTTATGCATGTAAAAGAACCCGAGAAACAACTCGCCATGAGCGGTCTTTTTCTTTTCATATTGCATCACCATTTCAATTGCAAAACTTTGATAACATATATTCAAGATTTCAACTTAGAATTTTTTTTCGTGAGGCGCATATTTTGAACAGTTTATATATATAAAAGTGCCTTTCAAAACTTATTGATGGTGTTAAAAAAATACCAGAACTACCACAGAAACATATTACTAGTGTGGCAGTTACTTGTATTTTCCTTGATCTTAGTACGGTTAGCTTACTATATAGTAACGTTACATAGAAGAGGGACGAAAGATACCAAAAAGGGACAGTCAAACTCATAAATCTAAAACAAACTGACAACGCCATGGCTAAAAATGAAAAAGACAAACAGAAAACAATAGTACACATGACACAACATAGAAAACTAAAGAATAAACAACACGAACCCCACCAAAAACTAGGGGTGATCTCAGGTGCTCCGAAAGGGTAAGCAGATTCTGCTCCACATGCGGCACCCGTCGTGTTGCTTATGTGATTAAAAATCCGGTAAATAGTATAATTCGGTAGGTCAAATTCATGAAAGGGAAGGGGATTGTAGTTACGACGTAAGGAACATATCCGATATCATTTGTGAAACGGTTATTCCATAACGGTCAACCAACTCGTGATGGCGTCCGTAAAATTTACGAAGGGATGTTTTCAACTTCACCATTTGGAACTCTTGGTTTAATAGCTTCCTTGTGAGCAGTAACCCTCTATCAAGAAAATCATGAAAGGAAATGCAAGCACGGGAATATCGTATCAATTGGGAGATAAATACCCCGTATGCAGGTACTGCTGGAATGTTGCTACTTAGAAATGGAAAGTTCACAATTAAAAAGCTGATAACATCTCTTTTGTCGTAAAGTTTTGTCTTCAACCGACCCTCATTGTAAATTTCTAGATGTAAGTCAAGATATGAAGCCGACTTAACTGTATCTGTAGTATCCTTTATCTCCAATTCGATGGGATAGATGCATTTCACATAGTCACCAAATTTTGAATTCTTTAGTGAAAGAACGTCATCTATATCGCGGAAAGTAGAGTTAAAGGATATTGCTAACTTCTTATCTTTCTTCCTAAGAAGTTCCTGCATGAAGTCAGCCTCATAATAATAAAGAAACAAGTCAGCAAGTAGAGGGGCACAGTTTGTTCCCATTGGGATGCCGACAGTCTGTTGAAAAACACGTTCTCCGAACGTAACAAATATGTTGTCAATCAAGAAATCAAGCATCTTGATAATATCGGTTTCAGAGAATTTTTTGTTTGAATCAGATTGATTCTTTACAAAGTAAGATTTATCCCTCCCTAAAACAAGATTCATGCAATTCCTTATGTTTGATTGTCCGAAGAATGTCAAATGCAATATTTCACTTCCGTATAATATGCAACATCCATGACTGTCTGCACGTGCTGTCTTTGTCAATGATTAACACTTTCATAGAAGAACGAACTGAAATCTTGATTTAAATCGTAATTTCATTGTTGTAACATAAAACTGTAATGATAATAATTGAAAGGTTTTTTATTTTTATTTTAAAGCGTTGAACGTGTGCACATTTTTAGTATGAAGCGCTTCCGTGCCGCATACAAAATGTGCTTCGGTCATTTTACACCACAAGAAACTTAGAAAGATCTAGAAAATTACCTGATTAAGTGTATATTGTAAAAAAAAATTTTACAATGAACATGTGGATTACGTTTCATGTAGATGTGACCCCAACTTCTTGGTAAACTACCTTCTAACAAACGTTAACCAGATACTTGAAGGACGGACATACAAATCGGAATACCATATCCCCTTGGTATTTTAGGCAGGCAAAAACACATATACCTACACTAAGTCCTGCGTTTGGGACAACTATGAATTCAAAATCAATTTGAGTTTGTATATAGACGTAAACGTGATGATATAAAACTTGCTCTAGAGATCTCAGTGGTCAACCAATAAAATGCCCCAGACTAGCACAAGGGCATCTAAGAGGTTTGATCGGGCATTGTCTATTTGATTGTTTGTAATATTGCAATATCGTGTTGCTACGTACCACAGGATGTACGAAATAGTACAAGTTTATATAAAAAAATATAAAAATAATATTTTGTTTATAGTCGTATAAGACCGTAATTTGTTCATCATCACATGTATGCAAATAGTTGCAAAAAAGTTACGACACCTCCCCCCCCCCAAAAAAAATAAATATGTTGGAATCAATTTTACAATAAATTTATACCTATTATTTTGTAGAATATATACAAAATTCTATAGGGATGGAATTAATCTTCGGAATGAATATATTCTTTTAAATACTTTGTTGAAAATGTACGTTAAGATCCAGGAACAAGGGCTATATTTCATCTTAAATTTTCAAGTAGTTTAAAGACATTAAAGAACTCAATTTAAAAATCCTTTTTAAAAGCCACCATATCGCGCTTTTTCTGGACGACACTCTGCACACAGCACGCAGATTAGTCTTTTGGGTTTTATCGATGACTTCTGGCCACACTATTCTAAAATCCAATACGCCCAACTTGCCAAATTGTGGACTTAGGTGCAACATTAAACATACATAGTAGTATGCTTATTTTAAGAAACGAAACTGTAGATGTTTTTCAATGTGAAAAATTATAGATCTTTATAGTCATAAAATGTATGGCAAGATCCTTTAAGATTCCGAGGATACAATCAACATGCCAAGCTGCGCATTTACATTTTTGGACTTTGATGCATTATAAAACAAATATATTTTTTTACCTAGTTTAGTTGGTGGAAAAACGTGCAGATATTACTCACGGATAAACAAATATAAATGGACTTATACTCTAATGAAAAAATAAATAAATATAAATTAGAATTAATATAGCATCAGAAGACACAAATAAGACATTTTAATTGATTTTTGTCTTTGATTTCATTCCAATTATGCCAGTGGTCACTACTGCATAGTATTATTAAAAAAATCTACTGGTTCAAATCGATAGAACGCTTAGTTTGAAAACATTAAGAAGGCGCTATGATCTTATTAAGGGGGCTCCTGGGTATAAATGATTTTTTTTTCCTAATGTAGGATTTCGCTATATTTTTTCATAAATGAACTTTATCATATACTTAAAAGAAAAATGAAATAAAAAAATGGAGTCACCGTTTATTTAAGCTAAAATTTGCCTCTGGAAGAAGCATACATTTTTGTTAATGTCTTTTTTTTCTGTTGAACTAATAGGAGAAAAAGTGAAAATATCGAAATAAAAAAATAACCTAATATAAGAAATCGCTTAAATTTTACAATTATTTAGTTTATGTACAGCTTATTTGAAAACAATAATAAAAAATATAGGTCACCGATGAGTTGAAAAAGATATTTCAAATTTAAGGCCAAAAATGGCATTTTTGCACCAAAGGGAGATAATTTGGAGCTTTTTTTCAATTTTTAAAGTCATCTGGGGCCAAAACAAATCAATTTTTTGGGGTTGTTTTTTGTACCATATCATAAAGTAACAACTAGTAGTGTAATAAACAAAATTTGTAATGAAAAAATTAAGGTTTAATTTTTTGCTAAAATTTTTGTACCCACGAGCCACCTTAAGCTACGAATTCTCATTCCGGGGATAATTTTGTCTAAGTCAATTTAATGTCCAACATCAAAAGGTCGATTTCATAAGAACAGAGATTTTTTTACATATGATTTATTACCAGAGCCTCTTTAACTGACCAGGCTTTTTTCACTACGAAATCAATTTTATATAAACATTTGACAAGTGATATATTACTACTGGACAAAATCTTGTTTTCTTATTCGCAAGAAGCACGACATATTATTGCTGGTTGGATGATAGTTTAATAATCCTCATTTCCTCAATGTGGGACCAAATTTGAATAATGAATAATTTCATACATATATAACCCATAACAATCTATACTGAAAATTCCAATATAACATTACAAATATTAGTATTTACAAGGAAAAGCTGACTTTATGTCAAATTTTGAGTCGGCTCATTGTCAAGAAATGTTTTCTTTAACACATAAAGCTTATGTATACAGTAAAATGTTTTTTTTTATTTGTACCAATCTAAATGTGATACATAAATCATAGAAATACATTTATTCCAACGTTTTATATCATGAAACATTATTCGAAACTAAGTTTTATAAACAAAAGAGGTACCATTGACCTTTGATTCGGGGACATCCGCATCCCGAATGTTCATATGTTAAATGCGCGCACATCTCCATTACTGCACATCGAGAAGAGCATTTCAATTCTTCCAGTCAATCATTTAGGACTTTCTTTTTTTCCATCTAACTGCAATTCTTTAAATCTCGTTTCTATGTTATATATTATGTCTATGTTTTCGATTTTTCGATTTTGCTTGTTCCTAGAGATGCCTATCGCTTTACAAACTGTTGTCCTCTGAAACACAAAAAGTTCTAATCAAATGACAAAAAAAAACCCTCAAAAACATCAACAAAATTACAGTTCTCTGCAAATTTGGAAGTATTGCCAGGAAGAAATGAACGAGAAGAATATTTCAAATTAAAATCCAAAATAGCGATGCATAACATTTCGGATCAAACTAAGGATATCAAATTTGCGAGGTTCCCGACGCGTCTTTATCCTCACGTGAAAGTATTTCGCCAAAAAAATGTATAAATTTATGAATATTCGTATCTTTTTTTTAAAACCTCATAGAACGTATTTTTTCGATTTTCATAATGTTTCATCACACATTCAATTTGAAACTCAGCTTCGAATTAATACAAGAGTTTGCTGTATATGTTTGAACAAATTTTGTCTGCAGTGAATTTAAAAAGAAATGTAAATACATGTAATAAAATAAGGATTAGCCGTCTTTATGAAAATTGTCTGATCCGAACATTCCATCAGACATGGAACTTTTTATCCCATTAAACTTTCTTATCTTATTAAAGTAGGAAATGTTATTGTCTATATAGCTAACTAATATTCCGATGTGGTCAGACTTAAACTATAATTTAAAATTCAGCAATGTCTAATGAGCAAATTGCACGTGTCAACATTTTATAAACAGATTTAGAAAATCCCGAAGATGGTTCCGTTATCATAAGACGTTTTTTTATGGTTTATATGACAGATTGTCAATTTTCAATGGTTATTTGTGAATTCCTTTTGAGCAAAATGGCAAAGGTACTATAAGGATAATATACTGACCATATCATTGACAAAAAATAATTAAATTTTATGCCTGGTTTGATTATTTGTTCAGAAAATAAATATCACTTAAAAAGTAAAAAATGAAAAATTATACGCCTGTTGTTGAGGAAATGAATTGGTCTCATTAACTTTCACCCACTGGTTACTTGTTTAGAAATGGCCAGTGATCGATTTTTGCGATGTCCATTTCAGTTATTTCTCTTTTTTAAGCCAGATAACTAATTTATTGAAAATCTACTGTCGATTTCAATTCGTATTGACCGGAAAAGCCATCGGTTATATTTCATTACAGCGATAAAATAAAATTATTCAGGCGGTCTGTTCATGAATAAGAGATAAAGAAAGTGTTTTTAATTTATTTCTTACGCACATAGAAACATTAATTTTCGTATTTTTCTTCACTAAATGGAGTGACTTTTTTACTATCTGTTCTAATTTAGCCTTTGTCTGTGACCCCTGAGACAAATTTCTAGTAATTCCAGAAAGTTACCTTGAGTCACAGGGTACATTGACCACTTCAGATATTATTGTTCTTTTAAATGCGTACTGTTTTTCTTGAACCAAAAGCACTATAATAGTGCAAAGAAATCAAACATTTGATTTTTTTCAAAATGTGTTAAGAGTCCTTATAACACAGAAAATAAAAGTGGATTAACTACACTTATTACAAAAGATATAGATTACCATGAGTATGTAAAAAATAAAACACAATAATAGCAATGATACACACAAATTGAGATTCGTGGTACACCGCAAAGAGACAGAATATCCAAAGATATTTCAGTATAAGAACGAGCGAAGACTGGTAGAACATTATGTCAACTGATACAAGTTTAAAAATAGAGTTGTCGAAAATTCATAAGCCAAGAGAAAACAGAAAGACATGTAAAGCGAGGATACAATAATATCTGTCTACAGTGATCTATAGTTGTTAATTTCTGTATCATTTGTTGTCTTGTGGAGAGTTTTTTTATAGGCAATTCCAACACATATTTTTTTATTATATATAACAGGGCACTAATCGTTAAACCATACGTACAATGTAACATGGAAAACTAACTTGCGAAAATTTAAGCATAAACAATGCTCAAAATTGAAAATTGAATGAAACTAAGATTCCATTGTGTAAAACTAACATGCGAACATGAGTGCATATATAATGCTAAAACGACGAAATATTGTATAACACTAATATGCGTACGTCATGTGAGCATAAATAGGGGTTAATCAAAGATACAATTATGTAACACTAACATACGTACATTTGAACATAAATAATGCTAAAATAAAGATAAAATAGAATACCACTTACATGGGTACATGTGAGCATAAATAATGCTAAAACAAAGATAAAATTGTGTAACACTAACATGCGTACATGTGAGCATAAACAAAGATAAAATTGTGTAACACTATAACAAGCGTACATGTGAGCATAAGTAATGCTTAAACAAAGATAATATTGTGTAACACTAACATGCGTACATATAAGCATGAAAAATGCTAAGACAATGAAACAATTGTGTAACACTAGCATGCGTTCATATAAGCATGAAAAATGTTAAAACAACGATAAAGTTGTATGACACTAACATGCGTACATTCGAACATAAATAATGCTTAAACAAAGATAAAATTGTTTAACACTAACATGCGCACATGCAAACATAAATAATGCTTAAACAAAGATAAAAGTGTGTAACACTTAACGCACATGTGAGCATATATAATGCTGAAACATAGATAAAATTGTGTAACACTAACATGCGCACATGTGAGCATTCACAATGCTAAAACATAGATAAAATTGAGTAACACTAAAATGCACTCATGTGAGCATATATATAATGCTAAAACAAAGATAAAATTGTATAACAATAATATGCGTACATGTGAGCATAATTATTGCTAAAACACAGATAAAATTGTGTACCACTAACATGCATACATATGAGCTTAAATAATGCTAAAGCAAAGATAAAATTGTGTAACACTAACATGCGTACATGTGAGCATAAACAATGCTTAAACAAAGATAATATTGTGTAACACTAACATGCGTACATATAAGCATGAATAATGCTTAGACAAAGAAACAATTGTATGACACTAACATTCGTACATGTTAGCATAAATAATGTTAAAACAACGATAAAGTTGTATGACACTAACATGCGCACATGCGAACATAAATAATGCTCAAACAAAGATAAAGGTTTGTAACACTAAACGCACATGTGAGCAAATATAATGCTGAAACATAGATAAAATTGTGTAACACTAACATGCGCACATGTGAGCATTTACAATGCTAAAACATAGATAAAATTGAGTAACACTAAAATGCACTCATGTGAGCATATATTTAATGCTAAAACAAAGACAAAATTGTGTAATACTAATATGCGTACATGTGAGCATAATTAATGCTAAAACAAAGATAAAATTGTGTACCACTAACATGCATACATGTGATCATAACTAATGCTTTAACAAAGATAAAACTGTGTAACACAAACATGCGTACATGTGAGCATAAATAATGCTTAAACAAAGTCAATATTAAGTTACACTTACATACGTGCATGTGAGCATAGACAATGATTATTTAAAGTCAAAATGGTGTTACACTAACATACGTACATCTGAGCGTACGTAATGCTTAAACAAAGATTCATTTGTATAACACTAACATGCGTACATGCAAGCACAGATAATGCTTAAACAAAGATAAACTTGTGTAACACTTACATTGCGTACGTGTGAGCGTAAACAATGCTTAACCAAAAATAAAATTGTGCAACACTAACATGCGTATATGTAAGCATCAACAATGCTCAAAACTAAAGTTTTTGTTACCTAAAACTCAAAGATTATTTGAACAGATAACGCTTGTTTTGGAAGTTAACTTTTTTTTGTCAGAATATCCTGATGCCTTCTTGAAGGTATGGGATTGTACTTTATAATACCTCTATCTATTTCTAACAGAAAATTTATCCAGTGGTGACGCGAACTTAGTCGAACAGTATACATCTACCTGCCTCAGTAATTCTAAGACAATAATCTTGTTATATAGGCTTGTCTGGCGATTAAGAAATCTCCAGACCACAACATATTATGCAGCAATGGCCACACATTACAAACAGCAAACATACGTACCGATGAGACTTAGACATTTTATATACTGCAATCATTTAATCAATTGTGTCATACTACCCAGGATGTTGAATGTTGTTCATCAAGACAAGTCTGAATGTATAAATTGTTTAAAAAAATCTGTCAGAGGTTTAGACACTTTAGCATTTATGATATAAGAGGATGAAGGTATTATCAGCAACAACCAAAACCAAATATGGTTGTTTAATGATATGACCTATCATAAGTAAGAATTTCTCATTTTAGGTTGGTATCTTTGCAGACAGCACATATACAGAAGATATGGACAGAGTAAACAAAATAGCAACGACGATCTAATTAAAACTTGAAATGAATTGCAATTTGCATTTTTTTAATAGAACAAACCTTTCATTAATAATGAAAATGAAATAACAGCCGAACAGGTGCGAGAAAAAAACTAATTCATTACTTTCTCACATTGTATATAATTACTTACTTTTATTAAACACATGTAATGAATTAGGATATGATTTATGAAAACTATTTGTACCTTTGGTGTGGGAAAAAAGGTATACAAATGTATATATTGATATTAAAACTTAATTAGAAGATTTTCATGTCCTTGTTTACAAATATACATTTCTGGACATACAAACATCTTGTATTTTAATTGCCATTTGTTGTATTTTGATAGAAAACATTGAAGGAAAATAAACATTAATTTATGAATCGAGGTCAAACATGAAAAATAAATGATCCAAAACAAAATATCTATTTTATTACATTTTTCTTTATTGTTAGACAATTAACAGCTTTGTAAATATGTCAGAAAATGACCATTAATAATAGCCCAATCAATCTTTTAATACATGTACTTATAATTCTAAGCCTGGGAGGAAAATTTGATTTGTCATTTTTTTATGGAAAGGGTCATTCGTGACGGTAATTAATTATTAAAATTATAACTTGACCTTTTGTATGTCATATTCACATTTATTTTAAGACAACATCACCAGAAAAAAATCTATCATTATTCGGATTAAACATGTTTTATATCCAATTTCCGTATTACTTATATCATTTTTTGCATGTCCATACAACACGCTTCCGTGTGTTTAATAATAGTTTATACAAAAAGAAAAGTTATGTTTAGATCACTTTTACTATTTTCTTTTTAATCTCAATACATACACGGAAGATGAATGAGATAAACCTCCTTAGTTTATATAAAAAGTCATGGATCGGTTTACAAAAGTATCCGTAATATGGTTTAAAAAGTTGTTAATTGGTCCATCCGCATGCTTATTAGGAACAATTGTCAGACTGGAGCATATTGAAGATATGTTATAAAAGTTTTGCTAGGCACTTCTACATATCAATATAACAAGATATCTAATACGAAAATTTATGCTACAATAAAAGAACAAAAAGTCATAAAACACATTCCATTATTTTGAAAGTACAAAAAGATAAGACAAAATATTTACGGACGAACAAAATGATTTTGCAGTATACCCTTGACTCGATGTTACGGAGTATGTTTACATTTATGCATTTATAATTGATGCATAGCCAATCTAAAGTGGTTCTCATTACTTAAATCATTCTAATCAAACATCGATGTATATACTCTCAGGCTCTGACAATATTATGTCATCTTTTTGAACATTTCAGGTGTGCGTATTTATTCCAATATGAATAGAAAACCAAGTTTTGTGAGGTTTTATTCTAATATGAATAGAAACCCAAGTGCTATGAATATGAATTCAAATATGAATAGAAACCCAAGTGCTATGAGTATTTATTCCAATATGAATAAAAACTCATGTTTTATGAGTATTCATTCCAATATGAATAGAAACCCAAGTATTATGAGTATTCATTCCATTAGAATAGAAACTCAAGTGTTATGAGTATTTATTCCAATATGAAAAGAAACCCAAGTGTTATGAGTATTCATTCTAATATTAATAGAAACCCAAGTGCTATGAATATGAATTCAAATATGAATAGAAACCCAAGTGCTATGAGTATTTATTCCAATATGAATAGAAACTCAAGTGGTATGCGTATGTATTGCAATATGAATAGTCACTCAAATGTAATGAATATTCATTCTTATATGAATAGAACACTAAGAGTTATGAGTATTTATTCCAATATGAATACTCAAGTGTTATGAGTATTTATTTCAATATGAATAGAACCCCAAGTGTTATAAGTATTTATTTCAATATGAATAGAATACCAAGTTTTATGAGTAATTATTCCAATATGAATGGAAACCCAAGTGTTATGAGCATTTATTATAATATGAATAGAAAACCAAGTGTTATAAGTATTTATTGCAATATGAATAGAAAACCAAGTGTTATGAGAAGTTATTTCAATATGAATAGAAAACTAAGTGTTACATCTCAGTTATACGTTTACTCAAATTTTAGGACATTTGTAAAAACGTTGCGAAGTAAGCTTCACACTTCACGTTTCATCTTTAAGTTTTTAATGCTGACTGCATCTAAAGTAAGGACTTGAAATAATTGATACAAAAACACTTTTTAGTAAGCTTCTTAACTTGTTTTATTCTAAGAAACGAAAATGAAGGATAGTTGAGACCTCAACATTTAATGGCACCAAAGTAGATGAATTTTCCCATTTTGAACTTTTCATTTCCGCATAGTAACACTACAGCAGCACCTTCCTATAGAACATAAATCTCCTTGTTGAAACGATCTCCCAAGTATTGCATGCAGTTTTCTATCGACACTTCCTTGACAGGGTGCTGATGTTTACCAGGAAGTTATTGAATTTAAGGTTCAAATTTGTATAAAGTTGAAGAAATCCCTTCGAAAGTTTTACAGACACCCTTATGACTTGGTTGAGCGTTTAGAAATATCTGTGTTTTAGATGACCACGGATAAGTTCAAACTGCCGTTGCTATTACTCAGTCAATTTCTATCTGGATTATGACATTACTGAATGCGACGTGTTTTCGTATTTACACTTGCAATAATTAATACCACGGGTTTCACTGATGGAGCAGGAACAGTTTATCCTTTTGGATTTCATCTCAAGTTTTTGGTTGAGTTCTTGTTGCTTAACCTTTAGTTTTTCTGTTGTGCTTTGTTACTTTTGGGTTTTTTTCAGTCGTTTTTCATATTGCAATGTTTTTTTTTACTTCCCTCATGGTAAATGTATCTGTTTTCCTCTTTTGTTACTCCAAAATGGCCTAAATAAAATAATTGACAGAATTACCACCTTAGAACTTACAAAATATCTTAAACATTGCATTTATCCGGTTTTGATTTGGGTGTTATAGTTTTTGCATTTTTAGAGCTATTATTTTTTGTAGACATAATTGTCATAAAAGTATAATGACGCTTTACAGATTAAGTCTGCGTTAAAGAAAACTTGAATTTTCCATTTTTTTTTAATCAAAAATTGTTAGCAGGAATAAGTCCAGCATGTAAATATGATATAATGAGAACAAAAGTTGACTGTTTTAATTCAACACGACATAAAAGATGAATCTGGTACGTCCATTTCAAATAACAATTTCTTATATGTACTCATCTGATTAGGAAGATTGCAGTGTTTGACTAAAGCAAATTACAAAGGTCTTAATTACATTATACCACGTTGTAAATCTTCGTATGTAACGGAATGTTTTTATAATTCCTTTTTTTCGTGAAACAAATAATTCACAAAACATTTTATACATTTTTGATCCGATACGCCATTTTCATTCATACAAAACACCAAAGGTCATTTGCCGAAAACACAATCACTTTAATGTAAATTTATTTTCAGTCTTGGAATTACTGAAAAGACGGCCTCTCATCAAAATTAATTTATTGAATTTGTTCCTCATTTCTTCTCTTTCTTGATTGTCTGCGTTGACCAGACATTGTTTAATTAACGGCACGAAAACATATATTTTCGTATTTATTTTTGCCAGTTATTCTGGTCAGTTTGTAGCCGTACTTAAAATCTCTTTGGCGATATGAATTGTAAAGAACATCCATATTAATCCTGTCTGCGTTTTGCTTGTTTTTTTTTCGTGATAAAATACAATTTTACAACTTTATGTTGCGTAAGATGAATTTATTAAACTTTGTTCTGTCTATTTAGTCACGCGGTCACTGTCGAACAAAACTATTCAGCCGAAGTGAGAAATGTCTTTCCTTTGTATGTGAGATTGGATTTACTATGAGAGTTCAAAGGTTAACTTAAATCAGCAGTAATGTCTCATACGTATATACCCAATACTTAAATAAGAAAACATCACAATATATCTATCAAAATAAGTTGAAGCTTTTCTTCCCTAACTAATACAGTAGGGAATTCTAAAATACATATCAAAACTTGGTGTTGATGGCAAAACTTTAATTAAGTGCGACTTTCAGCTTAACATAACTAACTATCTATCCCTCAGATCTATCCATTGTTGAATACCGTTTGTTATCCTCTTATATTTTTTTTTTAGGATTGCGATCTTGTCTTTATATTTCCCATATTTCCTTATATGGAAAAATATATACCGATATGGAAAAATATAGCGAGAAGAAAGGACAGGTTAATGCGAATGATTGTTTTTAAAAATCAAATGGACATGACTATACATATAATGTACCGATTATAAGGCTAAATCTACAGACAGTTCAGAGAGTATTTATCACTTTCAAATCGTTCAGAAATTCTGCCCACCTAATATTTGTTTGATGCAAGAACATCGCCATGTTCTATACTGAAACGATTTCACGTGAGTTGACCTTTGAATTACAGGAGAACATAAGCATTACAAGTTTACAAGGACAATCTTTTTCGAAATTTTGTTTATCGCGATTAATTGGCTGCATCCCGCTTTACGACTTCATCCTTTTCAGTTTCTTCTTACTAAAATGTGTATGTTTTATTTAAGAATTGAATGCTTCTTTTTGTAAATTTATTGGGGTGTAAAAGCGTTGACCGAAGTACATTTTGTATGAAGCGCGGAAGCGCTTCATTCTAAAAATGTACGCACGGTCAACGCTTTTACAACCCTATAAAGTTACAAAAAGAAGCATTCAATACTTATAATTACATTTTTTTAACTAGCATTATAAAACAGATTTTCATGAAGTCAAATTTTTAAATTCACCTGTGCACTTTATTGTGGGACCTCGTGTCATCATGAATGAAATGTTATTGTCGCATGCAACTGCTTACGGAATAACATTTGATGTGCAATTAGCCAATCAGAATAACGTATTATAATGAAACATACATCTAATGTAATTATTTAATAATGGTAAATTAACTGTTGGAAAAATGTCAGAAGAAACTTTCACAAAGTGTAATTAACCACCGGTCTTTAATACTGACCATTACACACATTGAACAGTCTTTATATATAAGGATCAGTACAAAGTATACTTATATATTAGATTTCCATTTTTAAAATGCAAGTACCATTTTATTGGTTCGTGTAGACGTGCTTTGCATGTTTATATTTTACGAATTAATTACATTACTCCAACTATAACATTTGATAATTTACCATTACAGTGCGGTGCATGTAACCTTGTACAATCGATTGATAGACTTATAATTTCTTTTCAAACAAGTGACAAATATTACATGCATATTCAGGACACGAACAAATTGCCAAAAATTGTACTCTGCTGGAATGGAAATTTATAAATTATGATAGCCACTGGAAAAATCATTTGTTTGAATGGTAAAAAATGCGCAGTAAGCCACGCACGTACCTTCAAAAGTATTTCCGAAAACGCAACTTGCAAAGAACTATAACATTTTCCTTACATGGAGTATTAGTCTAATTCCTTGTCATAAGTTAACCAGTCTAATTCCTTGTCATAAGTTAACCAGAAATGGGTACGTTTTTATGAATTCCGCAAATAAAACTCGATACCCTTATTAGTATTTCTTATTATTGTACTATAAGTCTGCAATTTTAAACACAGAGTTGTATTGAAATTTAGGTTTATCTCAAAATGTGCAGTATACCCCAACAATGAAGTGTCAAACCGTTCCGTGTTAGAAGTAATTTACCATATCGACAATGAATACTAATCATATGAAGAAATATTTATAATATATATATCGAGGAAACATATAAAAATTATGTAAGATCGCCAAATCTGGTTTTCAAAATCCCGTCTGGAAATATGTTTGCACTTTTAAAACTGCACACTCAATATTAAAGAAGACGATATCCACATCTTTTCGAATTTTATGGCAATAGTTTCAATATCGTTTTTATGAAAACTAAACACCCTTGAAAAAGATAAATGAGTTATAATAATTGGTACCCATGGTTCCTTATAGCGTTGAAATCGGACTTTAGACTTAACACACACGACTTTTTAATTTGGAATGCGTATATCTTGTTGAAAAAATATCTGATTATGCATGATAATTGGGTTATGAACATTATGGAAGGATTATGATTCTGTTTAAGTTTCAACATAACCAATTGCAAAAGTGCTGCAAAAATCTCTTTTAAAAAAGGGCCATCTAAATAAAAACCTACATTTGAAAAATAATAAACAAATCATGAGGTTACAGCAGTTATTCTTGATCGACGGATATTGGATGTGCCTTGTTTATGGCTTAACCATGATGTCTTAAAGATTGTCGGCAACAGAAATAGGTATGTCAGTTGTTGATCATGGTGTGTTGACCCCAAACCTTTCGTATTTGTTCTTTGAATGCTGTCGCATGAAAAGTACATTTACAATTTCAATCAATAACTCTGCGACTGTTTAATTAGGATTACTACGTACACTGATGGTTTTGGCAATGATTTACCAAACTGTAATGTAACTGTTGGATTTGAGGGACTTTCGACGAAGAAATTCGTATCTTTGCAATGACATCGAAACTTTCATGTTGAAGTCGAAGTATGTTTATAGAGGTTTAGAATCTAGGAAATAATGCAATGAATGCAAACAAGATGTAATTGACTGTATGTATAGTGCAATACTGTTAACTTATCTGTTTATTTGGTTTAGAAAGTACAAATGTAGTCGTCATCTTATAGATAAATCAATCCAAGTTTGGTCCTGATTGGAAAAGTGACTTTTGAGGATAACAAAATGAAATTCATTATTTACCAATGGGCGCCCACTGAAAACAATGGCTTATTTTGGGACTTTGGTCTATGGATGTTGAAGTAAATTATTTTTCAATAAGTTAGTTAAACCCTTTATTCAACTTTAAAGATGCGAGAACTTCTTTAGTTTGATGATTTTGCCATTTGTTTTGTTCTATTGTTTGATTGTTTATTTTCTCGTTGACGTTTTCTTCACATATCTTTTTTTAAATTTTTGATTCAGAAAAGTAGGTTCATATCAAATTCTAAATCGCAACTACATGATATTGATACCCAACTTATTGTTATGATCATTTTGGGTAGTATAGTCACTATAGCTCCCCTCATATTAGTCAAACAAACATTTACTTCTACGCCATTTGATCCCATTGGCATTCATAACACATCGTCTTGTTTTTATATCGGTTTCAGAAAAAGGTTCACATCTGAAATGAGTCACTGGTAACCAGTGCAAACCAAACCAATTTTAGGATTTAAAAAAATGGTGTGTGTATCGTGTGATTCATTAGATACAAAAGAGGGACGAACGACAACAGACGGACAGTCAAACTCATAAATCGAATATAAACTGACAACGCCATGGCTAAAAAATAATAAAACAAACAGACAAATAATAGTACACAAGAAATAACATAGACAACTAAAGACTAAATAAAGGCAACAGTAGTATACCGCTGTTCAAAACTCATAAATCCATGGACAAAAAACAAAATCGGGGTAACAAACTAAAACCGAGGGAAAGGCATTAAATATAAGAGGAGAATAACGACACAACACTGAAGTGTAATACACACAGAAACGGACCAAGCATCAGACAAAATCCCACGAGAATAACAAATATAACATCAAAACCAAATACATAAATTTGGGATAGACAAGTACCGTGACACGTCTTATCGCAATGTGAATTTACACTCAAAAATAAGAGAAAACAAACGACGCAACGTTAAAATGTAACACACACAGAAACGAACAATAATATAACAATGGTCATCTTCCTGACTTGGTACAGGACATTTTTAAAGGAAAAAATGGTGGGTTAAACCTGGTTTTGTGGCATGCCAAACCTCGCATTTTAATGGCAATGTTAAATATAACATTGAAATGACAACATAATAATATGACAGGACTACAATACAAATAAATAGAAGAACATATAAGACAAAGAAACACATGATTGATAGATAACAAAAAGCATCAGGTTTAAAATTCAATACGCAACACAAACTCAACAAAAAACTAAGGGTTATCCCCAGTGCTTTAGCACTCCGTATGTGGCACCCGTTGTGTTGTTCATGTTATTACAAACCCGTAAATAGTCTAATACGGTATAGGTCAAATTCGGGAAAAAGGAAGTAGATTGTAGTTTCGACATAAGGAACATATCCGTTGTTGAGCAAATTGAATTAATTGGTGTTTAACGTGAATTTTCAAATACGACATGTATATTAAAACCAGAACAAGTTAATGTGTCATGAAAATGCAGCAGTCTTTGTGCTAGACCGAAACGCTTATATATAGTCTGATTCCTAGTAACAGTCCGCAGAAAATAATGTCATCCTACCCTTAAAAATAATTTCGATATGAGATGTAAAGTGTTTAACTTACTTTTAGCCGCCATATACTAAGCATACAAATGAGAATACAAATTTTCAAGGTTCTTTTTTATTTTTTTTGGATCGAAGACAATTGATTAAAGACCTCCCGCAATCGAGGCGAGCACGTTACAAATAGCCAACAGAGACCATTGTGTGCTAATAGACAACTTTTAAATAAAGGCAACAGTAGTTTACCGCTGTTAAAAACTCATAAATCCATGGACAGAAAACAAAATCGGGTTAACAAACTAAAACTGAGGGAAACGCATTAAATATAAGAGGAAATCAACGACACAACATTAAAATGTAACACACACAGAAACGGACTAAGCATTAGACAAAACCATATGAGAATAACAAATATAACATCAAAACCAAATACATGAATTTGGGATAGATAAGAACCGTGACACGTCTTATAGTTATGTGAATTCACACTCAAAAATAAGAGAAAACAAACGACACAACGGAAACACAACGTTTAAATGTAACACACACAGAAACGAACTATAATATAACAATGGCCATATTCCTGACTCGGTATAGGACATTTTAAAAGGATAAAATGGTGAGTTGAACCTGGTTTTATCGCATGTCAAACCTCCCACTTTTAAGGCCATGTGAAATGTAACATTAAAATGACAACACAACATTACAGGGCTTCAATATAAATAAATATAGGAGAACACAATTGACAGAGAAACACATGAATAATAGCTATCAAAAGGCAACAAGTTAAAAATTTTAATACGCCAGAAGTGCATTTTGTCCACACAAGACTTACTAGTGACGCCCAGATACAAAAGTTTGAAAGCCGAAACAAGTACAAAGTCGAACAGCATCGAGGACCCAGTTAAATGTTCCTCACTGGGAATTTTCCTCAATTATGCGTGCCATTTGACGTCATTTACCAGATAGAGATGCCCTTATGACAGCAGTGTTGATTATCTAGTGTAATAATTTTATTTGCAGAACAATTCCTGCATAAAAAGCATCATAATTTCCCAACTGCTCGCTCTAGATGGGGAGGAACTGAAGATGCCCTGAAACGCATGAATGATGTTCATTCATACAAAGTTTTTGACGGAAATGCAACGTACTTGAAAGTGGTCTAATATACCCTTCTGCAACATTCCGATAGAATGATTGACCATAATAAAAGACAATGTTCACCTTTTCATTTCCTAGTCGAGAGGATTATTTATTTCCGTGAAGAGACAAAATTATCAGGAATGTTATGCCAAGTTTAATATAACATGAAATAAAAGATTACAGACGCTTTAGTATCGGATTTAAAACAGACGTATGGATTAAAAAAAAATCAACGAGAAGTGCTTTCTTTTCTTTTCTTTTTTCGGAACAAATACATTCCGGAGAACTTTACACGATACCAAGTAAAACTTGTCAGTGAAGTTGATTGTGAACGAAAAAGATCAGTAACAACTTATAAGAAATAAGGAGACTGTATTTGAAAAGATCATGCAGTCTTAATTCACTCTGATTTGAGGCTATCAAATTGACCTTTCACATTGCTACGGATACTTTGGTATTATAACCCTTTTCCGAATGCAAGATTTATAAAGATACATGTATAATTATTTATTTATTTGTGTTTGAATTTTGTAAAATTCATGCATACCCTATTACCATCTATCGGCACAGCAGATTCGATGGGTAACAAAGATTCAAATATGCTGGACAAGATTATCCATTGTATTGCAATAACAATCTGACTATAAAATCAAATGTACTTGAAAGTAAAAAACGATTATAAACAAATAGTTAAGAATGTTAATCGAAAATGCAGATTCTATTGTACATATGTAATTGTCTTAATCGGGTTGCCGTTGATAAGTTCATGAAATGTTCCTGAAATATTTTTAACTGAACATTCAACTATTATTATAAATTAATGTTTTCAAAGAAACTTGGTGTTAGATGAAGCTAGGTAGAGTATAATAAGTGAAGTAGAAGTAACAGTTCAATGTTTATGTGTAAATTCTTGCACACTAGACATAACAAAAAAATAATAAGTATAAATAATGCTTTTGACATATGTATAAGGCTGATGTCCTTGAAAAGTAAGAATATTGACAATATGACAATTAAAATGTATTGCATCTTCTGATAGCAGCGATTCAGATGACCTGAACAAACTAGAAAATCATTATAAAGCATGTTTAAAGTGCATTACTCTTTACGTGTTGGATATTTTTTAAAACTTGAAAAGTTACAAGATGTTTAGTATAAGAACAATAAAATATCAATTAAATTATGTCATTGTTTGATTTAGGAAGCCTCACTTAACCTTAAAAAATATTTACTTTATCTATGATCAGGAAAAACAGCGTAAATAAAATTCACTTTTACTTTTTATTTAAAATTTATTATCAAAATAAAAATAAGATGAAAGCTGTATAGTTTTTCGGACATCAAACAGTATAAATTATTATGAATATATTTTAAGCTTGACGTTAGAACATGAATTATGATGGCTTTTATCGTTTTATAGCTCGAGAAATTCAACAGATTTATTGCTAAAACAATATGCTATGAAATGTATTTTATTGAAAGTAGCGTTTTTTCCGGTGGAATGCCAATAATTATCGTTGGGTCTTTTTGACTGACAATCCATCAAATTTGAAACATAACTGTCTTGACTTTTTCCGACTGGTCACAAAATTTTTAGAAACGACCAATCTGTCGTTCATAAATATATGATTTTTATTGGAGAACATTAAACTATCCAAATAAATCGATTTTGAATGTAAAAATCATCACATATAAGATTCTTGTCAATAATAATTTTTGTGTAGATCGATTAACCTTGACTCTAAAAAAAACTGTAAGCGGTTAAAGATGAACATCACCATATTCCTCCGTAGCCACTGGGTATATAATGTGTGTATCTTTAGTCCTCAACCTTTGAATGGTCTTGTCCCGTCTTCCTATTGTGCATGCATATTAAGGTGACAGACAAGTGTAAAGCCTCGGTCACACCTTACCGGATAGCTCGAACGGACGCCTAACGGATAACTTTTTTTCAATCCGTTCATGTCCGTTAGACGTCCGTTCTTATCCGTTAGACGTCCGTCCATATCCGTTGCATGTCCGTTAAGCGTCCATTTTATCCGTTGACGTCCGTTCTGTCCGGTGGAAAATTTTGAGCATGTTCAAAACTTTGAACGGACGTCCAACGGATAAAATGTCCGTTGAACGTCCGTTAGGCGTCCGTTAGTCGTCCGTTTTGTATCCGTTACGTGTCCGTTATGCATTTGTTGGAGATCCGGTAGACCAATTCACCAACGGACGTCTACCGGACGCCAAACGGATAAAACGGATGTCTTCCGGATGTAAAACGAACAAATGCCAATTGAAATTTTGAAATTTCGCGTCAGAAATGCCATTAATTGGTATGTTAGATTTTCTAGAGTGTCATGAATATTTATTATTCGTGATGGATCTTGGAGTAAGAGCACGTCTTCGCTACCAAGCAGCTCTTATTCAGGCAAGACTCAACTTAAATGTAGCAAATATAAACCGTATAGCTGTCGAAAGGAGAAGAAGGAGAAGACAAAGGAGATGGTGGATACGACCATGGCTTAGTCCTGAAAGACGACGCAGTTTTGGTCTATATGACCAACTCATGACCGAACTTTGGTGGGAGGATCGGCAGTCCTTTGTACACTTCCTTCGAATGCCCACAGAGATGTTCGACGATATATTGCAGCGGAACCAGGACTCAAGTTAGCAATTACACTTAGACACCTTGCCTCTGGAGCAAAATATCGTAGCATGCAGTACGGATGGAGAGTTCCACATAACACCATATCCGTTTTCATACCAGAGCTACATAATATAAACAAATTCAGAAAATCAACTTAAACTCTATAAGACTGAATAACTACACTGCTTCTACCTTGATTTTTTTTAATCAGAGGAGCTCTATATTTTCACACATATCATAAAAACAAGACGCAATACACATTAAAATTAACTAAACCAGTTAACTAAAGTGACCCTCGTGTGTAAAAACGTAAAAAAAAAAATCGGATAAATTGTTCAATTTGTTTGGTACGTGTGACCTTGATACCTGTCCTTCTGACCACACTTCTCCAGAAGCAAATATTATAACATATATACTAGATACCATGTCCATCTGACGCGTCTTTAATTTTCAGATGGTTTATTGCTTTTAATTTTCAGATGGTTTATTCATAATTGCCTTTAATTTTTAGATGGTTTATTGCCTTTATTTTTCAGATTATTTTGTTCATCCGTTTTATCCGTTACGCTTCCGTTAGGCGTCCGTTTTATCCGGTACTCGTCCGTTGTAAGTACATTCGACGTCCGTTCTGTCCGGTACGTATCCGTTTCACGTACGTTCGATGTCCGTTGTGTGTCCGTTAGGCATTCGTTACATGTCCGTTAGTACACCAACGGACTCCCAACGGATAAAAATTTTGTCAACGGATAATTTTTTTTTATCCGTTAGGCGTCCGTTCGAGCTATCCGGTAAGGTGTGACCGAGGCTTGACTATTTATACACTATTGAAGGTACTATCATACTCATAAATCGAAAATGAACTGACAACGCCATGGCTAAAAATGAAAAAGACCAACAGACAAATAATAGTACATAAGAAACAACATAGAAAACTAAAGACTGAGCAACACGAACCCCATAAAAAAATGGGAGTGATCCCTGGTGCTCCGGAATGGTAAGCAGATCCTGCTCCATATGTGACACCCTCGTGTTGCTCGTGTATTTACAAACCCGTCAAATTGTCTTATTCTGTAGGTCACATTCATAAAAAGGGAAGGGGATTGTAGTTAAGATGTAATAAACATATCCGATATCACGATTGGGAGGCTTAAATCATCTCGTTTGTCGTAAAGTTTTGTTTTTAAGCGACCCTCATTGTCAATTTCTAGATGTAAGTCACGATATGAGACAGACTTAACTGTATCTGTGTATTCTTTATCTCTTGTTCGATGGGATAGATGTTTTCAACAGTCACCAAATTTTTAATTATTTAGTGAGAGAACTTTATCTATATAGCGGAAAGTAAAATTAAAGGGGTTAACTTCCATTTTGTCATTCGAAGAAGTCCCTGTATGAAGCCAGCCTTATAAAAACAAATAAAAAAGTCAGCAAGAAGAGGGGCACAATTGGTTCTTATCTAATGCTGACAGTTTGTTGAAAAACACGTCCTCCAAACGTAACAAATATGTTGTCAATGAAGAAACCAAGCATCTTGATAATTTCGGTTTCCGAGAATGTTTCGTTTGTGTGATCCTCTACAAAGTAGGATTTATCAACATAGAACCTTCATAAAACATGAGCGATTTCGGTTAAATTGCTAAGCAATAATTTTCAATTTCAACACAATCCAATCTGAAATCTAAATATAAAAATAATAACTATAATGTTCATTTGGGCACTAAATGTAGATTTTACGTCCCTCCCCACACTGCGATGATATGCTAAATTAAGGCAACTTTAGTTTACCTATTTCCAATTATCATATATCGATTAAGAACACAATGTTACAAACAACAACTGTGAGAGTCGCATCAACTTCAAAAGGTTCGACACAGAGTGCGTCGACCTACCATGCATGCATCACCCGTTATATACATACAAACCCATACTCAGTCAAAATGTCACAATCGCAAAATTACCGATAAAACGACTATTCTGATGATTTAAGACTGCGAAATCATATCACTTACGCACATACACAGAACAAAATGACAAATAAAGGCAACAGTAGTATACCGCTGTTCAAAAGTAATAAATTAATTGAGAGAAAAAAATTTTGGTTACAAAATAAAACAGAGGGAAACACATCAACTGTAAAAGGAAAACAACGAAACAACAGAAACAACGAAACAAATCCTATTAGGAAAACATCATCATTAAGAAAATTTAGTTAAAACACAAAGAAATGTTCATCGAAAAACGTAATGATACCGGGGTTGTTTTAGACATTGCAAATACACATTCATTTTTTAAAACAAAGACAACGAAGAACTACTAGATATTTTTGGTTTGTCACTTTTTCTTCCTCTCTCTCTTTTGTATATGTGCATCATGTTTATGTTGGTATATTTTCAAAGACATCCTTCTATTGATACATTTATAAGTTTAACTACTTTATTTTCAGTGCCATCAACAATTTTAACCAAAATTTCACCATGAAATAATTACATTTGTGTTATGGGCTCAGTGCCTTCAAGTGAAAATCTTCAAAACAAAGTGAAGCAGTATCAAAAAGCAACATAACTTAAGTTTACACGAGGCCCATTAGGAAATAGAAGTTGCACACAAAGAGTAGTTTCAAGAGGGATTAACGCAAAGTAAGGCTTTTAAATTTCCTACTTTACGAATTTTCCTTGGATTGAGAATTTAGAAACGAAATCGACCTTCCCTGTCTTTGATGCCACTTGCCATGCAAATTAAAATCCAGCCCCCAAAAAATATAATAAATACAATAATAAACAGTTATAGAAAAACTCTATGTTCATGCAAATGGGAATAAAACAATATCGTATAAAAAAATACAGCAGTACGTAATGTTCGCAGTTACCGCTTACTTGATCTTATTCTAGAATCTGTTATCATGCACTTCAAAGTAGATTTCTAACTGCAATTCATAAATAGTTCAACATAAATTTTAGCAAAAAACAAAGTAATTTGAATATAATTACTAAAAAAGATTTAAAAAAAATTGTCATACGACACAAATTTCCCGCTGGACACCTTTTAGCTTAAAAATTCATCGAAACAAAATGCAAACTCGACCTGCAGGTCATAATTATTAAAGGGTATATATGAAATAAGCTACAGTTCTGTCGGGATTACAAAATAGTCACAAAAAAATACAATTTTCATGAAAATCATCTATCATGCATCATTAAAAAGTGATATATAAAAAAAAAACAACAACACAACAATAGCGTTAAATTTTGTTGTTTTCAACTGTATGCCAAAGTTCTAAAATGATAATTATTTCATGGCAATTGGAAATTTCAATTTTCAAGACGGGACAAGTTGTGTATGATGTATAAAGAAAACCCCAGATATAAAAATATGTGGTATGAGTGCCAATGAGACAACTCTCCATCCAAGTCACAACTTATAAAAGTGAACCATAGTAGGTCAAAGTACGATCTTCAACACAGAACCTGAAGCTCACACCGGGCAGCAAGCTATAAAGGACCCCACAAATTACTAGTGTTAATCAGAGGGACGAAAGATACCAGAGGGACAGTCAAACTCCGTGTTGAAGGCCGTACATTGACATATATTGGTTTACTTTTATACATTGTTATTTGGATGGAGAGTTGTCTCATTGGCACTCACACCACATCTTCCTATATCTATCATGAATCGAAAATAAACTGACACCGTCATGGCTAAAATGAAAATGACAAACAGACAAACAATAGTACACATGACACAACATAGAAAACTATAGAATAAGCAACACGAACCCCACCAAAACCTAGGGGTGATCTCAGGTACTCAGGTAACAGTTTCACGGACGGCTTATACTACCGTTAAAATAACCGTTTCACAAATAATATAGGATATGCTCCTTACGTCGTGACTTTAAAACCCTCTTCTCTTTCATGAATGTGACCTACCGAATTAGACTATTTACCGGATTTGTTATAACATGAGTAACGAGACGGGTGTCACATGTGGAGAAGGATCTGATTACCCTTCCGGAGCACCTAATATCATCCATAGGTTTTGGTGGGGTTATGTTGCTTATTCTTTGGTTTTTTATGTTGTGTGATGTGTTCTGTTGTTTGTTCTTTCGTTTTTGGCCAGGCGTTGTTAGTTTGTTTTAGATTTATGAGTTTGACTGTCCCTCTGGTATCTTTCGTCCCTCTTTTATACATCATGACATATTCAAACGCATTGAACATAAGTGAATCAAACCTACTCTATCTTCAAAACCTTCATTTTAAAACATAAAAAGTTTATTTTCTTCGCAGTTATAAATTCCAGGATCATGTTATTTTTGTTTCGTCTAGTGCAAGGCACTGTTTTTCAGGACAATCAAAACTTGAACTAATGTCTAAAATAGACCACGAGAAAAACAAGTTTATATTTCTTTGATAGAACAATGCCATATATGAATACTTGCTTATTACAGCGAACAGAACTCTGTTTGAACTAAATAATTTTAGGAAAATGTAATTATTTCAAAGCTAATTCCATAATGCTGGTAAAATTAAAAATCAGTGGCTGTTTTAATGTGTTTTTATTTGTTTATGATCCTCTTTGAAATCATCTAATAAAAGGGTTCGAACTGAGTATTCCAAAAAAGCAATGAATTTTATCGAGGTTTTCAAAGTGCAAAGAACAAATTACTCGCAATAAAACTGTAAAATTATGGATTAAATTAATTAATTCTTCAAAGAATAAAACTATAAAGTTCTCTGTGGGTAATTACTAAATTTCAATTTTAAATTGCTTGCATGACGAGTTTGATTAAACTTGATTGTGAATATGAATATTTTTTTTATTTTATGAGCAGGCGACACATTTTGAATTTAATTCTCTTCTTTGTACATAGAATTGGCAGTCTACCAAATTAGACAGATTCTGTGAAAGAATAATTGCATAATTGGAACGTTTGCTTGCAAATGACCTTTGTGTAATTAGAGTTAGAATTACGTCAACTTTGAAGGTATTTGGAAAATAAGAATAATTGATGCCACACATTAACAGATAGAAATAATATAATCCTCTTTGTTTGGTCAAATGCTATTGATTTTGTCCGTATTAATGACTTTCCTGTTTTGAATTTTATTTCAACGAGTCTTAAGAGGTTTCAGAAGGGACATTTTGCATTTAAATCGACTCATTAAAACAGAAAAATAAACTGAAAATAAAATTTCAAAAAGATATTTTTGTTGGATGTTTGTCTTTTGAATTCGAACACATGCTGACATTAAACATACTTCAGTTTGTGTTATTGAAGAAAGAGTTTGAATATGTACCAAAATCAGAACTATAAAAAGTTCAAGTTTTGTTCTTCGAAGAGGAGGTATGGTATGTTCATATTGACAGTCCTAATTCATTTTATACAAAATTATTCTTTCTGCGTAATGGAAGATGTTTTTTATGAAGATTTAATTTAATTAATTCTAAATTTCATCCTCATTATGAACCCCATTAACGATTCTGTCCTGGTACAAAATGAAATTAAAGGAGTGAATTTGCTTTATAAATTGAATATTTACTATCGTAAAAACCGGTCAGCTGCACATGTCCAAGAAAGGGTTTAACTAACAGATTTATCGATTTTGAGCCAAGTCAATTTCACCGGTCAGTTGTAAATTTCCAGTAATCAGTTTCACTAATTTAACGAGATAGCTTTTCTTGACAAGCACTGAAGAAATATCAATAATTCAAAAACGTCCATCTGTTTGGTCATCGTTATGCATACCAACTTTAATATATTCTTTTGGGAAATTGGTTCTGTCAAAAAGAAAACGAAATTATTGAGCTAATTTATAGATATAACACCACAAATACAGCCAAATGTCATTACATGAAAATAGTACAAACAACATCTTTTCTTGTAAACTGTCAGATCCAATAAGCTAATAAGTGAGGAAAAAAACTAACCACAGTGATTTTTTTATTTCAAGTTTCAGAAATAAATAAAGTGCTAGTAACCAAAGGGCAACAACTGTAGTAGAATTAATCTAATCATCAATAGAATTCTATATGTAAAGTTTAATTTGAATTTTCGATGCTTGTTTTCATCAATTGTAATATGTAATCACCTAACTAGTCATAACATTTGGAATTTTTGTGGTAAAAATTGATAATTTCATCAACGACTTTTTTCCTATCTTTATACTAGTGTTGAAATGTCAGCAGCAGTAAGGACCAGTCATACTGGATCAATTATACCAAGACAAGTTCTAGTAAAATTCTATTCAAGACATGTAGTACACTTCTACATAAGAACTGTTATAGGTTAACACATTCAGAATCTGTACCTTGGTAGAACTGTCCAAAAACCATTTGGGGAGGAAAGTCACAATCTGTGGTAGGGCAGAAATTTCTACATATGTTTTGAAAAGTAAAACAACAAAAATACCGAACTCCGAGGAAAATTCGAAACGGAAGGCCCATATCAGATGGCAAAATCAAAAGCTCAAAAACGTTAAACGAATGGATAGAAAATGTAATTTTCCTGACTTGACACAGGCATTGCTAATGTAGAAAATGGTATATTAAACCTGGTTTTATAGTAACTTAAACCACTCGCTTGTATGAAGTTGCATGCAATTCCATTGACAACATTACATTGTTTTTATGCCATTTTGTATTTTCTTTGTTGACTAGTACCCCCCTTTTTAATTACATTTTTACCTTTTATGTCTGTTTGTTTTGTTCACACAGTGTTATTGTAATGGAATCCTATGCGACTGTTCTGTAAGTGGGAGGTTTAGCTAGCTTTAAAACCAGGTATAATACCCAATCTTCCACACAAGGAAATGCATGCCAGGAATATGACATTTTTAGATATGTCTGAGCTTTTTATTTTGCCATTTGATAAAGGACTTTCCGATTTAAATATCCATTGGAGTTCGGTATTTTTGTTATAGTACATTTTGCATGAAGACAGGACAGATAATTCAAAAAGAAATTGTTTTTGTTTAAAAAAATTTTTTGCAAAGACGTTGGAGACTTGAGTTTATCTCCGTTGACAGCAGCATACAGTACCCATTATATTTGTTTTAAAAGGCCTTTGAGATCGAATTTCAGCAAAATTGAAAGCATCAATAAATTAATGATGTCCCTGATGTTAAACAGCGTCTACAATTTCATTGCAGAATTTTGTGGAATAACCTCACAACATATCGACTAAAATAAAGAAAAAAATCTTTGTGATGAGAAGCCCTACATATCGGCAACGGACACGAGATTTTAAACATAAAACATTAAATACACAGGGATTTATTTAGTTAATAGGAATTTATAAATGGTTAATACAATGCTTATTCAATAGCTATCAAAGGTACCAGTCTCATGATTTGATACGCCATACGCGGTTAATGTACATAAGTCTCATCAGAAACGCTCAGATTAAAACATTTAAAAAGCCAAACAAGTCTAAATTTGAAGATGCACCATTCTAAACTTTTAAACCGTTGTCATTTCAATATAATGCATTTTTCGTATGTCACACAACTGCATGCCTAACCTTATTTTAATTCTAAGCTCATTCTCGTATGCTCACTTTTTATTTTCCAATGCTTTAATTTGTCTATCTATGTTATTCATATTTTACCTTCTTCGTCATTTAAGGAGATTATCTAATGTACGCTCCGATAATGAGCACTCAATAATTTTACTTAGTTGCAGGTCTTAATACCGAAGAGAGATACACATGAATATTCGCTCCGAAGTAGGAAAATATTTGGCACCAGAAAGAAGGTTTTAATAGAAACAATTTGGAGCAAATAGTTATCAAAAGTACCAGGATTATAATTGAGTACGCCAGACGCGCGTTTCTTCTACATAAAACTCATCAGTGACGCTCATATCAAAATAGTTATAAAGTCAAACAAGTACAAAGTTAAAGAGCATTGAGTATCCAAAATTCCAAAATGTTGTGCCAAATACGGCTAAGGTAATCTATTCCTGGGACAAGAAAATCCTTAGTTCTTGGAGCAAACTTTTAGTCCCATACAGGAGTGCCTAATTTTATGTTGGGTTTCTTGGGATAGAAAAAAAGAAGTTATAAAATTTGTGAACCTTTACATTGAAAAACCGATAGATAATAATTAATTTCGCTCACTGAGAAGTAATTTACTTTGACAAATTGTGTTCAAAGGTAGGCAACTCTGGTTTTTATTTTGTCCTCTTACTATTCAAAAGTTTCTATGTAATGATAAATTCACACTTGTTGGCTAGTCTAAATACTGTTGATTGTATTGTCAATATTTAAGTGATGTCAACCTTCAAGGAACATTCTGTACTTGAACATATGGTTAATTTTGTTCATGCAATATATTTGTTATGTTATTTGATGGTATTATGCCTCTTAAGTGAAATAAAAAGCTTCAAAGTTTCAAAACGAATAACACGAATTCCGTAAAGAATTATTTACAGCCATAACAATTATTTTTTCATCTTTTCAGAATTATTAGACAAAATGATTATGAAGACATAAAATGCATAACTTTTTTCTCTGTCCATGTCAACAGCATTTGTGTTAATATTTATTTAAGATAATATAAGACTTAAACATGTCAATCACTATAATTTAATTAGCCCCCGTTTTTTTTTTGTAATTCAACAACAGCCAATACATACTATAAAAATAGGAAACGCAAAATAACGATAAAATATGCCCAGCTTGATTAAATATCACTAAATCAATCATATTAGTTGAATTTACACAAAAGCACATGTAAAACTCATAAAAGATTCCAAGCTTATAAATTTGCAATCATCGTCTTCATAAAAATCGACAGAAGCGGCAGTTGGAAAGCCGAAACATCTATAATAGTATAAGGAAAATATCGAACCCCAAGTTATTTAAAAAAAGGGTTAGTCCATAACAAACGACAATATCAAAACAAAGTAACGAGCGAAAAAGAATTGTCATATTCCTGACTTTGCTGATATTCGTAGGAAGCATTTTGGTATGATTTATTAAATAGTATTCCAGCAGAATAATGGTGCACTTTTTTCAAAGAAATAGAAATATCTTCTAAAACATAACTATAAATAGTGTTGATTTTTTCTTGTAAATGAACAATTTTGCTTTATACTTGTCTTTTTGTATAAAGAAAGACCGTTTGTCCGATTTTAAAACGACTTCAAATATACGACCTAGCTCCAACCGCAGTATAGCCTTTTGGTGTTGCGGCGGCATAAAGCATACATCTTTTAGGACACAAACAAGCCAAACAATACACGCTTGGCATAAGAGTTCTGATATATTCGGCCTCTAATCATATATTCAAAAACAGTATACATGGGTTATATGTTTGCAGTTTCAATGTATACATGTACAGTGTTGTTCATTAGAAAATATCCATTCGTTATCCTATAGTATTTCCGATACGCCATCTAGGTTTGTTACATTTTTTTGTATACAAGTTTTTTTCCGATATTTGATATAGTTCCACCTGCTTTGACTTTGTTTATTCAATACAATTAAAACATATTCCGTAATACAGTTAAACAAATCATTGTATGCTATAAATAAATGTTGTCCTTTAAAGCATTTTGGCTTTTTTTGTTTCATTGAAGCAAACAAAAATAGCATCAATAGACAATATTTCTGTATAAAGAATATCAAAAGGGATGATTAAGCAAAGGTAACAATACAAATAATTGAAATAAAGACAACACCATGGACATTGAAAAACGAACAAACAACAAAACACTACAGAAAGAAAACTTAATTTTTCAATTTAAATAATATGTTTGAAAAGATATAAATAAATGGATTTATAAGAGTACTGAAATACTGATTAGCCATTATTGTAATATACTATTGGCGTGGCTTGGTACTTTTACTTAATAAATATTGTATTCTTGTATTTTATTTTTGCTTATATACTTTCTCTATATGCCATTTTGTAGTTGTTTATTTTTTATTGAGATAAGGATTATATTACAATGTTGAAAATCACAGTTATACCAACTTTTTTCTAAATGATTCAGATATTGGGCTAATTTCTGGTATGTGAGTTAACCATGATTAGTTACAGAACAAGTTTGAGTTTCGTTCCTCTCCGCTACTTTTTGCCAAAATTACGGGCTTTGGACTTTGATAAATTGTTGAAAATCACAGTTATACGGACTTTTACTCTAAAAGCCTTTAGAAACTGGGCTGATTTTTGGTAGGTTAGTTAACCATGATAGATCATTCAGACCTCTTTTCTAAATGCATTCAGATATTGGACTGATTTTTAGTATGTCAGCTAACCACTAAGAGTTACATATCAAGTTTAAGTTTTGTTCCGCTCCGCTAATTTTGCTAAAATTATGGGTTTACAACTTTAAAAATTGTTGAAAATCACAGTTATACAGCCTTTTTCATTATATGCCTCCAGATATTGAGCGGATTCTTGATCATGTTTGTGTCCACACGTGTTATTGACATTGCAGATTTTTCAACTTTTTGATACGGGACCATTGACACATCTAGTTTTCTTAATTTTCATACGGTTGTCAATTTGATATAATGCATTTCCCATTTGTCACAAAATTACTTGCATCTAAAGGATTTTAAATCTAGTATCATGCTTATTTTTCATTTTCCAAAGATGTTTTTGCATGTTATTTATATATGGATATTATCTAGTGTACGAACCGATAACGAGCCATACAGGTCGATATACTGAATAAAGTAACACAAGAATAGTCGCACAGAAAAAGGAAAATATTTGGTACAGAAAGAAGTTTTCAAAAGTCAAGTTTTGGATCAAATCTTTAGTTCCATATAGGATTGCCATACTTTTTTTGTGGTACGAGTGTCTTTCTTGAGTTCCAAAAAAAAAAAGAAGATAAAAAAAATTACGATCATTTACATTAAAAAAACCGATTAAGGTATGAGAAAGAAAAATCTATAATTACCATTGTTTTTTTTTTTAAATTCACCATATATATTTCTTGTGGCAATCAAAAGTCCCCCCCCCCCCCCTTGTCCAATGCACCTCCTCTTTTTTTATTTCAACTGTATATCTTTAAAAAAAAATATACTCGGTCTCACTAAGAAGTAATAGAATTTGTGATCAAAGGAAGATAACTCTGGTTTTCTTTGGTCTAATCAGACTATTCAATAGTTACTATGAAATAATGAGTTGTAATGATTAATTAAAATTCCGTAAAGAATTATTTACAGCCATAAAAACTATTTGTTCATCTTTTCAGAATTATTACACAAAATGATTATGAAGACATAAAATGCATAACTTTTTTCTCTGTCCATGTTAACAGCATTTGTGTTAATATTTATTAAAGATAATATTAGACTTAAAAATGTCAATCACTATAATTGAATTAACCCCCGTTTTTTTTTTTATATAATTCAACAAAAGCCAATGCATACTATATAAATAGGAAACGCAAAATAACGATAAAATATGCCCAGCCTAATTAAATATCACTATATCAAACATATTAGTTGAATTTACACAAAAGCACATGTAAAACTCATAAAAGATTCCAAGCTTATAAATTTGCAATCATCGTCTTCATAAAAATCGACAGAAGCGGCAGTTGGAAAGCCGAAACATCTATAATAGTATAAGGAAAATATCGAACCCCAAGTTTAAAAAAAAAGGGTTAGTCCATAACAAACGACAATATCAAAACAAAGTAACGAGCGAAAAAGAATTGTCATATTCCTGACTTTGCTGATATTCGTAGGAAGCATTTTGGCATGATTTATTAAATAGTATTCCAGCAGAATATTTGTGTACTTTTTTCAAAGAAATATAAATATCTTCTAAAACATAAATATAAATAGCGTTGAATTTTACTTGTTTTAAAATGACCAATTTTGCTTTATACTTGTGTTTTTGTATATAGAAAGACCGTTTGTCCGATTTTAAAACGACTTCAAATATTCTACCTAGCTCCCATCGCAATATAGCCTTTTGGTGTTGCGGCGGCATAAAGCATACCTCGATTAGGACACAAACAAGCCAAACAATACACGCTTGGCATAAGAGTTCTGATATATTCGGCCTCTAATTATATATATTCAAAAACAGTATACATGGGTTATATGTTTGCAGTTTCAATGTATACATGTACAGTGTTGTTCATTAAAAAATATCCATTCGTTATCCTATAGTATTTCCGATACGCCATCTAGGTTTGTTACATTTTTTGTATACAAGGTTTTTCCGATATTTGATATAGTTCCACCTGCTTTGACTTTGTTTATTCAATACAATTAAAACATATTCCGTAATACAGTTAAACAAATCATTGTATGCTATAAATAAATGTTGTCCTTTAAAGCATTTTGGCTTTTTTTGTTTCATTGAAGCAAACAAAAATAGCATCAATAGACAATATTTCTGTATAAATAATATCAAAAGGGATGATTAAGCAAAGGTAGCAATACAAATAATTGAAATAAAGACAAGACCATGCATGGACATTGAAAAATGAACAAACAACATACATGTAACACTACAGAGAGGAAACTATTTTTTTTCAATTTAAATAACATTGAAAAGACATAAATAAATGGACTTAAAAAATACTGAAATACTGATTAGTCAATTATTGTAATATACTATTGGCGTGGCTTGGTACTTATACATGATATATTTTGTATTCTTGTATTTTATTTTTTAGCTTATTTAGTTTCTCTATATGCCATTTTGTAGTTATTTATTTTTATTGAGATAAGGATTATATTACAATGTTGACTGCTGTACCCCAAATTTTAGCATTATTACCAATTATGTCTGTTTGTTTTACTCACTCACTGTTGTCAATATATTGAAATTCTATGAGACTGTTATTCAAGTGAATAGTTTAGCTAGCTATAAAACCAGTTTTAACCCACCATTCGATTTACGAAGTCAGGAAATGCCTGCACTAAGTCAGGAATATGACAGATTGTGCCATTCGTTTGTTGTGTTTGACTTTTTGTTTTTCCCATTTGATTAAGAACATTCCGTTTTGAATATCCCCTTGGGTTAAATTTTTTGTTACTTTACTTTTATAGCAGTTTAGAAATACAGGCCTTTGAGATTAAATTTAAAGGTATCAATATATCTATGATTTCCGTGATGTTGAACAGCGTCTAAAATTTCATTGCAAAATTTTCTCGCGGAATCGACACCACAAGAGTAAATTTGAAATATGTACAAAGGTTGTGATCAGTAATCTTACATGTCGGCACTGGACATGAGATTTGAAACATCTAAAACAGGGATTTTTCAAAAAAATATTTTTAGGAGTAATATGCGGAAGAAATGTCAAATTCTTTAAAAAAAACTGCGCCCTGAAATGCAGTTTTGATGACCCTGCAACGCAGTTGTTGGTGCAATATAGTTTACCCTTGTCCGTAATTTAGTCATTCCGCAACAAACCATTATACAGAGTTTTTTTTAAACGCCTTAAGATATTGGACTGATTTTTGGTATGCTAGTTAACCATTATGAGTAACAGATTATATTTAAGTTTCGTTCCGCTCCGCTAATTTTTGCCGAAATAACGGGCTTTAAACTTTGATAAATTGTTAAAAATCACAGTTATACGGACTTTTTTTCTAAACGCCTTCAGATAGTGGGCTGATTTCTAGTATGTGAGTTAACCTATATGAGTTACAGAACAAGTTACAGTTTCGTTCCGCTCCGCTAATTTTTGTCAAAAACACGTGCTTTGGACTTTGATTAATTGTTAAAAATCACAGTTATACCGACTTTTTTTCTAAACGCATTCAGATATTGGGCTGATTTTTGGTATGTGCGTTAACCATGATGAGTTACAAAAAAAGTTACAGTTTCGTTCCGCTCCGCTAATTCTTGCCGAAAACACAGGGTTTGGATTTTGATAAATTGTTGAAAATGAGTTACGGTCCATTTATTGATAACACAACAAAATCTAAAATAATAACATTACGTGCATTTATCTAGCTTTAAACCCACCAATTCGCTTGTGAAATGCATGTAACAAGTCTGGAACATGATAGTTGTTTTTCATTTGTTCCATTGGTTTTTCATTTGTTAGTTTTTATGGATTTTCATTTTTTTATTTAACTTTCTGTTCATTATTTTTGATAAATTAATCTAGCACCGCTGGTTAATTTTAGGAAGACATTTATTGCATTTATCTTACCGACTATCTTAACGTTTTGAAATTTAGACTAGTGACATATAAAATAAGCAAGTCTTCAATACTGTTAGCACTAAGAAACTACTTCCATTGATCTTAAAAAAACAGATGCAAACAATAATAACTTGTAAGGTTTAAATGTGTTTTATTATTTTTTTTCCATCTCAATTTCTTCGTCTGTAGAAACCTTTAAGATTTTTTCTCAGTACCGTTTTGTTTTTATAAAGAGACGTGACACCACTTCTAACAGTGTATGAAATAAGTCCCGTCTCCCTTCTTACCAAATTTGGAATATAAAGGGACGTGTTAAGAATTGCACTTGAGGTGTTCCCGCTACCGCTATCTATTGTACACGACGTCACCGTTGTTGTGACGTTATATATTCAGAGTTCCAATACAATTATCATTGCAAGTAGACGTTCTTATTTCTAAGCCTTAATTTGTGTCCGATACAACCACTCTACGATAGGACGGGACACCACTACTAACCGTGTATGAAATAAGCCCCGCCTCCCTACTAACATAATATCAAATATACACGGTTTGCACGCGGACGCTTTTAACCAATCATATTCCTAGAAATGTATGGGAGGTAAGATAAAATATTATATACGGAACAAAATTTGGGAAAAGGTCCAAATATATAACGAGTCATATAAACTTAAATATGTAGAGCTACACATAAAACACACACACAAACACTTTCACAGGCCAACAACCTTTATCATATTTTCACTTTTCTATCGAGGAATCAACCTTACCAGGGTGAATATAGAGTACCAAAATACCACGATATCGCAGTACCACTCTACATAAAAAAGGGTTCACCGGAAATAACTTTTATTTCCAATATATTTGTATATTCTAGCAAAAACAAATAAATATAGCAATGAACTAAGGGATACATATGTATAGCTTAAAACTAAGTCCTAGGTTATTGTTACAGTACAACATTTTCCTGACTATAGGTTGTTTTTCTAACCCAAGGCAGGCGAAGAGGGAAGCCTGACTTAGTCAACTTAGAATTATTTTGAATGAATGTATTGTTATGCTATACTTTAATTTCAAGTATGTCTATAAATAACTGTGGTGTGTTTATTTAAATATAAATTTATTATTTGGAAAATGCTTCCAAAATGTCACAAATTGATGTAAAATGACGATGGGCATAAATGCTATCCGTATGTACTTATGATATACGTGTACTAAATATTGTTAGTGTTTTGCGAAATGTTCATCCTTTTAAAACACTCGTAAACTTGGAAAAACTTTTCAATATCAGGAAAACGAGTGAAAAAGAGTTCAGACGATAATTTCAGTATATATTGGAAACAATATTTCAAGCGAAAACTGCAGTATTATTAAGTATGTATAATATAATATCTTTACATCACAAGATCGATTCAATGCTGTTTTTACGTAATCTCCCTAGCTCTTTAATAACTGCAAATGCTCGTTTAAGTAAACTTTTACCAATTGCGATCTCTTTCTGTGTAAGTCGAACATTTTAGCTGGTAAAAACCCTATCAATTCATTAAGACTGAGATTCATATTTCGTAGTTCATCAGTTTATACCTCGAGTTTTGAATTTTAAGTTGGTGTTTCGGTCGTCAATATTTAATATTTTTTTTATTCCCAGTATTTGATTTAGAGATTCACTTATTCGAAAGCATATACGTGGCATTACATTAGTTTGTATCTAATTGTAAACCTTTTTCGGAGTTCTGACAATCGAAAAGTAACAGAATATAATAAAAAGTAAGTCACAAAAATACTGAACTTTGAGGAAAATCTAATCGGAAAGTCCATAATCACATGGCAAAATCAAATAACAAAACACATCAAAAACGAATGGACAAGAACTGTCATATTCCTCACTTGGTACAGGCCTAACGTTGTCTAATGGATAAAGATCCCCAAATACTTAGTTGTAATCATAAAAGTCCACTTAAACTTTTCAACTCTCCGGCTTTTTTTTTCAATACAAAAATTGATCTACAAAAGGTATTTAAACAAACTCTTTAGTGTCATGCAAATAAGGGTGTTGCTTTCGATGCAAAACTATAATGGAATATCTGTAAAATGTGTAAATACAAAAGCTTCTAATGAAAAATGTTAAGAATATAGCATTATCTATTAATGTCACATTACGCTCAATAAATGATGTTCTCGCACTAAATATTCAATGTTTGGTGACAATGTTGAATGCGAAATACCAACCCAAACTAAAAATCTGTCCTATCGAATTTGAAATAAAAGATACACCAATACCTTTGATTCACATGTCTTTCTCGTATCCTCGTAATTCAAATCTAAAGAAGGTCAGTTGTACAAAAGTTTATTACAACATATATAGATGATTTCAGCTACCAAATTATAATCTTTTCATCTTGAAGTAGCAACATACATGCAGCGCCAGCATATGGAGTGTCCGTCTACCAGTTCATAATATTTTCCAGAGCTTGCGTTTTCTATCATGATGTCCTAGATAGAAGATTGCTTCTTACACGATAAAATTAAACAAAAATTTCCTAGTGGTGAAGTTAAAATCATCCTTTCAAAATAATTTACAGACACTGTCACGAGTTGGTTGACCTTTATAGAATATCTGTTTCACAGTTCCTTTGTTATTTTTTGTCTTTTTTCTACAACCACTCGGTTAATGACAGATTTCCCCAGAAACACGATGTCGTAAGAAATGGCTGTTTGTCCCTCATCACTTAATATGACTGATACCTTAAATACGACACAATCCGATCATCATAATAATGATAATATCAATAATTTTTGCACTCGGTAAAGTAGAGTTCTTATCAATGACCCAGAGCAACACTTTCGCATTTCTAAATGTGAAAAAATAATAATATAAAAACCAATTTAATAACAGAATATTACTATACAAGACGCTACGATGACCTGAGTTGTAAATCAACAGAACTCGGCTACAGGTGTAAAGTGAAACCTTTGGTGATTTTATATTTTGGTGAATCAAAAGGCAAGCTTAAAACACGTTTGAGAGGAAATACATCTGACATTTAATAGAATAATTGCAATTGCCATTGTTTTCCAGAAAGTTCAGCTGTCTGATCATTCGATTCTTCCTATGCGAGTTCGCATCGTCGAAAAAATATTCATCAATTATAACCACGCTCATCTTGGAAACACTTCTAAGTATACAAAAGCAAGACTACTGATCGAAGGATTGGGAACTTCGACACCTTATGGTGGCAATGACAAAATTATTGGTAATGTACTCCATCTTGTCCTTCCTCAAGTTCGGGGAAAGTAATGGATAATTTAAAATTCTGCTCTTCGACGTAGTAAGAAAAACATTTCTCTGGCATCAAAAGTCTCTATTTAATATCTTCATCATAAATCAGTGAGTATAGTCTGATTTAACCTGCTATAGTTCCCCATTGTATATAATCCTACAAGCCACATATTTTGGTCACATGAATATTGTCAATAAAATTTTCTGCAAAATATGTTGTCATTATCCGAAACATCATCTACCAATTGAAAACACTCATGGGTATGGCAGGCAATGGCCTAAAGGAGAAAACAAGACGGACATACTCTTTCGAATGGGTTGTGGCTTCGAAGTTGTTGGTGCATTTAAGAAATAAATTCCCAGCATCCATTTACAAAATGTGTAAAGTTTCTAAAGGTTTGAAAGAGAAATGATACTAACATCAAATGTTATTTTGTGTTAATATCTGATTACAATACGGTCTCAGTTATCGATTTAAGGTATGTCAAAGATTTGCTGTTTTAGGGGTATATCGTTATGAATGGTACCAGGATTATAATTTAAAAGCCAGACGCACGTTAGTATATATTCCAAATTACTTTCTGTTTTTTTTTAATTTGATCTGAAATGAATTACTTTAATAAGATAGAAAATGTATAGTTGAACCCAAAATTTAAATAAGATTTTACTGATGTTTGTCTGTTAAGGAGTACCAATTAAATGCTCGTGGTAGATTAAAATGTTCAGAAACTTATTGTTTTGAATACAAGACTGCTTTATTTAATCATCCGTATAAATCTTTTTGTGTTTGCTATGTTACGAATCATAGCCCTTGATCAATAATATTTTAATCTTGTTGTTGGACTTTCGTCTGATCTGGCAAAACTTTATACGAATCACTTACTATATTCCTGATTCACAGTTGTGTCTTAATAACTGCAGTGTGAATATTTACAATATACATTAAATAAAATTGGAATATTTTCTTAAGAACTATCTAAAAAGGCTAAAAACAATTCACAAATTTGATGCGAAATGACGATGGGCATTGATGCAAAAACAAACTTCGTTCGAAGATTTAATTTTATTTTTTATAACAGAATATTATAGTAATAAAATCACACATAATTGCATTGTCAAGGTCATTAAGTGGCAAACTTAGAAAGCGTAAGTATTGTCGCCAAGGAGGAAACAATTCTACGTTTCATGTTGAGCAGTTGGATGTATGTATTTTATACTGCGTGAAATCGAGCAAAGGCTTTCAATTACTACGATATTCTATAAATATTCGTTCCACTATTCCGTTTTCTGTGTTATATGAAGATAATCCGTTTTCTGAAAAATCTTAGCAATAACATGCATTTTTTCTTCTATATTCAGAATAATTGATGTTACTTATTCTAAATATCAATATCCAATACCAGACATTTGTGATCGTTGTGCAACGATAACTTTGAATAACGGAAAGATTTAACACTTTCAATTCATTATGTAATAATAATATACGTGTAATATGTATTGATAGTGATTTGTGTAATGAACATATTTTTGAAACACTGCATGTAAACATGATGTCTTTGCTTGATGTAAAACAAAGGAAAAATAATCCAATTTCAGGAAAGCGAGAGGAAACGAAATTAAAGAGTACAGACAATAATTTTAAGTGTAATTTGGAAGAATATTTTTCAAGCGGGTACTGTAGGATTATTTAAAGTTTGAATACCCTATTATGTATATTTACACGTTAAAACAAGATGTGTTACTGTCATGAAAAATCTTGAGTTTCTAAATCTCCCAACCACTTTAATAACATTGCAAACAATCGTTTCAGTTTAATTTTATAAATTGCGGTGTCGTGCTGTTTTTAATTTCAGTTGGTAAACAGACACAAGTTTATTTAAACCTAGGTTCATATTTCACATTTGTTTTAACTCATTTTTGGAATTTTATGTTTTAGTTAAGCTCATCAATATGTGATACTGTTTGATTCCAGAATTTTGTTTTAGAAACTCACTGATTCGAAAGCACCTTCGTGGCATTAAATTAATTTTGATCTCCTGGTAAATCTTTTTTGGACTTGTTTTATGTAAACAGAAGGCTAAAACAATTGTTTGTTTTTGGAGAAGGCCACTTGAATATTCAACCTTTCAGGTTTTTTTTTTTTTTTTTTTACAAACATTGACCTCATAACAGGGTTGTATTGTGTTCATTAGTGTCATGCTAAATAGGGTGTGGCCATAGAGGAAAGAACGGTTATATAATATTTGTAAAATCCTTTTTTTTCTTCTGAAAACAGGAGCTTCTAATGAAAATGTAAAGCGGCAATCATTATCTACTAACCGCTCATGCCTCTCTATAAATAGTGTCTAACTTGATATGCAAATGATATAACTCTCCATTCAAGTCACAATTTTATCATCATCACGGAGCCTGGGCTCACACAGAACAACAAGCTATAAAGGCCCCCAAAACGATTAGTATAAAATATTTTAAACAGGAAAACCAACGGTCTAATGTATAAAAAACGAGAAACACTTTTAAATCACAATCTATAAACAACAGGTTCCTGACTTAAAAAAATGGGTACAAACAAATGTAGCAGGTTTAAACGTTTTAACAGGCGTCAACTTTCACCCTTACCTGATACAATAGTATAACATTACATAATAGAAAGATACACTATCAAATATCAATTGAAATGCTTACTTCATTCTATCAAAAATAAGTAAACATACACTGACCAAAGGAATTTAATTTATGACACGTAAATACAATACGTAAAAAAATGTCAAAAAGACAACTATAACCTGGGACAAAATGGCGTTTTATACAAAGTGTCCATATTCTTATTCTTATCTTGATTTACATGTAAAGAAGGTCAGTCGAGTTGATTTCAGCTATCAAATTGTTTACTTTCCATCTCCAAGAAGCAACATACATGCAACTCCTCCATATAAATAAACTCATCATAGATACCAGGACTACATTTAGTATATACGCCAGACGCGCGTTTCGTCTACAAAAGACTCATCAGTGACGCTCGAATCCAAAAAAGATCAGAAGGTCAAATAAATAACGAATTTGAAGAGCATAGAGAACCAAAATTCCTAAAAGTTTTGCCAAATACAACTAAGGTATTCTATGCCCGAGGCAGAAAAGCCTTTGTATTTAAAAAAATCAAAAATTGTAAACAGTAAATTTATAAATATAACCATATCAATGACAATTCATGTCAGCACAAAAAGTGCAGACTACTGGGCTTGTGATACCCTCGGGGGAATAGATCTCCACCAGCAGTGGCATCGACCCAGTGGTTGTAAAATACTAGTCTTTTTATTTTAAGATTTTACATTCTTGGCAAGAAATGGAACACACCTATAAAAGAATCATTGGTGTTATTGTATTTTTTGTTATGGAATGGATTGATCTAATTCTAGACTGGGACTTTTTCGTCGAAGTATATAAAACAGACCAGCAAGCTATACAAAGTGAAACTGCTTTGAAATATTTGATTCTTTCATTTGCTATTGTTGGATCAATTACCTTTATACTCCAAGTTGTTGCTATGCTCTTTGATTATAGGATGGATAACTTACATTTAACATAAATAACAACGGTGACATTTATATCAACTTGGATTGAAAATGTCCCTCAAATTATCATGGCCGTTTGGGTATCGGTCATTTCGTCCGACATAATTTCTGATGTACAATATGCAAAGGCAATATACGCAATAATTGAAGCATCGCTTCATATTGTATTTGCAATAAAGGAACTATGTACTAAATGGAAAACGTTCATGTCCAAAGGAAATGGTAAATGCCTCAAAGGGCTACGTGTATCGGATCTTATTGGCGGCTTCACTCTTTTCGGCATGTCCGTTTTCCTTCTTATAGAACTTTTGTTAGACATTTTTTCTCAAGTTAATCCAACTCTTTGTTGCCATAATACTACAACTAATACTACAACTATAGCATATGACTAAATATACAACAATATACAATATCTAAGTAAGTATCGCTTTTACTCAGTGTTATTGACTATTTTAAAAGATTCCAAGCTGATTTACTTGAGTTTATGATCTTTAAGATAGGGATGATATGTTATTTTGTTTATATTACCAACATCTGTAAATTATATGTTTTCTTTTTATAAAAAAAAGGTTTCTAATAACACTATTTACTACTTACTAATACAAAGGGTTCTTAAACAAGAGCATTAAGATAATGTCTTCAGAAACTAATAAGTTCCAAAAGGATGTCATCTAAAATCTGCACATGAATCTAAATTTGATGAATTTTTCCTAACAATTAAGTTAATTTACAAATCTGTTGATGTAACATTTTTATATGTGTTTTGTCAATGCAATAAAAATGGTCCAGATTTGTTCCTGGATTATTTGCTCTCGTTTGGTGTTCACATGAAAGAACAATTTAATCCTGGATACTATCTTATGATTAAAAACAGGATTATGTCCAAGTTTGGTAGAAACCCAAGAAAATATTTAAAGATATCTAAGAAAACTTGAATAGTAAACTCACCATATATAAATCCAGTGGATAATATTATATTTAGACGACACACATCAATGCCTGTACAAAGTCAGGAATATGACTGTTGTTATCCATTCGCTTGATGTGTTTGGACTTTTGATTTTGCCTTTTGATTGTGGTGTTTCCTTTTTGAATTTTCCTCGGAGTTTAGTATTTTTGTGTTTTTACTTTTTTCTATACTCGATAACGCACATGTAAAAAACAACACTGTGTCCAATATTAATGGAAACACGGATCATACCGACAACGGTGTTGATTTCGGAAAAAAATAAATACTATGAAAAAGAGAAAAAGAAACAAAATGTAATGTATTTGCAAAATCACAATAATTTATCAAATATATTTTTGTGAAATATTTGTTATAAATACTAATATTATGAATAAATAATATCTTGCCAAATAGTGCTTCCCTTAGCTATTAGGTAAGCTAACGTGAGGGATATTAAGTTAAAGCTGCAAACTTAGTAAATTGTTACAGCAAATATTCAATAAAGAAATTGTTAAGCTGAAAAAAAAGAATGTTAATTAATATTTCATAACCTTTAACACAAGAGTGTATAAATGTGGACGCCGCCGACGATGACCTCACCGACGTCGGATTGTAGGATCGCTTTGTCTCGCAGGCTCGACACAAAGGGACTTCTGCATAGTATAAATCTAAAGGCATATGAATCAAATACATAGTGCGAAATTGAATGGTTTAATATATAATAATCTAGTAAATGACAATGATTTTTTTCTCAGTTAGATATATAGTTCTGTGAATCGATACCAGCTTTTCAATTTTCAAATGACGTAATACTTTTTTAACATCAGCATATATTATCAGACATATACAGTTTGTTACGTCATGGTTTAATCGTTCATTTAATTTGTATTGTTTGTAAAAATATGTCACAGATCTGTATTATTTCACAATTTACATATAAGTAGATATAGGAAGATGTGGTGTGAGTGCCAATGAGACAACTCTCCATCCAAATAACAATTTAAAAATTAAACCATTATAGGTTAAAGTACGGCCTTCAACACGGAGCCTTGGCTCACACCGAACAACAAGCTATAAAGGGCCCCAAAATTACTAGTGTAAAACCATTCAAACGGGAAAAACAACGGTCTAATCTATATAAACAAAACGAGAAACAAGATACACGTATATATTACATAAACAAACGACAACTACTGTACATCAGATTCCTGACTTAGGACAGGTGCAAACATTTGCAGCGGGATTAAACGTTTTAATGGGCCCAAACCTTCTCCCTTTTTCTGAAACAATAGCATAACATCACAACATATAAAAACATACGATAAAATATCAATTAGCAGACTTAACTCAATCAAAAAACGTATGATTACACAAAGAACGAATAAATTTGATCTGCGATATATGAATACAAATGCACAGTTAATTAAACAGTCATGACCAAAAGGCTATCAAACAAATTCAAACACACTGAGAAATATTTAACCAATCAATGTTCACTTTAGAAAAAAACCGGTTTTTTATAATCTTGAAGTTTATACAAATGTTGTAAGAATAAGTGAAAAATAGAAGATATTACAAATAATCAAAGCTGGTATACAGCCAAGATCCATATAAATAAAAAATGACAAAAAAGCATTATAAACAGTATCAACAGGTACGTACTTGTCAAATGATCGTTAAGTACAAATTAAAGTTAATTCAGTCTACGGAACGAACTGTTTTGAAAATGATATAATAACTTTTTATATCTATGACTTCTTATGGAAATAATTACGTTTGTCACAGTTTTAAGCCGTAGAACAGGTCATTTAAACGCGATTCACAAACTAAACTAAACAAAATCGCTCAGTGTAATGACGACTACAAAAGTTAAAAAATAAAAAAATCGTTGAGTTTTTCTTCTTTCTTTTTTCAAAGAATTGTCAATCATAGTTATTTTATAAAAACACTAGTTTGTTCACTTATTTGTGGCGTTGATACATTCGTGCAACATACTCACAGATCATAATCTTATTAAGCTGTTTTTGTGTACTGTCTTAAATAATGCAACAAAATGTGTGTCACTCACAAAATTATCGTAATTTCGATTTAGTAAAATGTCTAAATTGGAATTACCAAACAAGCGTCTTTGAAATATAAACTGTTTACTTGAAAACGAATCTTTATTAATATAGTATAAAAGTGCTATCTACAGAAGCGTATATTAGGGACATCCTTTAAAAAATATCTACCTTTAATCCTGGAATTATCAACTAAATCTACGTCATTTCCAACTTTAATACAATGTATTGTAACTTCCAACTTTAATACAATGTATTGTAATTTCCAACTTTAATACAATGTATTGTAATTTCCAACTTTAATACAATGTATTGCCATTTCCAATTTTAATACAATGTATTTTAATTTTCAACATTAACATTGGAATTATCAACCATAATATTAGAAATACCATCTTATATGGATTAGATTCCAAGATGAGTGTTGATATTTCAAAGATGAAAGTTTATTATTCCAAGATTAATGTTTGATAATTCTTATATTAGATTAAATTCAGCTTTTCCAAGATTTAACTCGACAATTAAAGAAAAAAAAGAAGGATGGCCTTAATACGCTTCAATAGTTCTCAATGAAACATGCAGATGATATAAAGAAATAATGCAAGAATAAAATGTTACACTGCAACATTAAATTTGACAAACAGGTTTGAAAAAGGTATATTTATGAAGAAATATTTTACAAAAAGAATAACAGAATATTACAAAAAGATATTTGACACTAAAAAAAACGCATCAACACCAGGGTCCGGTTGTGCGAACGACTGGATAAGATTGTCAAATTGATAACTGCCACTACTTAGTTTAAAGGAATACTATCTTCTGGACAACTCCTTTAACCCCTAGTACTTGTCAAATTACAAAATGGACAAAGTTCTGCGTGGACTTCTAGATTCACAAAGTTACATTCAAAATTTAGAAACGTTTCATCACATACCAGCTAAAAACAAGTATGAGAGGATATAGCTGTTCAGTTTAAAGCAACCGTAATAAATGAAAAGTGGAGGGAATCATGTGTGACTGCGAAAAGGAGGCAATCAAGGAGATTATCCACGCAAGGAAAACGAGAATCTCAAGCTAAACCAAAATACCCTGTTACGTAAAAAAATCACCAAGGAGCTCGGAATTTTCCTCGGAGTTCAGCATTTTTTTTTTAGAATACTTTTTCATGGAATTTACCTTAAACAGAAAGGAACATGAGCTTTCTAACCCAATCAAGTTATTTTGTCCTGAATATATTTCTATTTCATAATTCCTTTGGGGAATCTGGTGAATTATTGAATGTAGATATCTTGCATACTAGATATCAAGAAAAACCCTGCGACGATTTATGTCATTTTACACTGCAGTTTCTTAATTGGTAAATCATTTTAACTTGAAAGATTCAGTTAAGCAGGGTGATTCAGCTAGATCATTATACAAAAATTTTGCGTTCTTGTATTTTATAGCAATTTGGTTTATCAAAGTATCTAGAAGATTGTATTGAATTTATTATAAAAACTGAAATTAAATTAAGCACATAAAAACTAGCTTTGAAATTAAGGTAACTTCAAACTGGTCCAGATCGAAAAATTAATCATCGCACTTTTTCTGAACAAAAGGCTGAAAAAAAGAATTATGTAAGAGTTGATATTACATTAATTAAGCCATAAAAATGCTGTGCTTAATTGGTAGGGATATAAATAATGAACACAAATACCAAATTTAACAGTTTTTTTTTTATATCTTAATCAACAACCTTACAAAAATTAAACAAATTTAGAATTTTCTATTCGATTTAAAAACTTACTATATAGTTCTATTATCTGTCTGTCTTCTTGAGCCATGGCGTTGTCAGTTTATTTTTGATTTATGAGTATGAATCTGTCTGTATGTCTGTCTGTCTGTCTGTCTGTCTGTCTTTTTTTAGCCATGGCGTTGTTAGTTTAATTTCGATTTATGAGTATGAATGTCCCTTTGTATCTTTCGACCTTCTTCTATAACGTCTATCTGCAATTTTATCGATTGTTGACAGTTTGTTTGAATGTGAATTAAAATGGCGGGTGATACAACTGTAGCACAGGACGCTTACCCTGTCAACTCATCCAGTCCATTGAGTTAATGAGATTCCCTCAGTTTATGGCTGTTACCTTGATTTGTCGTTTCCTAATCGATTTACGAGATTTGAACATTGGTAGTTAAGCTACTACATCAACTTATCATTTATGTAAGATTGACCGTCACACACAATAAAGAAGGTAATAGATTGATCATAGAAAAAACACGGTAAATATTAGTTCCAAGTACCTGTGTATAGTGCAAAGTTACTCAATATTATTGCTTGTGAATATTTATATATAATTACAAGCTGAGCGTACAGTGGTAAATATTTCATTCGCATAAGGGATGAGAACAATGTAATAAATTACGAATAGAAGTTGGGTTCCTTAAGGCAATTTAATTTGGGAAGATAGCCTGGGTTTTGGACTGCCACTTGAGAATGAGGGTATGGATAGGGTTAAAAAATTTGACATGAAACTGGCCAACTACGGACTATCATATTTGATGACACAAAGGTTTTTATCGTGAAGGGAACACACATATATATATAATACTTTCCAAAGTCTGCATTCCAACCGGACTTGATAGGGTATACTCTTTAGATACATACCGCATTTTCTTTGGCGCAATGAAACTCAGATATGTTTCGAGGGCTCCTTTATTTTGACTTTTGAATTCTCTTTAAAATGTGTCATAATAAGACCCATTATGGTATGAAGATGGACTTTTGGGTCAATTAAAATAATAAGTGTTGGTTATTGGTAAGTTTATAAACGTCTAGTTGTTAATTAATTTATAACTGTGGAGGACAGAAACAAATTAGCAATAAAAAGGTCCAGTAATTGAGACCGTTTATGATGAAAGTCGGGCAAATAAGAACTGCAACTTCAAAATGAGGGTATAATTAATAGGGATGATAATTTTGCCTTGTAACAGGCCACCATCTAACCCCTCAAAGTGTTCCCTGAGACAATTTAATTTACTGGGTGTGGACGGATATGTATTCGGTTTCACAATAGTTTAACACGATCACACGTGTCGCATTATTTCTTGTTTTACTTATTTGAATCTTTCAATTATTAAAAAAAATACTTTTTAGTATAATCAAATGTATTTTTTCTTCTGCCACATTTTCTATGCATTATAGCACACTGTTCTGTAAAACTTGATGATCCACGTTGACAATTTGATGAGTCACCAATTAAAAAAGTAACTGTTTTTTGTGTTATAGCATCTTATTTCAAGAATTGCATAACAATACATTTAGAAAAAATGATTAAACCATCTCCCGATAAAAATGTGTGTAATCGTGGTTACGCCTGCAGTGTCTTAATAGATCGACGTTCGTAAGTGTGTTTTAACCTATTTTCATTATTTTCAGATATAGCCAGTGAATGCAAATTTTGTTCATGCTATATGTGCAGGATATATATTAGATGTATACCGTGAAACACAAGTAAACTAATTACTTTTTGTAAATTCAAACCTATTAACGTTAGCGTCTTTTAGATTGATTAGGTTAGAACTAAAGCTTCCATGGTTTAAAGGAAAGACAAGATAATTTATCTATATGAAATTTTCTTAAATCATGTACAGACTGTGTGAAATTGATTAATACGTTATTCCATACGCTAGTTTCTGAAAATTATGAGAAATAACTGGTAATTTTCTTTCTATATTTAGAACTATTGGTAAAACCAATTCTATTAATATAAAGATCTCCAATCTTAGAAAATCATTCATTTGTGCAACGACAACTTTGAGTAACGGTAAGAATTTTAACATGTTATAAGCATATATCATAACTTATTTATTATATATTACATGTAATACAACTTATATTGTTACTGTGTCATAATAAAACACTTGTAGAATTCGTAGTACTGATGATAAATTCAGATTAATTTTGAATAAAAATATTTCAAGCGTGGCTGGAATGAGAGATGAAATAAAAAAAATAGAAAATACTCTAAGTTCTTTAACATTTTTTTCCACTATGTCCTTTTAGCTGATATTTTGGCAGCCTTGCACTTGTTTAACAACGGATGTATGATGTCACGAAATGACGTAACGGTATTATGGAATGTGATTAAATTTGGGAACATTTAGGAAATAACTATATTGTATTTTAAGCAATCGGAACTACTTGGCCTTTCTGGTTACACGAAGAAGTTATTGCATTGCATAGCGAGAATGGCCCAGTAGTTACGATTGGTATTTTAAGCTTTGCTTCAACGACATCATTCAATTGGTGTTTTGAAACGCCGTTCAACAGTTATTGTCTTTAATTAAATTGGAAAAAAAGGCACAGAACGTGGCAGGTCAAATAAGTCTTTAAGATAAAAATAAAAAGGTTTGCTGCCAATTTGATAGCTCTTTTCTTGTTGAGTTTTCAATGATATTAAAATTATTTACTGCAATAACAAAAATTCTATTGTTTATTTTCAGATCAAATCTTCTTTAAAACTAACAATGGGATGCACATGTAAAAGATTGTTCTTCATAACTGGACTTATTATTATGGAATTGGTTGACCTTGGTCTAGACTGGGACTTTTTCGTTGAAGTAAATAAAACGGACCAAGAGAAAATACAAAGAAATTATGAATTGAAATATTCAATCCTAGCATTTGCAATTATTGGATCAGTTACGTTTATACTTCAACTAGTGGCTATATATTATGATTCTAAGAAGAATTACTCGCATTTGACGTACTCAACAACGATGTCATTCATTTCAACGTGGTTTGAAGATGTCCCACAAATTGTGCTGGCTATTTGGGTAGCAATCATTTCATCTGATCTGATATCCAATGTACAATATATAAAAGCAGCATATGCAATCTTAGAAGCCGTGATTCATTTTGGAGTTTCGATTTGGCAATTGCGTTGTAAGAGTGAAAAGTTCAAATATAAAAGAAATAGCAGTTGTCTCAAGAAATTACTCGTCCTTGATCTTATTGGCGGCATCCTTCTTCTCGGAGCTTCCATATTCCTTCTGATAGAACTACTCCTCGACAATTATAATTGATACCAGTTTGTGTTCATAATTATAGTAAGGATTAATACTTTATCAACATTATGTTTATGTTATCAGACGTTGTGGCTTATATTTTTTATTTATATTTATTTTATGTCGATAAAATATGTGAAGTTTTTATTTATATTTATTTCATGTTTGGAAATATGTGAAGTGTTTTTTGTAGTTATTTTGATAATAAATGATGTATTTATTTATTTATTCATAATTTATAATAGTTGTTGAACCAAGGGTTCAAAATGTTCAAGTTGAAAAAAGTAAAATCACAAAAATACTAAACTCAGAGGAAAACCAATTTGAAAAGTCCATAATCACATGGCAAAATCAAAAAAACAAAACGCATCAAAAACGAATGGACAAGAACTGTCATATTCCTGACTTGGTACAGGCATTTTCAAATGTAGAAAATGGTGGATTAAACCTGGTTCTATAGCGCTAACCCTCTCACTTTAATAACAGTCTCATCAAACTCCGCTACATTTACATGATGTGTTAAATAAACAGTCACAATTGAAGTCCGTCCTTTGAACATTTTTAGAATTCTGCATGTCGCAGATGACATCAAATATGTTCTAATGGTTGTAACAACAATTCCGTCTTCTACATTTTCTGCTTTTCGAATTCAAATTTGTAGTTTGACTGAGCAAACAATTTGCTGATTTTGGTATACTAACCATTACATTAAAAGTACCCTGGTTCGGGGGGAAGTCTATTGCTTCTGCTGATAATATATAACTTTATCATGCATGTGCACCTATCTACACCTTCGGTCCTTATAAATCCTTGTCTTCAAATGTTAGGCTTTCTGTGGATTTACCATCAGAAAAGCACTTCGGACACATGAAATTTTAATGTGTAGATTACATTTTTTTAATAAAAGACACCATTTTCTGTTTTGTATCTGTAATGTAGGTTTGTTTTTGTATTTTGAGAGGACCCATTGTTTTTGTCACCTGTAATCGTAAGTCTATATGTATCAATGTACCAAATGCAAATTCATGGGCGCAGCCATCTTGGTGAAGAGAACATGACATAGAGAAGAAAAATGGTAAGTCTTAGTGATTGGTTTTTATATTTAATGGATATTTTTTTGTGAAAAGCCTCTTGAGTATGACTACAGTTAAGCATAGTTTTCTTGTAAAATTATTTAAATAGGAATTATTAGATTTTTTTTTAACTAGTTGAGGTGAAGTGCTAAAAATCAGTGACTTTTTTCTGCGGGATTGTCATGTGTTCTTGACAACCCCAAAATTCACCCATAAAAGCCATGGGACCATATACATTTTTGTGTTGTATTTTTATAACAATAAATTGTTCTTTCTTTTGATACCACTTACAACCACAAAATGTCTTTTATTTAGAAGTAATTAAACAAAAGGCTAACATTGACGGCAATGGAAAACTATTTAATTCTTTGTATTCTAAAGTGTAATCCTAGGTATAGACCTAGTTTCCGCAAATGTCTATTCATCCTTCGTATATACATAATCTATAGTATGAAATTAGAACCTAGAAAAATTAAATTGCACGATTTTGCATTCTATTCATAATATCTATATTTTAGAGGTGTGGGTTTTTTCATATCATAGTTAAACAAAATATATGCTCATCATCGTTTTTATCTGTATAGGTTATCACATGAATAAAATTGAGAGAGAATGGAAACAAGAAACACGCAACAATATGCAATTTAAAAGAAGTCAGAATACAATGTCAGAATATGTAACAAAAGAAACTAAAAAACAGGAAACTTATACATACATAAACAGGACTACTAGCGGTTACTGACATACGAGCCTCATAACTCATTTGAACTGTAAGAAAGATCATGTCTTTATCATATATAAAATCAAGCACATTCCCTTCCGTTAGGGGTCAAGTATCATATCATCATAAAATGTATTAGAAGAACATAACCCGTATCATGCCAACAACTGGTTTTAGAATAAATGTTTTTATTTCCGATACAAATACCCTATGAGTGAATCAATATAGATACCAAAGTATGTCATCTTTAATGATATGAAAACAGCAACTTTCAGTAACTAAATCCATTCTGAATAAGTCTGTTGAAAATTTTGATGAGCGTTTGAGGTGAATGTCGACATTGTTTTGCTTTATATAAAACATTACCATAAAATATTGGATTAGAAATACTCGTAAATGTCTGCATGCTGATTTATAATAACGAATGATGTCCTGGTACCGATGATAAAATTTAGTGATTTTTTTTGGGTCCTCAATGCTCTTCAAATTTGTATTTTTTTGGCTTTTTTAACTATTTTGATCTGAGCGTCACTGATGAGTCTTTTGTAGACGAAACGCGCGTCTGGCGTATAAAATTATAATACAGAGATTTCTTTCGTTTAAAAAATGATGTTACGTACACAAGTGAATCGAACAATTTGAAATAAAGGAACTCGATAAGATGGTGACAAAGGAACGTCACCATCTAAAAATGAAAAATTAACATTAGGAAATGCAAAATCATCTCTTTTCTCATATTTTGGTATTTAGCTTCCCGGTTAAGATACAGATATCAATATCACAAACGGTCAATGTTCATTGTTAGTACTAGCTTTATTCAAGGTTCATCATAAAAAATGGACAACAATAGCTGTGTTTAGACCTCAAACGTACCTGTGTGTTTTGAAAAAATTTTAAGGCCTGACATCCACTAGATATATAAATATGAAATACAGTATTTGCTTCAGAAAGATCAAATATTGTTTGGATTACGATAAGAATTATTTTCGTTCCTGATGAACCATAATAAATCAGGTCAGCAGGACAAATTTCGTTAGTGTTCATACTATAGGTTTCAATATTAAGAGTCAATATATCATCTTAGTATGTAAAAAGTGTTATTCCATTTTTGTTTTATCAGATCGATGTTTTTTTTTCGGATTTTAGTCATAATGTGTTATTCATTCTGATAACTTGACGATACACAGAAACTATAAAGCGAACAAAAAATTATATCTAGTAAAAATTCAATGGCAATTATCGTATCCATAGTTCTTTTGTGTGTTGTTACTAAAAATTACCTAAATGAGTTTGAACATATATATTCGTAAATCAGACTTTTTGAATCAGGTGTCAGAATATATTTGTTTGAAAAGCTGACACATTCCAGGGCATTTGTAAAAATTGGTTTATTAACATGATAAACAGTGAATATATAAATATAGTGATTCTTCAAGCAAGCACACAAGCCCAAGCTACTAAAAATAATAAGACCTGTTGCTACAGTACAATAAACAGGATAAAATATATTATTGATATATATTTAAAAAAACAAACAAGGAAATTGTGCTGCCAAAGTGAACTGTGAAAACTGATTTATATTCATAATCATATTATATTTGCCATTAACTGCAACAAAGTTAACATTAACTTGTGAAAGGTATACGACTTGTATTTGAAAGTATCACTATACTTTAAAATTTCAATAAATATGAAGGTAATTCATCATTGTAAGTTATCTAACCTAATAGTCCAGAAACTCTGTAGTCAGCCTCCTTGAAATTGGCGGCACAAACAACATCATGTTTCCCTGGCTTCCAGAGACATTTTGTGGTAGACTATCTTCTTTTTAGTCACTCTCCATCTTATTTGCATTTCTCTTTCTTCAGGAAACTTGTGACTACCAGAATTCCTACATCCAGGCACACTACAATACTGTGGCATCTTCTTTAATTTTTAAAACTCGCGGTGTTTACGTTGACAACAATATGGCGCTTTTGCGATAGGTCACAAGGAGTTCCGAAAGTATAACTGATGGAACCATATGCCACATATTAGCGAGAAAAACGTCGGTGCAAGTCATTGAAGAGACCGAAAAAGTGGATAGGTTATTAAAAGCCCAATTCTATACTGGACAGTATAGAAATCCCATCAAAAGAGATTTTTATGAATATGTTACGAATTCAAGCAGGTGATTGGGTGGAAATCATGATTTAAGTTTGATAATTTCGTAATAATGGTCATACAAGACAGCTAATTACTTGTTGTATTTCTTTGGAACATACAAACAAAAAATGTAATACATAAGCATCTATAAGGGTTCCAAAACAATTATTATGGTATCCAACAATAATTTAAACCTATAGAAAATCTCAACCCAAAATTAGGATTGACAGGCTCTTCATTGAAGAATGACTTTATTTTCATAAGTAACTCATGAGTGTTGAGTAGTCCTGTGCGAGTATTTTCCAAATGATGTCGGATATGTTCCCTTTATGAATCAAAGTCAAATTGAATATATACAATTTAAGACTTTATCAAAATCTTGAATATACAAGATTTTGATAGAGTCTTGATTTGAATTAACATGATTCATTTGTCATCGTGCAATTACCGAGGAAGGATATCTGTTATACGAAATATCTAACATATTGTTCGTTTTATTGTGTTTTCGGTGATGTTGTATCCTTTTGGAATTGTTATATATACATCTCCATGCATTATATATCATGTACTGTAGTACGCCGCTAGATTAAAACTGACGAGGAAAGGTAACACAAGGCCCCTGAAAGCTATTTTATTGTAGAGCCCAGGTGTTCGTGTGGTCTAGCGGGACGGCTGCAGTGCAGGCGATTTGGTGTCACGATATCTCAGTAGCATGGGTTCGAATCCCGGCGAGGGAAGAACCAAAAATTTGCGAAAGCAAATTTACAGATCTAACATTGTTGGGTTGATGTTTAGACGAGTTATATATATATGTATATATATATAAATGAACGAAAAACTAATATTTAACACATAAACAAACGACAACCACTGATTTACAGGCTCGGGACAGGCACATACATTAATAATTAGCGGGATCAAATCCCTCCCCTAACATGGGACAGTGGTATTACAGTGGTATAACAGTACAACATAAGAACAAACTATACAAATCAGTTGAAAAATGCTTTACTCATCAGATGAACAAAAATACAAGTGGATGTGACCGATTACTTGTACATCCCGACAAAAAAAGACACTAGGAACAGATCTGGGAGCACTCGTAGTTTTCTGACAGCTAGTTCACAGCCACTAACAACTAATTAAAAAAGTTTACATTCAAGACTAAACTATCAATCCGTACACATCCAACATCAAATGGATTTAGTGTAAAGACGCAAAAAAAACCCAAAAAAACCATGACCTTGTGCAATTCCAAATTACAGGTATCGACAGATTGTAGATACATGCATGTGTATATTTATATAACATACTAGTAATATTAAGTTTGCTTTTAATTTACTAATAACTGACAGAATCAATATCTATACCAATAAAAACAATAATCAATGATCTTATTACAGTGTTGAATTGGTAACTCTTTAGAATAAGTTTATTTAAAGGAGCGATAAGATTACAAGGATCATTTATAAATTTCCGGGTACGGTTAACAACATTTCCGTAAAAATGAGAATGTGCTATCCCTTTTGAAATAAGTTTTCTACAGGTACATCCAAACTTCAAAACCAAATCTTCATATCTATGGAAAAATTTAGGAAAGGTTTTGAGTAATTTATTTTATCGATATCCCTGGTTTACTAGTTATACATAGATTGCGTTCGTTGAAATAAAAAACGTCACAACAGACACGGGCATTGCGAACGAGCTGTGAAATATAAACACCGTAAGATGGTGCAGAAGAACATCACCATCTAAAAATGGAAAATTAACAATAGGGAACGAAAAATCGACCAATGTGTCGTAAATTTTAGTGTGGAGTTTCCCGTTTATAACCGAATTAAATCTTAATCCAGGAAAGGACATATATAACCGTATAAATTTGATTTATTTAAAGTAAGTTCCTTGGGTAAATTTCCGTAGTATTTTGAAAAAAATATTGATTATTTAACGAAAAAATATCATCAAGATAACAGTGAGTGTTGTTGAATTTATCAATTAAATGCAATTTCCACGGGTTTTTACCGAGTCAGGAATATGGCAGTTGTTGTCCATTCGTTTTTGATGCGTTTTGTTATTTGATTTAGCCATGTGATAATGGACTTTCCGAATTGATTTTCCTCTAAGTTCAGTATTTTTGTGATTTTACTTTTTGCTGAGTTTAGTCATAAACTGTGATTCGCAACAGTACAAGTCTGCTATTAAAGGCACGTTTTTTACAATTAGTGCCCATGGGGATACCTACAACCTGTCGATAAACTTAGTTGCCGAAACGTGTATAAACACGGTGGGTATGGTTGTCCTGCGAGATAACGTACTGTGCTGGTGATTCGGTCCTGACGGGTGCTGGTGGGTCCTGACGGGTGCTGGTGGGTCCTGATTCTGTGCTGGTGGGTTTGTTTACATTGTATCAGAACGGCAATAAAACGACCGTATTGTTGCTAAATTTTTCTCTGATGCGTCATAAGTACCACGCAAAGTATATTACAACAATATTATATTGAAAAAGTCGTGCAAGTTCGTTAAACGGAATTGTCCTGTCACTGTGCTGGTGATAAGAACAACGGTCCTGGTTCTGTGCTCCTATGTCCTGGTTCTGTGCCTTTATATTTTAGTTAAAAGTGTCATATTTTATATCATTGATGCTGTACTGTTATTGTTTAATTAACTGTTGTCTACTTTCTTGAAATTGACATTGTTGTGAATCTGTTTACTGTTATTATAAGAGAAAAAATACCCCTATTTTTTTAATTTATTTTTTAAATTAACTGTAATCTTATTTATTGGCCTGTTAATGGAATCCTTCTTGTCCCCTTTTAAGATAAGAAAATATGTTAACGTTTTTCGGGATTACGATCATTTTGCAAGATCATGAAAATACGTTGTAATTTAAACAATACTGATATAAAGTATATGATGTGGTTTGTTTGTTGTCAATGGACACATTTCCATAAGAAACCAAAGGAAGTATGTGTTAACAACCATACGTCATCGTACGACCTTCAACAATAACCCATAAAATAAAAATGTCTTTGGCAGCTTAAAACACATTTTTTTTAACAATTGAGTGCTGACTATAAGAATGACAAATAGTATTGCGGATTTGTTTGTTTGTTTGTTGTTGTTTTTTTTTTTTTGGGGGGGGGGGGGGGGGGGGTAGGGGATAAGTTAGAGCGAGGTTACAGTGAAAATTTTAAGCTTGGAATAGTTTCCCGTAAGATTTAAAGTTGTATTTTAAAAGTAAAATGTATCTTATAGCTATTAAGAATCACTTGCTGTATCTGTAAGATTTTTTCAACATATATTTTTTGTCTGAACGGTTATCAGGTATTTTTTTTTCGAAAGTTCGATATAACATTAAAAAAATGCACTATTTTATGAAAGGGCAGACTAGAATATGTCAGAGAATGAAGACGAGATAACCTAGAGAACACAAACAAAACTAAGATTTCTTATATTATATTATATTACAAAAAACTGTCTTTATTTCAACTGGTTATCAACCCGAATCGTTATAAGATCATATATAAGCTCACCTGTGTCGAGGGGTCGTGTGAGGTTCATGTATTGTCCTGGCGTCCGCAATTACAAAAAGATCTTTTCTGAAATTACTTGACCAAATGTTACCAAATGATTTTTCAAGAGTGAATCTAGGAAAAACAATATTCATCAACAAACATGACCACTGTCTGTTAAAGTGTATTCGAGTTTTTAGTTGTAGCCGATTCCATTGAGTATGTGAGCAAAGGTAATATCTTAGGTTAGCTTTCTTGTAAGCTAAACCGTAAATTCATTGTTAAGGTATATTACCCTCCTTTCGAAGTAGCCTTGTCCTACAGACAGAAAGATGTGTCATTTGTCGGACTAGTCTACTCTTAAAGTAGGGTAGTTTACATAACATAACAATGACATTTCTGTTCAGCAAGCAAGATAACAAAAGATATTCCCTTTGTCTACACACTCATTGAAATCGGCGTTAATATTGCAAAAGTTCAAGCAATTGGCGCAAAACTTACCGAGTAAAAAAATCAAAAGGCCGATGTCTATCTACCTTGCACATTTCAGAAAAATTCAGATCAGATAACGAAACTGGGTCCAGCAACATTTGTAGGCAATTTAAGATTTTGACCTTCACAGTTTCTATTCACCACAAAAATTCTTATTTTAAATACAAAAATACCAGTTGCAGCCTTTTGTTATTTGTTGATATATGTATACGGATAAAGTTATGAAACGCAGCAGGGTCACCAGGGTGAGGAGTCCATGTCATCCTGAAATAAATGCTTAGCATAGATTTAGAAAGCGACTGATAATCATTACATTAGAAAAACTTTCTTCTTTTCGACTTTTTTCGAACAAATAGACACATAAAATGAATAATATAGTATTGTGGAATTTTTAACTTGACGTGTTCAATTCATTGGTTATACCTGTACTAGGATAACAATCCTGTCAAGTATGAGCTGGGTAAAATATTTCAGTAAAGAAGCTGGAAATGTGAAAGTTTACGTGCGTCAGTTGCAACAGCATTCGAACAGCTAACATGCCTCGTTAGGTGGAAGCTAAACAGTCCACGAACATTTGATTTGAAACCTTTATTCGTTTAAACAAAGTTATTGAGATTTTGTTGAGGATTTAACCATCTACAACAACAAGATTTTTTTCTTAGAATTTACAGCTCTTCTATAAATATATGCAAAGCAAACCATTGATTAAATTGCTTGCTATGATTGTTTGGATGTTAGTAAACGACAGGTGAGTAGTCTGTTTACTACATGTATATACTAGAATGTGTTTGGACAATAAACATTAACTTCAATTCCTGCCAGTTTGTATTTGTCCAATCAAATTAATCCCAGTATGTATTGAAACTCCGCCTCCCTATTGTTTGAAAACATCCAAGCAAACATAGCAAGCAAGTCAACCAAAGTTTTGTTTGCATGCTTTTAAAGAAGAGCTGTTCTATATAATGCAAAGAAGCGTTTAAGTCTTTTGCCAAAAATACTATCAATTTCTTTTTGTCCTATGTAATCTTCCGTACCATTTCCTTCCATTCATGATTATTAAATTGAAGTGTAAAATATTTTCTGGTACCTTCTTTATTCCTTTATAAGTCTTATGCAAACATAATTATGACAATAACTGTTGTGAGCACAAGATTCACTGCACACTTTTAAAGTTCTGCTTCATCAAACATGAAAATGTGAACTCAAGTTTTGAGACTTTTTTTAATCGACACGATTTGGATTTTTGTATATGAGAACATGGTTTATCTATTAGTTGAAAATGCGACTTAGAACTCGCTTTCAGGATGTTCAGTACCTGCGAGCATTCGTTGTTCAATAATGTGTGTCTTTGTGTTATTACTTTGCTGTGTTGGTACACCACTATAACAATGAAGGAGGAAATGACTCGGCAGGGTTGTTTGGGTGGAAGTGGGGAGGGGAATGCAGAGCGCTAACAAACAAGTCTATGCGGCATGGGCTTTGATCATTGTTGAAGCCTCAATGTAAGGGGCATTTACTATCTTTATAAAACTATTTTTATTTTAGATACTATAAATTGTTATCTGATATTGGACGAAAGATGTTGCCCTTTTATGTAATTATGTAATACAAGTTACGATCATTTGAAAACACATATTAAACAGCCAAAATGGATGCACAAGAGCTAAAAAAGGAGTCATAGATCCTAATGACAACAATTATCTGCCCAATTTTATTGATTTTGTAACATTTGTTTCAAATATGACCAACTTCTTATCCAAAATCACCAGCACCGTATCAGCCCCCACCAGCACAATGACAGGACCCACCAGCACAGTATCAGGACATGAATAAATTGAGAAAATGCTAAATTTCAATGTTTTTTTCACAAAATAGTTTTGTCGTGTGGATTGCTGTATAGAAAGCGGACTCTATGAGCATTTTTGTTTTATTTTTTCAGTTCTCGATTTTCTGAAAATGAGCATTTTTGTGTTACGCTTACTGAAACAGTTTAGAGGGTCAACTTTTAAAAGGTTTACATATGAACCCAAAAGAAACAAAATTGAAAAATCTCAACCGTTTTCTTCCATTTTTTATGAGTGAAAACGTCAAAAATCATCATTTTCGTCTTTGTTTACATTTTTTCATTGATCACCAGCACCCGTCAGGACCGAATCACCAGCACAGTACGTTCTCTCGCAGGACAACCATACCCACCGTGATAAATATTATCAAGGAGAAAATAACAGCTTTAATCATCTCATCACACCTCCATTATGTATATCTAACATATTTACCTTTCTCATTAAAGAAGAAGGCTTTAAATGAGTTCCAGCAAATATATTATGGGCTCTTAAATAGTAGTAAATAAACTTGTTAAAAGCACTGAAAGATTAGTTGTAAAACACTTACTAGAGGCCGAGATAAAACGATATTTAATTTTTTTTGTGTAGTGTAGATAGCCAATATATAGCAGGGACCTTCAAATGTTCAGAAGAACCTTGTAGTATTTACGGAATGCCACCACCAAACTTTTATTTTCAAAGAAAAATCAAGAATTCACCAACGTTCCAACTTACTGAATTTCAAAGAAAAATGAAATTTGAAACAAACATAAACTTTAAGCTACCTAAAGAAATTTGTCCTGCAGGACTGACTTTAAATAAAACTAACAATGAACAATGCCCGTTCGTGGATATTGATATCTGTATCCTAAACGGAAAAATCAAATCAAATCAAATCAAATCAAATCAAGTTTATTGTACAAAAACCAAAATTTTAGAGAAAAGAGATGAATTTTGATTTCCTACTATTAATTATGCGTTTTTAGATGGTGACGTTCGTTATTTATCTATTTTTAGATGGTGACGATCCTTTGTCATCATCTTATGGTGTTTATATATCTCAACTTGTTCGATTCGCTCGTGTTTGTAACATCGTATTTGATTTTAACGAAACTCTCTGTATTACTGAATAATTATTTCAACAGTGTTTTCGATATTACAAACTAGTCAAAACATTTACCACTATTCGAAAGTCATAAATTGATTAAGTAAAAAAGAAATCCGGGTTACTAAGTAAAACTGAGGGAAACACCTCAACTATAAGAGTAAAACTGCGAAACAACAGAAACACTGAAGTGCAACAAAAAAAAAACGACAATGCGACACACACAAAAACAAACAATAAGATAACAACCATTTTCCTAACTTGGTACAGGACATTTTAAAAAAAAAATGATGGATTGAACTTGGTTTTGTGGCTAACCAAACCTCATACTTTTATTATAAAACCATTTCTTCCCATAATATGGGTAATGTTCTTCTAATATATATCGTATAATGGTATGATACAAAACCACTAACGGGGCGGAATGTGATTGATTTCAATATAATGAAAACACAATATCTCAATCAGTTTACTTGAGGTCTGGAGCTGGCATGTCAGTTACTACTAGTAATCTCTTGTTAATTTATGTATCATTGTCCTTTTGCTTAATTTCATTTGTTACTTTTCTGAAATCTAACTCGGAATTCTTTTAACTTTATGTTTACTGTGCGTTTTGATGTTTGTTTGCTTATCCTCCATTAGCTAGAGGTATCAGGGGATGATTGGAGATGTTTCCAGTGTATGCTATCTTTTTTTACGATTTTATATATTAAACATTTGATGAGTTATTGCTTGTTAGAAGAAAGAAAAGAAATAGACAAAGATACCAAAAGGACATTTAAAAAATATAACTCGTAGAATAGCTGGCAAAGCCATTGCAAAATATAAAAACACCCCAAAAAATTACAGTCTACCAACCACTACATAGAAAGTTAGGACTGACCATCACAAACCCAAGCAAAAACTGTGTGTGATCTCCAATGCTCCCTAGGGGTACATATACTTTTATCATGTCTCGCAAGAGTCATCCGTCGTGTTGCTCAGCCGAAGTATAAGTTTACATTCGTACATGACGGGGTTTTGGTTACAACAATTGGAACATAGTTGTAGTCATCTGGACCATTTAGACATTCAACAAGAGTGGATTTCATCTTTAACATTTTGAACCCTTACCTGTAAGACTGTAAATAACTGTATATAATGCAAAACCAAAAAAAATGCAATATTGATTATGTGGAGAGTTGTTTCATTGGCACTCACACCATATCTTCATATAACTATATAAGAATAACTACAATTTTTTTTTACATATTTTATCGACATGAAATAAATATAAGTAAAACAGTAATCGCCAAGCCAATGTCTGATAACATACTAAAAAAAAAATCAATAAAAGGGAGATAACTTCTAAAGGGGATGATGAAATCCTACAAAAGTTCATCTGGTAAAAGTTCACGATGAGGTCTATCAATGATCCATATTTGGTCTTGATAACTTCAACAGAAAGGGGATGAGGCCTTGTCAAACAAATGTTGGAAGAAAAAAAAGAAAAAGAAAAAAAAACATTAGAAAAACAATAAGGTCTTTCCTCACGTAGGGGAAAGACCTTAAAAATATAACTATTCAAGGCACTATTAATATGAACACAAACTGGTATCAATTATAATTGTCAAAGCGTAGTTCTATTAGAAGGAATACAGACGCTCCGAGAAGTAGGATGCCGCCAATAAGGTCAAGGAAGAGTAATGCCATGAGACAATAACTATTTCTTTTGTACTTGAACTTTTCACTCTTACAACATAGTTGCCAAATTGTAACTCCAAAATGAAGTAATGCTTCCAAGATTGCATATGCTGCTTTCGCATATTGTACATAGGAAATAAGATCAGATGAAATACTTGCTACCCATATAGCCAATATAATTTGGGGGATATCTTCAAGCCATGTTGATATAAATGACATCGTTATTGAGTACGTTAAATGTGAGTAATTCTTCTTAGAATCATAGTATATAGCTACAAGTTGAAGTATAAAAGTAAGAGTTCCTACAATCGCAAATGCAAGGATCAAATATTTCAGTTCATCATTTCTCTGTATTTTTTCTTGGTCCGTTTTATTTACTTCAACGAAAAAGTCCCAGTCTAGACCAAGGTCAATCAATTCCATAAGAATCAGTCCGGTTATGAAGAACACTCTTTTACATGTGCATCCCATTGTTGACAAGAATATTTAATCTGAAATTAAATAATAGAATCTTTATTATAACAGTTATCAATAATATCATTGAACAAAAAATAAACTGTTAAATTGGCAGCAAACAGGTTATTTTTTTTTTATCTTGAGAGATTTGTCAGTTTTGTTTGACCCAACACGTGCTATGCATGTTTTCCAGTCATATCAAGAACCACAACTGTCAATGGTCAATCGGCAAAGATCTAATTTCAAAATCATCACTTGAAATATTTTTTTTTTCAAAAGTACCCGATAAAATGTATTTAAGTCAGTACTCATTTGTCTTCCTCTGTTTTATACTCAGTCTGTTTTACACGAAGTTTATTAGTCTTTTATACGGATGAACATTTCACAAAATACTAATAACATATCTCAGGCGTATATTATAGATGAATTATGATATGAATAAAATTTAAAATTCTTACCGCAGTTCAGAGTAGTCGTTGCACAATGATAACACTTTCTTATATTGGAGATCTATATATAGAGTCGGTTATACCAATCGTTCTAAATATAGAAAGAAAATTATCAGTTATTGCATTGAATTTTCTGAAAATTAGTTAATATAATGATGCATTTCTATTAGAATAATGATCAGTTTCACACACTCTATGCATGATACAGAATTACTTCATAATTTGATACCTGAAAATATACTCTTTCTTACTAAGACGATAAATCATTTTTTGAATTTTTGACAGAAATATTTATTTGTTCATTCTAGCCCCAAATTTGGATTTTGTTTATACATGTTATAGACAGGGTTGCTTTTGAAATTCTCCAGTCCAACAGGAAAAAAAACTGGCGTTCGATTTGCTAGGGCTTTCTTACAATTTGACGAAAGTTACGATCGAACATGAACAAGTTGAAAAGAGAATTGCATTACATTCCTGTGATAACAGTTAGATGTTGTGTTTTACGCAATAAAACGACATTCTGTTCTGAATCAAATGTACATGTGTTTAACAATATTAAAGCATATATAAAAATACAACTTGAATTCACTATACACGATCTAGTAAAATATAGTTTGAAATTCACTTACGTCTCATACGTTGCTAATGTATAACCACAATAACACATTGTTTCGGGTATTGATGAATCATTTCATTTTTAATGTGTTGTTATGTTATACGTGAAATAAGATACTCAACCACAAATCAGATTTATTATAAGTGACTCAGCAAATTGTCAACAATTTTGTGATTATTTTTTTTTCACATTTGTTTAAATGTTATAAATCGCAATTCTGTAAACATAGACAATGCAATTTCCCATAGAAAAGCCCTTTGTTACTAATACCATGTAATACTGTGACACTTTGACTATGATGTTTCGTGAAATTTAAATCCCAGAACGGAAAGTTAGTATTTTTAACATGTATAAACCCTGAACTTCTAAGCGTTAAAACTTGTACATAAATGCTATACTACCCTTACCTCCACTTTTGGAATTCCTAAGAATTAAATTTTTGACTTTTGACGCTAACAGGTTTTTCTATACTGGTATCATTCCAAAGTGATGTCTCTACGAGTTGAAACACAGAGAGCATATCAGGGAAACAATACCAGAGTACGTTAACAAATTAGCATATCTATGAAGATTACACTCTGTAAAGTTTACACTCTGTAAAGTTTACACTCTTACATGTATAAGCGGTGTTGATTTACGATTCCTATCATCGTACTTTCTTGGGTTTTAAGATTCTTTTTTAAGAATCGCTAGTAATTTAACCCCGTCAATTTCTTTTATTATAATTTTATAGGTTTGGATTTTTTTTTGGAGGGAGGGGGGGGGGTACATTAGAAATAAACAGTGTTGCTCAAAGTCACCACCGACTAGATGTCTCCCAGTAGAACTTCGCACTACCGAGTGAGACAATTATTGCTATTGTCGTTAGTATTATTGATCAGATTGTGTCGTATTCGAGGTATTTGTCATATCTATAGTGACAAGGGGATACCTGCCATTTTTAACGACATCGTGTCCATATATAATGAAATCCGTTTCAGACCCCTTTTGTAATGGTGACGTCCAAGTGATTATTCTGATAATTCTTCGTAATTTCATCTATTTTATTGGTAATGAGCGGATGATGTCATCGGGGACAAAATGTCCACCACCAAAGACATGGACCCAACGGTTGTAAAAGAAAATCCAAAGATACCAAAGTGATTGTGTTTGAAGCAGATATTCTTCTAATGAACAATCAACTCGTGACGGTGTTCGCAAACTATTTTGAAGGGGTAATTTTAACTTCACCACTTAAAACTCTTTGTTTAATAGCTTCTGTAAAAAGACGTATTCTTCTATCATGGACATCATGATAGGAAACGCAAACTCTGGAATATATAACCGAGAGACATATACTCTTTGATTACTAGCTTCTTTGTTAGAAGTATTTTTCTGTCGAGGACATCATGATAGTAAACGAAAGCTTTGGAATATATAACAGAGCCATGTTTGTTTTTAAATAGATATTGAAAATTCACGATTTATTAGCTGAATTCATCTTTGTTGTTGTAAAGCTTTGTTCTCGAATTACCCCCATTGGATGCACATCGAGTGAAAAAGATTGGCTGAAGTTTATCAAATGTATCTGCCTTTCCTTTTCGTAGTGCGATATGATTGATGCAGCAAATGGATCTTCATTTGTATTATAATAGAAATCACTCATCTGTATCATTTCTTTGCTCGAACTTTCACATTTTCATGAACCTGAAATATGGGTCGAGCCGAATCTTGTATATTAAATTTCATTGCAAATATGGGTACTTAGTTTCATGTTGATATAACGACAACCATTTTAAGCTAAAACTTGTTATATTCCACTGATGCACCTTATGGAATACATAATACTAAGAAATTACCCCTCTACTATTATACTATTTACCTTCACATACACTATATCAAAACAATAAACGCTAAGCTTAATGGACCTATAAACGATTTGCCTACTCTTAACCAGATTTTTAATGCAATAGGTAGATTCTTTCAAGCATGTCGATTGGGATGAAAGCCTTGAATTTCGACTAACTTTTGAGGACTAGGGTATAGATAACTCTATTTAGAACTAAAAATAGATAAATAAATTTCGTTTTTAGCAGTCACCTCGATAACGTGACTAGATGGCGTCTAGATTTAAAATGGGGGCGAAAGATACAAGAGGGACATTCAAACTCATAGATCGAAAATAAGCTGACAACCTTAACGCCATGGCTAAAAAATAAAAAGACAAACAGACAATAGTACACAAGACACAACATAGAAACCTTAAGACTAAGCAACGAATGACCACGAAATTCTGATGTATGAATTTTCGAGTACATGTCTTCTTAACTGTTTATTTCGATTTTAGTCAAATCGGTGAACATGAATTTGACAGCTCATGTCCTGTTAACTATGATAGGAATGCTGAAATCATTTTCTGACTTTTTCAAAATAAGTGTTAATTAACAATGCAACAGTATGAGCCACAGAATGAGAACGCATTTAATATTTAGAATAAAGATGATTTCACCGTCCAAATGAACATTTTCTCAGAAGCAGTAGTTCTTTTATTTATGATTTATGTTTTGTATCTATATAGCATGACTTGTGAAGCTTTAGTTTATGATGATGAAATGCTTTTGTTTTGCAACATGTACTCGATATCTTACGTAAAGAGATTATTGATTTATACTCAAAACAATACTTAAAAAAAACCCAACTCATATCTTTATTCGAGAAGGGTGTGAAAATGAAAAGTGACAATTCAAACGGTAGACTTAACAAACCAACGGGGCGAATGCTAAAAACAAAAGGAGGACCATAGATGTTCCCAAAATATCGTCAGAATGGCCAGGCCTCACGGTCATATAACTTTTGAGCATGATTTTTGTACTCAGACTCGAAAATAAACCAATCAAATTGCTGGATTTCATGTTTCGAGCATGACTTTTATGCTCCGAGCACTGAGCAAAGTGTTATGCCTTCAAGGCCACGTCGTTTAAACGTAATAAGAGTTTAACAAAAGTATCGCTAAAATTGAAACAAGATTTTTTGTTTTGAGAATTAGAGTTATATTAGCTGCTTATTTTAAAGGATTAAAAACTCAAATCAGTTTTAGAATACCCTGTCTTTTTCTAATAACAAAAGGTAGAAATGTTATATACCTCTGTCAATTATTATCAATAATATTCTTTATCAATTGTGTGTATATGATTTAAATGACGTGTCAGTCAATTCATCCTTGTACTTTAGGGGCAACTTTTTTTTCTGAAAATAGCTTTTTGGACTGCTGATAAATAAATGGAAGTTTTCCGTTCTATATTTAGAACGATAGATATAACCAATTTTACATATAAAATTGCAATATTGAATAAGTCCCAACAGAAAGTTTAATTCATTTGTGCAGAGATAACTCCTAATAACGGTAGGTTTGATATTGTATATGCATGTCATAATCATTTAATGTAAATACAAAATAATATTTATTGTTAATGTTTGAAATAATTTGTGAAATGTTTATCATACCAAAACACATGTAGACTTTATGTTAAACGAAGGAACATGCATTTAATATAAGGAAAGAGGGACGAGGGAAGGGTACAGATGTTAGTTGCATCGTTATTTGCAATAGCTTAATTTACGAGAAGATTGTGTATTCTACTTCACAAACTCAGCAAAAATAACAGGCTCATACTTTGAAATGTGAGATATCAAACCACTTTTCTCATAAATATTACTATTCTATATAAAGGAGTAGGGGAAATAAGGCCCTTATTTGGCACAAAAATTACTGCAAATTTAAAAGCTAGCATACATATTTTTAAATTGCTGTACAGTATCTAAGGTACAAGTTATTCAGAAAACAAAACAATTTTGGACATTGAACAAGTTACCATGGCAAATTTTAAGTATATTTTAGATTGAAAAAGTATGTGTGCACCCAAGAAACAACTATGTATTTGGTGAGATTTTGTCAATAGTTAAAATAAAGCTTCTGTTAAATTATTTAGTTGTTTCTTGGCTGCGCACAATGTTTCCACAACAGAAATAAAGATAGAAAACTGCATAAATACTGTATTTTTCATGGTTTTTGTGAAATCAGTACACCTTATGACGATCACCTAAAAATCTAAATGTTTTTCATTGATATTTCTTGACCCTATGCATTTCTAAACATTATGTGCTAATTTGAAAAAAGTTATCAAACATTTTATTTTCTTGGGCCAAAACCAGGCGTTAATGCCCCTACTCCTTTTATTAAAAAACTCAATTGTTTATTTCAGATTGAATATTCTTGTCAACAATGGGATGTACATGTGAAAGATTGTTCTTCATAACCGGACTGATTCTTATGAAATTGGTAGACCTAGTTCTAGACTGGTACTTTTTTGCTCAGATCAATGAAACGGAACAAGAACCTATACGAAGGGAAAATGCATTGCGATATTCAATTCTATCATTTTCAATTGTTGGAACATTTACGTTTATACTTCAACTATTGGCTTTGTATGTCGATGGTAAGAAGAATTACTCACATATGACATACTCAACAGCGATGTCATTTATATCAACGTGGATTGGAGATCTGCCCCAAGTAATCTTAGCCGCTTGGGTAGCAGTCGTATCAACTGAACTCATATCAAATATCCAGTATGCGAAAGCAATATATTCAATCGTGAAAGCATTGATCTATATTGGAATTTCGATTTGGCAACTGTGTTGTACAATGGAAAAGTTACAAAACAAAGAAAATAGAAATTGTCTCAAAACTTTTCTCTTCTTGGATCTTTTTGGCAGCGGTCTAATTATATGCGTTTCCTTTTATATTACATGTACACTTCTTTTAGTTGTGCATATATTGTAGTTCTTCACTATTATATATGTATATATTATCAAACATTATCATTATGTTGTTTTTGTTTTATTTGCTTTGTTATTTACATATTTATTACAGATTTACTTTAAATTAAATATTAGATTTATTTGTTTTTGATGACTTATATAGTGTTTTTTATCTTAATATATCAAAAGAGTGATTTTTAGCTGCTTTAACTTGCTCCATCTGAGTTAAGAGGAAGAACGACTGAACGCAACGTTTTTGCGGTCTTTTGTCTTCGGATACCGTAATTGTCGGTTTCACAAATATACTTAACATTGATCATAAATAAAGGCTACAGTAGTATAAAGTAAAATCACATAAATACTGAACTCCAAGGAAAATTCAAAACGGAAAGTCCCTAATCAAATGGCAAAATTAAATAAAAATACACATCACACGAATGAACAATTGTCATATTCCTGACTTGGTACAGGAATTTTCAAATGTAGAAAATGGTGGATTGAACCTATTTTCAAACTTTTAACACCCAGTGTTGCATGCATGTTCAGGACAAGAACAAATGATGAATTGATTTGTGTTTGACGCCATTTTCAACACTGTTTATTGTGCTGATTCGTGGGAGGTAGTTTTTATTGGTGGAGATCAATCTATCAGACTATCCGAGGAAAACCACCGAACTTCAGTAGGATAACTGACAATCCTGGTTAATTAAAATTTTGGGTGTGCAGGATGAATAATTATTAAATCGATTGATAGAAAACGAATACGGGTTATACAAACTGAAACCGAGGGAACATATCTACAATAAGAGGGAAACAACGAAACAACATTCAGAACAGTAAAGTGCAACAAAACACAAACGATTATGTAACTAACATAGACACGAATTGTTAGATAACAACTGCCATATTCCTGAGTCACGAAACAGTCAATCTTGGTCGTAAGTCATGAACAATCATATTAGTCGTAAGTATTTTTGTCAGAGCGCCTCCTGTTCTATAAGTTCACATATTGTGTCTCAATTCTCCACTGGGATATTTTTCACACTGGATTCATATTGCGGGCATTGTATGCATATCAGGGGACGATTAACCTTGTTAACTATACCGATCTCACTCTTTTCGAGTTCGTGCAATTTTTCATACCATGATGAGATTCTTCTAAATGAATTGATCAGATTGGTTTGATTGTTTGATCGTTGTTTGATTAACACCCAGTGGCAAATATTGCATGTATGTTCAGGACGAGAACAAATGATGAATTGATTTGTGTTTAACGCCATTTTCAACACTGACTACAGTACTGTTTTGTAGGAGGTTTTATTTGTTGGTGGAGATCAATCTATCAGACTATCCGAAGAGAACCACCGAACTTCAGTAGGATAACTGAATATCCTTCTTTATTAAAATTGGAGTCAGGGTGCACATGTGCCGTTCAGGTTTGAAGTCACAACCTCATCGTTTACTGGGTAGTGATACAGTAGTTTGAGCATTTAGACAAATAGGCCACCGAGGCACGTGCGAACAAATCAATACAGACCCTCACACATTTGGTTCTTAATGTGTACAGAGCGTATCATTATCTCTACACTAGGCATCGGGTTTAACATCCCCATTCTGACATGGCTGTGTTCTTTTTCATCCTGCACATAAAAAATAAATAAATAACAAAAATACATAACTTCAACGGACGCCCTACGCCATGGTTTTACTGCTGGTCGGAAGAAAAACCGTTGGTGACCATATTTCTTTTCCCAATCACCCTTTGGGTTTTATGAGTTATGAGTTTGGAAGATCAATAAAGTACTATTGCATGAAATGTGAAGCTAATCAAATGTTTAATATACTTAATGATGTGTCTTTTATGGAAAGCCACATGGGACCCCCCGACTCCGTTCAAGTTTTATATAGAACTTTCCCGGCCGTGTAAGATTTCAGAATCCGTGCATGTTTTTACCGATTCCGCGAATGTTTTGTACCGACTCCGTGAAAGTGTTGTACCGACTCCGTGAAAGTGTTGGACCGATTCCGTGTAAGTTCCCCGACTCCGCGACTGGTGTAGATTGACTTCATTAACAAAATCTACCGTGCAAGATGAGATACATGCCGATATTGATAACTTTATTTAATTACATAGCACATTCGCGGCCGTGTAAGATTGGTGCCGACTCTATTGTAATTAATTTGATTAACACATTAGTCAGTGATGGTCGCGGCCGTGTTATGCAATTATTGCCGACTCGGCACTGACTGTGGTTATTTCGTATATATATACCATTAACGATATCCATGGAATTATTTAAATTATTTATTAAATATACAATTTTGTAATATGCAGGTTTTTCCTCTAACCAATTCGGATCTTGTCAGTACGATTATATAAATTATACGCCATTGCATCATTTCTACCAAACTGCTTGAGCTACCTGGAAAACACAAGCTATGTTTTATATGAATATTTTTATTTATTTCAATCGCCTTTCTTCTTCTCATTATTTATGAATTTGACCATTTTATTCTTACCTCTAATATTTTTTTTTTAGTATTTCATTAATCTCAAATAATTTAGACGGGACTTATTTTATTATTTTTTTTAATTTTTTTTTTTTGGTGGGGGGAGGGCGGTCCTTTTCTGCAACCCGACGATATGAAACACGAATATTTATCGATATTTTTTACGGTTTATTGACAGTACAATTTTGATAACATGCTCCATATGCATATTAATTCAGATATTCTTTTTTTAGTGCGGAGTTTGTTTTTCTTTTGCTGTTTTATAATGCATTTAGTTAGTAGCAGAACCAGTCGACAAGTTTAGCAATTGTTATATTTTCCACGAAAATAACTGTCAATCATGGTTTCTTAAGAGGATACAAATTAATTTTATCTTTTCAGTCGGAAGCATTTAAGCTTTACATGCTTATCATATGACAAAGTCACATGACTGGCTGTGAAAAAATACGTATGTGTATCAATGATAGTGACTGCACTTAAACTGATTGACACCTGTGCAATTTATCCGAGAAAATAATAAATTTTAGAAAGAGACTCATAAGAAATACGTGTAAATACAGTACTGCGGTCAACTTCGAAGAAGGTAAGCGTTAAAAATATCTAATATGGGAACTATTACAGGGTTAAGTTTAACTATTGCTGAATATTTCCAGATTAAATGTATAACAGATAATTTATGGATGCATATTCCGATGATTATTCCTACTTGAAAATATAACTATGTCAAATGCTTTATTCAGTAGATAATAAAATCAATAATAAATTAATTGATATTTAAATATGAACTATTTCATTGTTCAAAGCTGAACTGAATAGAGCTAGAATTGTCTTATTTATTCTATTCTTGACACAAAGATTTAGCTACAAGAAAGTGCATGATACTAAATGACAATTTCCGCTAGATATGTTTATAAAAAGTTAATTATTTAAAAAAAAAAAGTCAGGAACCAGGGGCCTGTTTATCGGAACTGTCCTAAGATCGGTCCTAAGAATTTCTTAGGACAGAAGTTAGGATGAAGTTAGGACCGACTTACGACACGTCTCAGCATGCACATCGAAGCTATCTTAGGAATATCTTAGCTAGGACGTCCTAACTGATGTCTTAAGTATTGGTGGAAAAGAAAATACATTCCGAATATGAAAAAAAATAATTTTGATATCATACATGTATTTTATCAATAATTTTATTTCAAATATGGTTAATTAGAATCTAATAACTAATATGTAGTTTTGAATTAAAGGTAATAAATGTTATTTGTAAAATAATTGTACATTTAAACTGTATGACACAAAAATAAAAAAATAACAAACTACCTGTAAACAAGATATATAATACGTAAAAATCATAACATATTTTTGGGTGAGTTGAATTCGGAGTGTCACATTTTCATTCTTTTACAGTTCAAATGTAAATCTCGTGCATTATTTATATCATTACGGAGAATTCCAACTATTTTTACTACTGCTTTAAAAATAATACGCGTGAAAATGAACAAAAGACGAAATTCGAATGTATCATAAAGTTAGAACCATCCTATGACCATCTTAAGACACCTAAATTGGTATCCTAAAGTTAGGACAATTCCTAGGATTTTCCTAAGTTGTGACATGTTTGATAAACCCATTTAGGACTAAGATGTGTCCTAAGTTGGTCTTAGGACACGTCCTAATCCTAAGAGAGCTTCGATAAACAGGCCCCAGGGTCCGTGTCAATGAAAGTATCCTAGGATATGTCCTAAGATAGCCTGGTATCCCGGCCCGATATCTAGCTGCGCGTCGCCAAGATTAGCCAGGACCCCAGGCTAGTCCTAAGATAGGTCTTAGGACATTATTTAGGATGTTCTTAGGACGTGTCTGAGACATGTCTTAGGATGTAAAACAAAGCTGTCTTAGGACCGTCCTAACTACGATGGTCCTAGGACCATCCTAACACATTTATTTAATTGGAAATATATGTAGAGATTTGTATGACATAGATTGAATTGTATTTTAGAACCTATATGTAAAGAGAGGGAGGATGACTCTTATCACAGGTATTTCACACAATATTTTTTTTACTATCCATACGTGCCCAAGTGAAAAAAGAAGAAGGTAATTACCTTCGACCTTCTTTTTTCACTTGGGCACGTATGGATAGTAAAAAAAATATTGTAATCGACTAGCAATGGATTGTTGAGACTTGATATATGTTTATACATTGTAGAATATTGTAAATAAATAAAAAAAACCAATAAACAATATTTTTTTTAGTGAGGTACAAAAAAGGGGGGTCCATGCCCCAAATACCTGTGACTCTTATATAGAAAACAATTAACGCAAAATAAAAGTTAAAGTTTTTACGGAATACTAATAAATACGTTATTAAATACGATAAAAGGTATAAATGAATTTAATACGAAAACAAAAGTAAATGGTCACAAAACTTTGTGATATTCGTGCTGCAATTTTAGTACATAAACTAGTTTTTTCCTTAGGTCCACTCGATTTCATTACATGTATCGAATCAGAATTAGGTAAAAAAAGAAGTAAACTTTTTCCCATATTTGAATTTTTTGAAATATGTTGCTCATGCTGAAAGTATTGTTTAAAGGATTCAAAAAAGGCAGCACGGGAAAACATATTATAATACAATTAAATCTTTAAGGTTTATGTACCCTTCTGCAGCAATTTTTGTACGAATTTTTCAAACATCAATTGTATCAAAACTGCAGATAAAATGAATAATAGAGACAAACCATTTTGAACATAATTTATACTAGGGGGAAACTTGATGCAAAGCATTATTACTTACTGTTGCATTGCATTTAATAGAAAAAGAGTACTTTGTGGCAAATAAACCAAGATTTTTATAGAAAATCCACAGCCTTTAATTAAGAGATTTTTGTTATAAAATTTGAAATATAGATTACTCCCTTGCTTTTCTATGATGTGCTAGTGTTTATTTTTTACAAAAAGTTCTATCCAACCTGTAAATTCCAAAATACCTGGTGCAGAGTAACTATAAAGTCGAGCCGGCCGGCACCCTAAAAGGTGTACTTGATTTGGTCCATATTTGTATTTGTTCTAACCAATGACTACATGAATAAACTTGTTTTAAGGAAATCAATGCTAGCACTGCATGCAATAATCCTATATCTATTGGTCATCAAATTGCCAAATATGATAGAACAAGGATAAAGGCTGTGGATTTTCTATAAAATTTCAATATGTTTAGCATTGAAGCAACACAAGGGTACATAATCCTTAACAAACATTAAACGATTTTTTTTATTAATTTTATCTAATGATAGTTTAATATTGTATTAGTATTTTTAGTATTGAGTTTATGCCATATTTGTTGTTTTTATTAACGTTTAAGGACTATGTAATCTTTAGGACTATCCTAAGACACCTAATTGTATATCCTAACTTTTGGACCAAATTTAGGACGTATCTTATTTTAGGAGACTTTCGTTAACCCGACTTAGGACTAAGACGTGTTCTAAGACCATCACTGGTTGTATTTTGTGGCTGTGTTTAATTACTTTGTACATAATTTATGCAGTTGTTTTTTCGTTTGGATTGTTTAACATGTGTCATTGTGGAGCTGACAATGTGGTATGAATCAATGGGCTTATATTTATAAACTTAACATGCTTGTGCTTTCTGGAGAAATCTGTATAAAAACAGTACAGAAAATACACACACACACACACACACACAACATAATTTAACGATGAGGTATAATAATGCAAATAACATTCAATAAACTAAAGGATAGTAGGATTAGTATAAACACCATGAGTCGATACTTAAAGGATTTTTTTTACAACAAATAAATATTCTTCAAATTGCATTTTTCAATAGTTTAAGAACGTTATACTTTTTTCCAGATTTAAGTCATTTAAAGTACTCCTTTAACGATTCCGGTTTTTGAGAAAGACGGGACACATTGGTGCTCTACTTTGTCATACACTATGGCACGGATCGTCACTGAAGGTAAAGAATTAAGAAATAATTTTTGACTGTGTCCTTTGCTGTTTTCGTTTATTTCATACACTTCTTCTTTGATGTGGCCTCATCGAAAAGCAGGTAGAAAAGTACCTGCCACTAGTAAACGTGGTCACGAGTCTAACTCAAATATTAACATAAATTTTATGACCACAAAAGAGAGCTTGGGATTGATTTAGGGAGTTTTGGTCCCAACAGTTTAGGAATAAGGGGCAAAAAAAGTCCCAAATAAGCATTTTTTCTTGTTTTTTGCACCATATCTTTATAGTATAAGTCAATAGAAGTCTATGAAATTTCACACAACGTTTATAACCACAATAGGAAGGTTGGGATTGATTTTGGGATTTTTGGTCCCAACGATTTACATTGTAGGAATAAGAGGCCAAAAGAGTCCAAAAACAATTGAAATTTGTTTGATTTCATCAAAAAATGAATCGTTGGGGTTCTTTGATATGCCGAATCTAACCGTGTATTTAGATTCTTAATATTTGGTCCTGTTTTCCAATTGGTTAACATTAAGGTCTAAAGGGTCCAAAATTAAACTTAGTTTTATTAAAAAAAAAATGAATTCTTGGGGTTCTGTGATATGCTGAATCTAAACATGTACTTTGATTTTTTATTTTGGGCCGAGTTTTCAAGTTGGTCCAAATCGGGGTCCAAAATTAAACTTTGTTTGATTTCAACAAAAAATTAATATATGGGGTTCTTCAATATGCTGAATCTAACAATGTATTTAGATTTTCAATATTTGGCCCAGATGATCAAATTGGTCCACATTGATGTATAAAGGGTCTAAAATAAATATTATTTGATTTTATCAAAAATTGAATTCTTTGGTTTCTATGATATGCTAAATCTTACCATGTATTTAGATTTTGGATAATGGATCATAATAGGTAAATGTCGAATTTTAATTTTTTTTTTTTTTAAGACCACATTCATTCTGTGTCAGAAAACTACGTGGTGACTCGTTGTGTCAACTATTTAATCCCAACTATTTGCACTGGTTTTATCTTTTTGTAATTTCATAAAACGTATTGATTTCTGTTTTGAATACGAAAAATACTAAAACTTAAAGATCTTTGGTATATGTATATAACTACTTTATATCAAGAATATGTCACCGAATATACATAGATACTAAAGTTCACTTATTGCTTAAAATTATGTTCGGAAATAGGTTGAACATTCATCATCAGATTTCAGGAAACAGTCTTAATTACTTCAAGTAATGCCTACGTAGGCGTTAGCTTATTGTCTAGTACAAACTTTTAAAAGTCTTATTTCACTTATTGCCGCTAACCTATATAAGCAATTGAAAATCTGGCGGAAGATGTTTCCCTTTAGATTTTTCATACCTTTAACATCGGCCGTTTCTTGTTGTTGCAATAACTATTGAAAACATCAAGAATTTCAAATATGGCTTTTTAAACTATATGTAACGAAATTATGAAAAGAAAAGTTGGGGTTAGCGGACACATTATTTTGATGGCAACATTATGATAAAATCACAGGATTCTGAAAAGCTGGAAAAAATTTCAAAAACGAGAGGTGGTAACACCCTTAATTGGATAACTTTGCATAGAAGACCATGTAACGCACATAAATAACAAAAATAGTTTGTCATTAAATTACATTTACACTAAATCACATATATATATATCTAGGATAATGATAACTACATTTCGAAATATATGTCGTGCTAGCATACATCATGTCATATCTTTTTTTTTTTAATTTTTATTTTAGATATTGAAGCAGTTATACGACATTACCATAGAATCGGATATACACACACAATAATTTGTCATCTTTTAAACCAGCGACATGCTGTTCCTATGAAGTAGGTAACATTATTATTTTTTTTGAAGCTACAATCTTGCTATCTGATTGGTTAGGCATCCGTTGGAAATAACACCCGGACGCAACTAAACCATTAATATTCGCGAATCAAAAACATTATTCAACTATGTGAAGCAATATGTGTACATGTCCATGACAGAAAATAATAATATGAGTAGTATAGTCGATTTTGTAGTAAAAAAAGTTAACAAAAAATTAAACAAAATAGTATTTTTTCTTCAATGCACTGTATTTTTGTCTTTTACCCCCAGCAAAATGATAGTGACTTTTGTTTTCCGTTTTTCTTTTAAATTGCCGAAGAGATGTGCCTGCTAAAACACATGCTTTATAAGCAATCATACTGGTTATCTTAGTCAGTGTAACCAAGATATGTGTAACAACAGTTTGTTGTTTCCAAGATGACAATATTATATACTATTATTAGGCTTTGTTTCCCCATCATTATTCACTAAAAAATGTTAACTTATACTGCACCTTACCAATAGTGTTCTTTCAATGTCATCTTTCAGAGTAAGTTATGAGTACGATCGATCCTAATTCATTCATCAATTAAATGATACACGTGGTTGTTTTACAAATAGTCTAACGTAAATACAAAAAAAAAACCACCAGAGAAACACTCTGAACAGTAATTGAAACTTTTCTCCCCAAAAAGAATGTATAGATCTCATTTCTCTTTTATTAACAAGTATGAACCTGAATATTTCGATTTTTTTTCGAATAATTACATTAGATGTATGTTTCATTATAATACGTTATTCTGATTGGCTAACAGCACATCACATGTTATTCCGTAAACAATTGCATGAGACAATAACATTTATCATGCATGATGACACGAGGTCCCACAATAAAGTGCACAGGTGAATTAAATAAAACTGGATAAAAATCGTGTTTTCATGATCCTACATGTAGCTAAAAAATGTAATTATAAGTATTGAATGCTTCTTTTTGTAACTTTATAGGGTTGTAAAAGCGTTGACCGCTTCCTCGCTTCATACAAAATGTACTTCGGTCAACGCTTTTACACCCCAATAAAATTACAAAAAGAAGCATTCAATTCTTAAATGTTTTGCACATGATTTTAAACCGTTTCAATAGCACAAATGATAAATTCTAATATTCCGACCTGGGTTATAAACTTGATTGCTTTTGCAAAGACACTTATAAGTCAAAGAAAGAAAAAAACCCTGAAATGCTTCATAAGAGTTATACTTATTGATTGTGTAAGGCTTTCTTTATTTTCAAGATATGAATATCTGAAAAGAAAGGTGTTACCAAGGTTAGGACTTAACAATAGAAGAGGAGTTTCAAAGTTGACAGATTTTGATATTGTGTTATCTACTATTGAGGTATGCCTGTACGATTTTGTTTTAGATAAGAGTTGCAGTATTGTGCTTCCGCAATCGACATTTTAACTTGATGGGTCAATCTGAAAAATTGAAAAATTCAGTACGCATGTCTTAAAATGTTGTGCAAATTTAAAAAAAAAAGCCTTATAAAAACTGCTAGGACGTTTTCACTTTGTTGACTGTTTGAACACATGTTGAAGGTGTGCGTGTCGTCAGAGATTTGATTTTTTATAAATATTTGCTCTTTAAGGAGTGAATTGAACTTTGTAATTTTGGTGGTACAAGCGGTTAAATGTTAAAGTTATTTTAGAATTGCACTTTCCATCTACAGGACATCAATTGTGTCTTTCAGACAAAGAAAGTCTTAAATTGACTTTGTTATAATATAGGGTGTAGTGCGGGGCATTATTTTGTATAGTTTGATAACAAAATTTAGCTTACACACGTATTATCTCACTGATATTTAATTATGTTATTATTTGTTTAAATTGCAGAGGGAAATGGGTTTGAAAGAGGATATCAGCATTGCAGACATGCATCATCGTTTGAAAGTCAATTATGGCTTTGTTGTCAGACGGTAATCTTAGACTACTTCGTTTACTATTTATCTATTTGAGTGTTTATGACTGAAATATTCTTATATTCGTAGTTTGTTCTTTTAGTTATCATCGCACATCATTGGCAATACATTGATATTAAACATGAGACGCACAAGACGGTTGTGTAGTTATCACATTTTGCTTTTGTTGACTTGCGATAAATCTCTCATTTGACTAAATTGAGGTTATGATTTACTTTTCTCGTTGCTTAGGAATAGAATAAGTTATATTTTTCATAACCAAAAAGAAAGCGAAGTTCAAAGGGAAAAACGAGTTTCACGTTTTAGCAATCATGAAAACAAACGTAGATCACTATTTTTCTAATGCATAAGCGACAACTTGACTTGTTGAATGAGTCATATGAATGTGAGAAGTAGGGTTGTATATTTTATCAAACAAAAAAAATCACTTTTCAAACAGACATTGCCATTCCACATTACACCATGCATCTTGGAGGAACTCACTTCTCATATATGTACTTATGAAATATATTAACAAAACGTATAATTAAACAAATGATATATACTAGTATATATAGATAAAGGAAGATGTGGTGTGAGTGCCAATGAGACAACTCTCCATCCAAATAACAATTAAAAACAGTATAGTTATCTTATATAGTTCACATTAAGCATATTAAGTGGACACGTTTCACGAACAGTTGCATTACATTCTTTGTAAAGTTTTGCTTGTCCGTTTAGAATGATGATTCTTTTTTCTTCTGTATCAAAAACATATAGGAGCCTTGTCAGAAGTATTGTAAGAATCTTAGATCCCATTGGCACTGCTAACAGGAAGGGTAACAAGTTAAAGCGACGCTGTTATATAAGCAAAGGTAATTGATACAGTCTCCTATCCTGCATTATCATTATGAATTTTAATTTAGATTGGAGAGTGGAGTCTAAATAAAAAACGTTGAAAATTTTATTAAAAAAAATGTTTGGAAGCTATTCAAAGGATACAGTTTTTTGTTAACGTATCTGAAATTTGTCTTTTGATCTTTTTTTAAGCAGAATGTCACTGTGTATGGGCAATTCCATGCTTGTAAAGTGTACATGTCGATCTAGCCGGTATAATTTGACCTTGACCTCATTTTCATGATTCTATATGTTTGTGTTTTTGCGGTCTGGTTTTAATGAACTTTAATCAATAGGTCAACTATATTTGGTGTACGGTAAGGAATAATTGTAAGGTCTACATGTTTGTCTGGCAAGATTTAACTGACATTGACCTCATGGTCGGGGATCCTTAAAATGTTAGGTTTATATGTGATACTTTTAGTAAATCTATTTTTTCTTTAAGACCAAAAAAAGAAAAAAGGTACATTTTAACAAAACGCAGTTGACTAACTGGTCGAACAACTCATGTTCTAAACCCCTGCTGAATGCCATTGGCGATTGCTAAATAAATTGATCGCAAGATGCAACAACACAGAAAACAATACACTTGCGGCAAATATGTTATACCATGTACAAACATGAGGTGCAAAATATTTGTACACCAGATCCGGATTTCGACAATAAATGTCTCTTCAGTGAAGTTAGGGATGAAACGGTATTTGGTCGGCCATATAATTTACCTCAATTTAGGATAGACTTTTGAACTCAGAATTTTTAATTCTGACAAAAATATTTACTAAATCGATCATTTTTCGATGAAATAAGGAAAAATGATACAGTTGATTCTTAGATATTTGCTCTTAAATGCATGTAGGTTACATTTATATCTTAAGCTATAATTACGAGATTTCTCATCATAATAGAATTCGATTTAATATATAATAAAAAAATAATGAATAAACATTTTTTTTTCTTAAAATGCATAACTAATAACTATTCATAGATGTTTTTGTGAATTTTATTTTTTCACCTACTGTACTTGTAAAAATGAGCAAAAATGTAATTTGCCAGGTTGGTATGTGAGCTTGCTCAATAAAGGATCATTTGTTTTACATGCATTGGCGCTGTTGAAAATCGCATTTATCTACAGATACTTAAAAAAGACGCATATTGTGAGAAAAAAATCTGTTTTTTTACATAAAATTTCGCCTGGACTTTTGCTAAGATTGTTAGTTAAACTACATTCGCTTGAACTTTAATGATACATATCTTGGCATAAAACAGTATTTTTGTTATACATATAATATTATCACTAAAATTCAAGCGACTGTGGTTAAACCCATCTTCGCTAGCCAAGGGTTACGATCCACTCCCGCGTGAAGAGAGCGAGAGTGGATCATAACCCTTGGCTAGCGAAGATGGGTTAAACCTTGAAATTGAATCACTTTATATTTACATATGATATCAAATATTTTAGGACCCAATTGGATCTGGCATTTAGGTATGTTTCTAATATGTTGCATAATGTTCCAACTTACATAATCTTACACACAAACAAAAAGACAGACACACTATGAACGGCAGCAGTCCTTTTGCGCCAATTACTGTTTTTCAGGGGTATCATTTGCGCCAAATTTTATTTTCAAAATGTATCAATTGCGCCAATATTTGGAACTCATTTGCGCCAATTTACCTGTACATATAGCTATCATAAATATTAATGATTACTATATCTATATTCTTATTTTTGCCTCAAAAGATATCACATGTTAGGAGATATTTCACCATAAAGACGAGTTTCTGAAGAGAATATATGAAATAGAAGTGTTTGCTCTTTATGTTTTAGCCACATATTTTGATGACACAGAGCTTCAACGTTCCCACCATGCGTATGGACTTTTTTATTATTATGAACTAATATTAACTATTTTATGGATTTCATTTTAATGTTTGTGTTTTTGGACAATAAAAAGAAGTTAAAAGCTACTACATACTTTAAATTGGGAAGTACCCATGCAGCAGCAGTAAGAAAAACATATGTTTCAGAAAAGGAAACATGTGCCGTGTTACACTGCCGGGTTCCAAGTCTGAATAAAAGAGTAAGGAAGTATTTTTTCTTTTAACTGGCGCAATCGTATGTTTTATTTTTGGCGCAAATGATACCTTCTAATTTTAAAACATGTGGCGCAAACGTAGCATTTGAGAAAAAAAGTTGTGGCGCAAAAGGATGCATTTTTGGCGCAAACGGATCTCTCCCCTATGAACAAGCGTTCAGTGAGACAAATGATTATTTATAAATGTCAATAACAATCATACTTATTGACTGCTTCCTGTTTGGAACGATTGTTTGGTGTTCGGGCGGGTGGAGCGGGATAGATTTTCCCGTATTTAATTCTTAGTTTAATCAACATCTAATACTTACTTCATATTGCCGTCAGGATATGATTTTCACTTCGTACACATTTGTTTCCTGCATTTTGAGATGCAAGATATTCATTTGTATTATGTCTTGTGCAAAGTCTTTACATTTTGTTCCGGAAATTATAAGATATTGAAACTGCATGAATACTAGAATTAATTTGTATGTGAAATTTTACAAAATGCTTTGTAGAATCCTTATTTTTAATTAACATTTTCAGACCAATACGATAAATTGTCACCATTTGGAATATGTATCACTGGATGCATTGATGGGTATGTGTGATAATAGTTTTACCTATGTGTTTGTATGAATAGCAGTTGACACATGTCTTTTTAAAATATACAAATGTAACACATGTTCATTTGCAAGATTTTGATTGTTTGATGAAAAGTTTGGATGTACAGTTATACAATTGGTTGTTTTATCCCTTATGAATAATGGTAAATGTACTAAAATTGCAGAAAAATATTAAATAATTTAAACTGCAAAACATTCAATTTGTTTATTAAAACTGTACATTTACTAAGTTTGTGCAAAAAAGTACGCCTACAGATAATTTGACATATCAAAATAATTTTCTTACATAATATAAATATTAGAAAATAAACCTCAGAGCGACTGGACAATGAAACTCTTCTTCATGTCGTATTGTTCAAATTCTATACTCCTTTCAGTTTTTCACGATACATGATTTGGCTTAAAGCTGGTGTAACCAACAAGCAACCAAAGCAAATAGCTGCATGTTTTCTGCAGAGTGTTGAAGAACGGTCAGGTTTGTATTTGTAAATATCTTGATCTCTAGATGTTACTGTTGTTTATACCGAAATGCTTTATGTTGTAGTCGGTAATAATTTTACATAGTTTTCAATGATATTAACGATATATGATAAATATTACATTCGGAATTTAATGTTCATACTTTTATTTATAATCTGTATCTAATTATGTAAATAAAAATCCGGATTGCCATTGAGAAAAGTAACCATGTCATATGGAGTAAAAAATTCGTGAAGGTGACATTCTATTTTTACTGGTTGTTTATTTTAAACTGTTAACCAGTCTAGGTGAAGTTATAAACAATCTAGTCAACACGTGGGGTAATACATTACGTTAAGTGTTGCTTTTGCTATTTAATGGCTGATAAGTATCAATACCATGATGTCCGATTGGTTATGGTCATAAGATAGTCTTTAAAATCAGCATACCGTCTGTTCCATGTTTTCAATTACTTGTATTTTACACACAAGAGAAATAATCTGTGTGCTTCAAATTTCCCTTATTAAGCAAGATATAGACAGTTGATAGAGAATGAACGTACTAAATTGATATTTATAATCAGTGTCTAGATTTTCACAAATAAGGTGGTATAGAGGTGCCCTGAAAAATAACTTTTAAAATAAAATTTCGGCTTACAAGGTACACCGTTGGTACTTCGGACCTACCTATTTCAAAAATGAGCAACAGTATAAGTTTTGATGGCAAGATTTATTTACCATCACCCCTCTTTTATGAGTATACCCATGCTATTTCCCTCATTAGAGATGATTAAAACACATCTAATATTATGAAGCTCATTTCTAAATTCAACATTGTAATTGTAAGCATTTTTTTTCCAGCTTGTCCACATATTGTACGTGCAGATGCAGGTAATTTGTGTTGTCTAGTAGCCATTCAGGCAACTTCCAAAATAGTTTTTGTTTTTTCTTACTAAGTTTAATGCGTCAAATAATTTATCGACATACAATTGTTATTTTTATTATGAATTCAAAACAAAATGGATAAAAACACTTTTATTACGGTACTAAAATATTCTAGAAAGAAGTATCATGTGGAAAGGATCTAGCTTTACGAGCAAAAAAAATACTCTTTCCTACATAATTGCTTGATTTCGTATTTATTCATTTAATTATATATGTGATTTGTTTTACTAGTATAAAACCGGATTCTACATTGAGTTAGTATTAAACAAAATAAAACTACAATGTATTGACACAGGCACTGAAAATGTGACAGTTGCTGCTATGCAGAATATGCTCAGAGAAAACAATAATGATTCCATGGCGGACAACTCGTTTGTGTATGGAAAATCAACACACAACCAAGTAAGTGTTTGTCCTCTGTCAAACTGGTTACACTTTTTGTAAATTTATTAGCATGCAAAATCGCATTAAATCTTAGGGAACGACCATTTAACTGGTGGTGGTGATTAGGGGGTATGTAATTTTATTCTGAATACAAATTTTCTGCATACCTCTTAAATGTTAAATTTGAAAAACTATATTTGACTGATAGTGTCGAATTACTAAAAAGAATCTAACTGGGGAAAGAAAACCATACCGCCGGTTTGACGTTTGATAATTACTCCCGCCTGAACAATAGAATTTCAGAAGTAAGCATAATTCTTAAACTCACTACATGCTCGATTTTAATATTAAGACAATAATTATTAACACGTCTAATTTAGAGAATTGAAAGATGGTGGGGAACTCTAAGATCAAAATGCACAGACCGATGGATAAACCATTTCAAGGTAAATATAGTTCAATCATTAAAAACAAATTGGCAAATACGTAAGTGAAGATAATTTTATCAGTGTTTACCAGAACCGAACTCTCTTCGAAAAGATAAAGATTTCCTTAAGATCACTCTTAGTTTAGCTATATCTTTAATATGGGACTAGTATGAAATAAGCTGCAGACATATTTGCATATTCTAAAAGATATATGCCATTCCTAAAAAAAATTACGCACATTCATTGAGCATACTCGAGTAAAAACCATTGACTAATTCTCGACTGTGACTCCTATCCTTTATATGTGTAAGCTTGCCGTTTTTTATCGACTTGTGTATGGTAAAAACTATCATTTAAGGCTATTGTATGGTGAACATGTTAAAGGCGATCTTGTAGCGAATGCACAACCCTATACTGTGTTCGGTTTTTATAAGCCTGTCAACATTTTTGACGGGACGTTTTATGGTATACAACTGTCCGGCGTTAAAACTTGACACGCTTCTTAGTTAAATTAATCTAAAGATCTATATTCTTTTTAGTGATGATTCAAAATGTTGAGTTTTTTTTTTTTATTTAAAAAGGGAGGAGGTTTCATAATATATGTCGCATTGTATCTCAGAAACTATTTAAGATCATTGCATAAAACTTCACACACTTGTGACTTATATGAATCTAAAGATCTGTATACCTTGTGACGATTCTTTATTTTAATTTAGTTATTGTATTTTTATTGAGCTTTTTGGTTAAGTTTATTTTTTATTTTTTCCCTTCTGTCTCTTAATTAAGCTTTCTACTGATCTCTTAATATAAGAGGAATAAAGGAATGAGTCAGGATATACTTTGCATGACTTCCTGTTCAACATCTGTGTTATTCCAAAAACATTTATTATGGTATTTTTTTCATAAGACGACGGGCGTATCATGCGCTCGTGGTGCAGCTGTATATTATTTTTCTACAATATCTTATTTTGCGGAGGAGTGAAATGAAGAAGTCAATGATCAAAAATAACCGCCACGTTTTTAATGATCCTGTCATAATCAAATGGCCTGTGGTTTAGTCGCTGTCGTTGGTTCATGTCTGAGATAAAAAAATTTAATAGTGGGCGAAATGAAAATGAGTAGGTGTAAGGGTAGTGTTATTTTTTGTTCCGATAAGGAACCAGGAAGTAGTTTAGCGCAAACATATTATGAGATATGCATACTTTCGTTAGAAATCATGATGAATATAGTTAACCTTGATTTTTCCACCCATTTCTTGTTTTTGCAGAAACTTCAGGCGGAAGGAAATTTTGTGGTAGGAAGTAAGCTACACAAGTACGTATAAAAAGTCTGAGAAGCCTAAATTCATTAACAAATATAAATTCAATTTAAAAGAAAATGTCGAGGTGCACCTTTTAAAAATGAAGATAGTGTAGATACTCGAAAACAAATTGTCCCTCAAATGTATACATGACGTGAAGGCATTTGTAATTGCGAATTGACAACAACCCGACAAATGAGCAGACAACAGCCAACAACCACCAATGAACCGCCAACACAACGAGAAAACCCGCACTCGCAGACGGGCTCTAGATGGGCCTTAAAAAATGAAAAATGATAGCAATTGTTGAGAAATTGCACCTTGTCTAATTTTGGATTCCACGTGATGTCTTGAACCATATGAAAGTTCACATGAGTTGCCAAACTTTGCCTTTAATTTTGTTGTAACTAGTTCAAAGCAGTCGTGACAAAAATACACTGATGCGGTTTTTGATAATATATTTGTAAGCATATGTCCAACTTTCTATGCATTGTAAACGACACAAAATATGGTTCTTCTAAGTACTATAAATCCATAAAGATCCGGTAACTCGGTATATGCATTCATGGTACATTTGAATGCTGATTATTTTTTTATCATATTTTTATAGATGTCTAGTGCAGTTCTGCTACCTTAGTTTGATAAGAACGGAATTAGAAGAGGTTAAACATTCCTGGAACCACCACAGGATACGAAGACAGACTTTGGGAGATGTGGTTACTGGAATTCCAGATCTTCTTTATCATAATCCTGAGCTATTACGTAAGATACTGAATTTTCAATGATTCAAATGTTCAAAAGAAAAGATTATAAATTACTCGGAATTCAAGCATCTAAATTCTAATTCTTTAACTCAAACGAGCATAAAATAATTATCAAATAACCATAAACTCTTACATGGGAGACGCCACTTGCAGAAAAAGCGAACATTTTATTGTAAATATAAGTATACTTTTAAATATCGTTAAAAGTTCATATAAATACACAGCTATTACATAAGCAGTTTCCCCTTACTTGTGGTCCACAAATCTGAAAATAAATAAAATGATTAATAATATTATTTATTTGGCAAAATGCTACTGTACATTCTGACTGCAATGGGTCGAACAAGCATTAGCCTTTCAAAAAGGGCTAGTCGACTCTTAACTGATGAAAATGGAAAGTGCTCTCGCTTTGTAGATTAAATCATTTACTAGAAAAGCCACGTGCATCAATCAACAAATTTTACCACACACATGAGGTCATGAAGTAGTATATATCGTTTAACGTTGTTCTTTACGAAACTCCAGAAGATTCGACTATTTATAGATAAAAGTCACCTATGTACCAATATCATAAATGATTAATGCACAAGCAAAATCTAACTGCTAAAAAAGATGGAAAAATCCGATACTCTACGGGATTGAAGGACATTTACTACGTTTGGATTGTCCTAAAAAACCAATAAACTTTGATTATTCACGTCTCGTAATATCTTCCAAGAAAAATTCACGTCCATCGTTCAATTCTTAATATCGATAATGACTTTAAACCACACGAGGTCACTCGTGCATAAACTCAATATCCCATTCTAACCGACCTAGGCTAGTATAATTAACCAAACACGTGTTAACTATGAACAAATAACATTTTACATGTTCGATTATGCACGACTTTGATAAGTACATTTATTTAATAAGTGAACATTTATGATATACCATCAGTCAATTAGTGGTTGTCATTCTTACTATTCGAATTTGTGCTGATATTATATCTAAATACAACTCTAGTTGATGTATTCTGTAGACAAAATTTATCAGCAAATACTCGAGAAAAAATCATGGAATAACTTTTATAGAAATTGGACGAGAAGTACAATGTACTTAAAATCGTTGTATGTTAATTGTCCAGAATCGGATACTGGAGACCATGCAGTTCTTCGTTTTCATATGTAGGCCAAGTTTGGTTAAATTTAGCCCAGTAGTTTCAGAGGAGAAGATTTTTGTAAAAGTTAACGACGGACGACAGACGACGACGGACGTCAAGTGATTGGAGAAAAGCTCACTTGGCCCTTCGGGCCAGGTGAGCTAATAAAAAAAGCAAGACATATATATGTGCCCAGTTTTTTTTATACAAGGAGCTCCGGACCGGAGCACCCCAGAGATAACCGTAAGGTGTTTTTGGTGGTGTTCGCTGTTTCTCAGTCTAGTTTTCTTATTTGTGATTTGTGTTATTTTGTTTTACTGTTGTTCTCTTGTTTTTATCAATGGCATTGTCAGTTTATTATCGACTTTTGAGTTTGAAAGTCCCTCGGAAATCTTCCATCTTTCATTTTGTTATTTGTGTCATGTTTTTTCTGTCATTCACGTGAAAACCAGGCTTCAAATTTAATTCTTTTTTATTTGTCATACTGTTTTGGAAACTCAAAAGCACTTTAAGCTGTTTAGTGAAACTTATGATGATTTGGTGACACTAGCTTTTCATTTGTAAAGATTGGATGTTTTTGCTCGAACTAGGTATATTTTTAACTTACATATTGAAGTGTTATCATTTATCAGCAAATTAAGACCTAATAATCAAACCAGAAAAAAGAGTAACACAGAGATTATTTTTGACACAGAAGAACATTTCAAATCAATAACTGCAAAATATATTCTGAAAGTGTTACTGCACCCGTAAAATTTGAGATAAGACTCCCTGTTTTAAGAAAACTTAATACTCTTTTAAGAACTAAAGAAAGTATATTCCTTCTATATAGATACAAGAAGCTTGCATCAAGTACCGAGGAAGTCTTTTATTGGCTATTCAAGAGTTAAACTTTTGTTCATTTGTTGGTACATAAATTAGGCCGTTAGTTTTCTCGTTTGAATTGTTTTACATGGATATTTCGGGGCTTTTTATAGCTGACTATGAGGAATGGGCTGTGATCATTGTTGAAAGCCGTACGGTGACATATAGGTGCACATTTCTGTGTCGTTTGGTCTCTAGCGGAAAGTTGTGTCATTGGCAAACATACCACATTTTTTCATATACCAGTCAACAAAAGAAACGATACACAAGTTTGAACTTAACTATCAAAAAAGATAATAGGAAAAAACTGTTAAATTATCCACTGAAAAACATTTATTTACAAAGTTAATGCATATGATTAACATAATTTGACAAAATTTGAAAGTAAGTTATTGAACACAGGGGTCAAATTTATTTTTTCGGAAAATGATGTTTTCGTTTTCTTGCCTTAATACAATAGTTTTGATGAGAATATAACTCTGTAAAAATTAGACTAGTATAGAGCATTTTTTTTTACCTCGGTCCAAGGACCAATTTCGTTAAATATGAAGAACGCATTGCCTTGTATCGTTTCTTTTGTTGACTAGTATATATAATAAGTATATATACAAGCAGATGATGACGATACACATTTATTCACTATCATTCATTTGTAGGATGGCATATTGTTTTAAATGAATAATAAGGTCAAGATTTCAAGATTTCAAGATTTATTAGGAAAACACTCAGACACATTTACAATGTGTTACAAGAGGTCATTATTGATAACATAGATACATTAAATATGACAGAAATGAACAAGTGATTAACAAATTAATACAGACAAAATTTAAAGAAGAGAAGACAGTTTTCTGATAAACATTGACAATTTCTTATATAATTCAATATTGCAAAGTGACAAGAGACCTTCCATTTTTACAATGTTTGGATTATTTCTATAATACTGTGGTAAATATCTGTTTCTCAAATCTACTATCTCTGCATTTTTACAAATAAATAATACATGATACTCATCACCAATATTCTCTTTGCAAAAATTACATTTTCTTTCTGATTTTGGTATATTGTACCATCTACCAGTTTCTATAGGCAATCGTAAGTTTGCAGTTCTAAATTTTGAAATCCAAATTCTAGATGACTCTGGTAAATTAATAAGGTATCTTTCTATTTCAAAACTCTTTTTGAACATGGAATAAAATTGTCCACGTGATGTGGTGTTTAAATCACTATACCATTTTTGTATGAACTGGTCACACAAAATTTGTTTTACTAAAGCCTTTTCGTATACAGCAAACTGGTTTAAAAAAATAAAGCTCATGCCTAGCTCATTAAATATAGATTCTATGTGGTTTATCCACTTGAAATTCACACCATGGTTGTTTTTTAAACATAGCATTAACTTGTATAAGGTACTGCTTAGTTTATTTTCATTTAATACTAATTTACTCCAAAAAGAAATCATCCTCAATTTGACCCGAATTTCGAGTGGATACCTCCCAAGTTCTCCATAAACCATAAATGATGCAGTTGAATTTCGAACTTTCAAAATTCTCTTACAGAATTTCAAGTGGATTTGTTCAATAATTTTAAGGTTTTCAAAACCCCACACTTCTGAACCGTACAATAAAATTGGTTCAATCATAGAATCAAACATTTTTAATTGTATATCTATAGGTATTGATTCATTACGAAATAGTTTGTAAATGCAATATAACGCTTTTTGTGCTTGCTCAACAAGTTTTTTCCTTGTGTTAATAAACGTTCCATTATATTTGAAAATAACACCTAGGTATGAATATGTATCAACAATTTCAAGGTTACAATCTTGCAAAGTAAAAATAAAATTCTGTCTCGTTTTTCTTTTACAAAAAATCATAACTTTAGTTTTATTAACATTAACCTGTAGTTTCCATATATCACAATATGATTGAAAAATGTCTAGAGCTCTTTGCATACCTTCCATACTTTCAGACAGAATGACAGTGTCATCTGCATATAAAATAACAAATAATTTATAAAAAATGTGCAATTCACTTTCGAGCTTCTCTTTAATAATATTAAGAGGTTCACCGTCTAACTGGCTGAAATAACTTTCTAGATCATTAAGAAATATAGAAAAAAGAAACGGTGATAAATTTTCCCCCTGCCTTACACCAGTAAGACAAGGGAAAAATTCAGACTGGTCACCATTATACTGAACGCAAGATTTAATATCATGGTACATGTTAAAGATAACCTTAAAACATTTACCTTTAATCTCACAATTTTGTAATTTTGTCCATAGCCCCGATCGCCAGACAGTGTCAAACGCCTTCCGAAAGTCGACGAAAGTACAATAAAGCTTCTTGCCAAACGAAAAATATAACTCAATTAGAGTATGCAATACAAAAATGTTGTCAACTGTTGAATATCCTTTCCTGAAACCAGCTTGGTTTTCGGAGATGAGACTCAACTCGTTAGCAAAAATATTTAATCTAGAATTTATAACAGACGTAAATAACTTCCCTAGGCAACTGATAAGTGTGATTGCCCTGAAATTATCAGGGTCAGACGGGTTACCCTTGTTTTTAAAAACAGGTTTTATAATTCCACTGGTCCAGCTTTTTGGAATAATACCAGTATCTAACACTAAATTAAAAAGCTCACAGTATATAGAAATTAACAATGGAGTTGAATATTTCAAATATTCATTTAAAATTTTATCTGTACCTGGAGCTTTGTTATTTTTCAGCTCCTTTATTGCATCAGATATTTCTAATTCTGTTATTTTTCCATTTAATAACTCATCATATACAGGATTTTCACAAATACTATCAATATTCAAACTAAAATCTCCCTCATCATCTTTACTTTCATTTAAATTTTTAAAATATTCAAAAAAAGTGTCAATCTCTACCTGTGGGTTATCTTTTCTTTTACTTGAAAATTTGTGAAGTGTATTCCAAAATGCTTTTGTGTTTGTTTTTGATAATGATCGAAGCTCGTTTGCGCAATTTTCTTGGTATTTTTTATAACTCTTATTAAGAAGTTGTCGGTATTCTTTAGCCTTCATATTCATCAGTGTTTTGTTATCTGCAGTCTTAATTTTTTTGTATTTCTTTCTTGCTCTGTGAAACTCATCACGCATAATCTTGCATTCTTTTTTAAACCATGGTTTGTTTTGAGTTGATCTTTGACGCTGTTTACCCGCTGGTCCAAATGCGGTCAACAATTCATAAATTTTCATTATGGAATATTGTTGGACATATTTTTTTTAAAAGTATACATTTATATTAAAATAATGAAAATATTAAAAATATCTTTGAACTGGTATATTATGACATCAGATTGTGAATTTAAAGTTCACAAAAGATCTATTTTATTCGAACAAATCATGTATCATTTCCACAGATTTTACTACATACAGAACGATTATTTGTTGATTCTGTGGTCTCAAAAACTGGATTTTATTACTACATAAACTGGTTTATAATTTTTAATCTTCAATGTTGTCAACAGGTTTTATTAGAAACTTCCCCCTTTTTCCACACCTACACACACACATACAAACAGCCACACAGTAACATACGTACACAATTATAAATCTAGCTAGTCATTTCAGGAACAATATAAACATTATTAATAATTTCTAATACTAGAACAATTGTCTCAGATTTCATGTTGCAATCTGACGAGATCAAGTTATAAGTCTTAATTTGTACTGATTTTTATGTAGAAATCATCTTCACGTGACCATTCTGTAGACTTCTACTTAAAAAATACATCATCTAAGTTAGTCATTGTCTCATTGAGATGGTAGATCTACAATTAGAAAATAAAACTGTATGTTTTGTTTTGGAATAATACTATCAACAGGTCAATGCATTTGAAACATAACATAACATTATAACATAAATCTTTGCTTGGCGTGTTTTCGTTTGTGTTGTTGATCTTTAATTATCTGTGAAGTGATTTGTTTCTTTTCTGTCGTTTTTCGGGGTTTTCCGGTCTAGTTTCCCTCGTTTTATGACTTTTGAATATACCGTTGGAATCATCTCCTTTTTTATGTAATACTAGTAGACCTAAGGATGTAATTTGGTGAAGTTCGGTGAAAATTATCAAATATAGAATTTAAAATTGATATTAGCTGGGTCACAAAACAAAAGAAAGAAAATCAAGAATCTTCTTAAAATTTGGTAAATGATCTTTCATGAGCTATTAAGTCTTATACGAAAAAAATGGGTGTCATAACAAAATATTTTACATTGTACTGTATAGAAAAACACCAAGGAGTCCGAACATTTGACACAAATTCCAAAACCCCACCGAAGTATATCCTTAAGGAAGTTCGTTACTCAGTTTCAAAATAGCATGCTTTTCATAAAGGAACAAAAAAAAAGCAAAAAAATATATAGGTATCTGTGCTTGTTTTCGAGAAAAAAAAGCCTTTGAAATTTTTGCGGGAAAATGTTCTCTCTTATTTTTCATAGCTTTATCATTGGCAATTTTTAAGTTCTCAATAACTATTTAAAAGTAACAAGGATTTTAAATGACTTTTACAGGTGGCTTATATTTAATTATGCATGTAAAAGATTTATAAAATAAAAAATGGGGGTCGATGGACTAATTGTTATTAGGCATTCAAATGGATAAAACCAGAGGATTCCTAAAATCTGACAAAAATCCCAAAACATCCTTAAAATCTGGTTTTCATACAAAATTTTACAATCAAAATACAGACGAGAGATCCAGCCAAGACAAATTGAAAACAAGAATGTGTCCTTACTACACGGATCCGCACTATCACTTTCTATGTTCAGTGGACCGTGAAAATGGGATAAAATCTCTTATTTGGCATTGAAATTAAAAAGATCATACTATAAGGAACATGTGTACTATAAGTTTAAAGTTAATTGGACTTCAACTTCATCAAAAACTACATTGACCAAAAATTTTAACCTGGTGTAGGACGGACGAACCGGTACGACGGACGGACGAACGAACGCTCAGACCAGAAAACATAATGCCGATAAATGAGGCATAAAAAACCTACATAATATGACATGTATTGAATAAAAGTAAATAAACGAATGGCATGATCAGCCCAAAGATTACACAAGGGACGGACCATTCAACTTATTAAAGTGGGATGGGTTATGGCTTTCTCATAAACTAACATTCTGATGAAAACATATTGTTGTCAAGCAAATGACAAAAAAATATTCTGAATCCAATTCTACCCATACCATATAGTCTTTAATTTTGAAGAAAAAACTTATGAAAAAATGATTGCATTGATAGCGTCAAAAAACTAAAAAAATAACTTCTGACTTGTGATTAAATCCTATACAATAATTGCACAACCAAATGCAAACTTTAGGTTGCTCATAAGCAATGCACGGAACAGAATCATTTGATAGGTATCGATTGCGTCTCTCTCAGGGGTATCGCTATCTTCTTTAAGCTTAATCTAACAACTGTATCTACTCTTTAAAGAGGACTATGTATTAACATCAAATTATAACATACATCTTCTTTAATAAATAATAATGTTGGCGTGTGCTTGTAAATTTTGTAGTTCGCCGAATCAGGAGTCAAAATGTAATTGTGGTCACAATCATCATCTGTACATTTCTCTGGGGCATGGCATCCTAAATGAAACTTTGGTGGAAGAATTTCCGGGTCCATCTCCATGCATATCCACGTATACAAAACCTGTGGTTTTAAGAAGAAATAAATAAGGATATTCTACTGAATCATCAACATACGTTTTCTATTGCACAGCTACACGTCAAATATCTACAAGATATTCATGCACTAAACATAATCCAATCAACCTTACACGTTGTGGATTTTCAAATATTTAATCCTCCATCATTGGATTGAAGACAATAGTTTTTAAGCTTTATTAATAAAATTATGATTGTTTTTTAGTGAGGATTTTTAATAGAGAAGAAATCGTTTTTTATAAATTGCACTTACGGCACATTTTTGCAAGTTTTGTTTTATCGTCAGTTTTCAATATAATGATGTTGAAATAAAGCTACATTTTCGTCTGCTAAGATTAGGTTAGATAACATTATTTTCCAAAGAATTTATTACTGTGTAGAAAGTTTGTTGTTAATCTTATTTTATGACATCTTCAGTGGGTCAGTCTAGTCATTTAGAGTTCAAATAATAGTCGTCTGCAAATGCAGCTGTGGCGATTTAATTACTTTGTTTTGATCATCTTTGGGAATCAGGTTAAATTAGTGTTAAATTTTATGTTCACTGTTAAATAACCCGCTACGCGTGTCATTCAGTGTGCACCTTTTTTTTATGTTATTTCTTCATAGACAGAAAAATATTATTGTCATTCCTTAAATATTATAAATAGTTTTAAATTTATAATTTTATTTAATCTGTCTACATGTTCTCAGCTTATTACCGTGTACTGATTATTTATTAGTACCAATACTAGTAAATAACAATTAATTTAAACATTTTGCCTGGTGTTTGTTGTGTTATTAATGGTTGCTTTAAACGTAACACACAAACTAGCATAAAAGATGATAGCATATTAGTGATTCATATACACATTTTCCGAAGCCTAGGATAACCTCTTGCTTACTGTTAATTTTTTGTGGTTTCTATAGATATCAGGTTGACACATGGAGTCAAACCCCAGCCATCTGCACTTTCACTGCGCTAAAACAAGAATAAGACGTAGTTCTGCAGAAGTTATCTTTTTTTTTCCTCTTAAGAAAATATTGAGATGCTTTTACCTGAAGTGTATCATTTTCTCCAAATTGGCGAGATATAGATATTCCACCATGCTCCTGGTAAACAACGGTGATATATTTCTTTTTACCCTCTGGTAATTTAAGGGATATGCCCTCGGCAACCTGTTGATACATAAACAAATCTAAAAAGTCTCAAAAATGATTTACAGTAAAAAAAAATATAATATTTGCATTAATCATTGATTGACTTCTTATCTCTGGAATTTAAAGTTCATAGCTTTAACATTTCAATAACAGTGTTACACAATCTGGGACTACATATGATAACATTAACTTTAACAACGATTTATTCCGGTATACATAACTCTTACAAACAAAGAGAGAAGTCAATTTGTACTTTTCATAGACCGGTCTGTTTGATTTAAGAGAAAAGCTATACATTTTGTCTTAATTTAAAAATCTTGTATGTCAGTTTATACATAGACTTTTCATATTGCACCGATATGGCTCTTGGCAACATCAAGGATTGAGAACTGGCCAGAGTACAAATTTTTGTGTGTATCTTTTTCTACTTACGGATTTCCTTTGTCTTTTCTTGTCTAGAACCTAAAATATTATAGTGTAGAGATTAAAAATTGCAGATAAATACAAATGAATATAAACAACAGAAAAACGTCATGGAAAATTCGGAAAATATCCTCTCTTCCGCTTCTTTAGAAGGAAACTGTGGGGTGTGACTGGCCGCCGCTTTTTTCTTTCTTAAAATATGATAAAAATAATATCATAAAATATTATGTGTGTTACTACACAGTTTCAAATTTTCAGATTTTCTATGAACTGTAAAAGATAACATTTTTAATTTCTGAAAAAGAAAAAAACGAATTTGGTCGTGAAAAAAAACTTATATATTTGTAAAGGTGCATGTTCTTTTACTGTTGTAATACCCAACCTGTTTCGTGAACGAACGAAGTGAGAAAAAAAAACCCAGATGAAAACTTACCATATCCAATGCTTTTACATTTGATGATGAGCATGGTGATGGATTTTTATCTGGACACTACAATCGAAATAGTGTTTAATTGTCATTAGTATTAAGTAAGGAAGTAAGTATAAATAAGTCAATCATATTGTCATATACATATTTATATACACTGAACAATAAACGCGGGCATAAGAAACAAACCGAAATGAAAAGCAATTATTTTATCCATAATGCTGCATGTTTAGTTAAAATATAGAACTTTGATTTAATTTAACCCATATGGAGTGAATCCTATATTTCAATTAGATTGTATTTAATGTTGATATGTGTAAGATATTGTGAACCTATGAAATGTTAACGGAAAATGTTTTGTTATTCCTAATATGATCAATTGAAAGGATATATATATATAAAAAATATTATCAGTGTGGCTGAAGGGAAATACAAAATAACATTAATTTTTAATTATTAAATGTTGCATGCACGCAATTAAATTTCACTGACTCTCGCGGCCTTGTCAGGTGAGTTTCCGGAAACCTTCAGTTATTGCACATGGAGATCTAAAAACAATTAATTAGTACCAGCTTTGTAAGGTTGATAATTAAGGTTTCTCAGTCAGTGACAAAACACTAAAAAAATAAAAAACCTAACGAAGTCCAAATTTAAAACATACCTCTTCGACTGTATCAAGTCCCGAAACTCCTGGTTCATTTATAAGCTATGAAATAGTAATTATAACATTTTTATCTGTAAGCAATACAACTTATAGAATATAAAAATTACAAATATCCAATTACATCAGTGGAATATATTTACCTTTAAACAATTAGTCAAATAATCATCCCATATAACAGTACAGCAGAGTAACACATTAAGCTTTTATAATGATGAAATTAATTTCGTGCCTTCTCGGCCAGAAATAAAAACTTCCCTAAATTGTTAAGTTCCCTTACATTATGAATAGATAGCAGTTGTATGGGTTTAAAATTCGTAGGTTTTCTTCAATAATATGGTTTGATAAATTTCTTTCGAAGTTCATTATACTTTTCACATACTAAAATTAAATGATATTCATCTTCAACTACTTGTTTATCACACATATAAATGAGATAGACTTGTTATGGAATTATTTCATAAATCTATGGTACATTTTAATATTATTTCGGGGCTCGTGATTTTTGTTGGGATGGTTAAAGTAAGGTGGTTCGGTATCCTGTCAAAATGTGGCATCATGCATGAATCATGATATTACCTACCTCTTCAACAGCATGCATTTCTGAAGCATCCAGTTCATCTGTAAGCTGTGAAATAAATAAGACACAACTGTTATATGATTATTGCACGTTAATAATGATATACATAAAATAAAACTAAACAAAAAAATAAATAACAAATCTTTAGCCAGAGATGATTATTAACATCAATTGCTTGTTTCCTTCAAATTTTCACGTTTCCAAACACAAAATGTTTCAAGGGTAACTTAAATGTGCGATCACGAAATAAAGAATATGTAAGCACTAAAAGCATTTTTCACATTGATCAAACGAACGTTGAATGGTATTGAAGAACTATGAGCTATCAGTTTCTATTCTGTGAAGCTGTGAAGCAAATAAAAGTATATATTTATCAAAATTGCTTATTAATAACTGATAGTTTGAAAAGGCAAATACCGTGTCAAGTGCAGGATCTTCTAGGTCACTTTCCCATAGGTCTTCACCTTCTCCGCTTACCTGTTAAAAATAATTGTATTTTTTTTTTTATCGCAGATACAATGTAATATATCTATGTTTGTACCTAAGTTAACGGTTTCTTTTTAAATAAGTACACAATATTTTGACTATTGTTGTTTTTTTCTAATTGCAAGCGTTGAACTATTTTTCCGGTCATTAGTTTTCAACTTTTGGACTCACCTTGTCATTACTACTTTCCCTTTCGAGTTCCCTCAGAATCTCCACGTTTTGCTTATTGATGAAACTGTCTTCGTCCTTGACCTGAGGCTCACGTTCGTTCTCATCTTCTATTTCAATTACAACCTACAGATATATTTCATTCTTAGTTCCTTGAAGCGGTATTCAGCTACATAAAAATAATGAATATACTGTGAACAATCCAGGAAAAGGGATATACGTATATAAAACGAAGTTGTATTTGAGAATTTTCCAGATTCCCTTATATATTATCGAACGATAAAAATATTCTATTTGCATTCCAAAAAAAGGTTTTCCCCGATATAAGCCAAGATCATGACAGCATGGGCCTCCCACAATCCTGATAAAAACAAACAGAAAGATTGACATAATGTTGGATGTTTGGTGTAATTTATGGTTGTTGCATGAAAAAGTAATTATCGTGTGAACACTATTAGGCCACATCAATTTTATTTCTTGTTCTACGGATTTTTGGACTCCAAAATTTGGGGCGAGCGAGCGATTTGAAAATGTTTTTTTTACCTTAGGTACAGGCATGCGTTTTCCATCTGTAGATTTTAGGTATGTTCCAACTATAGCATGTCGACCTACAAAACCAACGTGTTCAGTTATTTCATTAATGCCTAAAATGTCATTTCCCTCAGTTACATTTTATTCAATCTATAAATGGTGTCTCTATGATCAACAATGTAAAAAAAAAACACACTTCAGCACATGATTCCATGGGCTGTCATACTTCATTGGACAAGGCTGTCGGTTATGATGATGTCTCTCCATTAGGTAACCCAAAGTAAATCTTCCACAAATATTGGTTTTAACTTTTGTGGTATTATTAATTCGAAGATCAAAAAGAAATTTCCAATTAGATAGTTCTGCAATGCATTACCCCCCTCCCCTCCAAAAAAACCAAACCCTACAGCCATGCACCAACACCACACACACACTTTGACCAGTCGACGAAGAGATATCTCTATGAAAAACGAGATCAAATGTAGATATTTGATTTGCAACAACATAAAAATTGTATCAATAAAAAACATAAATCACTTGGGTATCAATGGTATCGTTAAGAAATGAACTGTATTTATACAATTTGACTTACTCTTTTTTATCTGAAAGTAGATAGCATATTTTGTTGATGCCACCTTTTTTTCTTTCTGGCTATTTCTTAGCTGTTTAAATGTATAGGCTGAATCAATCTTATCTAAATTTCCTTTGCTGGTGGATATGTATGGATGTAGATCGGGTGATGGCTGGAAGCAGGCACGAACAGATCTCATCCAGTCTCTGCAGGTACTATCTATTTGGACGTCAATTTTGACGTAACCCCGATCTACACCCATACCATCCTTAAAAGCTCTCTGCACCATCTTCATCTTTCCGTCTAAAATCTTAACATGAAGAGCCTGTAAAATTAGTAAAATATGTTTTATATGCACTCTTGTCACTTTGGCACTCTTGTTACTTTGGTTAAAAAGATTGGGTAAATTTTTCATTTACCGTTCCGTTGTATAAATTTTTAACTGTGTGTTCGTTCATTGATTTATCAATTCAAATGATTAAATCATATAAAAAAGAAAATGTGGTATGATTGGCATTGACACTACTCTCCACAGGAGACCAAAACGACACAGAACTTAACAAAAATGACTATTGGACTTATTAATTTAATTAAATCTTTATGTACGTATTTCTATGCGTTTACTTTTCTACATTGACTAGAGGTATAGGGGGAGGGTTGAGATCTCACAAACATGTTGAACCCCGCCGCATTTTTGCGCCTGTCCCAAGTCAGGAGCCTCTGGCCTTTGTTAGTCTTGTATCATTTTAATTTTAGTTTCTTGTGTACAATTTGGAAATTAGTATGGCGTTCATTATCACTGAACTAGTATATATTTTTTAAAAGGCCAGCTGAAGTACGCCTCCGGGTGCGGGAATTTCTCGCTACATTGAAGACCTGTTGGTGACCTTCTGTTGTTGTTTTTATCTATGGCCGGGTTGTTGTCTTTTTGACACATTTCCCATTTCCATTCTCAATTTCATCTTATTATTGAAATAATAGCATACCACTGTTTTTGTTGGTTCCTCTTTTTTCATACCAGTAAATACTCTTTTCTTGTTCATCCTCTGTACCGAAGCACCCCATTTCGTTTTCAGGGCCTCTAAACTGACTCTTGCCTCTTATGAATATAAACAAAAAATATGTATTTTTTGTAGATTCTGTTTGTCATAAACCAAATAAACGTTTATTTTATATCAGAGTTATTCTTTTGTCTGCATAATACGTGCATTCAATTTTTCTTTTAATTGCATTTTTTCATTAAGGATATGGGATATAAATTTAATTTTCACAATCGGAAGAACAATTATTAGATGTGCGATATACATACCATTTGTCATTTTAGGCGCTCCTTCTTTGTTTACTGTAAAAAAAAATTACCAGAGGTGACTAAAAGAACGATTACAATTGTATCAATTTATCTACTGAAAGCTATAACTGAAACATTATGTTGTCTTCTACTAGTATTACACTAAAAAGGGAAGCCTTGAACTGCCGAAAGTATGAAATCTACTAAAAAGCCTTAAACATAAAATTAATGTTATAAACATGAAATCGGACGAAGAAACAATTTTAAATAACTGATTTCACGAATATCATTCCCACATGCACATGTGCGCGTAGCTACGTTTACGTCAAATGCCCGGGTGTACGATGATAAAACAAAATATTTTCATCTAATTTGAAATATTATCAAAAAGAATAACTTAACAGTACATCATTCTTCTTAGTCTATCTTCAATGGCTTGTAATTGCGAAAAAAGTGACGAAAATTAGTTTAATATTATATAGTATTAAGTTAGTGAATGATTTGAGAACGAATGCATATGATATAATTTTATTCTTTCATTCACATTATTCATGTAGTTTTGGCTCTAATTCTGACTTATTTTAAAAACTAACTATATTTTTAGAAGCGCCTAGTATTGTTGTTGTTACCAATTATGTAAATCAATTGTATCTGATTTTATGCCCTTTATCAAATTATGGACTCTTTCATTTAGGAAATACAACTTTTAATTCTATTTTATGCTATTCCAATATTATAACTATGTTCATGTAGGTTCGGTATGTGGTTCAAGTTTTGAGTTATCATTAATTCTGTCAAACATTCGTAAAATTTTCCGGAAGCTGGAAAAACTTTTTATGGTCAATACAGTACCCGGAGCATATATAATGACGAAATTATATATATGATGAGTTGTCCCGTATTTTATCGATTTTAAATTTGAATGGAATTTCTTTTGGTATTTACAGTTAAAAGTTAAAATGTGTTACATATATATCAATTACTTTGTTACACCTTCTTCAAAATTGACGAGACTTGATTGGAGATTTTTTTCAAGGTTCTGAAGCAAATATTTTTTCGTTCATTTTTCAGTTTTATACTTTAAACCAAACCATTTTGAATCTGAATAATGTTGTTATTGATGAGTTTTCAATGACAAGACTGGTAAGTCATTCCGATAACTTTTTAAACTTCAGGAGACCCGCTAATTCACTACCATTAGGTTCTTTGGCCTGGACATCGTTGTGCCTTCAGACCCCTCACCGAGGATCGGGGGTACAAATGACTTTTTATAACGACTTAAAATAAAAACTCCACTCGGACATTAACCGGCTACATCTTTTGACATCGGACTCGGACTTCTATTGTCTCACAAACATGCTTATCCCCGCCGCAATTTTGCGCCTGTCCCAAGTCAGGAGCCTCTGGCCTTTGTTAGTCTTGTATGATTTCAAATTATAGTTTCTTGTGTATAATTCGGAGTTTATTATGACGTCCATTATCACTGTACTAGTATGCTTTTTTTTAGGGGCCAGCTGAAGGACACCTACGGGTTCGGGAATTCTCGTTACATTGAAGATCCATTGATTGCCTTCGGCTGTTGTCTTCTCTATGCATGGTCGGATGGTTGTCGCTTTGACATATTCACCATTTCCCTTCTCAATTTTATTCCGTAAATAACAGCATAGCAATAGACGACATGGGCGCATTACGTTTCCGCGCATTTGGAGATTGATACATATTACATGTGTTTACCTGAATATAAGTGTCAAATAAATGCGCTCAAATGTAATCAAAAGCTAAACGCAATGTAACGGTAATGCGCGTCAACGTGATGCACCGACCGACTTTGGATAATTTCAAAATTGTACATACCATCTGATGTTTCTTGTAATTCTAACTGTTGTACATCTGCTAAAAAATAATAATGGTATTTATCAATATATATTTATTTATGAATATCATTTTTATCAAACATATGCGTACGACATTGCATGTATTGGTCAACGACTCATTGCTAGTTCCATCGAATGATAATTACGGCTCTATCCGAATATGTTTGTCTTTTTAGTTTATCCTTACTGTAATTTTTTAATAAATGAGTTTAAATTGTAATACTTTGTGTGTTTTTGTTAAAATTATTCACAATTTATTTATATATATATCGGACAAAAAATATATTCACATGTTTTTAGTCTATATGCCCTTCGGATATTTTTGTTCTAAAGTAGCGAAATATCCATCTTGTATGATTATTTTCGTATCTTTAATAAACAATGATAAATAGTAAATACCTACCTTCAATTCTGTGACCACAGTTGCTACAGAACTTGCTCTTTGGTTCAATTTGCATACCACAATTAGTACAATACATCTTAAAAGAAATAATCTTTTTGAAACAATTGCTTGATAGGCGTTTGCTTTACGCCGCACTAGCACACAAATAGTTATATCGTGGCGAACTTGAGAAATCAAAACGGTGATAGTTTAAATTACAAATTCTTAAGAAACTTGGTTGTCTCTTCTCTCTCATGGCCATCTTATTCTAAACTTCTTCTTCTTTTGTCGCAGATATATAATTAAGAACGACACATGTAGTATGGCGGCTATCTTTAAAAGTAATATCATTGATATTTACAATTTCTATATATTTATAACTTTGACTATTCACGTAACGATTAACATGATCAATCAATTAATTATAGTACAACTTCATTAGTACCAAACAGTTTTTGTACCTAAAAAGTACTGTATATTACTTGTTAATTTATGGGGTTAACAATATGATTTCATCGTTAGGTAAAACCTATCTCACTTACGTATGCAATTTTTAAAAATCTAATCTAATTTTACGATATACAATATTACAGCTGAAAACGAAATAATGTTTAAAAAGTTATTAAATGAACCTTGCTTTGTAGGAATATACTGACACGACCGTTATTAGCCTAGGTCAAGTATGTATGTCTTTGTTGGCGCCATAGCCCTTAATCATATATATATATATCATGGCCAGCAAAAGCTCTTTATTTTGAGAGCCCAGGTGGTCGTGTGGTCTAGCGGGACGGCTGCAGTGCAGGCGATTTGGTGTCACGATATCACAGTAGCATGGGTTTGAATCCCGGCGAGGGAAGAACCAAAAATTTGCGAAAGCAAATTTACAGATCTAACATTGTTGGGTTGATGTTTAGACGAGTTATATATATATATATATATGTTAAAGAACATCAGTTGTTCGACCTGTTAGTCAAATGCGTTTTTTTTTAATATACTTTTTCACTTTTTTGGTCTTTTGGAAAATGTTGTTTGTGCTGTTTTTAGACCCTTCTACAACGAAATTTGTTTGACATGCACACGTATAAAAATTGCGGTTTTTATCCAACGCAATCATAGGTTTGAACGTAGTTTTCAATTTAGACTCGTATATAATATATATATATATATAATATTGATAGGATTAAAAACAAGAGCAACCTTTACCCCAAAAGGCATTGTAGTTTTTAAACCTAAAATCATTGAAAAAATTTTTACTGAATTCTTTTCAGAAAGTGCGTATTTCAAAATCTTCATATATACGACCAAGAGATTATGCTTTCCATATACATCATTACATTAATCCGAGGATGGTTACAAGGCTCACATGTCAGAAGTCTATATATTGTTTATCTACTAGTATATCTTTCATATTTGTTTTTTTTCGTAAAGTGCTTTGCTATAAATTGGGCCGTTTGTTTTCTAAATTGAATGCAGTGTGTTTCATATTTTTTGCAAGTCGGGCATTGTATAGCACACTACATGATATGAGTTGTTCCCATTGTTGAAAGTCGTACGGTTGGTTTTTTTTCCGTTTCTGGTGGATATTTGTTTCATTGGCAGTTATATAATATCTCCTTATTTTTATGTCTAATCTCCTTTTTTTGTTATGTCAACCTGGCAATATCATATATTGATAGATTATTATTAACAATTTTTAAATTTCTTAGACTGATTTTATCTGAAAAAAAAGTGTATATTGGAAAATTCTCATGACTCAGGACACAACAATCATTGATATACAGTTGAAATTGCAATAAGATAATAAAAGGTCAGATGCATTCAAAAGTTTATTCCATGGTGTATTCTGTGAGAAAGCATTCAAATTTTCTTTCAATAAATTCAAGGCGATTTCTACTGTAAAAAAAAAAACAAGCATCACGTAAAATGCAAGTAGTGTAAATGGAAATATTTCAAACATAAACAACGCGAGGGGGACAATGAAAACCGATATATCAGCGAAGTTCAAAATAAGGACACGAAATCTGTAATCCATGTACATGTTGAGATGGCATTTAAAAAAAATATTACTTGAATTTAATTATCACCAATCTGCTACAATTGTAATCAGTAGAGCAAATTGCATCATTTGACTGTTATATCGTAGCTAAAATCTTTATTTCCCATGCAATTACAAAATGTTACTACCGTTCCATATGTACGTGCATATGTGTTAACTGTTAGTTATCAAAACTCATGGTGTAACAGTTTATTGTGACACTTTTATAAGTAGTGATTGCATCTTTTCATTTAGTATTTATTCAAAGACTTTTATTTGAGAATTAATTTGATTTGAAACAATTTGATGTAGTAGTAGTGTGATTTTTAGCATACATGAATTTGCCTCTTATATTGTTCTTTCTAGTTTGAAGTTATGCATCTATTCTATCATGTGGATTTGAGTATATTGCAAAGAAGGTAAGACAGTTTTCATATATTGAAAGTATTATTTTTTTTTAAATTTAAGCCTGATAGTGAAGAAAGAGTTAATTACTTAAGGTAAATTGTTCTTTTACCCGTGTACAATGAATTTATATAGTTCTTTCATTTTTATCGACACAATCGGATGGTTAAAACCTTCTTGACTTAAAATATTACAGAGTCTGCATGACAAATAAGAAAATATTTTTGTCTTTTATAGATATCAAATTTAGAAAAAGGTATAGGTCACTCCTTAACTGTTTTCCTTTTAAAGTTTTAAGCATTAATGGAAAATAAAAAAATTGAAAGCATTCGAATTTTTTTTATCTACGATTCATTAATCTTTGAATTAAAAGCGAAGGAGAAAACGGAAAAAATATAACAACTGACAAAAGCTGTAGAGACAAACCTCTTAGAGCAATGCATATTTAACGCTTTCGTTATTGCTTACCTGAATTACCTGTAAAATGGCGCAAATGAAGTTTTTTATTTTTGGATAGAAATAAAGGTATACCTTTGAACCTCATGTCTCAATAACATTTGTATATGATATTAAAATTTCTAAAAACATTGATGGAAAATAAAATCAACAAAGACACATGCATCAATGAATATAGCTCATAATTTAGAAGCACACTTGTAATTTGCTTTAATTTTGAAATAAGAATCTATTAATTTAAAACTTCGAATATATCAAATTAATAACGTTTACAATATGGTTCTTAACCTTTTAGATCTAGATTTTTATTTTTGGATAGAAATGAAGGTATACCTTTAAACCTCATGTTTCAATTACATTTGTATATGATATTAAAATTTCTAAAAACATTAATGGAAAATAAAAATCATCAAAGACAAATGCATCAATGAATATAGCTCATAATTAAGAAGCACAATTGTAATTTGCTTTCAATTTTGAAATAAAAATATATTAATTTAAAACCTCCGAATATATCGAATTAATAAAGTTTAAAATATGGTTCTTAACCTTTTAGATCTAGATTTTTATTTTTAGATAGAAATAAAGGTATACCTTTAATAGACCTCATGTTTCAATAACATTGGTATATGATATTAAAATTTCTAAAAACATTAATGGAAAATAAAATCAACAAAGACAAATGCATCAATGAATATAGCTCATAATTTAGAAGCACAATTGTAATTTGCTTTCAATTTTGAAATAAAAATATATTAATTTAAAACCTCCGAATATATCGAATTAATAAAGTTTAAAATATGGTTCTTAACCTTTTAGGTTTAGATTTTTATTTTTGGATAGAAATAAAGGTATACCTTTGAACCTCATGTTTCAATTACATTTGTATATGATATTAAAATTTCTAAAAACATAAATGGAAAATAAAATCATCAAAGACAAATGCATCAATGAATATAGCTCATAATTTAGAAGCACAATTGTAATTTGCTTTAATTTTGAAATAAGAATATATCAATTTAAAACTTCGAATATATCAAATTAATAAAGTTTAAAATATGGTTCTTAACCTTTTAGGTTTAGATTTTTATTTTTGGATAGAAATAAAGGTATACCTTTGAACCTCAATAACATTTGTATATGATATTAAAATTTCTAAAAACATTAATGGAAAATAAAATCAACAAAGACACATGCATCAATGAATATAGCTCATAATTTAGAAGCACAATTGTAATTTGCTTTAATTTTGAAATAAGAATATATTAATTTAAAACTTCGAATATATCGAATTAATAAAGTTTAAAATATGGTTCTTAACCTTTTAGATCTAGATTTTTATTTTTGGATAGAAATAAAGGTATACCTTTAATAGACCTCATGTTTCAATAACATTGGTATATGATATTAAAATTTCTAAAAACATTAATGGAAAATAAAATCAACAAAGACACATGCATCAATGAATATAGCTCATAATTTAGAAGCAAATTTGTAATTTGCTTTCAATTTTGAAATAAAAATATATTAATTTAAAACCTCCGAATATATCGAATTAATAAAGTTTAAAATATGGTTCTTAACCTTTTAGATCTAGATTTTTATTTTTGGATAGAAATAAAGGTATACCTTTAATAGACCTCATGTTTCAATAACATTGGTATATGATATTAAAATTTCTAAAAACATTAATGGAAAATAAAATCAAAAAGACAAATGCATCAATGAATATAGCTCATAATTTAGAAGCACAATTGTAATTTGCTTTCAATTTTGAAATAAAAATATATTAATTTAAAACCTCCGAATATATCGAATTAATAAAGTTTAAAATATGGTTCTTAACCTTTTAGGTTTAGATTTTTATTTTTGGATAGAAATAAAGGTATACCTTTGAACCTCATGTTTCAATTACATTTGTATATGATATTAAAATTTCTAAAAACATAAATGGAAAATAAAATCAACAAAGACAAATGCATCAATGAATATAGCTCATAATTTAGAAGCACAATTGTAATTTGCTTTAATTTTGAAATAAGAATATATCAATTTAAAACTTCGAATATATCAAATTAATAAAGTTTAAAATATGGTTCTTAACCTTTTAGGTTTAGATTTTTATTTTTGGATAGAAATAAAGGTATACCTTTGAACCTCAATAACATTTGTATATGATATTAAAATTTCTAAAAACATTAATGGAAAATAAAATCAACAAAGACACATGCATCAATGAATATAGCTCATAATTTAGAAGCACAATTGTAATTTGCATTCAATTTTGAAATAAAAATATATTAATTCAAAACCTCCGAATATATCAAATTAATAAAGTTTAAAATATGGTTCTTAACCTTTTAGATCTAGATTTTTATTTTTGGATAGAAATAAAGGTATACCTTTGATAGACCTCATGTATCAATAACATTGGTATATGATATTAAAATTTCTAAAAACATTAATGGAAAATAAAATCAAAAAGACAAATGCATCAATGAATATAGCTCATAATTTAGAAGCACAATTGTAATTTGCTTTCAATTTTGAAATAAAAATATATTAATTTAAAACCTCCGAATATATCGAATTAATAAAGTTTAAAATATGGTTCTTAACCTTTTAGGTTTAGATTTTTATTTTTGGATAGAAATAAAGGTATACCTTTGAACCTCATGTTTCAATTACATTTAAAATTTCTAAAAACATTAATGGAAAATAAAATCAAAAAGACAAATGCATCAATGAATATAGCTCATAATTTAGAAGCACAATTGTAATTTGCTTTCAATTTTGAAATAAGAATATATTAATTTAAAACATTCGAATATATCTAATTAATAACGTTTACAATATGGTTCTTAATCGTTTAGATTTAGATTTTCATTTTTGGATAGAAATAAAGTTATACCTTTGAACCCCATGTTTCAATTACATTTGTATATGATATTAAAATTTCTAAAAACATTAATAAAAAAATAAAATCAACAAAGACAAATGCATCAATGAATATAGCTCATAATTTAGAAGCACAATTGTAATTTGTTTCAAATTTAGAAGAATATATTAATTTAAAACCTTCGAAGATATCAGATTTATAACGTTTACAATATGGTTCTTAACCTTTTAGATTTAAATTTTCATTTTTGGAAAGAAAAAAAGTTATACCTTTAAACCCCATAAATGCAAAAATGGTTCCGTATTAATTATTCTTCAATTAATCATATATCACCATATCACAGACAAAATTCGTCAATGAATCAATGAATATGTTATATAATTTAGAAGCACAATAGTAATGTGCTTTCAATTTTGAAAAAAAAGAATAAAATCTTAAACCTTTAAATATGTGAAATGAATAAAGTTTTAAACCTTGTTCTCAACCATTTAGATTTGAGTTTTAATTTTGAAAGAAATAAGACAAACAAAACAAAAAATAAAGCACAAGGGTTATACGCTGTCAATTAAAAAAAAAAATATTTTCAAACAATGAATAGATATGAACTGGATGAAGTTTCAAATCTTTTGAATTTCAATTTAGACATTTATATTTCGAAATAATGGTAAACATTAATATTTGAAATTCCCCCTAAATTACATTGGTGTACAAATGTATGCCATTGACACTATTCCTGTTTTATCTAATATTGTTGCTCTTTTAAGAACCAAAAAAAACCACGATACAATAAAAGTGTACATTGTATTACGTGTATGTATATGCCACGCAGAAAGGATTATATACAATACTTACAGGTTGAATGGGATATAAGACATAGACAGTTGAAAAAAATAAAATGACAAAAATACTGAACTCGGAGGAAAATCAATTCGGAAAGTCCATAATCACATGGCAAAATCAAATAACAAAACGCATCAAAAACGAATGGACAAGAACTGTCATATTCCTGACTTGGTACAAGCATTTTCAAATGTAGAAAATGATGGATTAAACCTGGTTCTAAGCGCTAACCCTCTCACTTTAATAACAGTCTCGTCAAATTCCGTTATATTTACATTGATGCGTTGAATATGCAGACACAATAAAGAAAATAGTCAAAATATGGGTACATCAGTCATCATCGTATAACAATTTTAAAAGGAACTTTTTAACAAAACACATAGACATCTACTATCTACGAACACATTGATTGAACAAAAAGGCATACATGTATATGTGATAATCATGATTATCTTATTAATGTGACATGATAATTTCTGAAATAAACCTTGGCAATGCAATGATATATATAACGCAATTCCGAGCCCCAATGACATGTGGTTCATATTTTAAGTTTGCAGGTTTAATAGAAAATGTATAACACTATCAATCTTTTATCACAACCACCTGCAGTAGACTGATTTATGCGGTCATATTGACCCTTAAAAAACATGCGGGTCATTACGCATCGACCCAAAGCTAAATACAATAAAAGAAAGATATTAATTAACGAACTTACTGTCTTCTTCGTAGTCTTCTTTCAAAAACAAACTTCTACAACACAAACGAATGACCAGTAGTAGTTTTCCCGGAACACAATGAAGCTTTGAATGTTATTAACTGATGACTTGTAAGGAACTGACCATTTTTACCATTACGAGGTCTTAAATCATATCAACATTTTACCATTAAAGACTTCTTAACACTCTGATCAAAGAAGAGAGATTAAGCTTACCTAAGGGGCCCCTATGCATTGAATAACAGGTTAATAATATTGCCCATAAAATTTCATTTCGTCCAAGATCTCTTATTTTATGGTATAATAAATTCTAATTAGTAATCATCAGTTCTTAGATTAACACGGCTATGAAATAAGTACAGAGACATAGTTTCAAAAGATAATTTAAAATTGCATTTGTGATTATTGTATTTTGGAGGCTCTTTTCAACCGAGTAATACATTTGTCATTATTTGTAAAATAAAGAATACAATAGCTTAACTGCTTTAAATATATTTTTAATTTACTGCTATGAAAAAGGATATTAGTATTTTCTGTTGTTGAAAAACATTACTTTTAGTTTTTTTTTAAATAGATAGAAATACAAAAGCATCTTGTGCCTAACCCTTAAAACTAAGACATTTCACAAATCTTAAGATACATTCAGATTGTGTCTTATAATTACACATATGAGAAAATATGTATTAGATACGTCTATGTTCACATTTACCCGATTTCACAAAGAAGATAAGATAAGATCAACTTTAATTTCGAATAGGCATTGTAAGAAAATTGATTTTTATCATACAATTGCAATAGACTATACCAGAGACTTATAATACGTCTCTGACAAATACACAAGAAACTAAAAATAAAAACAAATTGAAAAAATTATGAAATATAAAAATTGAGATACAAAGATCGGTGCAACTAAGGAGTGTCTATTTTTCTTTCACAATTATCTTTAACAGAAGCACTTAAAAACCTCAATGTTCCATGGTTAAAAGAATATCATTATGCAACATCAAAACGCTCATGTTGGTTCATTTCGGTATTTTATGCCTCTGATGAAAAACCATGCGAGATCTTATGGTTGGGATAAGATATATTCTAATTATTTTTTATACTATGAGTTTATTTGAACCGAAAAATTATTTCATTGTTTTATATATTGTAGACAAAGATGAGCAACCTAGCCTTGAAATTAAAAGACGCATTTCGAGAGCAATTGTTTTGCGATGTAAGACTTACACTACAGAACGGAATCGTTTTAAAATGTCATTCAGTTGTGCTACTTATAAACTCAGATTTTTTCCAAGGCAGATTGAGTGGAAGGTGGGACCAGAACACGACAATTGACTGTACAACATTTCCATCTGATATTATGACAATACTTATTAAATATTTGTATGGCATTAACCCAAGTTTAAATATAGATGTAATACCAGATATACTACAAGCATGTGACTATTATGCCTTCAATGAACTAAAACTTAAATGTATTACATACATTGATGAAAACATAAGTAGGGAAACTGTGTTTAGTATTTTAGCTTTAAGCGAAGAATTTACTTTAACCAATATTTCTACCAAGTGTCTGAATTTCATCGACACTGAAGTTGAAAATTTACTTCTGAATTTTCCAGATGGATTTTATGATTTACCGATTAGCATTGTTCTTAAAATAATAACTCGTGACAATCTACAAATACACGAACAATTCCTGTTTGACTGTCTTATTATATATGAAGAAAAGTACAAGAAAGATGATATTTGGAAACAGATTAAATATCACGTTAGATATCTATCTATGTCCTTGGAATATTTTGTTTGTAAGGTAGTTCAGAGAAATATTTTACCTGCTGGTGTTACCAACAAAATTTTACTGTATTTATCATCAAATGATAATGTCGATTTTTCTGGTTGTAGCATAATTTCTTATCCAAGGAACGTAGATTCGGAAGGTGATATCTACGTAAAACGTTTTTTTGGAAAAAGTTCTGATTCATCATGGGAACCGGACACATTAGTAGATGATCGTCTTACTTTTTCTGTGAGCAGAAACATTAAACTGAAATCTGTAATACTGTATGGCAGTCCGAATGAATCATTTATATATTCACTGTCTATCTACGAACAAAACGGTGATCTAATCCAGAATTGTAAAACAAGGGTTTTGTTCCAAACAACTGTTTTCCCAATTGTATTTCCAAGGAAAATATCTCTAAGACCAGATACAAAGTATACTTTGGTTGCAATTAAAACTGGACCAGCAAGTTACAGTGGCGTTGGAGGAGTTGGTAGCTGTAGGGTCCAAGTCCCTTCTGGAGAACGCCTTGCAGTTAAATTTGAAAACTCTTTAGGGCTATCAACCATCGCAAAAGGCCAGTTTAATGGCCTTGTGTTTTTAGAAATTATGTGAATGGTCTGTAAACAAACGATGAAGGGAATGAGATTTCTTGTGTCAATTATACATTATCTTTCGTTATTTTTTTTAATACTAGTATACATTTTTTTGTATGAAGATATTCCATGGATTTATATAAAAAAAACATGTGTAGACTTGTTAAATTTATGTTTCTATAAATAATTCACTGATGTAAATTTCTAGAAAATATATATCACAATGACCTATATACTTGGGCAGCAACCATTTGATTTTTTTAATTTTTTTTTTGGGGGGGGGGGTGGAGGGTGGCTATGGATTTTTTTTAAAGTTTGTTTCCAGTTTTGGGAGGAAAAAAAATATTTGTTTTCGACCCTTTGATTCACCCTCAGCTGCCACTATTTGTTATCCCTCAGCTGCCACTATTTGTTATGCTTAAATTGAAAGACAAAAATTGTTTTCGGCTTGTCGCCAAAAAATAGATTGTCTTTCGCCGAAGTCGAAAAAAAAAATTTGTCCAGAAGAAAAAAATCCATAGCCCATATGGCGTCATACTATCTAATTAAACAATCATGAATACTCGACTTTCATTATCAGATTATTGTTTAGTTACAAAATCAAATACAGAATTATACAAATAAACTTTTTTTTTCTTTTAGACTATCCAGTGATAAATTTAAAAAAAATCGTTTAACTGTATCTGCAGTAAAATACCCTTACACACATTATCTCTTAAACCAAGTGTTAAAGTATTATAGGTGTACTATACCTTTGTAATATGTCTATAATTATAATATTTGTGTATTAATAGATTGATTATATTTTAGTATTGTCATTATTAGCGTAGATTTGCAAATTTCATGTATGTGCTTATCCCAAGTCATTTTACATATTTAATTTTGTCCATTTTTGGTAAATAAATTAGGGCGTTAGTTTTCCTGTTTAAATTGTTTTACAATGTCATTTTATGGCTGACTATGTGGTATCGGCTTTGCTCATTGCTGAAGGCCGTTAGGAGACTTATAGTTGTTTATTTATATGTCATTTGGTCTCTTTTGGATAGTTGTCTCATTGGCAATCATACCACATTTTTTTTTTATATTCACAATGTTTCTAATTTTCAGCATTTAGTAGCAGTTACCGTTTTTTTTATAAAATGACCTGCAAAGATGATAGGCTATTATTATTAGCTATAAGTAATGCACTTATCTATCATTCATAATTTTTGTTCATTTTCCAAGCATTTTTCATTTAACATCTCCAACCTCAACTCACCTTAAAACATTCACGCACGGGCTGGTCCATTGCCACATATGGGTCGTCAGACGAAGCTTCGCTTTGACATTCTTTTCTAAGCTTTGTTCTTCAAGGTGAGGTTTGTGGCTTGTCAGCCGGTGTACTTTTCACGAAAGAATCGCTTTCTGACAAAGTCCCGTTGCTAAATTATTCTTCAGATAGTTGAGAGATTTTCCGGTCAAAGGCCAAACAATTTCATGTGTTTTGTATATTTAGTACAGAAAATACACTTTCATTTTTTAAGTGTAATATTCATAATAAAAATATTATATTTACACTGTATTTGTTTACTATTATTAATTAATTTATTTATTAATGAAATGCACGGTTCCGTGAACAAACTTTATTATTGAATCTATAGTCTGATGACACTACACTGAGATAACATTCACCAGCCAGGAACCTTTAACACATTTTACCTCAACATTTGTAACAGTTACAGATGTTAAAGTTTTATTTATCGATTAATTAGTTTGATTAGAGTATAGTTGATTGGTTGTTGGTGTACTTCCACTTGGAAATAGTTTATGCATATATACGACGGGAAAAACAAACAATATTTTTCGAAACAGAATTTCGTCTATCAGTTTTACACAAGCACAAACAGGAAAAACTAGTATATAAAATCTATATATACTTTGTATTGTATAGCTATAACATTCAACTTATTTGTATTGGATTTGCACAAATGCCCCCTCGAAATAGATAAATAGGTAAATTTTCAAGCAGGTTGAAAAACTTGTTCTCGAAGGTATCCTAAGATTCGTCCTAAGTCATAGATAAGTCCGATTTTAGGATGGACTTAGGATCGACTTAGGACACTCTTAAGTTGTGTCTCGAAGCTCTCTCAGACGAATCTTATGTTAGGACGTCCTAAACATTTCCTAAGTCGAAATTTTAAATCTTTAAAGTTATTTTTTGATAAAACATTTATTAATGACGAAAATTTTTAACAAAATTGTTTACGAATTTTATAATTACATGTACAGAATTAAATGCATAATTGCCAATGTTATTATATAAAAAAGGATTGTTATTTAAACTTGAAAACAATTTGTTTTGAAATGAGAATTAAATTTATTGTGTAATCATATCGTGAAACACGAAGTTCAAAGTTTAAAATCATGCACAATTTCTTTATATACGAGTTAATAACCGATGGTGCGTTTCATTTCATGTTCGTTTTCACGTAAAATAATGAGCAAAAAGCGAAATCCAAACATTATTACACTAGAATGAAGATAGGATGCTCTTAAGACACCTTATTGGGTGTCCTAAAGTTAGGACGAAAAATGAGATATATCAAAAGTTAAGAGAGCTTCGAGAACTCGACTTAGGACAAAGACTTGCCATAAGATAGACTTAGGACACGTCCTAATCCTAAGATAGCTTCGAGAACACCACCCCAGGTGTGTCGCTCAATTCAAAGTTGACACATGTTTGTTTGGATATTTATAAAAAACACATAAAACTATACTAGTTCATGCAGTATTGTCCCTTTTATTTTTATTCTCATGATGTTACTAGCACCTTAGAATAGTTTTATACACACTTTTAAAAATACCCACATAAACGTGTGCAAGATAAGCATCACACATGATAATCATATTTTTTTATATCAATTAAAAAATATGAAGATATGATTGTCAATGAGACAACTCTCCCCAAGAGACCAAATGACACATATCGTATGACTTTCAACAATTAGCAAAACCTATACTGCATAGTTAGTTATAAAAAAAATAAGGTTTCGCAATGACATGTCAAAACAATTCAACGGAAATGATTTGGGACCACAAACAGAATGTCGCAGGTTAAACTAGTTTTAAAGCACCGACCCTCACATAATTTGGGACAGTGGTGTAACAGTACAAATTATGAACACAATAAAAATCAGTTGAAAAGTGCTCGACTCATCAGTCGATACAAAGCAAAAACACAGATCGTACGTGACAAGTAGATATAGGAAGATGTGGTACACATTCAAACAAAAAAACATAAAATACAGATCTTAGAGACCTAGTTCTCGCAGTTAATGATATTTAGTTCCGCAAAAGCCAATAAAAAGTAATAAAACAAATCATGCACCTAAGACTTTATTGACCTATAAGGCAATATGGCTCCGTCTTAAGGTTTAGTAAGAATGTGGAAATTGGTTATTTCTGCTTCACAGCTGAGGACGTGGCATATTTTTGTCGATGGGTCGCTGTCTCGCACATCTCCATTGATAACCAACAAAATACGCACATCATCTGTTTGTTATGTTTGTCGTTGGGTTACTGTCCCATTGACGCATACATATTGAGTTTAATAATATACTAGTAAAGATTTACGTAGTACCGACGTCCATGGCACAGTAGCGAGAGAGAAAAGAAGAAAAAAAAAGCTTTTATTGTTGTTCTTCAATTCATAGCAACAGTAAGACACAATTTGTTTAATAAAAGTGTCAACCTTGTGACTGTGTAAAACTCAACACGAAGGATAATGACAAGGTTATTTGTAAAGGGGTCATTGGCTGGTCAAGCAAAAAAAACAACAATGCATATATGAATACGCAAACTTTCTTGATACTGGCTATATTGGTAGTGAATCATTGATTATTACCCCATAAGCATAAGGATTGCCACAACCGTTTTGATATATATATATAAAAAATCAAAGGTAAACAGAACTTTACAAATGTATGCTTATAAGAAATACCTATCACCGCACTCAGTACGGAAATATTTTATCTGGGAAACGGGAGATAATCCAAAACATGTTCTCTTGGAAAAATGACTTCTGGTACAAAATAATGGTTATGTCAAATATAAATATATATATATATATGTTCCGGACCATATGAATATTTGGACCATACGCATCTAACTCCCAAAAAAGGTTCATATTGTGGTTCGCGGTATACATATATCGCTCGTACAGTAAAAAAAGATAGTTGTTGTCGTTTGTTGATGTGGTTCATAAGTGTTTCTCGTTTCTCGTTTTTTTTTATATAGATTAGACCGTTGGTTTTCTCGTTTGAATGGTTTTACACTAGTAATTTTTTGGGGCCCTTTATAGCTTGCTGTTCGGTGTGAGCCAATGCTCCGTGTTGAAGACCGTACCTTGACCTATAATGGTTTACTTTTATTAATTGTGACTTCTATGGAGAGTTGTCTCATTGGCATTCATACCACATCTTCCATAAATCTAATAACAGAAAATTCCATAGACATCTTTATACTCGCCAAATATACTACTTTGTTTAACTTAGTAGTATTGATAGACAAATTCATACTCTTGAAACTGTCCCATGCATATGACATTATAGGTGTTGTCTTGGAAACATCTAACATGTAATTGGTCATTTTTTGTATTCATGTGATTGCTGAGGGAACATATGATATTTAAGTTTGTTCCCACATCACAATTCATTAAGTTGACATCTACACGTGAATTATATTAACAGGACGAGCCATTCAAGCATTTTGAGGCATTATATTTTTTCCCCATATCACAATTTAAAACATGATATCAATAATATCCGTATGAGGGTGTGAATACGGTTTACAAAATAGAGAATAATATGCAAATAATATAGAAATGAGAATAATTGGCGCCAGATACAAAAGAAATGAGAATAGTGGAGTGCTAGAAAATAAAACGAATAATGGTATGGTAAATCATGAAGAATAGAAAAGGATAGAGAGAAAAAAAGTCGAAAAAATTAAAGAAAACAAGTATGAAGACTCTAATCCAAACACTCATGTACACTTCATTTAAAAAAAAAATTATCATTGCAAGAACTAATGTAGTTTATAAAATAATCAGGGCCGGCTGCATTCTTGCAATGTTCCATTTTGGAATGTATCGTTACGTACTTGAATGAATTGAATGTTAAAAATCCATTCAGACATTATAACTTATAAAATATTTCAATAAGTCAGTTCACATTTTTCGCGAAGTCTGTCAAGAACTTTCACGGAATCGGTTCATAAGTTTAAGGTAGTCGGAATTAAACATTCGCGGAATCGGTCAACAACTTTCACGGAGTCGTTCCAAAACGCGAAGTCGGTCAACAACTTTCACGGAATCGGTTCATAACTTTCACGGAGTCGGTATAAAACATTCGCGGAATCGGTCAACAACTTTCACGGAGTCGGTCCAAAACTTTCGCGGAGTCGGCACAAACGTTCACGGGATTCGGTAATCTTACACGGCCGTACAAGTACTGTATTATTACACTGTAAAACTAGCACGGAGTCGGGGGTCCCGTATGGCTTTCCATAGTCTTTTGTAGACGAAACGCTCGACGTCTGGTGCAAATTTGAAATTTTAATCCTATTATCTATGATGAGTTTATTTATAACCAAATGTCGAAGCAACTGCTGGTGGATTTTTATTCCCCGATGGTATCACCAGCCCAGAAGTCAGCAATTGTGTTGACATAAAATATCATTGATATGGTCATAATTATAAATTCATTGTCTACAATTTTTTTATTTTTTTGTATATACTAAGTCTTTTCTACGTCAGGAATTGATTACCTTAGCTGTATACTAGTATTGCAAAACCTTTAGCAATTTTGTGGTCCTCACTGCTCCTCATTTTCATACTTTGTGATTTTTTAACATTTATTGATTCGAGCGCCCCTGGTGAGTCTTTTGTAGACAAAACGCGCATTTTGTACAAATACAAAATAATAATCCTGGTATCTATGATGAGTTTATTTGCAAAGGCATAACACTAAGCGATGTCATTTAAAGTATATAACAGTTTCAATAGGTTTGTCCTTTAAGTTATTTCCCAGTCAAAAACGTTAGTCCCAAATTAATTGCACTTGCAGCCATGACTTGAGAGCACCAAATGAACAAACTAAAAACCTTGATGTGGATTCTAAAGCAAAGTTGTATCAAATAGTATAAATAGTCTTGCTTTATTCATGTAGCAGGGTCATGCTCTCAGTATAAGACAGCAGAGTTTCAAGGTTTTTTTTTTGTAAAATGATTATAGAGTTGAGAACTTGGGATGCTTTTAAAAAGGCATATTAGTCGTCTTTCCTTCATTGGAATGATGTTGCTTTTGTATTGATGCCTTATTAACGTTATTTCAAATTATACTAATTGTTTATCTACTGATCACCGCCTCAATTGCCGCTGCGTTATAGGATTCGTCTAGTAAATACAAAATGAAATCATGGTGTTTGGTAGCTAAGGGTACATCCAATCGCTTGTATGTTTTCAATAGAGTGAGAAAGGCATTTACAAATCAATTGAGAAAATACATACGACTTAAGATCACTGTCCTGTTTCAACAATAATGATGCAGGACTTTCTGTTAACTTAGCCATGATCTGTGTTGGCTGTGAAAGTTTGTGAATAAGAATTTATGCTTATTTATGAAGTAGGAAAACAAAACAAAAAGAAATTAATATGTATATCATATTTATAAGAAGACCGGATCGTATGTCTTGTCTAGCGAATGAGCTTGAATTAATACATAACAAAAAATAACAGAAACATCAAAAATCTGTCAAAAACATTTTTCAGATCTTCACAAGACGTGTCAAAAAGCATTTATAACTTTTATTTTATCCATTACGACTCATTTGTTTTGGGGTTTCATACTTATTGTACTCAGTGCAAAACTGTAAAAAAGAAGCCTCACTTTGAAATCATGCTATTATTATTTAGGTATAAGCAAATTAAAGTCATAAGAAACGAGTGACCGGAGAAAAATTATGTTCTTCCAATTCTTGAACCAATGGATACATACATCATAAATTTAGTCTTCTGTGCACGAATTTATCATTTTTTTCGTGTAAATTTCGTATAATCGTCAATTTTTTTTTCAATCGGTCAGTGTTGTTGTGAAAATATGGCAGGTAATTAAAGTTCGTGTTTTGAAGCCGAAGTTTAACGATGGTCACCTGTTTGTCAACAATCGACAAAAAATAAACAAAAAAGTATGGAAAGAGAGCACGTGTTTAACATGTGTATTCAGATAATAGTTTATTTTAAGGACGCCCATGCATATTGTGATCACCGGAGTTTTACGAGATGGGTTACACTGAGGTCACTTTGCATACGGAAAATATGTCGGGGAATTGGTTGCTGGAAGCAAGCAATTAAAATAAAGTAAACTTCTTCTAAATATGAATAAATTAAAGAATTTTCTTCAGAAAAAAGTATATGTACATAAGTTTTATAATGAAAACTATCCATTGAGTTATAAAAAACATATGCATTATTTGTTTTTGATTTGAGGTTTCTTATGACTTTAAGGTTTAAAACCAAAAAAGTGTAATTGTTACCTATCTACAATTAACATAAAAAAAAAAACAAAAAAAAACAACAAATACAGAACTTCTGTAGGAAAACCAAACAAGAAGTTATAGCTTACTCTTGTCAACCTCTCATCTTGTGTGGCTATATACTGGATTCAGTGTCAAGCAAAAGTGGACGGTTTCTTTTTAGAATCATATTCAAAACAGTGTGGATGTGGTCATTGATTGACGACCTAAATTATCCCATTGACTGGGACAGAATTTGTAAACGTTTGTATGTAACGACCGCTGCTCACGGTGTACTCGTTAAAGACACTTAAACTTTTTTTGTTTTGAATATAATTCTATTTTGTTTCCAGTTTTCTAATTGCTCTGGTTGAATGATTTATTTTTTCCTTGGAAACATGCTGTTTCATCTTTTCTGCTTCTTCTGTTTCAATTATGGGATACAAGATACAATCTTTCTCATGGGTTTTCTTTCTTTCTGGTCTATTGCGGACTTAATTTTCTTTATTTTGTCTATTCTCTCGAATAAACAGTGTTGTACAGTCAAGCATAATCTTTAAAATCTTCAACAAATACATATCAGTAACAGCACTTTCAACAGCTCCCGTTAACTCCCAATTAGAACAAACATTAAGTATACCTGTAAGATACCTGTAAGATAGTTGTGGGGCTCATATGGAAGGATCCTATCATTTTTAGCCCACCATATGTTTGTACACTTTCAAAACTGATACAATCATCAATCCTGCATGATTTGGTGCAATATTTCACACAATTAAAAAGATATATATATAGAAAACTATTTGTGTCCTCATTAATTACTTAACTGATACATGACTGACTCCCAATCACGGTCTATACTAATTTTAAAGGCTTCCACAGTTTTAGATGAAATAACTGCAACTGGTAGGTTATTCCAATCATTAATAATACGTTGTGAGAAATGTCTTAATCGAAAAGAAGTGTTACATCTAGGTTTTGCCAATTTCTAATTATGCCCACGGGTATTTGTACTGATGACAGTAAAAAAAAATTCATAAGATATATCTTCGATTCCTTTTAATATTTTAAACGCTTTTACTTCGCCTTCTATGAGTTAGGGAAGGAAGTTTAAGTACTTTTAATCTGTCTTCATAGCTTAAATGTCGTATATCAGGAATTAATTTAGTTGCTCTCATTTGCACTTTTTCTACAGCATTAATATCTTTCTTTAAATGCGGATACCATATTGTATTTCCATATTCCACATGTGGTCGTACCAACGCAACAAAATGTATATTGATCTTTAAAGTTAAAAGTTCGGTTAATCAGCCCAAGTATACTATAGGCTTTATTTATTTTACTTGATATATGTTGTGAAAATTTAAGATAATTTTGAAAAAGAATTCCTAGATCCTTTTCTTGTTCATCTTGAGTGATATCAATATTGTTCATGGATTATTTCTTCCATAGTGGATTTGTTTACATTTGTTCACATTAAATTTCATGTCCCATAACTTGGACCAATTGTAGAGTGCGTCTACATCATTCTGTAAGACATCAGATTTAGAAGTAGGTGCATAAATTTTGGTATCGTCTGCGAATTTTTTTACTATAGACTTCACAACATCTAGTAAATTATTTGTGCATATAATAAAAAAGAACAGGTCCTAGTACGCTGCCTTGGGGCACTCCACTTATTACATTTTGCCACTCAGATTTTTCCCCTTTCACCGCAACTTGTTGTCGACGTTCAGTTAAAAAGTCATTTATCCATTCTAATATAGATCCACGAATACCGTATGAATAGTTTCTTTAATAATCTTTTATGTGACACTTTATCGAAAGCTTTGGCAAAATCGAGATATAATGTGTCCCAGGATATATTATTATCCATATATAATGACCAGTCTTCCATGACATCAAGTAATTGTAATATACATAATCTTCCAGAGCGAAAACCAAACTGTGAGTCTGATAACAAATTATTGGTTATTATTTAAAAGATCAATTATTTCCTTCCGTATAACCTTTTCCAAATTTTTGCAAACAATTGAAGTTAGACTGACCGGTCTGTAATTTCCCGCATCCAGTTTACTACCTTTATTCTTAAAAAGTGGGGTAACTCTAGCATCTTTCCATTCTTTTGGAATTTTTCCAGTGTCAATGGACTTTTGAAATATCAAAGTCAAAGGTTTTGAAAATGCATTTGCCATACTCTTTACTATTAACGGATGAATATTATCTGGACCCGTAGACTTACTTCCATTTAATAAAAGTAGATATTTTTCAAGTGTGTCTTGATTGATCACAAAGTGGTCTAAAGATAATTTAAAATTTCTCTCTTCAATATTAGGTATATTATTTGGATTTTCAGCAGTAAATACACTGGTAAAAAAGTCATTTAATACAGTCGCTTTTTCCTTGTCGGAAGTAGTTAAGTTCCCATTTGGTTTCTATCTGTATGTTATCTGTTTTTGTTTCATCTGTAGTTTCTTTGCATTCTTCATATCCAACTCTGATGGTTTCAGTAGATCTTTGTTGATAACACTCTTATCCAGTGGATATATTCCATTTTTTTTTTTAAAATGCGGACTGGAAGGTTTTCTTCAGATAATGCTTTTTGGTATGCTTAGCAGGCTGGTTCACAAAAGTTGCATTTGGTTATGCCTGAGGAGATTTGAGACAAATACGTTACAACTACCCATAACATCCAACATTCAAAGGTCATTTGTAATATATGTGAGGTATGAGCTGCTAAGACGTGAATGATGATGTGTTCTTGTGCCCATTTAACTATATCAACTATAACATGTGATGTATGCCCATCAAGGAGTAGAAGTATGTTGTCATTGTTTCTGACAGGAACATATTTAAGAAAATAGTCAGTCAAATACTGTTTGAATATGCTATTATTGGACTATTCTGAGTGTGATACTGTACCAACTTCACCGGGTGTTGCATCATTGATTTCATCAAATTCTTTACTATAATTTTACTTTTAAATACAAAATAGAGAGATACAGCTATTTCTGATGCATTTCCACATCCAAGTATAGTCCTAGTACTAGACCTTCGAGATGTAACTGATGTGCTTGTCAATTTGGGGACTTTAAAAGCAGTAAGGGCTTTACTCATTGTTTCAAGCCAAAAGGTGACCTACATTAGTTAATACTTGTGAATACTTGTGTCATTTGGTCTCTTGTGAAGAGTTGACTCATTGCCAATCATATCACCTCTTCTTTTTTATATGAACATGACAACCACTGAACCACAGCACTTCAGAAAAGCGCTCACAGGTAACATTTTTTCCCTTCAAGATGCATACAAAATATGAACAGATTTTGTCCACTAGAACTAGAGAAAATTGTAAAAAAAATTATATGATAGACAAATAGAAAAAGTGAATGAAAAATAACCAACAACCAGAGTGAGTGTCTTAAATCAATCAAAACATTTTAATAAGAGAGAGTTTATAAAATCAAACAAGATGTTTCAATCATTTATTATTTGTTTTTCACTGATATTATATCAAATGCTTTAACATAACGTATTATGCAACAATAACATTTAACATAAATACAAATCATTATGCATTATCTACTTAAAACACATTGATTAACTTCCAATAATTAAGCATAACACCTTTTAAAATGTATACTATATAGTAGCGATAAACCACAATACATAACATAAACAATATCACAGATTCTAAGATGAAAAAAAAACATATAATGTGAAGCATTCTATCTAAAGACACACTGGATTTGCAACAATTTATCCAACAGCATGATGGAGAACCAATAATCTATCATAAGACTTAACAATTCAAGCATTATATATAAGAGTATTGTCTGGCAATATAGTCCTCTACCAGTAAACAATTCATTGTACTGGAAATGATAACTTGATCTAAAATTTGTTATGGTGTAAACTATAGATCAAATTGAAACATCAAGTCAATATCTCAAGCATGATGTAAATGAAATGTTGAAAATTAAATCTAAGAACCTAACAATCATTAGACCAGACCAAATTTCGAACTTGATCTGTCACTTGTCATGATAAAACTTTATACCATTTATCAAATCAATACCTTCAAGAATGACGAAAAAGGTGAGGAAAACTGATTATTTGAGTGAAAAGACCATGACTCTGATTTGAATTTTCTTAAGAATTTATTAGTTTTGTTCTTTTACTTTTTAATTCAAAACCATAACAACTTTGTGACATGTTAATCAAATGGAAAGAGAAATAAAAGATGTGGCACCACTACAATGTAAGATAGTGGTCCCTCAGACTTTACATCTGTCAATAATGATTTCATAGGTATGCATGCAATATATATATATTTCTAATCAGAGAACAATTCTGCTGTACTTTTAAGTCTAAGACTATACAATAACAAATAATATCTATGTCTAAAATCAAATATGGTTAGTTTATTTGGCAACATGGAGACTTTAGACTTTTCTGACCACAGTAATTCCTGCATCACATCTGTGAGTATTCATAGAGGGGTCTAAAACTGACCATTTTCCTGTCAGAGGGTCATAACATTCTACTGTGTTCAATAATGTATTACCATCATATCTAAAACAAACAATAGCATATGATAAAGTTATAACATAATACTTAAGTTATAGCTTATATAGGATTCTGACAATTCTAAATGTTTCATGAATTCAGTTTTCTGAATTTTTAATGGAGGGTACACCTGATGACAGGTATTATATATACATGTATTCAACACTAAAATTGGTATCATCAATTTATAATGTAACATATTAGGGAAATAATTATATATAAGAATTTGGTAATTGCCAAGAAATAAAAAAACAAACTTTTGTTTTTTAAAAAGAAAGTAGGATGGAAGGATTAATGGAGCTTAACAACTACAGACAATAACCCATTTGAATCATTAAATAAAACAGTCTGTGTTTGCATGAAATAAAAATTAAAAAAAATCTATGTGAATTTATTGTCTGCTAGACGTATTTTCTCCTAAATGTATAAATAATAAATATTCTTTACCCAGCAACAACTAAGAGTTTGCCTCTAAGTACACAAGCACCAACATAACATCTTGGGACCACCATTGGCTGGAGAGATGACCATTGTTGAGTATGTATACTGTAGGATTCAACACTTGATAAATGGTCAGTACCATCATACCCCCCACAAACAAATATCTGTCCATTCAATACTGATACTCCAGCACCTAAGGTAAGAAGAAAGGAATATATAATTAATAAAAGTGGTGGTCATTTCTGAAGGTAGTAAAGAGTGTTAATCTATAAAAGGGATCATTGATATATTTTCTATACATATACAACAGCCTAACTCTGGAAGGTAATTTATATCATGTTTTAATTCTTAATGACCTACTTATGATTAATATTAACTTTTAACAATTCATATTATAAAATTGCTTGCAGTGGTAGATTAAGAAATTTTCAAATGGGTTGCCCACTGTCTGCCATAAGATGATGCCCAATCCAATCATGCTTCCCTGTCCTAAATCCGCCTCAGGTCTGGTCAAAACAGTTATATAATTTCAGACGCAAGTAATGGGCTGTTTTCTTTACTAATAAGTTCAAAGATCTGCCTTTTGTTTTATGGCAAATGGTGATCTCAAGAAAACCAATATTTGCAAATTTATTTCATTACCGGGTAGTTTTAATTTAATTTACCTGAACGTCTACAAGACAAAGGTGATATTAGAAAATAGAACTTTAATTTACCTGAATGTCTACAAAACATAGGTGATATTAGAAAATAAAACTTTAATTTACCTGAATGTCTACAAGACAAAGGTGATATTAGAAAATAGAACTTTAATTTACCTGAACGTCTACAAGACAAAGGTGATATTAGAAAATAGAACTTTAATTTACCTGAATGTCTACAAGACAAAGGTGATATTAGAAAATAAAACTTTAATTTACCTGAACGTCTACAAGACAAAGGTGATATTTAAGAACTGAATGCTTCTTTTTGTAACTTTATTGGGGTGTAAAAGCGTTGACCAATGTACATACGGTCAACGCTTTTACAACCCTATGAAGTTACAAAAAGAAGCATTCAATACTTATAATTACATTTTTTAGCTATGATCATTAAAACACGAATTTTATATCTTTTTATTTAATACACCTGTGCACTTTTTTGTGGAACCATGTGTTATCATGGATGAGAAGCTTTATTGAGTGATGCAATTGCTTAAGGAATAACACTTGATGTGCAGTTAGCCAATCAGAATAAAGTATTATAATGAAACATACATCTAATGTAATTATTAGAAAATAGAAGTTTAATATACCTGAACGTCTACAAGACATAGGTGATATTAGAAGAGAACTTTAATTTACCTGAACGTCTACAAGACATAGGTGATATTAGAAGAGAAGTTTAATTTACCTGAACGTCTACAAGACATAGGTGATATTAGAAGAGAAGTTTAATTTACCTGAATGTCTACAAGACATAGGTGATATTAGAAGAGAAGTTTAATTTACCTAAACGTCTACAAGACATAGGTGATATTAGAAGAGAAGTCTAATATACCTGAACGTCTACAAGACATAGGTGATATTAGAAGAGAAGTTTAATTTACCTGAACGTCTACAAGACATAGGTGATATTAGATGAGAAGTCTAATATACCTGAACGTCTACAAGACATAGGTGATATTAGAAGAGAAGTTTAATTTACCTAAACGTCTACAAGACATAGGTGATATTAGAAGAGAAGTCTAATATACCTGAACGTCTACAAGACATAGGTGATATTAGAAGAGAAGTTTAATTTACCTGAACGTCTACAAGACATAGGTGATATTAGAAGAGAAGTCTAATATACCTGAACGTCTACAAGACATAGGTGATATTAGAAGAGAAGTTTAATTTACCTGAATGTCTACAAGACATAGGTGATATTAGAAGAGAAGTTTAATTTACCTGAACGTCTACAAGACATAGGTGATATTAGAAGAGAAGTCTAATATACCTGAACGTCTACAAGACATAGGTGATATTAGAAGAGAAGTTTAATTTACCTGAACGTCTACAAGACATAGGTGATATTAGAAGAGAAGTCTAATATACCTGAACGTCTACAAGACATAGGTGATATTAGAAGAGAAGTTTAATTTACCTGAATGTCTACAAGACATAGGTGATATTAGAAGAGAAGTTTAATTTACCTGAACGTCTACAAGACATAGGTGATATGAGAAGAGAAGTCTAATATACCTGAACGTCTACAAGACATAGGTGATATTAGAAGAGAAGTTTAATTTACCTGAACGTCTACAAGACATAGGTGATATTAGAAGAGAAGTTTAATTTACCTGAACGTCTACAAGACATAGGTGATATTAGAAGAGAAGTTTAATTTACCTGAACGTCTACAAGACATAGGTGATATTAGAAGAGAAGTTTAGTTTACCTGAACGTCTACAAGACATAGGTGATATTAGAAGAGAACTTTAATTTACCTGAACGTCTACAAGACATAGGTGATATTAGAAGAGAACTTTAATTTACCTGAATGTCTACAAGACATAGGTGATATGAGAAGAGAACTTTAAGTTACCTGAACGTCTACAAGACATAGGTGATATTAGAAGAGAAGTTTAATTTACCTGAACGTCTACAAGACATAGGTGATATTAGAAGAGAAGTTTAATTTACCTGAACGTCTACAAGACATAGGTGATATATTGCACCATTGTTCTGTGTTTGGATCATATTTCTCTGCAGAGTCCAGTAGATTTATGCCATCATATCCCCCAACACAATAGATATTATCTCCTGCCACTACAAGTCCTGCCCCTTCACGCCCCACAGCCATACCACTTAACGTTCTCCACTGGTCAGTCCCAGGGTTATAACATTCCATACTGGTGTGTCTACTATACCCATCAAATCCACCACATACATATATCTCACCTGTAAGAGTGGATGAAAAAAATATTATCAAGTAAAATATAATGCATAAAAATGAATAAGTAATTATTGGGTGCTTGTCTTTTTTTTTTATAGCTGTGACTGTTTAGTTTCTTCTAACAGAGTTGAATAAGAACTGATCTATTCTCAAACAGGTAAGATGAGTAACTATTCTTTTCTTATGACTTATATTAATTTTTCAACTTTTTATTGTTGCAGTTGAATTCTTTTAATTTCAACTAAAAAGTAAAAAAAAGTAAAAACAACAATCATGCACAAGTTTTTAAGTGTCTGACAGAACTGAAATGTTCTCAAATGTTTGAACTTCTCACTGTCAAGCTGCTCAGTGACAAAATATTAAAATCATTCTTTTTAGTAGTGGGAGAAATATAGATTCTTACACTGCAACAAGTGTATTACGATATTTCTCCACTCAAGACAGTTAAATTTTATTATTTAAAGCGCGAGGCTTGCCGAGCCGTTTAAATAATAAAATTTAACTGTCGAGAGTAGAGAAATATCGTAATACACGAGTTATAGTGTCAGAATCTGTTTCTCTAATGCTTTTTATCGTTCTTTTTCAAAGATTTTCAGAAAATTGTGCTCTTTATATGCGACGTCATCAGGCAAGGTCACCTTTTTTCATGACGTCACAATAGGAAAATTGAAAAGAAAACAAAACATTTTGACGTCATAATCAAATGTCGACTAATCATTTGCCGAGAACAGATTTTTCACTAGTGAGGAGAAATATTTTTCTCACACCGGTCAGGAAATGTGAAAATAGCACAAAAATTAGAGAAACTAATATAAAGTACAGACAGTCAGACAAAATAAACATAATATAGTACAAATATTAAGATTCAGTGTTTTAAAAAATGTGAGTTTTGTGTATAACATTTCGAATGACATATTATAACATCTGCTTGAACAGATAACAATTTGACAAATCCATAACTATGGTATTATGGTATTGAACAATGTCGACCTGAAAAGGCATCTATTTGTAAGATTAATAAAAATAGGCATAATTCTTATAACTTTCATTATCAGGAGTATATTTCATGTTATATTGACATTAAAGGCATATAGCATATTAATTATTATACTGACACCATCAAGCACTATGCAGGGTTTTACTATAAATTCCAAGTGTGAGTCCTGGGACTATTTCCTTTGAAGAGCTGAAGAAGTGGTGAATGATTAATATGTATGGAATTTTCTTCTAGATATTTCTTAGAGGTTTATAGTTTTACATGAAACACAAACAGCTTTCCGATGCATAAGTTCATTTTTGTTAAGTTGGAAAATCATAATTAAATGATAATTTGTCTTTGAAAAATATTTTATTTTTAGAAAAAAATTGAGAATGAAAATGGTGAATGTGTCAAAGAGACAACAACCCGAACATAGAAAAGACAACAGCAGAAGGTCACCAATAGGTCTTCAATGCAGCAAGAAATTCCCACACCTGGAGGCGTACTTCGGCTGTCTCCTAAACAAATATATATATACTAGTTCAGTGATAATGAACGCCATACTAAACTCCGAATTAGACACAAGAAACTGAAATAAAAAATAATATAACTAAATACTCTGACTTGGAAAATTTTCTTTTTAGTATTGACAGTATTGATGAACTAATCTAATCAATAACTCCCAAGTTATACCTCTGTAGACACAAACTCCAGCTAATCCCCTCCTCTGTGTCATAGCTGATACAGACTGCCACTGTGGATCATCTGAGGACAGGTCTAAACATTCCACCAAACTCAATCTTGATTGGCCATCATAACCACCAATGATATAAACCTTTCCATTTAATGAGGCAGCAGCAACATATCTTCTTCTTTTTGATAAATTCTATAAAAAAAATATTTCATTGTTAAAATGCTGGAAACATATGATTGCATAACAAAACTTTATCTATATTATTATTAAACAAAATTTATTTCAATCCCTAAATATTAAACATGTGACTATCAAACCTTAATCCTAATGATTATTACATGTATATCTAAGAGAACTCTTGCATACACAGCTATCATTCTGAGTAAATCAAGCCTCAGCAATCTTTTCTACCAAACTACTGTGGCTTCAATAATATTCGTTGGATAATAATTTTCATGGAATTTCGAGGGTACAGGGGAAGGACGAATTTACATGTTCAATAAATAGCAAATTTTCTAAAGGAATTTTAGGAAACATTGCAAAAACCAAGAAATTTAATATAAACAAATATGAAAGTTTTCTCAATTTTCGAAATATTTGTATCAACAAAAATCAATAAATACAAAGAAGATCAGTTATAATTTTATTAGGGTTAAAATGTCTTTAAAAAATCATTTTGTCAATAAATTGTTATGATTAGAAACTTGTTGAAGAAAAAAAAAAAAAATCAGTTTTTAACAATATTCCAAGGGAAAATTATATTTATTATTAATCATAAACATAAAAAATTTGATGTATTTACCGGTCTGCGAGTCCATGCTTCAGTTTTAGGATCATACTGTTCAACAGCTTCTACCATGTTCTGGTGAGATCCAAATCCTCCCATTACAACCAGGATGTCGTCTGTACCTGTATAATTGAAAATATGTATATATATTCTTAGTCCTTTTTTAATGAAGAGTTGGTTATTTATTTTCTGATGGATTTAAATATTAGAATTTCAATGACAAACTGGTTTGGGATGTTTTAAAATTGTATTTTTCTAGTCCCATATCATGATTTTCCATAAAGATTACAGAAACTGGTGGGAATATTTTTATTCAGTGTGAAATAAACAAAAAAAATTCCATTGCATATATTTCAGATTTTAATAGCTACAGTGTCTACGTGGGGAAATCATATTCAAGGTAATATATAAGTAATTACAATTATGTTGACACCATAAAAATGTTCACATCCTGATTTGATATTTGTGACAAAAAAAAGCCCTTTACAGCTGCATAGCCATCTTGAATGTTAGGATGGTTATTTGTCATTCCATAAAAACAGCCATTAAAAGATGTGAGATTATGAGGGGATACTCTTTAATCTGTAGGTACTATTATCTTTTATGTTAACTTTTTTTATGTTTTTATAGTAATTAAGATGATAACACAATTGCTGACTGTTGTACCCCTATTTTTGACAATTTTACTTATTTTACTTATTGTGTTGGTTTGTATTGTTCACACATCGTTGACAATGTAATGGAATTTGATGCGACTGTCATACAAGTGAGAAGTTTAGCTAGCTATAAAACCAGGTTCAATACATTATTTTCTACATAAGAAAATGCCTGTACCAAGTCAGGAATATGACACTTGATATCCATTAGTTTGATGTGTTTGAAATATTGATTTTGCCGTTTGATTTGGGACTTTCCTTTTCTGAATTTTCCTCGGAGTTCAGTATTTTTGTGTTTTACTTTTTTCAATAATTAGATCTTACCTATTCGTTGCTTTGTCCTTGTACCACACATCTGATTTCTTAAGTCAGGTCGCAAGTGAAACTTCTTGGCTTCGTCAAGTAAATCTCTACATTCATGACTCTTTTTGATTAACACCTAATTGAATAAAGTGATGAGGTTTTAATTTCAATAAATGTTTTTTTGCTTGTTGATAAAATGAGAGTAAAAGCATTGATTTTCATATTTAGAAATAATTTAATGTACCTTTAATTATTTACTACATAACTAATGAAGTTAATATCATCAATTTTACATAGTCTGCTTGAATGGAAACTACAGAATGCAATGTTTTGAATGGATTAAAAGGGGGTTACATTATGACATAGGACCCTTTTGGCTAAATTTGGTTCTTAAATGGATCTTTTTCTTAATGTAAGGTAAAACAAACCTCTGCATTAAAATATATAAAATGCTCCAAAGTCTGAACATTATGAAGACGGTTTGTCTAACATGTCAAAATCAGTTTAAAATCACTTTAAATGCTTAAATTCGGAATAAGAAAATCAATCAGTATCTAATATCATATAGATGATAACTTCTTACTTCTTCATCAGCAACATCTGTTAAAAATTTGGCTGTTAAAATTGGCAGACGGACATGATGCAACAACCGTGGTAACAGGTGTGTACGAGATTCTTCTTTATGTTTTACCCAGTTGATCACTGATTGATAAACTGGCTCTTCTGTGTTCACCTTAGATTCAAAAAAGATTTATACATGTATTATCAATAATATTTCAGATAATTGAAATACTGGTTGGCTGTCTAATATTTTGACATACACTTTTAAAAAATATATCCTAAAAACTTTAAATTCTAAAGGTGTTTTACAGTGACATGACTGTTAGTGTTGCTATCCAACAATTGCAACTCATTCAAAATTTTGACCAAATTGCAATTTGTTTTATTAAACCAAATTGTTCAACTGGTCAGAAATTTGAACCAACTGCTGTAGAAAACCACAGTCAGGTTGTGAAAGTGCAAGGTGATAAAATAAAACATACTTACAATCCTATAAGACTTTAACTCCACTTTAATGATGTTGTGACAAATTCCGTTTATCAGTTTGTATAGGTATATTAGTCATTACCATGCCTAAGGTAAAATTGTTATTTTGAATTTGCTGTAAAATTGTCCAAACTAATCTTTCATATAGTTTTTCTTTCAAAAATTCTTTTATATTCATAAGAATCAGACATTATGTGAATTAAAACATTTCATATTCAGTAAAATATGTGTAAAATTGCAATATGTTTGTAGGAAGTTTCCATGGGGAGATAATATTTTTTTCTTTCAAAAAGTCTTAATTCAAAAGATTAATAATTTAGGTTATCTCCCCATGAAAACTTATCAATAGCATATTGTTATTTCACACATATTTTCCTGAATATATGATGTTTTATTTAAAATGATATCTGGTTCTTATGAATATAGAATACTTTTAGAAAGAAAAACTATATGAAAGCTTAGTTTGGACAATTTTACAGCAAATTCAAAATAACAATTTTACCTTAGGCATGGTAATGACTATAATATACCTATACAAACTGATGGACTCAATTTTTCACAACATCATTAAAGTGGAGTTAAATTCTTATAGGATTGTAAGTATGTTTTATATTATCACCTTGCACTTTCACATTTTGACTGAACAATTTGTTCAATATTCTGACCAGTTGAACAATTTGGTATCATAAAACAAATTGCAATTTGGTCAAAATTTTGAATGAGTTGCAATTGGTGGATAGCAACACTAACAGTCAAGTCACTGTAAAATCTTATAAGCATCAACAGTAACTGTCACAGCGATTGATAATGCATGCTCACATAGTGATTGTTAACAAATTTCATAAAGCTCGGATTCCTAGTTCCTGAGAAAAAATGACACAAAAATGTCATACAATGCCATTATATTATGTGTAAGTATATATGATCAGCTGACTCAGCTCATATGTGTATGTGCGCCTTATTATGCATGCTTTTTCAATAGAAATTGTGACATCATGATACATTCTTAATAGCACAAAAACCCATGACATGGTGATATTTTATAAGTGTTGGGTAATCAGTATATGAACAATAGATCTAAAAACACATCACACAGTTCAGCATGCTCAAATGAATCTTGATATCAAGGGACAGCAGGGACATAATAAATTTAATGATTGATTCAAAATTTATCTGTTAGACCAGGAAGTAAATATCTGTAGGATTCTAATCACATGCAAGGTGATTAAAAAACACAGTCTCATCAATTAAACACCATGTAAAAGGTGAGGTCAGATTAACTTTTGGACAAAACACAATTTATAAGTAGTAGGTTTATATGAATTGTGGGATAATCTCAAAAACGTTAGTTCTATTACCTTACTTGCTATCCAGATCAAATTCGAGACTGAATGTGACAAAATAATTGATCATCATACATGTCATACTTCTGAATATTTATTAAAAAATTTGTAAGGGTTCTGCATAACCCAGTGTCTTGCCTATTTTTGCTGTTAATCGCAGCCTCAACAAAAATTAGGAAAAAAATAAAAAAAATATTCCTGTTGATTCTATCTTTTCATTGTTAGAAGCTTCTGTCCAAGTTTGGCAAAAATCCAGGATAGTTTAAGAGAGTTATTAAAATTTTAAAAATTTAACCACAGAGTGAATGTAAAGTTTCCAGAAAGAAAAACTAAGTCCATTTATAAGTAAAATACGGAAAAAGAAGATTTTTTTTTTACAAAATTTACTTCTTGATACTATCTTATGATCATAAACAAGCTTCTGTCCAAGTTTGGTATAATTCCATGATAGTTAAGAAAGTTATTAAAATTTCAAAAACTAGAAGCACAAAGGGAATATTTGTGGACGTTGTCATCAATGAAATGTAGGATCGCTATGTCTGGCTTTTTCAACAAAAGTCAAAGGCTCAACAAAACAGATCTAAAATTCAAAGATAAACAGACAACACCATTGTTAAAAAGAAAGACAATGAAAATGACAAAGAAGTCTGGAAAACTCTATACAGCTTTTGCACACTATTCTGATGTTTCATTGTTCTTGCAGTGTGATAGATTATATAAAACAATTCCTAATTAAAAACATTACTATTAGATGTGTACGTTAATCGTTGTTGCATTATATAAAAGGTTGCCTCAATTCATTGAAATGGTTGTATTCTTGGCTGTTACATTTTAAGAATTTTTTACCTGTAGGCTATCACACTTGACCAGTGATTCTACTTGGTCGATAGGTAAAGTTTTGAATTCATCATATTTTATGATTTCTTCATAGTGTTTCAAACAGAAACTGTCTGCAGCCTCAAGAAGTTCGTCACAACTATGCTGCTCAGCAAATATTTTAATACCTAAACAGTTGGTAGCATCAAGCTGCTTTTCTAGAAAGGAACTACAAGCCTGCTTAACACCTACAATATAAAACAATTACAGTTGGCATAGTATTAAACTATGATTATTTTTTTTTAATCAGATGTATACCTGTATCAGAAAGTGTATAGAGATCAATCACAGCAATGGAATTGCATTTATTTTTCAGATTTCATTCTTTTCAATGGTATTTAGCATTTCATAATAACTATTCCAGTTTGTGTTCATTTGGTAAACTATTCCTTCCAAGAATTTTCTGTGAGATAATAAGAACTTTTACAAATGTTTTTAAATAGTTTTAAAAATTATGCATCACTACATGTATTAAACTATATTGCTGAAACAAGCTGCCTACAGGAAGTAATTCATGAACATTATAGATGTTTAAGTGTATCTACTTGTGAGTGGAAGTATACAAGCTACAGAAACTAATTTCTGAGCAGTCTCTATTTAAGTGTATTTACCGGTAATTGAAGAAGACAAGCTGCAGGGACTGCCAGGAAGTAATTCCTAAAAATTTTCTGTTTCAGTGTATTTACCTGTGAGCTGTAGCAGACAAGCTGCAGGAAGTAACTCCTGGACATTTTCTACACTGACATTCACTGTTTCTGTATAAACAAAATCTAATAAAACTCTCATCACATCAGCTGATATTTCATGTAAGGTTATCACACTTTTATCCTTCTCAGACATCTAAAAAAAGTAACAGTGACAGTGTATATGATATTTTTACAATCTGATTGAATCAGGTTTGTTGTTTTCCAATTACTTACTTATCTATTACTCCCTAAGTTGAAAACAACACTCTTGTCATTTGTACATGATAGTGTCCATTGAACTAATTAATTTCTATTAAAGTTTTAAACTATGTAAATTGTGTTTGTACAATGCAGCTAAATGCATTTTAAAAAAGTATAGAACTAACATGACACAAGAAAAGATTTTGATGAACATTATATATGTGTACTTAGGAAACAAAGTATATACATGTATACATTGTGTTCAGTGACACCAATTAAGATTACTGGTTGTCTTAGTTTATACAGGCTTAACTGCTTCAGCCACTTGTCCTGTGGAGGTAGCCTGTGAACATGGTTAGGTTGTATTCAGCTAATCTTGAAACTAAGTGCATAAAAGTATACACTAGCATTTTGTTGGCAACTAAATATTCCTCTCTTAGAAGTCCTTCTGCTTTAATTGCTTGTTTGGTTTGTTCTTTTGCTGAAAACCTTACCTATATTTACAAATCAATAGAGAATTGAGGTATACCCCAATAAAACTGCAAATAACCAAAAGATGAAAAATCATATTGCTGAATGCGATTGATTAACATTTGTACATCAAATGAAAGTTATTTCATGCATAATCAATATTACATGAGACTATTCAATTTTTGATTTTCAGAATGAAAATTTAATTTGACTACCAGTACTCACTTCATTAGTAAACATGGCACAGAAGTAATCACTACAGGCCGCCAGTACGACTCGATGAGCCGGAAATTCTTCTCCATCAACTTGTAAAACAACATCACATAGTTTGTTAACCTTCCGTAAGTTGTTCATTGTTGTCAATATAGATTTGGCATGACTGTCTGTAAATATCTGTTGTGTTGTGATGATACTATTTATACTTGTTGTCATTGTTGAATGTTTAAAATGTCCAGATTATTTTACTATATTGTCACATTTTATTTGTCGTCTACACATCACATGTAAATTGTAACATTGTATATTTCCTTCATGTTTAGAATATTCAATAATATGAACTATATTTTTCAACTAAAATTGTTTGTTGATTCAAATATGTAAATGTATGTCATGATTGCCTTGGTAATCACTGTATTTTAAAAATTAAATTTTTTATTTTTCATTTTTCAATCATGATCTTTTTACTTCTCCCTGTATACATGAACTCCACTCCATCCAAATCAATATGTCCTGAAAAACAGAAATAAATTTTGTGCTTTCACTTTTTTTATGGCAGTGTCTGCGCATAGTCAAATTGCCGTTCGTAGGCTATGTGTACCCACATCCGGTTTTACAATAAAATGGCATTTGATCGGGAATCAAACATGATATACATGTATATAGGGAATTTGTTGCAGTTAGTGAATGAATTGATTAAAACTACTCATAAGTTTTATAAATATTTATATACAGGTAAGTGAACAGTTTTTCTCAATTAAAAAATATTCTTAAAACAGAAGAGAGTGATATACATGTGGGGAAGACATTTCAACCTGAAGTTATCATGAATTGGAACAATTTGATCCAAACTATCAGTTGATTAATTTTATTCAATTGCCAATTGCAGCTGCAAAGTAAAGAAGAACTGGAAACACAAAAATTAAAGAGGAATTAAAGTTTAACATATTATATTTTTCCTGTTTTGACGAAGGCTAAAAATTCAAAACAAATTCGACAGGAAAAAGGCCTTAGGCACAAGGTAATTGTTTTAAATTGTAGTTTTAAAAAGTATTCGCCACGTTTCATTCATTACTAAAGGTTAATTTTTTCAAATCCTTTTAGTTTTTCTATTGTAAACCGATCACGTTTTAAAGGATATGTCCACTTTCAGTACTTTCTAAATGGAACGTCCTTTCCACTTTAAGGATGTTTGCTCCACTATTTTTTTAATTTTTGCCAGATTTTTGGAATCCTCTGGTTTTATCCATGTATCAACATTAAAAAAATTTGCCCACTAACCCATACTTTTCTTTCCATCTATTAATTACATATTGTTTAAAAAGCCATATTTCAAAATCTTATAAAATCCTTGTTATTTTTTCATAGTTTTTTAAACAAAAAGGTGCCAACGTTAAGTAAAAGAAAAGTCTAGAGAGAATTATTTCCCGCCAAATTTTCAATGGCTTATATATCTCGAAAACAAGCACACGGACCCTTCATTTTTTTCTGCTTTGTTACAGTACAGCCTGTAACATCCTCTTAGTTATGTTCACCCTCTTGCATGGTCAACATCTAATAGTGAACATTTATTGGGGTATTCAATCTTGAGAAGTTGGCCTTTTTTATTGGGGGTCATTAAACATAGGTAGGTTTTTTATCTCATTATGTTACCTGTTAAAATCAATCAGGGTTGAAGCGGCGTTTTGCATTTGTGCCGATTTTTTCTTTCATTTGCGCCGATTATTTTTTTCATTTGCGCCGATTTTTTTCACAGGTAAAATACAGGTAAATTACAGGTGAATAGGTATAAAAACTCTTATTTTTATTATCATTAAAGACCTTTTTTAGTTAGTCAGTTATACAAATGTTATGAATTATCAATCATAACATGGATATAACTGTTTTGAACTCTGAAAAGTATCAAAAAGTTCATTTCCATGTGATCAATGATGAATTTTTATAATGATAGAGCATTGATCTGAGTTATTCTCTGTTGATGTAATTTATCACACATATCTCTACAAATTGTTTCAACCGCATTTAAGAAATTACTGTCGTTTGAAGTTTCAGTCTGCAGTCAACAATTAATTGGTTTAATGTTTTCCTAGTTTGAAAATTAGTTTTCCGCTGATTTAATTGGGCTTTGAAATGGACATCTAGTGAGAAAATGTTGAAGGTTTTCTTCCTCAAGTTTGCATAGCGGGCAAATTGGGTATGTACCTCCTATATTAAATATAGCTTTAGTTACTTGTAGGTTCACGTTACTAGTATCATATCTTTTAATGTGGCTTTCATTTTTTCTTTTTTTATATATCCTTATTATTTATTGTTTTCTTTGTATTCCCTGGAATTTACATGTTGAAGTATAACCTGTAACTTACCTGTAAATCCAATTAGGAGTAAATATAAATCGGGGCAAATGAAAAAATGAAATTAGCGCAAATGAAAGAATGAAAATTTTCAAAATCGGCGCAAATGTCATACGCCCGGTTGAAGTTTTCAGCTGGTATGTTTCAGTAAAATTTACCTCAGGTTTCTTTTAAAATTGACTTTCACCTTTTTGTGAAAATGTAAAATAAAATATTGTTTTAGTCTGTTAAATTTATTATTTGTTTTTTGTTTTAATGTTATTTAAATTTTGTATTTTTTTTCTTCATTTTTGTATGTTTTTTTCATTACTTTTTTGTTTCTTATTTTTTAAATTTTTCTTGGTAAGAATCTTGAGTAGAAATGGCAAAAAGTCAAAGATAAAGTTATTGACTAGCATTTGAAATAAACAGACGTTTAATAATTGTTTTTTTAAGTAAAAGGTTATAAATGTACATGATGTCCATTGTATTCAATTGTTTGTTAGCATTATTAAATGAGTTTTTACTATTAATAATAACTAATTATTTATAACAGTCTTTTGAAAAGCTTGTTATTTTTAACAGAATAGCAAATATCCTTAAGCTTGACACTTTTAATTCTTTAAATTTGCATTTACATTATATAATAGTATTAATTTTTATGATGTTTGTCTTTTACATGGACTGTATACATGTAGTTTCATTTGCCATCAGTGTGCATTTAATTTCCAATTTGCAATAAAATTGAGAATGGAAATGGGAAATGTATCAAAGAGACAACAACCTGACCATAGAACAGACAACAGCAGAAGGTCACCAATAGGTCTTCAATGCAACAAGACACTCCTGCACCCGGAATGTTTATTATGTATTATTATCTAATAAATACAATTTGAAAATATGATTTTTCATACTTTTCACTCGTTCTACACCCATATTATTGATAATTTCCGTTTATATTTCGCGTTATCTGGTTATATTCCTGATCGGATAACACATTATTCTGAAACCGGATGTGGGTACCTGTCACCTACGAACTGCAATTTGACTATTTGTACCCACATGCGGGTACGTGCAGACACTGCCCTTTTTTTTTTATTGTGCTACATTTAATTGTTGTACATATAACATGGTTTTGTTACAATTGCCAGGTTAACGTTTACTATCCATACCAACCCCTAAAAAAATATTTTGAAACAAGAATTTGAAGCATTGTCGCAAATGAGCTTCCTCACTTGTGTTTTTTAGGGGTTCGAATGGATAGTAAACCTGGCACACAAACCCCTGTGATTTATGGTTTGATATATCTTTTTTTCAACTGGACATTGAGAACAATAGAAGATTACTAACACATACTTTCACCAATGTCACACCTTTATCTTATCTTTTAACAGTTGAATAATATATCAGTAAAACTTGGCTTTGAAAGAAAAATCTGCAAAATCTGCAACCAAATCTGGTCTCTGTATTGAATAGCAAAAGGTAAACCAGTCAAGAAAAGTATAAAGTTTTAAATTTAAAACCAATTCTGGATAAATCTCGTTTCCGAATTTTTAATGTACATAGAAGTTATCGTTTAACATGTTTAATATTATTATCATTGCAGGGATTCATTAACATACAAAATGTTATAACCAACCTAAGTTCAGTAGTCGTATTTATTTTCTGAGAGCGTCAAGTACTGATTAAGTGGCATATTTCACCATCAATAGATAAGGATCGATAAGGTATTCAATTCTTCATGATAGAAATTTCATTTGAGTGATCACTTTAATTTAGAAATTTTACTTTCACAAATATAAAAGTATTCTCAAATTCTATATACAAAACCTCATCTAAGTGATCAATCAAAGCGTTTAAAAAAAAATCTAGTCCATGCATACTTTAACTGTATACATGTGTGCATTATGTATTTATTTATCATAAATTGTATTTGCATATATATAATATATATATATTACATGTGTTTGTACTGGTGAGCATTATTTGCTTAAAGTAACAAAAGAATAGAATTGAATAGAAATTGAAATCTAATTTTACGACTTCCTGGTTGACTGTAATTATCCATAAGCTCTTTTAATCTCTGGTAGATTTCGATATACTTTCTTTTTTTTTGCCACTTTCTTCCCACCAGCTGCATACTGGAACATGGTCAGGGCGTAGCTTCATCATGTTTCAATAGTTTTATGAGTTTAAAGATGTTATGATGTGGGTGCAGGAATGTTTGTTTAGCTTGATTTGCAATCCCTCTAGCTTGTTTTGTCCATCCCTTTAGATGCCGTGTAGTCCCCAATCCCTGTGTTGTGTAATGATACCATCAGTATTTTGTGACAAATTATGTAAAGGGAGTCGATGTTAGTATCAATCCAGAGACATATATACACATATATATGTCTCTGATCAATCTATGCTTGTATGAAACCTGAATCCCTGTTCCTATTGCTTTTCTCCAGATACACTGATTGTGTGTAGTGTGAAAAAAACAGTTGTTTGCGTTAATGTAAGAAAACATAATATGAAACATGAAACATGAAACATGTGTAAAGTTTTAAAAATATGCTTGGACAGGAGTTAAAGCTACCTTTACCATACTAGTTTATGATATCTGCTGCTGCTAATGTGTTAGATTCTTTTGAGTACTGAAGATAAACACACATCCATCTGAGCGAGCAAGAAATGGCAACCTTTGGTAAAACTTGCCCAAAATACATGTACCCTCTATGTTAACTTCAATTTTTTTTTGTGTTTGTTGAACATGGAAATCTTGCAAGATGTGAAAGTTTTATATTATCTTATCTTGCCTCAATTAATGTTTTCGGATGACAATTTGAGAGGATTGCAAATTCAATGATTTTAAATTGGTTATCTGACGTATTATTTATTTTAAGGCAATTCTTTTGATATTTTTTTACGAAGAAACAGTGTATTAATTTTATTTTTTTAAACTAAATTTTACTTAAACTGTGTAAGAAATATATCTTTTAAAAAATACAGGTAAATCTTAGGAGATTAATTTTTAATGAACCTTGGCTGTTATAAAAACAAATTATTACTCAAAACATCTATTGAAATATGCATGTTTAAGTGTCCTGAAAATATGGACACTAGCTATGTTATGAAAAAAATTATGTCAAAATTACACGGAAAACATGTCGATAATTGTCATGCTTTTTTACATTCTGATAAATCTAAATCGGGTAGAGGTGGCAATAAGCTACGAACTTACAGACTGTTTGTTAAATTGGAAAATTTTGAACCGGAGGAATACTGCAAAATAGCTTTACCCTTCAGTCACAGAAGTGCTTTCACCAAATTTAGATTTGGTGTTGCTCCCCTAAGAATTGAAACAGGGAGATATGAAAATATTGTTTTAGAAAATAGAGTGTGCCATATATGTGACGTTTTTATGAAGATGAAGCACATGTTTTATTATTAAAGATGTCCTCTTTATGACGATTTTAGAAACCATTTATATTATGTTGCTGAAACTTTTAATGATAATTTTAATGCTTTAGATGATAATCAAAAGTTAGTGTTTTTCAGATGTAAATATACTAGTCAACAAAAGAAACGATACAAGACTTTTTTTTCAAATTAAAGATAAAGTTTTCCGTGTATAGTACCAATATTGAAGGTAGGTATATATCTTTATTTACCAAAGTCATAACAACTATAGGCATACAACATATAAACTACACAAGTATACATAGATAGCAGAAGGTAATGTGTTTAACAAATTACATCATGTTAGATCTTAATTTGTGTGCACGAAATATAAATTTACCTAAATTACATAATTCTTTAAGATTATTAGAACTCATTAATTGTATATATTTATACATAGAAGGTTTTCTCCAATAATATGGTTTTATAAAATAAGAGTAGGACATTTTAAAATAAAATGCATCTCATCTTCAATGTCGTTTTTACAAAAACTACATTGTCTATTACTTCTTGGAATTGCAGAATAGCGACCACATTCCATAGCTAAATCATGACTACTAAGTCTTATTTTGGTAATACATGTCTTATAAATAACTGGTATTGGTTTACATAAATAATATTGTAAACAAAAATTTTGAACCATATATCTATAACTTGTACATTTAACTAAATTAATCATTTGGCTGTCAAAATCTTGCTTCAGGCAATCAAACAGGCGTTGTTTAATTATCAAGTAAAAACTACTGGAGAGCTTACAATCTAAAAATAAACCTTGATTATACCAAATATCACCTAACCCTATACTGAGCAACTCATTTTTAATAAAATACAACCAATTTGTCTTATTATTTGGACATTTTTGTAAATCGTCATATAAAAAACAGTAACAGTTTTTCAAAATACAGTTTGTAGTACATAACAGCTTAAACCAGTATTTAAAAATTCGACATTTTCTGGTGTGCAATAATGGTAATTTACCTAGCTCATAGTAGACCATGACATTACTAGTAGAGCTTTTTACTTTCATAATATTTTTACAATAGCCCAGATGTATCCTTTCTATAGCTGGTGCCTTGTGAGCACCCCAAATTTCACAACCATAACAAAGTACACTGTTTATATAAGTATCAAAAAGTGAAAGTAAAGTTACAAAATTCAAATAGATATCTTTTATATTTCTCCATAAGGCAAACACATCTTTTCTACCCTGTTCTGAGAGTTTCTGCTGTAACACATTATATTTACCATTAAAATTTAACAAAATACCAAGATAACTAAACTTATCTAAAACTTCTATTTCCTGGTTATTATAATATCATTTTTCATTGCCATGTATTTTTCCGCCCTTTCTAAATACAACAATTTTCGTTTTTGCTATATTCACACTAAGTGACATGATTTGGAAGTATAATCATACAAAGTATCAAGTAATGTTTGTAATCCAGATACAGTTTCCATATCGTCAGCGTACATTAGTAAAAATAAATTTAGTTCCTTCAACTCATAAGGAATAGAGTCACTATCTATAAAAGCCATTTCACAATCATTGACACACATAGAAAAAAATATCGGTGATAATACTTCACCTTGCATCAAACCTACTTCAGTAGTAAAATAATCAGAATTGAACCCATCAACACTTACACAAGAAGTGACATTAGAATACATAGCTTTGGTAACCATTACAAAATTACCTTGTATACCATTTTTTGATAGTTTATACCATAACATATATCTTTGAACAGTGTCAAAAGTTATACTTAATCATTATGAAAATATAAATCCGTTTAAAAAACATTTTTTTTTGATTCGTGATGTTTTTTGGCAATTTTTTTTTACAAAATTTACATAAAACGACAATTTTAAAAACAGAAGTTCCAACTAATGATGACAACCTCTCATTTGAAGGTAAAGACAATGTTTGCCATTAATTTGTTTTAAAAAAATCATACAGTTTCTTCGTTTATTTGTTTAGCAAAGTTCGGCCCCACGAGAAATCGTTAAAATGTATACATTATCAACTGATTTACCATAGACAGTATGTGTAAAGTGATATTAAAAAAGCGGTAACAATCTTAAAACTTATCCGAAAGGCTCCAAATTTACTGTGTGATGTTTTAATATGTAAATAGATATAGGAAGATGTGGTGTGAGTGCCAATGAGACAACTCTCCATCCAAATAACAATTTAAAAATTAAACCATTATATGTTAAAGTACGGCCTTCAACACGGAGCCTTGGCTCACACCGAACAACAAGCTATAAAGGGCCCCAAAATTACTAGTGTAAAACCATTCAAACGGGAAAACCAACGGTCTAATCTATATAAACAAAACGAGAAACGAGAAACACGCATATATTACATAAACAAACGACAACTACTGTACATCAGATTCCTGACTTAGGACAGGTGCAAATATTTGCAGCGGGATTAAACGTTTTAATGGATCCAAACCTTCTCCCTTTTTCTGAAACAATAGCATAACATCACAACATAGAAAAACATACGATAAAATATCAATTGGCAGACTTAACTCAATCAAAAAACGTATGATTACACAATGAACGAATAAATTTGATCTGCGATATCTGAATACAAATGCACAGTTAATTAAATATAGCATTGATTTGAGATTTCAAAAAACACTTTTTTTCCAAAATTTGAAAGAAAACAATATTTCAACCAATTATTTACAACAGGAACATAACTTGATTAGCATATTGAATACTTTTAAACAAATTTGAAAAATTATTTAGTACTTAGAAAATTTTGTGTCGATTTTTTATTCAACTTTCTGCAAAACTAATTTGCACCCTATATGTTCGTTTACAAAGAATTTAGATACTTTCCGACAAGTTTTGATTTTCATTATCACATGTGCATACATTGCAAATGAAAGCTTTTTAAAATAGTGTATCTCATTTTGTTTTATATTTAATAATTTTGGATAATTTTTATTTCAAAGTCGTGTATTGTTTCTTTTGTTGACTAGTATATGATACGTGTGTGTGCCAAAACCTGTCATTTGATTTTAAAAAGACGTCGAAATTTTTAATATTGTAAATAGTACTTTATTTCATATTGTGTATTATGTCTATGTATTTTCATAGTCTCTTATAATTCTGTATAGAATGGCTCTCATTTTATTTAGTGTTATTTTACAATATATAAAGATTGATTGTACTTGTTGAGAGATGAGACTTTAATAAAACATTGAATTGTGGAAATAGAAGGAATATTGATTTTTAAAAAGTGGGATAAGGAGGAAGACACCAACAAATCAAGTATTTTACGGCCAATAAAGTCAAATTCAAAGTTCACATCGGAATGTCATGGTGATATGCGACACTTCGTCTGATGGTAATATACCTTCATACCAAAATGTTATATGCAAAAGTCGAAAGATGAAAGTTCATGTTGTATATTTAAGATATTTAAAAAAATATCCCACTGAAAAAAACTCAAAATGTTGATTTTTACTTCTACAGACAAGTTAATAACAATAATAATAACAATTAAAAACCAATTGTTCAGAGAACAATTGAAGGTCTTTCCACTAGTAAAGAACTATTTTGATATTGATATAGGAAAAATCAGTTAATAATGTTAGTTCCTATGGCTTTATGATGTATTTATATGAATTTAAAGCAAAGGTCAAAATCTAGAACGTCCTATTAACCTATGACCTTGACCTCAATTTCAAGGTCACAAACCAGGGAACTCAAATCAAAAGACTATAGGTCTTATTTATAGTTGGTTAATGAGTTATATCACCATACGCATATTTTTTAATACAAGAGGGGAGAAAACTCCCTTTTACGTTCAATGTACCCTTGCAATCAAAATTTACGTGTAACGCCATGTCGCAACAAACAATTTAGGTAAAATAATTTGTCGTTATCTTATACAGTTTCTGGAAATAAGAGATAATAAGCCAATTTCAAAAATTAGAATATGACCTTGACCTTTGACCTTGACCTTATTTTCATTTTTTTTTGGACCAAGGACTTCAAATCAAAAGATCCTAGGTCTCTAGCACTTATGGTTTACAAGATAGAAATGCATATCACTTATATCAAATGCATAAGGGGAAATTACTCTCATATGGAGCTCTCATATCGCTTCAGTCAAAATAGGATAAATCACGCGAAGGATATAACTAGCATTTTTGTAAAATAAATTTGTCATAATATTTTATGGTTGCGAATGAGTTGCGCTCACAAGGAAAACAGTGTTTGGGGAGATAACTCCTACAAAGAAAAGTATTCGTTTATGCAGGGTAAATTTCAAAAGCGCATAAACTGTTCGATATTATATACCAAAATACCTAAGTGACATATTGCGAAACAAATGTTTATCGCAAGAACAAAATTAGGCGGAAGAAAAAAAAAATAAATTCAAAGAACAATTGATGGTCTTTCCGCCAATAAGTATCTATTTTCATATGAAAATACATATTAAAATTCAGTTGAAAATGTCAGTTCCTATGGCTTAATGATGTATAAATATGAATTTCAAGCAAAGGTCAAAATCTAGAACGTCCAATTAACCTATGACCTTGACCTCAATTTTAAGGTCATGAACCAAGGATTCCATGTCAAAAGACCCTAGGTCTGTATTATGTATGGTTCATGAGTAATATCCCTTTACGCATAATTCTAAATATAAAAGGGGCAAAAACTCCCATTTATTGTCTACGCACCCTTCCAATCAAAATTTTGAAGTTACGACATGTCGCAACTAACAATTTAGTAAAAATAATTTGCCGAAATCTTATAAAGTTAATGAAAAAGAGTGAAAATAAGCCAAAATCAAAATTTTGAATTTGACCTTGACCTTTGACCTTGACCTTATTTTCATTGTTTTGGACCAAGGACCTCAAATCAAAAGATCCTAGGTCTCTAGCACTAATGGTTTACAAGATAGAAATGCATATCACTTATAACAAATGCATAAGGGGAAATAACTCTCATATGGAGCGTTCATATCGCTTCGGTCAAAATAGGACAAATCATGCGAAGGATATAACGAGCAATTTTGTAAAATAAATTTGTCATAATATTTTACGGTTGCGAAGGAGTTGCGCTAACAAGGAAAACAGTGTTTGGGTAGATAACTCCAACAAAGAAAAGTATTTGTTACGCAGGGTAAATTTCAAAAGCGCATAAACTGTTCGATATCATATACCAAATATCTAAGCGACATGTTGCGAAACAAATATTTATCGCAAGAACAAAATTAGGCAGGAGAAAAAAAAAAAAAAAAAAAATAATCAGAAGAAAAACAATAGGTCTTTCCACAGAAAAGTGGAAAGACCTAATAATACTATTTATTTATTCAGGCATAGGCAAGATATATAATTACATAATACAAACTTAAAATAAACCTTCTACTTGACACCTTTGTTATATGTCGACAGCCAAAAGAATCTATAATGCTACAAACAAATGATGAGAACATTACGCTTTAGAAAAAATCTTGTTGTTTTAATATAAAAACACTCAGGTATATTTTACCATGAACACATTCTGATATTCGTGGTCGACATCAGGGTCGGATCCAACCATTTTAAAAGGAGGATTCCAAACCCATTAAAAAAAGGGGGGGACTGAGGTCCAACGAAATGTCCCCATTCAAATGCATTGCTCGTCCAAAAAAAGGCGTACAACCCCTGGACCAACCCCTGGATCCGCCACTGGACATTCATCTAAATCAGGAACATATATACTGTTCCCCAAGTTAAATGTTTGCAAATACACAATATGTTGGTTCAGAAATATGAATGAAAGAATATAAAAATAAATAGTATACAACACAATTTGACATTAATTTTAATGGATCTGCGCTCTCATAAGATATGAAATAAAAGTGTTAAAATAATAAAATACTAAACTAGCATAGATGAGTTGAAATGCTGATACATTCATCACTAGTAAGATGACACACCCCTTTCTCCAGATCTGATTGCGGTTTCTTCATTATAACAATGCACTATATTCAGTTTAGCGCAACATTTGTCGTGGATAAATATGCGTAGCTGATACATAGCAAAGAAAGCTATGTGAACAACAGGAACACCAATAAATGTGAGAGCTACGACATATATGATAGTCGTTCCAGCTTGGTCCCAGTCTAAAACCGAATAAATTGCTGCTCCATCTCCGCCAACTTGATAAATCACGGAAAATATTACATAAATAACACCGATTACTAGCGGATATATAACATGTAATAATCGAACAGGTTTGGCACAGACAAAATGATTCAACAGAACATACACTGAGTTAATGGCGTGCTTTTCTATACTAGTTGGGTCACCACCTGAAAAAAAAGAGATTTTCAATACTAATTCTTTTTTGATATTTCTAATCCGAAATCAAAACTCGAATTGACTTTTAAAAATAAGTCATAAATAAAATCAAGCCTTTTTTTTAACAAAAAAAAAAGCAACATTATTTTCTGGAAGTTAATTTATTACGTTATTGTTTCTTTTTATCGATTTTTTTTAATAATGATCCGCGATTAAAGATAATTTCTCGATCACACGCGGATATTTACTCTTCACAGATAACCTGTATGTTGTGTTTGTTACGTAACAAAATAAATTACTATAATTTGTTTAACTTCTTATGTCCTTTCAACCTGTATAAATCTTATTGATTTTTCTTACATATCTAAATGATTTAATTTAGATCTTTTGGATAATCGATAATGTTATCGTAACTTTTTTGTTATACTTGTTCTAATTCTTAAGCAATAATGTCATAATTGTTTCCCTATTTGACTGGTCTAGACTTTAATTTGTTTCTTAACCTTTTAACCTCTCTCTGTTTTGACTATTTTAATGACTGTCCAAGAACATTTACTGTACATAACACTGGCTATCTTTGTATATTTGGTTTTTTTTCCGGTTTCCCTTCTCGGTTGTACTAATGGAGCTATATATGCCATTTATAATTTTAGATGACCCTTAGCTAGTCAGATGCAAGAATTATATATGCTATTCATATCTTAAGATTATATATGCAGTGTCGTTGGGTAACTTATTCTAATTTCATGTTTGTCTGATATTTTCAACTGAACATCTGTAAATATATTCACTTTTTTTGGTTTACTGTTTTTCTCATTTGCCTTACGAATCAGGGATTTCCAATTGCTGTAGAAGCTTGTCTATTGTAGTTGAAATTAAACTCATCATAGATACCAGGACTAAATTGTGTATATATACGACAGACGCGCGTTTCGTCTACAAAAGACTCATCAGTGACGCTCGAATCCAAAAAGTTAAAAAGGCCAAATAAACTACGAAGTTGAAGAGCATTGAGGACCCAAATACCTAAAAGTTGAAAACTAATTGTGGACCGCAGGATATCTCTATTGATTTGTTTTTGTTGTTTGGTTGCTCTGTCATTGATATTCAACCTCCATCTTTTTTTTACAAAAGCAGCTTATAGGACTATTTTACCGATATATTGTTAAAGTTTTTGTATATATAGAACCATTTTCATAACAGCGTGGACAACCATAATACTTGACTTGGTAATAAATCTTTACTTACTTGGTGTCAGTAAGCCATAGAATGCTATAGTTATCAAGACACTTATACTGTTATTGATCTCAAACAATATCCAAAGTAGTTTTATATACCATGGCATTTGATCTTTATTATCTGAAAAAAAATATTTTCAACATAGGAGTTAAAGACTGGTATTTTATATCGATCTGTAGAATCATGTTAGAGGACAAAATGTGAGATAGATTGACGAATTGAATTGATTACGATAATAAACTATGGTTATAACTATCGAATGGCTGGGAAGCTGCACTAATGATCAAAATAACTTCTCTGTAACAGCAAATCAAAATATTTCAAACTATAAGGTACACAATGGAATTATCTAACAAATATCCATTCAAAGACATTTGGAATCCTGTTAGTTGTTCCTATTCTCTTATGGGAGTCCCTGTTTTTGTATCAAGTAATCCCAATACAAATTTGAACAATAAAAAAAAGAGATAAAGTCTGGCGTAAATTATTTATAAATGCTTTAAATTGTATAATCGAATAACTTGTTTAAGATGAGTTCATGATATAAATTGTGGACGGAGGAACGAATGAATTTTTAAACGACCATTGAAATATCTACCACATAAGTTATTGGACATTCTCTGATTTAGTATAAGCTATTTTGTTTTGTGTCCCCATAGAAAAATATGGAATTTGGAAAAGTGGAGTTTAAAGTATTCATTTAAAAAAACTCCATTCCCATTTGTAACGTTTTTCGCATGTATACATCAATATAACTGATTAATCGAGGAAATTCAAACAATTTGAATTTTATTTTGCAATAATGCATATAAAAAGCAGAATCCTGTTTTCCTTTCTGTGAGTGTTTTAATTCGTATTAAATGGTGTCACACTATTTCCCTACATATTTTATTCGGTTTTATATGATTATTATAATAATTACAACAGCAATAAAAACCTACCTGACTTGGGAGATAAATGTACAATATCAGATCTCCTCACATGGACATATAAAGTAACAATAAAATCCACAAGATTATGAAATCCCACCAGTATATAACCCCAGTTTGTCAAATATATGAAGTAATATGGATCACCGTCTCCTCCATTTTTGTATGCATTGTACGGATCAAGAGAAAACCATACAATATGCCATACTAACCAAAATCCACTCCATATAGGATATAAGATCCCAGGACCACACTATCACAAAAAGATAAAGAAGAAATATACATATATTGCATAAATCATAAATTTTAGCACTGGTGTATATACAATTGTAGTTTATCATCTTCCGTAATATTCTTTAATTTGGCCCCTGAAATATATCTTTGGTAGCCAAGGCTTGCCATCCAGTCCCCTCCACACTTAAATCGAAAATGTTTAGCATAAAAAAGGTGTTTTACACATAAGATTAGTAAAATTTTATATCATCAACATTAAACGAAAATGCTAGTGATAAGAGTAATGCTCATTTTGAATAATATTGGAAGTCAGTGCAATGATTTAAGGTTTGCAAGTCTTTAAACCACTATGTTCAATTTATAAAATGGAAACTTGTAACTATGTGACCATGACTGGCTCGTAGAAAGAAAACTACCATGAGGTTTTTGTGTCTTGCATTTAGATGCATCTTAATGATTCAAGTTCTCAAAATGATGCAAGATCTCTCGAAATGAAAATCTATAAGAACAAAGGTCTGTCCATAGAAGAAGTCTGTAAGAGAATGTACAAGAAGAAAACATGGCTTTTATTCTGTATGGGATCTTGATAACGAAGTGCGAAGTCACAAGAAACATGCAACAGGAGTAAAACCGAAGTAATAGAGACGAATGAAACAGATACAGTAGATGTTTGGGTTCGTTGATTATGTGACTGAAAAAAAAAAACGAATTTCTTTTTGCGGATTTAAATTAAAAAAAAAATATATTCAGGTCAATTTTCTAGTTTCAATATTATTCTATTTTGGCATAATCTATATCATTTAATAATGCACGATGATAACTAAAAAGAAGCGTTTGCATTGAAGAACATGATATATAAATACATAAAATAGAAAAGTAACTTCATACCTCTGTCAGAACAAACAGTTTAGGGGAATCATGATCAAATACAAAATTGCTAAATTGAAATTCCTTCTTCAGATCATCACATCGTCTCATGTTACTGAATAACCAAAACTGTAAAATACATGAACTTATGTTCTTGTAAGGGTTATAAAACGACTTTTTGATAATGGTCAGGAATTTAAATGGACAACGAAGGGTTCTACACAACGAATTAGTCGATCTTAATCCAATTTCAATCTACATAAAGTAATGAACTATCCAATCACACCGATCGATACTCTGGTCAATAATATTTAACAAGATGGACTTTAAAGTTATTTTTATCTTCCTGAAGACAATAAAAAAATTTAAAAATAGAAACCGTTCTCTCTAACTCAGTTTGGATAAAAAAAAATCAAACTTGTGACAGCAATTTAATGTTGGCTAAAAGCGTACTTACCAGTTGTGTATAGTAATACACTATTGGATACCGGTATACTGATAATTCATTTTTAACAATATGGACAATACAGTTATCTTCCTATAGACAAAAACTGATTTAAAAAAGAACGTACTCTCTATAACTTAGTTTTGCCATGAAGATAAAAAAAATCAAACTAGGTAACAGAAATTTCATGTTTTCAAAAAGTGTACTTTCAACTTGTGTATCCTAGTTGTATTTAGTTGTCCTCTGCATTTATGTTTCAATTACATCGGATTTAAAAAAAAGAAGATTAATTATTACGTTGTTACACACTTTTCGGCGGTGAAGGATTTTAAAACACTTGTTTTTGTTTAAAGATAACAATGTAAAACACCCAAACGTCAAATTACGTTGTTTTTTTAAATGTAAGGGTTCCGTGGATTCTAGTGTTTCGCCTACATTTGCTGTTGTTTATGGGGATTTTCCCTGTAGATACCATCTTTTGATTATAAGAAAATTCTGTCAAAGTTTGGTAAACATCCACGTTATGTCTACGTAAGTAATATACGGTTTAAAAGGAAATTAATTGAAAATTTTCTTCTAGATACTAGCTTTTGATTACAAACAAGCCCAACTATCTGCCCAAGTCTGGTACACATCCATGATAGTTGAAAATAGTTATTTCAAAATTAAATAAAAACTTTAATCACACAGTGAATGTAATGTCCATTTTAAAGTAAAATACACATTAACAGGATATTTTTTGAAAACAACAAGCTTCTGTCCAACTTTGGTAGAACTCCAGGATAGTTTAAGAAAAATATTAAAATTTCAAAGACTTTAACAAAGAGTGAATATTTGTGCACGCCGACGACGGAATGTAGGATCCCTATGTCTCGTTTTTGCGACAGAAGTCACAGGCTCGTCAAAAATTGCTATGATAGGCAATTATAAAAGAAAAATACTAAAATACTCTCGTGTCATCGTTTCCAAGGCAAGCATGTTGACTCTTTTATTGATGCATATCCAATATTTGACTGTACTGTTAATTTGTTATACAGAGGATATACACCAATGAGTGTCAAGACAGAGGAATCAATCAATGGAACCTCTTATTCAGCTGTGAAGGTCACTTCGCAGTCGAAGTAATGAGTAGTTAAATCAAAATGACTAAATACAGTTACAGAGAAACTTTAACAAAGACGATCAATGTATGTCAACCCACTTATTTCATTCCTATTGCTGCTTTCCTCATTTAGTATACTTTTTCTCAATTTGCAATGTCCTTTCTACTAATGATACCCAACCCATATCTAAACAGCCCCAAAACAGTGGATTATATCAATAATTGAAACATTCCCCTAAAAAACGTAGCTGCACAAACGTGGCATGCAAAGTATTCGATATAAGTGATATGCATAATGGTAAAATAGTATTAACTTAAGGTGAGAGGTACGTAAATGAACGCCTCTAGCGGAAAACGGGAAAATCGACGTCAGTTGTTATGGGAGTTATCTCCCGTACACCACAAAAAAAGTTTTCAAGATGTCGGAATATGTTCCGCTTCGTCGGAATAATGATCAATAATGGTCAAGTATTGAATGCACCTCATCATAATATATCAAAAATTAAAGTATGTAAATGAAATATCTTGTCACAGTTAAACAGTGCTTCCTTCCCATGAAAATAAAGTAACTTGGCTTTACGTGATAGCCGGAGAGTGAGCTGACCAACTTTAAGCTTGCAAGAACTGCTATTAATTACCATAATCGTTTAGAACTACAAAACTGTTTAAAAGAACAAAGAATCGGTCTCGGAAGTATTTTGTATATGCATTGGGGTAACTGTACATACATTAACTTACTACACGCCGGTAATCAGCACATATCAGAGACTTAACTTGAAAATCGGGAATGTTGATACGGGACGTGAAAACGAAATGAAGTATTGATAGGCATATTACAAACATGTACCGTAATGCATTACACACATACACTCACAAAATAACAACTTAAAGCATATTAAATAAAATGTCATTTTATTATTTGGAAATTCTATAGCTAAAGTAGTCACAGACTTACATTCAGTCATGCACTTGCATTCAAAGAAATAAATTTATTTCTCAAAGCAATTGTGAAAACGTCTAGCACGTATTCAATCTTCGACAATAGGTTAGTTCTGATCCTCTTGTTTTGATATTCCTGTTGTATAACTAGTTTCGCATTTAAATATAAACATATGGATGTTCATACAAACAAAAAAACTTTCTTTATAGTGCTTTCTTTCACGTCCGCGATATGGTCTATAAATAGAATTTGAAAATGAAAGTACTAGTAAAAAAATGTTACACATTGCTTTTCACTCTAGTTGAATTGAATGGAGCATTGTGAATTACAAGCTTCTAGCATGAAAACGCGGTAATTAGGGAAAAATAAAGCTCCGCTGCATGAAAATCACTCTTTAATTCCACTTGAAAGATGAAATAATTTGCAAAGTATATAAATATTATACTGAAGATTTAGACATTTCTGCGTGCATCAATCAATTCATTTTGAAAAGCGCAAAATTTCGTAATTACTTATTTCGATTAAAGTTGATGTTGTTTGTATACATGTGGCACAGTGCAAATGCTGCTATTAAAAGTAAGAATATGAGATTTTAATTTTGCTATACGTATTTTCTTCTAAATTTTCACAATATTTAAAACAAATAATTCTGAAGTATGAACAGAAAAATTGTTGGCAAAAATTACGAGGCACATAATGCCGTTGGCGATGTCAAAACGCTGCAACAGATAGTTAATACTTTAAAGCTCCATCGAAGACGGTTCTTCAAATCACATGCAGCATTTCTATTCAGTTCATTGTTAGCTTAGTCATTACAGCTAACAAATAGTATGGCGGCTTTGTGAAAAATTGTGCACATCCTGCTACAAGCATGAAATTTGGCAAACAAATTTAGACTGGATACTAGTACATTTATCAGAGAGGTCATCTAATGTGTGTTCAAAGTCCGTGTTGAACAATATATAAACAACACATAGCTGAGAGGGGGATAGAGCAGACTGTTACCCCGAGGAAACAGTGTCAACCGCGGAGAAGCCAAGGTTGACCATACTTTTTCAAAGTGTATTTTTTTGCAAAAATCTAATCCTTCCAGGAAAAAGAGGAGGTATTGAGGGTGTACACGAATAGCGCACAGTACAGTTTTACGGAAACCCCGACTAACAAAAATATCGAAAGATTAATAAGTTGGAATGTAAATACATTTGATTTTAAGTATTCATATCTATGCAATTGCTGTCAATATAATAATGGAACAAAACCGACGATAGGGAAAAATGTAGGGATTATATGCTTTAAACTTCAAAAACTATTTTGTTCGGCTTTTGCCTAAAATTCAATTTTATCCCACATCTCTTTTTTGTGTCATGAATAAAACACATAAATTAAAGTACTAGTCTGTTGTGATTGAAGTATGTGTTCTGTTCTTGTGCCATTGAAACATAATTTTATGTATTTTATATTCATGATTTTCTGCAAGTACCGGGTGAATAGAATTTTACTTTTGTATTTTATTTTGCACCCGCCGTAGCAGAGGGGCATTAAGTTTTACACTTTTCCGTCAGTCCGTCCGCCCCAAAATTGGTTTCCGTTTTTTTTACTTTACTTTGCCTCAACCAAATGTTAGGAAACATATACACAATGCTTAACACAGATGAAGTTTAAATTAATAAATCAGTTTGCACTAGTTATAAATACAAAGGATCTTGTATAATCACTGAAAAAAAAATAGGTTATTCGTCCTTTTTTTCAGACATGATAATATTCTCTAAAGCGCATTAGTAGTGCTGAAGAAAAAAATAATGAAGCGGTCGTTGTCTTGACAATTCTGCTGATTTAATCCTTTCGGCGACGTCATGATTTTCCCCCTCTATTCCCGTCAGCAACACCCTTTCAACGGCTGATAGATGAAAAAGGAGTTCGGTGACCCCTTGAAAATTATATATCAAAAGAAAGGAAAATAATACCTCAAAAACATTTAATTTTTATAGAAAAATCGTGGGATTGGTTTTAAGTGCAGAATGAATTAAGCTTGAAATTTCTTTTTTTGTGTTCAAATTTGACGTTATGTCTATGAACTTTATGTTGTATCATTACCATTTTCAAATGTCTGGAACTCGGAAACTAGATCGGTTACCATATTAAATTTTTCAGTTTTTCATTATATTTTTAAAAGTTCTTCGTGCATACAATTTCTTTTAACAATCGCAGGACAAGCCATTTACGTACCTGTTACCTTAAGCAAATGTTATGGCATACCTTTAGTATTTGTTTTAACATGCTATACATATACATAATTTATCTTTTTACGTGATATTTTAATTGTTTTTAATCTTTTGGAGAGAGAATAAACGAATTATACTGATAATAGTGTCAATGGTGTCAAAATAGATGTGTAACTGTTCCAGACCGTATGAGTATTAGGACCATACGCGTATGGACCGTAGGCGTACTTTTTCAAAATACTAATACGGTCGGACCGTACGCGTACGGTCTGACTAATATTAGAGCATTTGCATTAATCAAGTATTTGCTGGCGTATCCGTATCGACGTATCGTATAACACGTATATGAGGAAAGGATAAATAAAGTCAAGTTGGTCCCGATGAAAATATTATATAATGCATTTTATTTTAATTGAGATCGGGGTAAAATCATTATTGTAATCAAATCTGTTCGATACGTATACGTCGAACCGTGCACGTATCCTGATACGTGAATAATAGAGCATTTGCATTAATCACGTATCTATATACGTACACGGATCGACGTATACGTATCGGGCAGATTTGTATAAAATAATATTTTAGTCCCGACCTCAATTAAAATTAAACAGATGTAAAATATGAACCAAATATTGATGATATATAGTTAAAACACTAAATAGTCATTGCTTTTATAAGATCAAGAACATACACACATCGTATTTTAGAACTGTGTTATATATTTTATATATGAAAGGATCAAATCGAACACACCTTGTCTACGAACATTAACGGGAACATTATGAACTTAAAAAGTGTGTTTATTGCCCGAGGCGGGTCAAGAGGGAGAATAAGAAACCCTGATCTAGGAATTAATTAAAAATTATCATTAAATTTTGACAGAATATGGACCCGGTCCCATGATCAAACTGCTTATAAACCCGTTAAATTAAGCGGGACTATCCCCATCTCCATCTCACTTCTAAAAAAAATCTGGGTCCACCACTCATTGCTACACAAGTTATGTTTGTTGTACCACAGGGGCGGATCTAACCATTTAAAAAAAGGGGTGGGTGTTCCCAATCCAGGATAAAAAGGGGGTGTTCCAACTATATGTCCCCATTCAAATGCATTCATCGGCCAAAAAAGGGGGGCTCAAACCCCCCTCTGCCAATGTAAATAAAAACAAAACATGAAATACACATTGCCGATAAAAGGGGTTAGGGTTGCACAATTGCTTCGAACTGAGAGTATCAATCAAATCCAGCACACCTTTTCTTCACTGGAAACTGTATTTAGCATCAATTATGGTATATACTATTTACATTCATATGGTCAAGTAAAATACATCTTAAAATCGTAAAATAAGTACAGTAAACACACAAAATACATACTCATAGCTTTATTCGACATGTTTTTAAGTTGTCTACATCTATAAGGTGCACTCGTGCTAACGGTTTGTGATACGTACGCAGATACGTGTAAAATGGGCGCACGAGGATAGTTTCTAACTTCAGTCCAACATTATCATTACTCAAGGATCTTTTCTTCAGGAAAAAAAATAATTGGAGTATATATCTCAATTGAAATAATATTTTTGATATAAAGTCGGTTAATATATCTTCTTTGATATAAATTGATCAACTCAAACAATAAGACACAATAAACATTCAGAGCCTCACATATCTGATTTAAGAATGAGGAGTGTACTCGATTCATAAAATTCGTATCCTAAACGTTTAATGATCTTTAAGGTTCACTACTCACAACATGTATTATCTGAGGGGAGATTCTCAAACCTATTTCCCGACTTAGTTTATTTTGGCGCCTTCTGCAGGAACGAAAAAAAAATGGAAAGCAAAATCTAGTAAAGTTTATAATTTTCTAAAACATAAAATGCAGTTACAATTTATATATCTAGTCCTGCCATCCCTGAAAATTTTGCAGGTGAATAGGTTTGTCTGTACTCAGAGTAAAATTTGTGGTGTAAATTCGGCCATATTAGCCAAAAGGTTATGATGAACCTTTATTGAAATGACCCATTTATTTGCAACATTCACCTTTGTGAGTTAAAATATATTTTGATCAGAGAAATTAAGAAAATAAAAGCTATTTTTGTTTCTTTATAATTCATATTTATATTTTCCTGATTGTTTTAGGATCAACGTAGAATTGTATTTGTTATATTTTGGTTCCTTCTTCAATTTTCTTCTAGAATTGATGCCAGTATAGACTTCGTTTTGCAAGTCCTTGAAATGCTCCGAAACTTTTCATCGCCTGTTGATGTAGATTTGAATGAATTGTTTTCGATGATTACCGCTCCACCAGAACGTTCTATGACAATATGTAGAAACTTATTATTTTGGGATGAATCCGCATCTCCAACCCGCCAGGGGAGAAATGTGTCTGATAATTAATTATGCGAGGTCGCCAATATTTTATCGGGACCAGCTTGACTTAATTTATCCTTTCCTCATATACGTGTCATACGATGCGTTCATACGGATACGCCAGCAAATACTTGATTAAAGCAAATGCTCTATTAGAGCATTTGCATTATTCACGTATCAGGATACGTGCACGGATCGACGTATACGTATCGGGTAGATTTGCTTACAATAATGATTTTACCCCGATCTCAATAAAATTTTAAGGCATTATGAAATATTTTCATCGGGACCAGCTAGCTTTAATTTATCCTTTCCTCATATACGTGTTATACGATACGTCGATACGGATACGCGAGCAAATACTTGATTAATGCAAATGCTCTATTAATAAGAAGTAAGTCAAGTTTATTAGATACAAATGCATATAACAGATCAACATAACTTAACTCTCAAATTAATATAAAAAAGTTCAATTGAAATTGAATTAAAAACTTTATATTTTAACTATTTAAAAAAGTCACGCTAATTTTTAATCTGTTAATCTCTTGTATTTAGCATGTCGATCTGTAATACATAAATTGAATTATGATAACTGAAATTGAAGATATCGAAAGTAAACATAATGTGAGAGAATTGTTTTAGAATAATTAGCAACTTTACAAAAAAATGCAAATACAAAGAAACATGCATGAACTGCAAACATGTAAATGTAAAAAATATAACGTAACTTGTGTCACCTTGGGCGAGAGTACCAAAATAGGATTCAGATATACAATTAAACAAATACTTAATTTCAATTGTTTATTTGTTCATTTCATCCATCTAATTGTAATAATAACAATTAGTAAAACTAAACATAAAGATTGTGATAAATGTTTTTACATTTAACCCATATGATCCAATAACATGTATGGTCAGCTCGTACTGGACCATACGCGTATACCCATACCGTTCGACCGTACGCGTACGGTCTAAATACTCATATGGTCTGGAACATGACCATTAAAAATCAAAATTTTATAAATTTATTATTTTATAATAAAAACAAGAATGTGTTGTTCAGTGGACCCTGATATTGTGGTGAAAACTCTAATTTGGCATTAAAACGAGAAAGATCATAGCATAAGAAACATTTGTACTAAAAAGTTTCAAGTTGCTAGGAATACAACTTCATCAAAAACTACCTTGACCAAAAAGTTTAACCTGAAGCGGGACGCACGCACAGACCATAAAACATAATGCCCATTAACGAGGCATAACAAAACTATTGACATTCAGAAAGGTCTCACCTGTATGAAATATAATGCAGATGTTGCAAAAAGCAGTAGTTTAACATGAAACATATACGAAATCAGTGAAAATAAACCATAACTGAACATACAATATCACGGTCAACAGTTTTCTTGGAAATAAGGCATATCAATTTTCATACTAATTCACACGAAATATAAAATGGTGGACAAGGTCAACTAATCTCCATGGATATGAGATGCTTTATGCTTTTACAAGCTGACCTTTCATTTGTGAACTGACATAATCACAAACTTAAACATTTAACTAAGCAATAGGTTTAAAGTTAATAAGCCATCAGTAATTGAGATGGGCCACATAATCTCTATGGTAATGATATACCCCGATACTAATTAAACTCCAAACCATAACCCCTTAAGTCAATCACGACCATCCTTTTGAGGTAGGAACCTCGTTGTACAAATTCATAGAGATCCATACACGTATACACACGTTATTGTCCTGAAACAAGAAAAATTCTTGTTCTTGGTCCCTTTTTCTCTAAACGATTAGGACAATAACCCTCAGAATCGACCCAAACTTTTTTTAGTGGTACAAAAATATATGGAACCATTTCATTGAGATCTATTTTTCTGAAGTTATTGTCTGAAAAACGAAATGTTTTAGGACGACGACGAAAACTTCATACTAGTATAAGACCACACATTGTTGATGCCGTCAACACCAGAAACAGCACTCCAAAGTTTCGGTTTTTGAATCCGTCAAGGTGAGACAAAAATACTAGTAATTACTAAGTTCTTATCATAACATAGCTTAATTATTCAGTTTTGCAAAGTATCTGCGTACTAAATTATAATCCTGGTGCCTTTGATAACTATTTACACCACTGGGTCGATGCCTCTGCTTGTGGACGTTTCGTCCCCGATGGTATTACCACCCCAAAAGTCAGCACTTCGGTGTTGACATTCATATCAATTATGTGGTCATTTTATAAATTTCCTGTTTACAAAACTTTTTTTTCGAAAATCTAAGGATTTTCTTATCACAGGCATATATTACCTTAGCCGTATTTGGCACAACTTTTGGAATTTTGGATCCTCAATGCTCTTCAACTTTGTATTTGTTTGGTTTATAACTATTTCGATATGAGCGTCACTGATGAGTCTTATGTAGACGAAATGCGCGTCTGGCGTACTAAATTATAATCCTGGTACCTTTGACAACTATTTGTACTTTATAAATTGCACCCTTTTCCATTGAACGTCGCTTATATTACACGTATTTAGTAATTTTACTGATATAAAAATGCATATGTTTCTAGTATTAATTTTTCGGGAACCATTTTATTTACGCAATTCTCGAATTTGCAAAGATTAGTTACACGATTCGTTATACCACTGCCACCTCATTGCAAGCTTCTTTTTTTACCAAGCCTGGTCGCACACCAATTACGAATAGATGATTCGTTATATCGCTACCAACTCATTGCAAGTTTTGTTTTACAAACCTGGTAGTACATCAATTATGCATACAAGGTCTTTCCAACAAAAAAAGATACTACTACAATAAACGTAGTCACAAGTCTAAAGTCACATAGAAAACTATAAGAAGCCAAACAGAAAATAAAAAAGAAATAGCAACTATATTGCTCTATTTATTGTATCTATTCGAAATTCGAACTACTGATTTCTAGATGGGGATATTAACAAAGGAAATAGATTAATGAAGACAATGACACATATCCTTTATCGTCGATATTTCTCAGTTTGGTGCAGCAGATTGCATGATAATGTCAAAGTGTTTGACTGTTGTTAATTCATCAAAGTATCTTAGCCAGCAACATTAAAAGTAAAATTAAAAAAATACCGAACTCCAAAGAAAATCCAAAACGGCATGTCATTTATCAAATGGCAAAATCAAAAGCTCAAACATATCACACAGTGAGCGGAACACAACGGTCATATTCCTGACTTTGAACAGGCATTTCTTTATATAGGAAATGGTAGATTAAACCTGGTGTTATAGCTTTCTAAACCTCTCACTTGTATGACATTCAACTTACAGATATAATCGAGCCGATAACATTGATAATATGTCAGACATGATAGGCAAAATGTCAAAATTTTGGGTATAGCAGGCAACATTGTGTTATTATCTTAATCACAATATAAATTAACAACTGTGTTAACACAATAAAACAAATGGCATAATAAAGACAAGACACATGCGAAAAAAGAAAAAAACAAGAATACAAAAAAGACCATAGCACAATAACACAATAGCGGGATGTATAAATACAGGATATAAGGATACTAAAAAAGGACTATTAAAGCCAAAGCTAAGGACCAGTATAGAAGTTTCTGTTTATTTCTATTGTAATATATAGGCTTAAAACAGTGTTCATTGTATACCAATTATTAACCCTTCAATGTAAATGAATATAAAAAGATAAATATTTGTAAAGATCATCACATGTCTTTATTCTTTTTTAAAGAAAATAAATCTAAAAGTACGTATTTCGTTATTTTGTTGTACGATATTTCCGACACGTCTGTCGCACCTATCAAATGCCCCTGGTTTTATTTAAATAACATAAATATCATTGGTACCAGGAAAAATGTAGTATGTACTTGCACGAGTTTCTTTAATATCGGATATCTGGAAAAGGAGCTCCATGACCTATCAATATTTTAAGCTTGTTTTACCCTTAACTCATGCACTTCCGGTATATACTATCGATTTTAACCTCTTGATCTATTTAATTTCACCTAAGTACATTCTTAAACTACATTATTATAATATATTTGAATGTCACCAATATCTGTAAAAAAATCCGTAAATAAATGATTGTTATTAGGACTAGGTCTGCTTAGTTCCAACCTTTTTACATATCTATAGATAATCTTTATCAAAAGCAAACATTATGGGAATGCTTTAACATAGTCTTGCACACAAACGTCATTTGATAATTTAAAAAAATGCCAGTGATTAAAACTCATAAAAGTGTTCATTGTGTACTTCTACGGGGTAACCAAGTTACCTTCTTCTTTCTATTTGACACCTGTGTTATATGTCGTAAAAATTATAAGAATATAACATTACGCTTTGCATCTTTTGTTGTTGTTTTTATTAAAACGCTCGGGTATATTCTACAACGAACATATTTTGATATGCGTGGTCGACGTTGAACATAATATCTTTCCCAGGTTAAATGCTTTAAAATATACAAAACATGTTGGTTTAGAAATTTGAATAAATAGAATATGTAAATACATACAAAACAATTTGATATGAATGTTAATGGATCTGCGCTCTAGTGACAAATAAACCAAAATAGATGAGTTGAAATGCTGATACATTTATCACATGTAAGACGTCACGCCACTTTCTCCAGTTCTGATTGCGGTTTGTTCATTATAACATTGCACTCCACTGTTAGCGCAACATTGGTCGTGGATAAATATGCGTAGCTGATACATAGCAAAGAAAGACATGTGCACAACAGGAACACCAATACATGTGAGAACTACGACATATATAATAGTCGTTCCAGCTTGGTCCCAGTCTAAAACCGGATAAATTGCTGCTCCATCTCCTCCAACTTGATAAATCACGGAAAATATTACATAAATAACACCAATAATTAACGGATATATAACATGCAATAAACGAACAGGTTTGGCACAGACGAAAAAATTCAACAGAACATACACTGAGTTTATGGCGTGTTTTTCTATACTAGTTGGGTCACCAGCTGAAAAAAAGAAAAACATTTTAATATTAATTCATCTCATTTTTATATTTCTTATCTAAATCAAGACTCATATTTAATTTTGAAAATAAGTCATAAATCTGAAGCCTTTCTTTAAAAAAGGCAATATGATTCTATTTATGGAAGTTAATTCATTACATTATTCGTTCTTTATTCTTTCTATTTATCAAATAGTTTTTACATGATTCGAAATTAAAAATAGATAGTTTCTCGGCCTCACCCGAATATTTACACTTCATAGATAACCTATGTTTTGTTTGTTACGTAACATAATTTGCCTTTTAATCTTTTTGGGTCCTTGTAATACGTAGATCCGACTGATTCTTCTTACATATCTAATGATAAGATCTTTTGAATGATGTTTAATACCTTATTGTTTTATTATACTAATAATGTCGTGCACGGTTTCCTTATTTGTCTAGGTTATAACTGGTGGTTATTTTTATTCTCTTTCTGTTATATATATAGTCGCAGGACGACTACTTTAATGTGTGTCCGAGACCAGTTCCTTGACAACAGTGGCTATCTTTGTGTATTTTTTGTTGTTTTGTCATTTTCCTTCTCGGGTGTTCTATTGAAGGTTCATATGGTATTTATAATTTTAGATGACCCTTAGCTACTCAGATGCCAGAATTATCCTATCAATATCTAAAGATTGTGCAGTGTAGTTGGGTAACTATTTTAATTTCATGTTTCTCTGATATTTTCAACTGCACATTTGTAAATGTGTAAATGATTTCATTTTGTTTTTCTATTTTTCTCATTTGCCTTACGATTCAGAGATTGCCTATTGCTATAAAAGCTTGTCTTTATTGTATATTGTAGTTGAAAACTGTTTGTTGACTGTAATATATCTATATGGTTAAGTTGTGTTGTTTGGTTGTTGAGTCATTGAAATTCAACCTGCACATTCTTTTACAAAAGCAGCTAGTAGTTCCATTTTTCTGATATATTGTTAAAGTTTTTTTAATACATTGTATTTAGAATCATTTTCATAACAGCGAGGACAACCGGAATACTTATATTGGAAATAATACTGTTTCATTTACCTTTCACGCGTTTTTCATCGGCTATCGATAACCTAAGTCGGCAAAGACATAGTCTTGTCATCGTTGTTATGAAAATGATTCTATATTTAATGACATATGATATAAATGCCATTTCATATCTTTACTTACTTGGTGTCAGTAAGCCATAGAATGCTATAGTTATCAAGACACTTATACTGTTATTAATCTCAAATGATATCCAAAGTAGTTTAATATACCATGGCATTTGATCTTTATTATCTGGAAAATATATTTGGAAACATAGGAGTTATAGACTGGTATTTATATCGATCCGTAGTATCATGTAATAAGAAGAAATATGAGTTAATTGACGAATTGAATTGATTTCGATAATATACTTAGAAATAACTATCGAATGACCGGGAGGCTGCTTTGATGACCTGCTCTGAAACACCAAAACAAAATATTTCAACCTAGCTACACGATGTCATTATCTAACAAATATCAGAAAATATCGACTATTTGGAGTCCTCTTAGTTGTTTTCGGTGCCTATTCTCTTATCTAGAGTATCAGAGTCTTTGTTTTTATATCAAGAAACCTCTAATATAATTTTGACCAAAAAATGATATAAGAGGTGTACAACGCCATACGGTGTATATTGGATTTGTTTTTTTGGGGAATCAAATAACTTGTTTAAGATGAATTCAAGATATAAAGTGTGAACAGAGGAATGGGTGCTTGTTTAAACCGCCGAAATATCTACCACTTCCGGTCATTGAACATTCACTGATATAGTATTTAATCAGCCATTTGTTTTTGTTTTTATGGCATAGGAGAGTAAGGTGAATGTATTTAAAAAAAATTCTCAATTCACATTTGTTACGTTTTCGCCTGTATTCATCAATATAACTGTAATCAAGCCTGTGTATTCAAAGCCTGTGTAATCAAGCCTGTGTAATCGAGCCTTTGTAATCAAGAAAATTCAAACAATTGAAATTCTATTTTGCAACAATGCACCTCAGAAGCAGAATCTCGCTTTCCTGTCTGTGACTATTTCAATTCTTATAAAATGGTGTCGCACTATTTCCCTAATACAACCATATTTTATCAAGTTTTATATGATTATTATAATAATTACAACAGCAATAAAAACCTACCTGACTTAGGAGATAAATGTACAATATCAGATCTCCTCACATGAACATATAAAGTAACAATAAAATCCACTAGATTATAAAATCCCACCAGCATATAGCCCCAGTTTGTCAAATATATGAAGTAATATGGATCACCGTCTCCACCATTTCTGTATGCGTTGTACGGATCAAGAGAAAACCATACAATATGCCATACTAACCAAAATCCACTCCATATAGGATATAAGATTCTAGGGCCACACTATCAGTGAAAAGAAAAAGATACACACATTGCATAAATCATAAATTTTTACAACACTGATATTTATTTTTCATTAATCTTTATTATATAATTTTTTAACTTTGCCCCTGAAATGGAATAATAGAAACAAATTCAACGCTTTCAAAGTTTTGTCTTAATAGAAATTTTAAACTGAATAGGTATTGTACTATAAGATTGGTAAAACTTAAATCATCATCAAATTTAAAAGAAAATGCTCACACATTTACATCTTTGTATATTTCATTGTGTGACAGAATATATTTTCAAATATAAAAATAATGTTTACATTTAATCATATCTGAAACCGCACACTGATTTAAGGTTTGTATTTTTGGTGTCTTTAAAAGCACTATGTTCGATTTATAAAATGAAAACTTGCATCTTTGTGATCGTAATTGGCAAGTAGAAAGTAGACTACCATGATGATTTTGGGGCCTTACCTTAAGGGGTGTCTCATTGATGCATTTTCACGCAATATGATCTATAAGAACAAAGGTCTGTCCCGCGTTGTGGACTGCAAAAGAATACCTTTTATTTCCACGGCAATCATGTTGACTTATTTTTATTTCAGGATATATTATATTTTGTAATACTTAACTTTAAAAAAAGGGTAGTTAAATGTCTGAAGGCTTAATCTTAAATGCTTATTTAATCCAGAACGTAACATTTTGATTGCTGTATCAATGACGCATATCCAATATTTGAATCTACTGTCAGTTTGTTTAGTTATACAAAGGATATACGTAACTGAGCATCAAGAAACAACAATCAATCAATCGAGCCTTTTATTCAGCTGAGAAGGTCACTTCGCAGTGATAACCATGGGTAGTAAAATCAAAATGACTAAATATAGTTACAGTGTAACTTTTAACAAAGACGCGAAAAGTACGTCAAATTCCACCCGCTTTCTTTCCTATGAACGCTTCCTCATTTAGTATACTCTTTCTCAAACTTTTTGCGATGCAATTTCTCCTTATGCTACCCAACCAATGTATTTAAATGAAAATTTTGAAAAAAGGAAACATAACGTATGAGTCTGTTCAATCAATTTATAAAGAATACCTTGACATGAAGAAAAAACAATGACTTTTATTCTGTATGGACACTTGATTACGAAGTGCGAAGTCACGAAGAACACATAGCATGTGTAAGACCGATGTAATAGAGACAAATAAAACAGAAACAGTAGATGTTTGGCCTCAATGGTTATGTGACCGAAAAAAACGAATGTCTATTTCAAGATTTAAAAAAATACGCTAATCAGGACAACTTTCAAGTCTAAATATTAAACTATTTTTGCATTTTATAATTTTATAATGACGCGATGATAAAATAAAAGAAGCTTTTGCATTAGAGAAAATGATATATAAATATATATGGATGGAAAGTTGGTTTATTGGAACTCATACCACATCTCCCATAAGATAGATAAGTAAATACATACCTCTGCTAGAACAAACTGTTTAGGGGAATCATGATCAAATACAAAATTGGTACATTTAAATTCCTTCTTTATATCGTCACATCTTGCCATGTTACTGAATAACCAAACCTATAAAATACATGTACGAACTTACAATGTTTATAAAACGACTTTTTAATTTAGGTCAGGAATTTAAATGGTCAAAGAAGGCTGCTACACAATGAATAAGTCGAACTTTATCCAATTTCAATCAATCTAAATAAAGTAATGAACTATTTAATACTTATATACTGATCAATAATCTTTTTACAAGATGGACAATAAATTAATTTTGATCTTCCTTGAGACAAAAACTTATTTAAAAAAAGGTGTTCTCTCTAACTTAGTTTCGCCATGGAGATAAAAATCCAAACTCGGTGACAGAAATTTCATTTGTGCGAGAAAGCGTACTTACAACTTTTGTAGCCTGTATTTAGTTGTCCGCTGGAATTCATTTATATAAGCTTTTAAAATTTGATAAATCGATACGTTATTATTCGACACAAATACATATTTTTTTCCATCCGTCCTTCACGATTAAGTTTTGGCCTGTGAAGGACTTTAAAACACTTGTTTTTGTTTAAAACAAGGTAAAACACTCGAACGGCAAATGACGTTTCATTTAAAAAAAATTGCTTTCGTATGCAATAATAAAAAAAAGGATTGGAATACAACCGAGTCATCATTTTCTCGGCAATCATGTTGACTCTTTTATTTCAGTATACATTCTATATTGTAATACCTAACTTTAAAAAAAGTTTAGTGTATAAACTCGTAAGACTTAAATGCTTATTTAATACAGGACGTACATTTTGATTGTTGTATCTTTGACGCATATATATCCAATATCTTAATGTACTAGAAGTTTGCTCTTAATATACAGAAGATAGTCCCACTGAACATCAAGAAACAGCAATCAATCGAGCGTTTTATTTACCTGAGGAGGTCACCACGCAGCATAAACAATAGACAGTAAAATCAGAATGACTAAATAATAAAATCTTAACTATACAAAATATCTACAATGGAAAAAAGCTATACAGATCCAAAACGTAACACACTTTTCATATATAACTTTACCAAGAGACACGCAATGTACGTCAAATTTCACACTTTTTCTTTCCAATTACCGCTTTGTGCATTTAGTATACTCTTTCTCTATTTTCTACGATGTCCTTACTCTTTGTGATACCAAGCAATGAAAATGTTGAAATAAAATAAAACATAACGTTTGTGTCTACTTCAATCAACTTGTAGAGTCAAACAACCCTCATCCCCCTTACAAAAAACCCCAACCCTAAAACAATTGATAACATACATAATTGAAACATGCCCCTAAAAATAATGCAGCTGCACAAACAATGCATGCAGAGTATTCAATAGTAGTGTTATGCATAATGGTAAAATAGGAATAACTTAAAGTATTATGTTCACATACCTACAAGTTTAATGTAGTTGTTTAAAAATGCTAAACGTAAACATAATATTTGTTTTAAATGAAATTGTAATTGTTTACAATCTATTTCGAGGGAGAATTTGAGAACAGCTATTAGTGTCAACGGTGTAAAATTTCATTTTTAACAATTAGAAATTTAAAAATTATGGGCATTGTTTACTCTATATGTACAGCGATAATAATTACAGAGTATTTTTTTATGTCATATTACTTCGGAATTTATAATAAAAATAAACTATTGACAAACAGAAAGGTCTCACATGTGTGTTATTAAATGCAAAAGTCAAAAAAATAGCAGTACTTTAACATGGAAAGTATACAAAATCAAGGAAAAATAGCAGTACTTTAACAAGGAAAATATACAAAACCAAGGAAAAAATAGCAGTACTTTAAAGTCATATGAAACGAGTGACCGGTAAAAAATAATGTTATTCCAATTCTTGAACCAGTGCATACAAACATCATAAACTTAAGTCTTCTGTGCACGATTTTATAACTTTTTTCGCATATTTTGGTATAATCGTCAATTTTTTTTCAATCGGTCAGTGTTGTTGTGAAAATATGGCAAGTAATTAAAGTTTGTGTTTTGAAGCCAAAGTTTAACGATTGTCACCTGTTTGTCACCAATCAACAAAAAGCATGGAAATTGAGCACGTGATTAACATGTACAATCAGATAACAGTTTATTTTAAGGCCATCCATGCGTATTGTGATCGGATTTTTACGAGCTAGATGGGTCACACTGAGGTCAGTTTGCATACGGAAAATTTGTCGGGAAATTGCTTCCTGGAATCAAGCAATTAAAATAAAGTAAACTTCTTCTAAATATGAACAAATTAAAGAATGTTCTTCAGAAAAAAAGTATATGTACATAATTTTTATAATGAAAACTATCCATTGAGTTATAAAAAACATATGCATTTTTTTTTAATTTGAGGTTTCTTATGACTTTAACATGGAAAATATACAAAATCAAGAAAAATCGCAGTACTTTAACATGGAAAATATACAAATTCAAGGAAATAGCAGTACTTTAACAAGGAAAATATACAAAATCAAGGAAAACTAGCAGTACTTTAAGATGGAAAATATACAAAATCAAGGTAAGATAAACCATGACTGAAGGAAATCAGTATGTCGTTGTAATAAAATTTCATACCAAATATAAAATTGTTTCCTGTAAACTGAGCTTTTCATAAACTTTTTAACATGTTATCGCCAAGGTTTCAAAGCAAATAAAACAGGACTATGGGGGACAAGGTCAACTTATCTTAATGGAAATGAGATGCGTTTAAAAGTTTTCATAACTGCACAAATGATACCGTGGACTTTTCATTGGTGGCTCTCCTTAAACTGACTTATCACACTATTGTAGTTAGCAATTATTTCTTTAAAGTAAACAAACAATTAATCATGAAGTCGGGTCACATAATCTTTGTGGAAATTATATGTTCCTATACTTATACAACTCCAAACCATAACCCGAAACTCGATTACGACCTTCCTTTTGAAGTATTGAACCTTGTGGGTCAAATTCATACATTTATACACAATTTATTGTCCTTAAACCAAAAAATGCTTGTTCATACCTTTTTTTATTAACGGTTGGGACAATAGTCCCCAGTATAATCCTAACTGCACTTTAGTGGTTAAGAAATTTATGGTAATTTTATTGAGATCCATGCACTTAAACTGAAGTTATGGTCTTAAAACCAAATGTCTTAGGACGACGACAACGTCATACCATTATACAACCGCAAATTGTCGATGCCGCTGACACAAGAAACAGCAGTCAAAGTTGTTTCGTTTTTTTAATCCGCGAGACAGAAATATAGTTACCAAGTTCCTATCACAAATAAGTTTAATATTTATTCTTTCAAATTATTTTTACTGTATGCTTTGCATCCTTTTCCATTTAACGTCGTTGGTATAACACGTATTGAGTACTTTTACTGATAGAAAAGGTGGTTGAAATATGTTTTTTGTATTCATGTTTCAGCAATCATTTATTTAAGCAGTTCTGTAATTTGTTAAGATAGTTCAGATGATTCGTTATACACCCATTGCAAGTATTTTTTTACCAAACCTGGCCGCACATCACACACCCGGTCGCACATCAATTACGCATACACTGGTATTAAAGTGATAAACTTAACTAGAATTATGACTATCCCAATATGGCGACGGCAGATATAGGAAAAATCTTTACAGTCATATTTCTCAAATGAAGCATGTTTTGTCAATAGCTACTCAGCTGCAAGGTTTTCTATACCATTACATCATATTTGAATCGTAACGGTGCACTGGAATTGTCTAAGCGTTTTGAAAATTACCGTTGAAACATTCGAGATGATAATCGTAACTCTATGGCATTTTTGTTGTTTGATAATCGTAATTTCTTTATCTGATAATAGTAACTGAAAAAAGTGTCTTTCAGCAATCCAATAGTATTCTGGTTGTTAAAATGCAAATATCCAGTTAAAAGATTACTTAAACGCAAAATTTAAATAAATGAAGAAACTCACAGGTAAATATGTAGGAGTATAACTCGATTTATTACTTACACCAATATGCACAACCTCTTAATATATATGCATGTACCTGTTAAAGATATGCAAAATGAAGCAGCTGTCGAATCAATTATTGTGGAAAGTAGATATTTTAATTTCTTTCAAAGTTTCAATGTACTGTGCTCGTTTAAGGTTGTTGGTTGTTTTTTTGGGAGGGGGGGGGGGGGTTATCAATATTACATATCCCAATATATGTTGTGCCCCCAATATCACGTTAAGACTATAATTCTGCGCGAAATGAACAAAAGTTTCTATCTATAACTTTATAACTGCATTATCGGATTTAACAGTTGAGACTTTTGTCGGTGGATATGGGTGTCCATATTGTCCTTTTCCTTAAATTTCAATAAAAATGCATATAGTTTAATTTTGGAGTGAAATGTATAATTACGGTTTAAATAGCCTTTCATATTTTTTCCGTGGATTCACTTTATCAGCTTTACACTGATATAATATATGATTTTGAAAATTAAATTAAAATGTACATACCTATGTATTTAAAGACGTTTCCTTAAACAGTGTGGATGGTAAAGGATCTACAATAGTTACCAGTTAATTGTTACTTTTGTTTTCTGTTTTAATTAGCCTTACCTAAATGGCGCGTATAGTCTTACAATTATTGCCATATATCATAAATTCCTTTAAAATTACCTCTTCGCTTATTCCCATATTTTGTGACATTCCTTGTTCATGGAATTTTCTGTATTAAAATATAGTTCGTGTGTTCCCCATTTCCAATTTCCTTGAAGCTAGTTCACCCTTCCAATTTTATTATATACTAGTATGTAGCTGTTTTCATTAGAGCTATTAATAATATGTACACACAAAGAAATGTCATAAGATGTTGGAACGTTTTCGTGAGTAATTCATCACCATGATGTGTCATCATATGCATCAGATATACGTGTTTAGTGTCAATATCAATCAAACACCATCCAGTTACGGTTATCTTCTCATTTTTAATACCGTAATCACGATTATCTTTTTTCTGAGTTACGATTATCGTCCCGATTTTTTCAACGGCAATTTTCAAAGCACTTAGACAACTCGAGTGCACCGTTACGATTCAAATATGATGTAATGGTATAGAAAAAACTTGCAGCTGAGTAACTATTAACAAAAACATGATACATTTGAGAAAAATGACTTTAAACATTTTATCTTTATCTGCCGTCGCCATATTGGGATAGTCATAGTTCCAGTTACGGTTATCACTTTAATACCAGTGGCATAGATGGTTCTTTATACACCCGCAACTTCATTGCAAGTTTTTCTTTAACAACCCTTGTCGCACATTTATAACGCGTAGATGAATCTTTATACCTCCGCCACCTCATGGCAATTTTTTTTTCCATTCCAAACCTGGTCGCAAACCAATTACGCATATATATGGTTCTATATACCCCCGCCACCTAATTGCAAGATTTTTTTTACCAAACCTGGTCGCACATCAATTACGCATAGATGGTTCTTTATACCCCCGCAACATATTGTAAACTTTTGATACGAAACCTGGTCGCACGCCAATTACGCATAGCCGCAACATATTGTAAACTTTTGATACGAAACCTGGTCGCACGCCAATTACGCATATATACTTTATTACCAACAAAATAAGAGGCTGGTACAATAAAAAATAATCAGAAGCACAGACATATGGACATTTATAAGATACCAAACATAAAAAGAACCAGGCACATCATCTATTCTGCTCTTTTTAGTGTTTTGTTACATGAACTTAATCGCATGACTGATTTCTAGTTTGAGATATTAACATAGAAAATAGAACGAGTCGATGACAGAGATCCTTTATCGTTATTGTTTCTCTGTTAGGTCCACCAGACTACATAAAAATGTCAACGTGTCTGACCGTTTTTAATAAATTATTTACCCAGAAACATAAAAAGTAAAATTACCGCGAAAATACCAAACTCCAAGAAAAATTCAAAAGGGAATATCCCTTCCCCCAATGTCAAAATCAAAAGTTCAAACACATCAAACGCCGAATGGAACGTAATGGTGATCTCTCCGACTTTGTACAGGCATGCAAAAATTGGGAAATTTGTGCCGATTTTTTAAATTTTCATTCTTTCATTTGTGCCGATTTTTTATTCGCTCCTATTTGCTTTTACAGTTTAACATAGATGAGTAAATACTGGCTATACATATTGGAAGATCAGTTCAAATGATCGCGAGAAAGGTGTTTATAATTTTTTCTACACATCTCACTCTTTGCAAAGATATGTCTGCAATATTTAAATAGATTGATCTTTTAAGTGCTGTACGAAAAACCTACATCAGTTATATACTTTACACGGATGTAAAATGGAAACTACGTACCGAGTCTAATTTACGTCCTTTTTCCAGCGAAAGATGAACAGTATTGTGAAGTGATGTGAAAAATAATTTGCGATCTCCGCCGTCAAAAACTTTCCTTTGTGGCTTCGGTTATGCATATTGACTTTGAATAAGCAATGCATAACGCAATTATATGAATGTATGTAAGGTATGCGGAAGGTATTTGAAAGATTGCGCATTAACTTTAAAAAGGGGATTGTGTATAAGTTGTATAACTATTGCTGTTAAACGGTTTTGCGGTCAGTATATGGGTAAATTGGACGGGTTTTTAGTTATCGAGGATTGGGTAGTGACCACATTATTGCACATCATATATATATATAGGTAGAAGTTTGTGTTTTTCATGTCCGATATTGAGCCAGACAATTTATTGCATGATATTCAACCTAAAGTTGCTTCACATGCTGCGGTTCCTGATGAGGAGATTTCCAATGCTGATTTGCTTTCTCTTATGCAAAACTACTTTGGTAAGAAACTGTCAGAGATTGAAAGAAATTTCGCCGACACTACTCAGAATTTAGCCCGTAAAGTCAAGAAGACCGAGAATAATTTACGATACAAAGGAAATCAGATGCAGTTTGATCTAAATTCAGACATGTTAGACAATGTTAGTGGCGATTTAGACAACTTGCATCATAAGAGATATTCCAAGGCCGTTTCGTTATTGGAGGGGTTGGAAAAGGTCCGAAAGAAGAGAAACCATCTGATCCGTATAGCGGACAAGTCAGATGCTGGATGGAAAACCGGTGACGAATATCTTTCTGACGAGGTAAGTAGCAATTCAGAAGACGAGAAGAAGATACGTGCTGCAGATATAAGAGCCGTGAAGAAAATTAAAGTAACAAAGGGTAGTACCGGTAACAGTAATGTAAAGAAAAAAAAACACCTAAGTTGCAGGTGGCCCGTTTTCAGTTGTTCGTGGAGCTATATAATGGTGTTGCAACTGTTTCACAGCCGCCCTTTCGTGTTGGCGGGGCATCGGGCCCTTATTCAAGATTCGTCAGATCAAAAGCCAGAGACATCTGCTACAAGTGTGCATGGGCTGTATGGGCATTGGGCCAAGGAAAAAAAGAACGGAGGGAACAGTAACTTCACAGCTTCCAGAGGATCTTCTGCATAAAAGAAAGCTTATGTACAAAGCGTAGACAATTTTAAAACTTATTTTGAATATAAATCCGGTTCATTTTTGATTAATGTACAAAATAGACTGACGCATTCTATTTCTTTTTGGAAAAGCATCAATACTTCAGATTTTATTCTAGATATAATTAATTCTGGTTATAAATTTCCTTTTATCAATGAACCTGAAAGTGTATTTTTGAAAAACAATAAATCTGCATTTGATAATTCAGATTTTGTAGGGAAGGTTATACAGGATTTGTTAGATGGCAATTTGATCAGAGAGGAGTCGAACGCACATTTTGTTGTAAATCCTTTAACGGTAACTGTAAATCAATCAGGTAATGGTCGTTTTATTTTAGATTTACGACATGTAAAAAAACAGGTACGTTATTGTAAGGTCAAATTCGAGGACGGGAAAACAGCTAGTCAGTTTTTAACTTCGAATTGTTTTGGGTTCGTTTTTTTATCTTAAATCTGGTTATCATCACATAAATATCTTCCTAATCATCTTTTTCAAACGTTTTTACTGTATTGCCATTTGACTTTCATCAGCAGGGTATATTTTTACCAAGGTAGTTCGTCCGTTGGTAAAAAAAATTGGCGTAAGGATGGGATTAAGATAACTGTGTGCGTGGATGATGGCTTGATGTTAGCAGAAGAAGAACAGATATGTGCCCAACAAGCTATACGGGTGAAACAGGACTCGATTTTGTCGAGTTTGTACCCAATAGAGATAAGTGTATTTGGAGGCCTGTTCAGAATTTAGTCTGGCTTGCATTTATATGGGATTTGAAGCTTTGTCTTTTTCAATTGCTTTCAGAGAAAGTGGCAAATCTTATCCGGAGTCATTTTAGAACAGCCTCACAAAGTGGAAATAAGGTCGCTTGCGAAATTTTGTGGTAAAATAATTTCTGTTACCTCACTTAGAGGAAATGTCACACAGATAATGAATGGGTGCACTTTTTCAGCGATTAATAGTAGAGATGAGTGGGATCAATTTGTACATTTGAATTTTTATTCAAGTTCTATACGAGAAGTTTTATTTTGGAGACAAAATAATGTTAGTTTTAAGCCTCTGGCAATCTTGCGAGAACTTCAAAGGCATTTCAAATTGTAAAGATTTTTGACGCCAGTGACGGTACAGCTGCAGGTTTTGTAGCTAATTCTGATTATATCATGCACAAGCAGTGGTTGCAACATGAAGCTATAAAAAGTTCCAATTGGAGAAAATTGAAAGCTATTGAACTGTCTATTAATAGATAGCTTTAAGCATTTACTATCGAATAGTTTAATGCGGCGTAAAGCAACCAACAATCAATCAAAATCAATCGAATAGTTTAGTTTCGTTTTTCACAGATAACCAAAATGCTGTTTATATTATTCAGAATGGTAGCAAAGTACCATAATTGCAAACGTTGGCTTTGTCTATATTTAGTATTTGTATTTCTTTTAATATTTCGTTACAGACTTAATGGCTCCCGAAGGAAGATAACGAAAAAGCAGATGCTTTTTATGTACTGATTACGCTGGACTGCTTAAAGGTTGCTGGACCATGTATGTGTTTAGACGTCACTGGACCATATGTTTAAGTGTCACTGGGCGTACATCTTCTAAGATGTGTTACCTGTCTGCGTTGTGTAGTGTTGGTCACAGGACCATATAGAAATCATAACGGTATGTGTTGATTATATTATAAAAATTTTAGTGGAGTGTTTATTTGATTACAGAAAATATTTTCTACTGTATTCTGGTCTGAAAATGAAAAAGTGGCACATCCTGAGCTTCGTCTGTTTTTAAACAATTCCAGGTGGTCAATGCGCCACCAAACTTGTGTTTGTATTGTATTTAGAAAGTAAAGGCTAATAGTGTAATTAATTGGATGTGCTAAATTATTTACATATATGTTCAAAAAAGATAGAGCATTTTAGCACATAAATACTTTATATTTGGTTAAACATGTGCATTAAAACATAAGGATGCTTTTCAACAATTTACAATATATTGTTCTTGTTTTCGTCTGGTTCAGAACTGGTGGAGGAAAATCCAGCCTGTTTGGTTGGGGACAGAGTATAAAGACAAATTGAGTGATATTAGTAAAAGACTATCCGTAGTATTATTCATAACAATTGTACAAATGGCTAACGGAAGAGGTCTAACATTCACCCTTAATATACCTGTAAAAAAATCGGCGCAAATGCAAAACGCCGATTTCCTTATGTAGAATTGGTAGATTGAAACTGTTTTTGTAGCTAGCTTAACCATTCACTTGTATGGCAGCACTTGACATATATTTCCATTACATTGACAACAATGTTTGAGCAAAACAAACAGACATGATAGGCAAACATGTCAATCATTGGGGTATAGCAGCCAAAATATGTGTTATTATCTTAGTTAAAAAAGGAAAACCAAGAATAGAAAAATGACCATAACACAATAACATAATAGCCGGATGTATAAATACCGATCATAACAAGGATACTTAAGAAGAACTAGTAAAGTCAAAGATAAAGACTAGTAAAGACATTTCTGTTTATTTCTATAGGCTTACAACAATGTTCATTGTATCCCAATTATTAACCCTTCAATGTAAATGAATATAAATAATAATATTAGCATATCTGAAGAACTTCACATTTCCTAATTTTTTTTTAAAAAGAAAATAAATTTAAAAAGTACGTATTTCCTTATTTTTTTATATTATATTTCCAACACGTTTGTCGCACCCATGCACCTATCAACTGACCCTATTAATTTTTTTTTTAAATAACATTAAAGTCATCGATACCAGGGAAAATGTAGTATGTACTTACACGAGTTTCATTGATATCGGATATTCCTTATTCTAGCTAAAGTATTTTTCAGCTATCATAAGCCTACTATATTTCGTATTTTAAATCACAAGTACTAAATATCACTATATAAAATTTCACAATAATGATAACATAGATTTTAATCAGCTTTATAACATATCCTCGTTATAATCATATAACTTCATAATCATATAGAGTTTATAATCTTACTGATAACCACTGTCACCTGGGAAATCTTTTAATCTATCGATTTATACAATTAAAATGTCCCGTAAGAAACATAAACGATTAAACCTGCATTTTTAAAGACTAAAAAAGGGTGAAAGACTAAGTGTCTGAAGATGACTTTGTCGTCAAGCCTTTTCGCCCTGTCTGAGAACCGTTTACCATCTCAAGTATCAAACAGATCTTCAATTAATATTTTACATTCTGTGGCTCTTAATCTCTCATTAATGAATTTCTTTGCTTATAAAACATAAAAGTTAATCACGATTTTTATCCATGTTCGAATTTTATGAGTACTTATTAATAATGCTTAGATAAATAGAAACACGTTTATTGTACTCCAAATTTCCTAAGAAATTTTAAACCAAGTCTTTCACATAGAAATGCCAAATTGTATGTATGCAATGCATGTTGTAATATTTGTTTTTGGTGTTGTCTTTATGCATTTTAATTTCGATCAAAAGCTCTTCGATGCTTGTGTTGTATATTTTTATGAATGCTGAATCAAAATTAAATGTTCTTATCTTATCTTATTCAATACAGAATCAAAAATAAAAATAAAAATGATGATTACCATAGAGTGACTATCCAACTTTCTCCTGTTAGGCGCCTTAATTCGATTTTACTGGTAAGGTTAATAATCAAACTGAGAGTGACAGGTTTTTTCGAAAAATTCACATACATGTTTTAGTGACCTCATACGATATAACAATGCCGGCTTAATTAACTTACAGTAAAGAGAATCCAAATTAATAATTGCGCTTACATGACACTCTGTTCTAATTACTTTTAGCTTAATTACTTAATTACAAATAATCAAATTGCATGACCTATTTTTAACAATTTCTTTTTGTTTGAAGGAAATCAATATTTAAACATAATTTAAAATGTAATAATGATGAAAGTTTCTAAGCCAATATTTAAAAAAAATCACTTCCAAAATCATTTGAACAAAATCATTTTTGTTTTTAACACTTCACAATTTGACTATAACAATATAAAAATGGGGGTATGATTGTCAATGAAACAACTCTGCACAAGAGACCAATTGACACAAAGATTTAAAACTATAAAGATCATTGTACGGCCTTCAACAATGAGCAAAGTCCATACCGCATAGTCTTTATTTCCTTTACACTTTTACTTATTTATTTTTTATCGAATTCTTTTATCTTTACTCTTTTTATTTTTAGACATAAAGCTATTAATCCAATTTTTAAATTGATGCACTTCTGTTGATTTCTTTTAATATTTTTTCAAAATTTGTTTAGATTTTAAAATATTTATTATTATTAATTTTAATTTTCATATATTGAGTTAGATTAATTTACGGTTTCTTTTTTTTTTATTCTATTTTTAAATTTGTTTGTATGTACTTGTATCATTGGTTTTTATGCCTTGTAGAGAGCTTAGAGTAAATGTTTATTTAGACAAGCGCTATATAAGCACTGTAAATAATAATAATAATAATTATAATAATAACGATAGTCCGCCTTAAGAGAACCCGAAATTCAAAAGAGAAAAAACATAAAATAGTAAACACAGCAACAAACGACAACAACTAAATTACAGGCTCCTAACTTGGGACAGGTACATACAGCATGTGGCACTGTTAAATATATAAGCGGGAGCCCAACCCTCCCCACGACAGTGGGCAATGGTTTAACAATAAAACATAAGAATAAAAATCCGTCGAAACAGGCTGAACTCATTAGCTGGATACAAATAGAAATACATTAACAAAAACACAGAGTGGACGTTGGCGGGTACTTGTACATCCAAACAACAACAAGGCTGAAAGTAAATATCTGAAAGTACTCGGATTTACTTTTTACTTACCGCTAGTTCAAAGCCAATAACGACTTATAAAAAAAAAATCTTTTCAAATACACTTAGTTTCGATTTGATACGTAACCTGTATACATTAAATAAAATATTAATATAAATTTATAAATGTTAAGATTTTGTTGCTTATTCTTATGAGGGTTGCATAGATCAGTGCTGCCCATTTGCGCCTAAAAATCCTTACATTTGCGAGCAGCGTTTGGTTACATTTGCGCACAGCTTTTGGGTTTATATTGACAGCGATGAACTGAAACACCAAACTAATCAGGCTCGGTCAATAAAGAACATACGGGAAGATGACATATTTAAAACAAAATAGTTCAGACGCACAGGTGTAAATGTAGCACACATTTTGATAATTAAGGTATCAGATGAAAGGTGCAGGACAAGTGATCCTTGCAGAACACCTAATTTACCGATTATATTGTACATGTAAATGCACTTCATATCCGAGGAAACAGGCTATCTATGCCCTCAATTTTAGAATTCATTGATACATTTTTTTATTATACATTAGTTGGTGTATCCTATTTCAAAGTCTTCAATAGAATTTCGCTCAAGCCGGTGATAAAAGCCGTCGTAAACTTTTGGTGAGGTGAAAGCGTTTTTGCGCCGTGTTGAAGGCCTCACTGTGACTTTGAGATATTGAACAGCAATCTTTTGCTTATTGTGCATTTGCGCGCATCTATTCAGGAACATTTTTTTTGTTAGACATACTGTTCCAAGATCTATTTTATATGTAAACCACAGGTAAATTGTACTTTTAATATCGTTAAAAAATCAATTTTGTCAAATTCTTCATTCTTAAATTTAAGAATCAGTTACTGATTGTGTTTCAAGACCTCTAAATTTGAAATCAGGATACAATACGGTCTTCAATATTGGCTATTACGTTACAAGTATCATGACTTGAGCAATAACGGGATTTCTTAGAATCACTAAATATACAAGTTAAGGTGGTATGGGAGTCTAAAATAAAAATGATAGAATTTGTTCATACTTTGCCAAAATGTAGTATCTATTGATACATGTTAAAAAATATTATAAAAATGATAGGTCACCGTGCATTTTTTCAAGCTACGGGTCGTGACAAAATGACACATTTTGTATGGATTATACAGGAAAAAACACCATTTTGTGAATAGAAACTAAACGAAATGATAGAATTGTAAAATAAATTAGGAAAATATAGCTTTCAAACAATGCTTTGATAATATCAAAAGAAAAGATAGGGTCACCGTGCGTTTTTTCCGGCTTAAATACAAAGTAGGAAAATTCCATGAACAATCCAACAGAAAATGCACTGTTTTAGAATTACCTCCCCTTCAAATGACAATTTCAAAATATTTAAAAATAACCAAAAATAATCTACACTTGTACATATATTTATATTTATAAGTTATATTCTTATAAATTGGATATTTTAAATGTAAAAACACATGAAACACCTGCATTCTTGCATCAAATTTTGCTAATTTGATAGAAAATATGGACCTTAGATTCTCTGTTTTTTACAATCCAAGATGGCGAAAGACACCCATACCACCTTAAGGATTCACTATGAAAAATATATCATTTAAAATGATAACTATGTAAATATTTTCAACATTAAACATAGATTTTTAATGCTTTAATTAATAAACTATAATAGGCACATTAATTATGATTAATCTGTATATTAACCCGTTTTGCCTGAAAAAAAATGAATATTAGGAAATGTAATAAAAAGTTGAGCGCAAAAGGTAACAAAAAACAATTCCCGATGCAATTGCAAGTATTGTAACTGGTACTTCATATATATACTTAAGGTTCGAGCTAGTTAAAAATATCAAGAAATTACTTTACAAAATATATATTTTTAGTCAATTAACTTTTATATTCTGTTTGAATTCTTTAATATGTAGATAACTTACCGGCAACTTCCTAGCAGACATTTTTTAATCGCATGCTTATATTAATAATACCATCACAAGTACATGTGCATGAAGCCTACATATTTCAAATTATGTCCTATGAACTATTATATACCATGGTTTTTACGAGTTAACTCATTTAAAGAAACGATATATATATATTCCTTTTTTCTATATTTAACCCCCTCTTTTTGAATCGAAATTTAATTGAGTTTTCGAAAAAGAAATGGTACTTCATTGCAGTATTACATTCCAAAATTCAGGAAACTCGTAACAATCCTATATAGTTTGAAAAAGGTTTCTTAAGACGTTGTACACATGATGTATTGCTTTTTGTTATAAACTGAAACAAACGAAGATCTTTAACTTTTTCGTTTTTCAGTTTCCTAAATATTTCACAGGCAGATACCTTTCAAAAAAGGGTGGAGCTTCATGGAATAACATGAAAATGAATATGTTGTACCATAGCTTAGCTCCGCCTTCTTTCCTTTGGATTCTAGTTGAATTGCATATTTAATCAGCAAAGCATGGTACAACATCAAACTGCAGATAATATACCATGGTTTTCCCTCAACACACTTTTTAAGCAAATTATTCCATTAAAACATCAAAGGAGAATATGCAATTTACGTTATAATTTATGTTTAGTGTACCATTTTTAACCAAGAGACCAAAATTGCTAGTGACCACATGATCTTATATTTATCACAAGACAGGATTTAATCGGCAAAATCCGGAAACAATATTTTTATATAAGGCATTAATCTTGTCATTTGTTGTATAATTTCTGAAAACCTTCATGAAATTTCTAATTTATTAGATACCATAATGCTGTTGGTTTCTCTTTATTTGTTCTCTGGAAATTAGAAGGTACTCTTACATCGATAAAGTAAGTACCACGTTATTAGTTAGACATATACGTATTGCATTATATTTTTCTCGCTATGGTCAGTATTCTCGCCATATTACTTATAGTTAGTAAATGTAAGCACGTGGTTATTGGGTGGTAAAAATGTGTGAAACAATATAGACAACTTTAAATACAAAAAAAAACCTACTTCCGCAAGACACACAAAAAAACAAAAATCCCACAAAAACACAAAATGACAAACATACAAGTAAATATTACTAAAAATATTTAGATCGTAATTGTGATATTATGTTTGCAATGATAAACATATACCCCTGATATTTATCGTTTAGCTACTATTCCTAATTTCCAATTTATCGTCCATGGATGCACCTTCTCGTAGTCTATATCACAAATGAAAAATTTGTTTTTTTCTTCGCCCTTATTAAACTCTTGATCAGCGTGATGAGAATTTAGTTCTGAGACTCTTTTCTCTTCTGAGATTTCTTTCTCTCCGCCAATTTCAGATTTTAGTACACTGTTACTGCGGTCTTCACTATTAATTTCGGTATTTGTTTCAGCGATACCATCAGATACTATTGATATGTTGGTTTCATTACCGATACTTTCATCGTCATATGATTCAGTAGGTTTGTCTGAGATTTCACTTCCAATGTCTAGGTTGTACATGTTTTTTACTTTTCTTTTTCTGCAGATCTTCATATGAATTATAGTTTTCGTAACATAAAATGCATACAGTAATACATGTATCAGAGGTACTATAATTACGCCAGTAACAAATAGTGCTGCAATAGATTGACTTTCTTCGCTCCAGTCTAATTCTGAATATATTGCAGCATTGTTTGCCATTGGCTGATACACGACTGTAAATAATATGTAAATTCCAGCAAAAGACATTGGATATATCAAGTGAAGTACTCGTACTGGTTTGGCACTTACAAATAGGTTGAGTACTACATAAACAGTATTAATTGCATGGAACTCAATACTTGGAGCATCGTTGGCTACAAAACAATACAACTTTATACAATTCTATGTATTAACAAACTAATAGCTTGTCTCCATAAACCACCATTATATGTTGTTTAAGAATGTATATAACCTACCGTGCCAATGTATTGATATAATTTTTAATCAACCAATTTTAAGAAATAATCCATTAAAACTTTTCAAAATATCTTCAAACTTCCCATCATAATGTATAAAAAAATAAGTATAGTAAACTATGACTAACAATTGTATCCTATTTTCAAGATAAAAATATCAATCCATACACATCCAATGGATTAAGTGTAAAAACGATCTTATTTTTAAAAAAAAACCCGCGATATTTGGATTTTTACCATTGTTGTTTCATTGTAAATGATACCGCATCTTTTATAGATTGCAGCGATATATATTTGAAAACTGTTATAATGCTCCTCCAAATTTGCCGATAGGAAACAAATCAAGGATAACTTGACATCTCGACTTATTTTTACTAAGACCAATAGACGTCTAAATTTTCTGTAAAACATGCTGTTTTTATGGCGTAAATAAAAACAAAAACTGACTACAAAACAAAACTAAGTTAGTTATGAGGCTTACTTGGTATGTGAATGCTGTAAAGTCCTATGGTAACTGTTATAGCGATTGTGTTACTAGTCTCGAAAAGAAACCAGCTTAACCGTATATACCAAGGCAGTCTATCATCTAAAATAAACAAAAAGAATTCATCATAATTTCTTTTTATATCTCTTTCCTGGTCAATTCTGATATTGAAAAAGTCAAGGAGAACATTATTCAACTATTATAAGAATGAATTTTCAATAATCATCAAGGCATTATATATGTTTTTTTTTGTTTTTTTCCCAGTAATCACTTATAACATTACATGCCTCTAAAATAAGAGATAAAAAAAAATACTTGTATAATGATTGCATTAGGGGAAAAAGGGGTTGATGATACAATTGGGTAAAATACACCAAAACAAAATTAAAACTCAATTATGTAAATTATCTTTACAAAACGCGGATAAGTGTTGACAAAGTCATGTTCCCTTTCGAATTTGACTAACTTCATGTTTGTATTCTGAAGGCAAACCTATTGAATATTTACAGAGGAACCCAACCCTATCTTTATACGGGTTTGAATCAACGATTTACCTGTTTGTAACTAAGTTAAAGCGCCATGTGAATGATCAAAACATGGTTTAACTTCTCTTCAGTAAGAAACAAAATAGTAGCATTTTTCACATTTTCTGCTTGTCAAATCTTATTCCATTATGGTGTCTAACGTTTGACGCCGGAAGCGTACATATGACGACAAACGCTTGATGTGCCAAAGACTAGAATTATATTACGCGGAGTTTTCTCTTTAACACATTATTCCAGCAAAGTATCTGCTACAGAGGGAATGTTTATGTTTTTTGCGATATAATTGAGATGAAAGAGATACCAATGGCAGAGGGACATTCAAACTCATAAATAAAATAAAAAACTGACAACACCGTGGCTACAAAAGAAAAATAAAAACAGAAGAAAATAGTACACTAAACACAACATAGAAAAATAAAGACTTAACAACACGAACTCCATCAAAACGAGGGGGTGTAAATATTTTGTATTTAAAGAGAGATCTATAAGTGCCACACTCTTAACTCCCATATATCGACTACGGTACGCAAGTTGTGACAGTGGATCATTCGTTTGACATTCGTTTGACGTTCTAGGTATATCATAAAACACAATGCGAAGATGATATACATTTGAAAATAACGATCTTGTATAATTGTTCATTAAAATTTATTTATTTACTTTTTGGCGTAATTTTTCTGTACGTTAACCACTTAATATATGTGAATTTTACGTACCATCGGGCACTTTTTCTAGCTTTCGGGGACAACTTCGGGAAGGGTTCTAAATTTTTTAACATGTTTTAAAAAAATCCCCGAAGGTGCGTCCGATGTTGAGGGTTCGTATTAAGTTCGTATCACCATCCTCACCATCGTAAAGTCACCGGGGATGCATCTTTTAACATCGTTTTGCATTCGTGTTTCCATCGTTTCCATCGGGCAGTTTTGACATTACGATGTCTACACGAATAAATCACGAGGCTACCCGAAGGTCTTACGATGGCAACACGACTTCGTGAAGACCTCGTAATCCCGTCGTCTTGCCATCGAATAAAAGTACGAAGGCGACAAGATGGAACTACGACGGCAATACATCCAGCTAAATGTAAGTTAATTTTCGCTTAAATACACTTTAAGTGCCAAGTGCGATATGCACTGGTCAGTCTAATACGACAGTTAAGAAAGACATTCACAAAACATGGATCTCATATCATATGATTCTATGAGAACAATAAAGGCGACAGCGTTGTTTCTATTTATTCAAATGGAACAAGAGCAGCTATTACAGACTCAGGATTTAATTTTACAAGTAAAATATAATTTTTTGTCAATTTTTCATATCAAGTAAATTAATGCAAATCATTAACGCGCCTCGTACACCAACACTGCAGGTACACGTATATAGGGAAACCAAATTTTTCTTCATTATTCTGATTTTTTATGTATCGTCTGAGATGTTGTCACACGAATGTTTACTCCATAACTATTTTGTTTTCTATCTGTCATATTTTGCCGCATTTGTTGCTTTCCCCACATCCTTCCTTTTGTCTATATTATTATGATGATCTTCTGGAAAGAGCTCTTTTTGAATGAAAGGGATCAACGAACCTATTACCTTACCTTTAAGATAGATCAGTAAGCATGGGCATAATTATGGGTGATTATTCAGACTAGTGCACACATTTTACAGTTCAAAAAAGGCAATGTCGAGCATGCATTGGCATCCCCTCGTATGTAACATATTGGGGACAAATATGGACACTATATTTATATATGACACATGCAGAAAATGGTTATTTGAATATGCAAATTTGATACATAAACTATTTTTTTAGAAATCAACCAAAAAATTCAGTAACTGGAAATACCTTTATTATTGTCTTTAGAACCAGCAGGTAAAAAAATTAGCAACCAATTTCCCGTGTAAACACCATACCTAGTTTTGAGCATTTTGATTCTAGAGTGTCCATAACAATTTTATCTACACGCAACTTACATGTAGTAGGCGACGGGATAATAAACTAAGTTTTATAAGAATTAGACAAAAAGATCGATTTCCCGCCATGCGTCAAGTTTTACCCTTCAAGCTCACGACCTTCCGTCTTATATGATTAAATCAGAAATGAAATGTACAATTTAGTATATTATATATATTCAATATTTATCAAACAATTTAAATTTATTCAAATGCATCGTAAGCTGTATACGACGTCTTTTAGACATCGTATGGCCATCGCGCCATCATCGTTATCCATCGTGTAGCCTTCGTAATACATCGTATAGCCTTCGTGATCCATCGTGTAGGCTTCGGCTGAGATATGAAGCTTAAATACCCGTCTTCGGTTAATCTTCGTATGTTCATCTTTTGCTACCGTATATAATTTCGGCATCATCGTGTATACTTCGTTATTCGTCGTACTTGCTTCGGTCACTTTTTGGTATTTTAACGAGATCGGGACCAACTTCGTACGAACTTACAATTTTCGCATTCGGGTGTCCATCGTATACAAAAATCGGGACAGTGTGACGCGGGCATTAAGGAAGTACTGTGATTTTTTTTATGTCTATGAAGAAATAACATAAATAATGCGGTGCATACTGAATAACATTTTTTTTACGGAAACGCAGGCGACTAAGGCAGCAACCATATGGATTTTTTTCTGGGCAAACTTTTTTTTCGCCTTCAGCGTAAGACAATCTATTTTTTTGGTGACAAGTCGGAAACAATTTTTTTCTTTCAATTTTAGCATTACATATAGTGGCAGCTGAGAGTGAAACAAACATTTTTTTCTCAGGGTCAAAAACAATTATTTTTTTCTCCAAAAACTGGAAACAAACTTTTTTTCTCCAAAAAAAAACATAGCCCTCTAACCTCAATATCAGAGGCATCTTCACCTTATGATATATTATCAAACAAAGTTTAGAAAATAATTGACATACATGTATGGTTAAATGGAAGTAATCCAATTAACAAAATTGTGACTAAATTTCAGGCTTTTAGTTTTCGATGCTTGGGCATTAAGATTTGACCTAATGAAGTTTTCTTGTTATTATGCTCACACCAGGTTTGGTATTATTTAGACGTATGGTGCAGATGAAATTAAATGTAGTACACAGGCTTATAGGAATCTTAAGTTTGAAACTTGACCAGGTTAAACCAAAGAAATTGCTGCTCCTCCGCTTCTCATGTGAACAGTATGTTACCAATAAAAAGTAAAAAAGTCGGCCCGGCGTGTCGGTCTGTGCAAAGCAGATGATACATTCATATCACATTACCATGAACTCGTCCTCAATAGGCCTTTTATTTTTAACTGGACGTTAAACAACTATCCATCATCATTTTCATCAACTTGAGTGGCAAACCAAGTTTATTAAAGATGCCGTTTTAGATTTTAAACGGAAATATGAGGAATATTCCATTTTGAAAATTAACCAACGACACCAAAGAATTAAAGACAAATATTGCTTAACTTTAATTTTCCAATATTTTTAATTGATTAAATTTGTTTTAAATATAAATGATACGGGTGGAAGTCGTCTAAAGTAGTTTTTTATCCAGAAATTTGCATATGAAGCCTCAAAATCTGTAACACGGAAAACTAGGGAGAGTTGTTTAAGGAAACAGAGCACTGAAAACGACTGCTTCTGCTTGCAGGATCTATCTAGATTATGTTTAAGTTCCTTCCGTGCAACACATTATATGGTACTAAGAATTCTAAAAAAAATATTTTGATACTTGAACTTACTTTGATAATTTTTTTAGCTTCGAAATTTCCACCTCGTGTCAAACATAACCGACACCCCGCATGTGGCGTTATACACGGTGAAAGTTGAATTTTTAAATAAAGTTTCGTGTGTAAATTTTAATTTGACATTTCAACTGTTGATCCATTTTATCGCCTTATATTGGGCACACGTAGAAGTGTATTTCTTATAAGCTGAAATTCTATAAAAGTATTTCAATATTGGTGTATGTTAGGCCTTCTGAGTTCCAAAACCAATTTTAAACAAGCATTTAGGATTTACTGTTTTCTGTGCTTTTTATTTGTTCTTAATTTGTGATTTTTAACACTTACCTTTAAATCTACATTCTTTGTTTATAAGCTCTGGTCTTTTATAATGAACATAAACAGTTGATATGGCGTCCATCAGATTAGAAAACCCGAGGATCATGTATCCCCAGTTAGTAAAGTATATCAAATACTTAGAATTTTCTGATGACCCATCAACTCCATAAATAAAATAAGGTACCAGAATGAACCACAACAAATGGTAGAATAACCAAATCAGTGTCCATATTGGATACAGCAGTCTTGGACCACACTAAAACACAATAAAATTACATGATACACTTCTATAATATAACCCGTATACAATACATATACATATATCAACATTTATTTAATAAAAAAGAGTTTTATGTTCTCTAAATAATTACTAGATGTACATAATTAACATGCGATTAACGTTGAAAGCTGACGAAGAGGAATTTTCTAAAAATGTGAACAGAATAGTATAACAGTCTAAGCAGTTATGATGCCTAGAAGCTAATGTAAAAAGCAAATCTATTATAAATAGATTGATTTAAACATTAACTTCATAAGAACGTTAGTGCTTAGCACCTGAAATCACCCCCATATTTTGGTGGAGTTCGTGTTTCTTAAACTTTAGTTTTCTATGTTACATGCCTTGTCTACTATTATTTGTCTGTTTGTCTTCTTCTTTGTTACATGGCGTTGTCAGTTTTTTATCTATGAGTTTGAATACACATCTAATATCTTTCGCCCTCTTTTCTCTTTTATAAAGACTATTTATATATATATATAAATTTAAAACACATAAGTAATAAATCATTTGTTAAATGAATCACAGAACTATCCTCCAATACCGTTCAAGACAATAAATCAAAATTATTGTTCTGTGAAGCTCTCACTTCACTATTAAAAAATCAACCCACAAAACGCCTCTAACGTTTATTAAGCATACATCACAACACGCGATACTATTAGTATTCTATAGAACTTGTATAAAGTCAACAAGTAATGGATTTCGATTCCAAATACACAAATCATTTTAAGGATAAAAAAGTCACTGTAAGATATACATTAGAATGTTTTTTTATCATTAAAATTTCATATAGTCAGCATTCCCCCTATTCTGTACACAAACATCGATAATGACTGCTGTGCATTTGTATAAAATTGTGAATAGGCATGTGTAAAAGCGACAACAACCCGAACATAGAGCAGACAACATATATAGTTGAAATATTTAGTATTTCAAGCATTTTTATTTCTTTGATTTTCAATTCATCTATCCCACAATACATTTTCAGCAGGATTTAGTATGCCCTGAGTTCAGACGAAGTTTAACGAATAAACTGGAAACCTTTCAAATAATGTTATCTACTATATTTTTAAGTTATTCGTGGCAATTTAATTTTTGAAGATCCGATTACATGTAGTATAACAAACTGTACCATCGCAATCCCAAAGATGCAAACTTTGGGACAGTTTTAAAATAGGATAATACCGTCACCTTTACAGATGTGTTTAACGTTTAATGGGATTTTGGAAATAAAACAAATATTACTTATAACAAGATGCCATTTTTTAAAATGGAATACTCCTACATGAATGTACAAAAAACGGGTTTTTGAAATTGTATAAATTAGTTCCATTTAGTAGTATGTAATACATTTCCCCCTATTTCCGTAAGAGTAAAATTTGCAGTTAGATATTGCCAATAATCTCTGCACGATTGAAATGGAAAAGAACTAGAAGTAAGTGACATAACTGGCGATTCAAAATGCTGAAATGTTCAAAAGATTTTGACCTTTTTATATATATAAATACATTTATACACACGTATACTAATATTATATTGCTATGCAATAATACCTTTTCCCTTAAAATAAAGAATTTGAATAAAATTACTGAATAAAAGACAACCCACTTACTTCAGTAACAACGAACAGACGAGGAGAATCGTGGTCAAATCCAAATGACTGAAACTGAAATTCTTCTTTACAGACTTTCTTGAAATATGCCTTCTTCATGATACTTGTTCTGATTTTTAAATAAATGGATGACCTATACGTATACAAAAATATATTTACGTTGATATAGTTCAATGCATGAAATATGATATTCGTTATGCCAGGGTCAGATGTTGAATGTCTGATATTATTATAATACAATTTCAATACACATTGTTCTTTAATCAAATATGTATTGCTATAATAGTCTGCAGGTTCTTTACAAAGTATATTTATTAAAGAGATTATCTGATGTCACAGTTTTTAAACCTCGCAATTGTTTCTGCGTTATTATCTTTTACAATATGTCTTTATGCACGTTTTCACGGAATTTGTTGGTGTTTTGATAAACAGAAATGAATTGACAACGAATCATTCCTTTTTTTTAAAACGGTTTAACAAACAACGTGGAATGGCTATTTGGTCAAGCTTTTTTTTTTATATTTATTACAGCATTGATTTGAATTATTTGAGTTTTACAATATCCTAAGAAAAAGATGGTATACCGTAAACATGAAGTGCAAAAAATTATACACCGTATCCGGATTTCGTCAATTAATGATTCTTCAGTAATGTAAGGAACCGAAACGATAGTCGGAAGGCCATACAATATACTGTACCTTGAAGAGTCGAAATAGGACGAACGGATCATATAAACATGAAGACAAATATAATAAAAGGTCAAACGAAAACGAAAACAATGTTCAAACCTATGATTGCGTTGGATAAAACAGCAATTTTTATACGTGTGCATGCAAATAAATTTCGTGATACAGAGGTCTAAAACTAGCACAAATAACATTTTCCAAAAGACCAAAAAATGTGAAAACGTATATGTTAACAGGTTGAACAACGGATTCTTAAAACCTGCTGACTGCTGGGGCGATTGCTAAAAAAACCCGGATCACCAGATGAAACAAAGTGGATCTTAATTATAAATTTTATACTAAACAGAAAACAATAAAATTGCGGAAAAGATGGTATACCGCTAATATGAGGTGAACAAATTTGTACACCATATCCGGATTACGACAATCAATGTCTTTACAGTGATGAGAGGAATCGAAACAGTATTTGGAAGGCCATAAAATTTACCTCAATTTAAAAAAGGCTCTTGAATTTTGAAGAGTCGAAATAGAAATAACGGATCTTATAAACCCGAAGGCAAACATATAAGCACTAACGAATGAAATATTAACAAATCTAAATTGAAAACAACAATCAAACTTGTGTTTGCGTTGGATAAAAACTTCCGGTTTTATACGTGTGCATGCACAACAAATTTCTTGGTAAAGGGGTCTTAGTACAGTACAACATTTTTAAAATTCTAATAGTCCCAGATTATATCATGTAATGATCAAATAGATTTAAAATAGTTTGTTGTTTGCATTACGTCAAGGGTCTAATATATATAGCCCGATTGTCAGGGCTACAACAAGTAAAAAAATAACCAACTACTTATTTTTTGCTTAATGGGTTATATAAACCTAGAAAGGATAAATGTCTAGAATGACACAGTAAAGACATGGTATATTTGTAAAACGCAGTAACCTGTTTTGTAAAAGGTGACACGAGGACCTTTCAAAGAGTTACCGAAATATTATAAATACTGAGTGAATATTTGTTATGTAACATTCTCAAGTAAGGAGAATGTAAGCTTGCGGTTTGTCGATGGTTGCCGTTGGTCAGACCAGTTTTTCATTTATTGTTGAAGTATAAACCAGGCTGTGTGCTTGCTCTTTGACATTTTATCATACAAAGGCCTTTATAGTTAACTTTATAAAACATAAAAAGAAGTAAAACAGAAATGCATCTGAAAAGTCGCCAAAAGGTAAAGCCTGGTACCAAATTGGTCTGAAAAAGATAAGATTAAAAGTTGTTACAGATGGGCAAAGGTCATCCTGTGCGTCACTTTTTTTTTTTAAAAGTCGAATCAAAACCTTAAACGAAACGATAGAATAACATCAATATAGTCTCTTAGAATAGGATGATTTTATTTGTTTCTTTTAAAAAACAAAAAATGTCTAATAAGGAAAAAGATTCAAAAACAATTTCTGAATGTGTCCCCTTTATAACTATTACTTTTCAACTGAAATCTTGGTATGACACACTATAAGTTATTAAAGTCCTAAAGATTGAATCACATTTCCACAAGATGTTCATAATTTAAAAATAAAAAAAACCCGAAGTACAATCTTATGATTCCTTTCCATGATGTCAATATTTCAAATTTGATATTTTTATTTCGTCTGAAAAAATCTAATCTGTTTTCGATGAAAACACGTGAATATGGAACAAAATGAATTCATCATTAAAAGAAGACAACTGAATGTCACCACCAAGGAAAGGAAAATCAAATAAATGAGAATAAAAGTCCTACAGTTTATCATAATAATAAAGTTTGGTAAGAATGTAGATTAACAATAGAAATTCCGATATCAAAGCCTTTCGAAAAAGGTACAATGGCCAATTGTATCTGTAGTCAGAGAGATACAAACAGGACGGACTAGGATAGAAGTTTGCGTGCTTGAGGAGGAATCTACACGGTGAGAATAATTTGAGACGAGTTATCAGATAAACGCAGAGTGAAATTGAGTAGTTATGTGTATCCAATAAAACATAGAACCCAAACCTTGATCACACCAGATATTTTGTCTCTCAAGTAGGCAGAACTGTACTGCTACAGTTAAGATATGTGTCCTCACACAGGACAATGTTTCATAACAGTTTATATTTAATTAAGTCTTCCAAGGGAGAGACAACAAAGGTTATCAAAATGTTTTATTATAAAGAAATAGATGGCAATGAATACAGCTTTCATTTACACTAAGTTCAAAGAAATACCAAGAAAAGTTCAATGAAAATGCCAGGCGAACACTTCGAAGAAAATGTAAAAATTATAAAATCGAATTGGAGAGGCAGTTTTCAAAATTGCATCAATATGTTACTGGCGTATAAAATTATAATCCTGGTACTTTTGATAACTATTTACACCACTGGGTCGATGCCACTGCTGGTGGACGTTTCGTCCCCGAGGGTATCACCAGCCCAGTAGTCAGCACTTCGGTGTTGACATGAATATCAATTATATGGTCATTTTTTTAAATTTCTGTTTACAAAACTTTGAATTTTTCGAAAAACTAAGGATTTTCTTACCCCAGGAGTAGATTACCTTAGCCGTATTTGGCACAACTTTTTGGAATTTTGGATCCTCAATGCTCTTCAACTTTGTATTTATTTGGCTTTTTAACTATTTCGATCTGAGCGTCACTGATGAGTCTTATGTAGACGAAACGCGCGTCTGGCGTATAAAATTATAATCCTGGTACTTTTGATAACTATTTACTTTCCAATCATTGTCGACACTGTAAGGAAGTACATATCAGCATACGATAAATGGAAATAAAATAACACTAAGAAAGCAAAAAAAAAATGTTTCTGAACTATGTCCAGTGTCTTGTGAAAAAAGAATGTTCGAAAAATTGGTATTGATTAAGGTGGACCATTCTTGAAAAAGGAAAGACGATCCAAACCAACTGATGGCTATAGATCAGGAGATGTCAACGAGGCGGTACTAGGACTAGGAAGTGTCTCAGCAAGGTATAAGGACACGTTTTAGTAAAGTTAACGAAAGTCTCCTAAATAAGAAATTTTCTAAACTTGGTCCTACAGTTAGAATATATAAATAGATTTCAAGGATGATGGTCTTATGATAGTCATAAAAGTTACGGTGTCCCAAGTTGAAATGAAAAGAATATGACCGCTTTGTATGTTCATGTAAGACGACGATCGAATATCATTCGTCAAAACAGAGTGTTTAGTGCCATTGGATTATTTGCACGATGCTGATATTGTTCGTAATATACGTTTCTAAACCAAAGATTGTAGAATTTTGCGGAATGTTTTAAAATGAGCTCGATAGGCCGACTAAAAGGTCTTATGTAATTCCAATATCATTACAAATAATGGTAGCCTTAAGATTGTATGCAACTGTGAGCTTTCAACTGGTTAATGCTGATTTCCATCGTATTTTAAGAGCAAGTGTTTCGTATATTGCACGTGACGTCACACAATATAAGAAAATTGTTTGCAATCAATACATTTCGAAACTATAAGATCAAGCATCTCTTCATGCTTTAAAGCAAGATTTTTGTGACATTTAAATTTTCTACATGCTATTGGTGCTGTTGATGGTACCCATGTGCGTATCAAAAGCCCAGTTGATGAACACTTACACGTGAACAGAAGGAAATACCACTCGCTTAATGTAACGGGAGTTTGTGACTTTAACTTGAAGTCTTTATACATAGTGGAAAAGTGGACTGGTAGTACACATGCATCATTTGCGTTACCCAATTCAAAGCTATATGAAAAGTTTGAAGGTGACATAAACGATTGATGGCTTCTTGGGAACAGTTGGTATCCCATTATACCATGGCTCATAACACTAGTCATAAACCCAACAGTAAGACAGGACCAACAGTTTTCATATGAGAACAAAATGTGCTGCTGAGAAGAGTTTTGGAGTGTTAAAATCTCGGTTCCGATGTATCGATTCCACTGCAGAAACATTTTTGTATAGCCCAGTTAGATGTTATGGCTTTATAAAAGCTATTGTTCTGCATATGTGTATTGACAATAGAATTCCATTGCCTCAAGGAAACGATAATCCAAGTGATCGTGGACACATTTGTGGGCAGCAATTTTACAAGATTGATTAAAAACAGATTATACAAGTAATAAAAACATATTCTTATTCTTTTTAACCCCTTATGGGTTGTTCATTGCATTTATTCTTGTTTTCTGATACATGGTCGGATGACTGTCTCGCGGACATATAACCAATACAATTTTATTCTGTGGTACAACACAAATACCAATTAATAGATTAAAAAGTAAAGACTGAGAAAGATTTTTTAGGGACACTCAAAATGACAAGTTGAATACAAACTGACAAAGCCATGGCATTTTTTTTAAAGACAAAGATCATCATCACTATACAAAACACAGTATAAAAACAAAGATGGAGGGACACGGTCCCCTCTACAAACCGGCAACGATAATCATTGAAAACTTATATAATTTTTCAAAGGAAATCAGATAAAATATTTACTGAAATGATAACTTTATGATTGTCTAAAATTGAACCAAGTCATACAGTATATTAAAGCTAAGACTACTATAACACTAGTCTCAGATTAAAGCAATATGCTAGAAATATGATTTTTTTCACTAGTAATCATTGGCTAGATTTGAGTTTTCTGGAATCAGCAAACTTATATCTAGTGGAGACAAACGCAACTATTATTTTGCTTGTTCCAGCTGAAGGTGATGTTAGGAATCGAAACGCTTAGAGGAAGGCCATATAGTTTTCCTCAATTTATGATAGACTCTTGAATTTTGAAGAGTCGAAATAAAATGAACGTATCATACAAACCCGAAGGCAAATATTCATACGTGTCAAATATAATAAAATATTTTTGTAATCGTGATAGTGGTGCCAAATGGTTATCACTTTATACGTCCAGTCTGTCCGTAACCAATTCCTGGGAAACTTAGTAAACCCCTTCGACTTATAACACAGAATAAATATTGCTGGAAAAGGTACAGGTGTTAAGTAAAACTATATATCCGGGTGAAATTTTATCTGGTGTAATTTTTTTTACAGTATTTGTTAATTTTTTTTATCCTTAACCTTCATAATACTATGATGACTATAACAATAGTGTATTTTAAATTAATGCTCAATTGCCTGTTTAATCTACCGTAAATATTTTCAACAAAATATTTTTGTTACTTCAATTTTAATTTCGAAAAAGTGGATCATAATCTATCAAAGTTTCTTTATGATCGCTTTCTAAAGTTTTCCCTCCCTCAGCTCACTACTGATGACCTCTATTTTCGGCGGCCTGACCCAAACAGAAAGTTGTATAAATGACTGTTTTTCCCGGATTGGACTAAATAGTGATAAGGTGTATATTCAAATAAATATCATTCTTTTAAAAAAGACAATTGTCATGAAACATATGTAAGAAAACCAGTAGTAATTTCAAAGATCTAAATTGTGAAATAATATCATGATTAATCAAATACATATAAAATAAGGTAAGTGAAATTCTGGTAAAAGTGAGTTGTTTTCGAATATCAGTACTAATATAAAATTAAAGGTAGATATATAGTTTCATTACTTCTTCAATCAGTCGAATTCGAGAATGGTGCCAGTATCAGTTTCTCAACGTCATCCGATCTTAACAAAAGTAAAAGCGAAATTAAAGAAACAACGAGTACAGATACTGCAGATGAGGGAGAAATAACATGTGGACAAGCGAAATTTTCGTCATTTTCAGAGGAAACTACAATGCTAAATTTTAACATTGACGTATCTGATGTATGTTTATCTGATGAAGATGATCACAGTGCCGATTACAAAAAAACCTGAAGAAAAGGAACAAGAGAAGGCACAAAGAAAATGAAAGTTTAAACAATCAAGCATTTATGAATACTATTGAATACATTGTACTATAATTGAATGTATGGTTTTGTAATATGTGTTTATTTCAATTCATTTGATGAACAATTGTACATTTTTTGGTGTAATAATTTAACTAACTTAATTTTGAATATAATTCATGTGTGTTCATTTATTAAAAGACAGTGTTTAGTTTGTAATCCTGTATATTTTTTGGAATTTTTATATTTCTCTTTTGCTTATGTTCCGTTTTGAATTTTCCTCAGAGTTCAGTAATTTTGTGATTTTAATTTTTGAAGATTTCAAAATCTTTCGAAAAAGGGACATTGTATCTGCAGCACGATAGGTATCTCGTAAGACGCGAAGGGGACGTACTAGGAGATAAGAAGTGTGTGTGCTCGCGGTGGACAGAGTAAAATCCTGTGTATAGTTATTGTGTTTCCACTTGAACCTAGAACCCGAATCTAGATTATCACATCAGATATTGGATAACTATTTTGTCTCTTTTAAGTGAACAGAATATTAGTTATATTTATGATATGTGTCCTCCCAAAGGACAATATTCCATAACATATCATATTAAATGGACAGATGTCCTAAAAGGGAAAGTACACAAAGGTCATCATTTTTGTTTTATTATAAATGAAATGTAATTAATTAAAGAAAGTGTATTAGAAATAGACAAATTTCAACATAAAGAAATAGATGGCATTGAATACCCACACATTTTAAAATTATTTAAGTTCAACGAAATATCCAGATAAGTTCGATGAAAATGAAAGGCTTATACTTCGAAGAAAATGTAAGGCTAACACTTCGAAGAAAATGTCATAATTTTTAAATCAAAGTAGAAGAGTTATACTATATTCATAAGGACATGAACGAAAACAAGTATAGACAAGCTGGAGGTCCATTTTGATAGGCTAGATACTGTATAGAGTATATATTACGATGAAAGTGGCTTTCGTCATTTTCCAAAATTGCATTAAAATATTATTTTCCAAACATTTTTGGCACTGTCAGGAAATACTTAGCAGCATGTGATAAATGCAAAAAAAATAAAGAAGAAAGCCAAATTGATTGTTTTTCTGGAATATTTCCAGTGTCTTGTGGAAAACAATATTGGGAAAAATTGGTATTAAATATTAAGTTGATCCAGGAAAGACAACCCCTATCAATATATGACTTTTGCTTAATATGTTTATTGTGTATTGCATTAAAAACTATATTTATTGTTTAGTGCATTAACAACTATATTTATTGTTTATTGCGTTAAAAAAATGTCGGCTCTGGTTGAGTCAATTTGTCATAGGGCATAACAGATGACGAACTGTTTCCTCACACATATATATTTAGTGAATGTATTTTGAAACCGAGATGGTGCCCTAAAGTTATCACTTTGTACGTCCATCTGTCTGTCTGTCATTTTTTCTTATCAGAATGGAAACTTATAGAATCCCTTGTACATATGACACAGAGTTAAGCTTGGTTAGGTACAGGCACAAACAAATGTGGTGAAATTAAACAATAATTCATAGGGAAAGTTATTAAAACATGGACACTTTATCACAGGTTAGAACGTTATATCATATTCAAGGAACATTGTGTCCGGGACAGTTTAAAATAAAATAAATATTTTCTATGAACAGTATTAACTTTGGTACAAAATTTCCATAACTTAGTTGGGGGCATTATTAACACTTATACAATCTTTCAGACAAGACCGAAATCTGCAAACCACTATTATATATTAATTGGTGATGTTAAAAATAATGTGAGACAAGTGCCTGTGAGGCTAATGCAACACTAAAGGATGATTTAAATTTATAAGGGTCGGTCTAATAGGCGTTGTTCCGTCCGGACCTGTTGATAATCGCAAAAATAGAGATCAATTTCAACTTAACACAATTTAATTACTCGGTTGAATATTATACCTCTAAATTGAAATTAAATTAAAATGCACGATAATTTCACGCTTCAAAATTTATTTTATTATATAAAAGAAAATTTAATTTGCCTTTGTTATACAACTGTAACAATGTTTCGATGTGATACTTGCCAGAAGGAGTACAAATATAAGAAGAACTTTTCTCGACATATGTTGGAAAACACAAGTCTGATTATGAACATTGGAACTGTAGCATGTGTAACAGTCAGTTTATAAGTGCGAGAAAACCTATAACCACTGGTATTAAAGAGATAATGGTAACTGCAATTACGATTATCCCAATATGGCGACGGTAGATATAGGTAAAATCTTTACACTCATTTTTCTAACATGAAAAATTCGGGATGATAATCGTGACTCTATGGTATTTTTCTTCTTTGATAATCGTAATTTTCTTAATCGGATAATAGTAACTGAAACATAATAAATGTGTCTTTCAGCATTTCAATGGTATTTTGTGTGTTAAAAATGTAAATGCCCAGTTTAACGATGGCATTAACGCATATAAAAATAAATGAAAAATCTTACAGGTTAATATCTAGGATAAATTTACCTATATATCTCTATTTGATTAGAAAAAGGATGGATAAGCTATATCCCATATTCCAAAAGTGCAATCCTTTCAATTCATTGCTCAAAATGAAAGTCACGTATACCACATTTTCATATGTCATATGTTGTTTGACTCTTATGTCACTTTTATACTAAAATTCTGTGCGAAATGAACAAAAGTTTCCGTCAATAACTTTATTTATCGCTATTTTGTGCATTTTTCCTTTGATCCTTTTTGTGATAATTTTCATATCATGCTTCTCGCTTGAGATGGAAAAGTTATCGCTAGAAACTAAGGAGGCCACGTGGCGTTGCTAACGAAATTAACATTGAAGTGCTTTTCTTACTTTCGCTGTACCAGCTCAAGCGAGAAAATCAATCTCGTTGAGATAATCAACGATAATCTATGAAACTGCATTATCGGATTTAGTGTTCATATCTGACCCCCATATCTCCCTTTTCCTTATATTTCAATAAATTCAGCCGTCCATATTTTTCCCTTGGATTCACTTTTTTCTATTTTATACTGATATAATATATGATTTTAAAAATTAAGTTCAAATGTTTTTATCAAATTATACCCATGTATTTTAGGACGTTTCTTTAAACAGTGCAATGGTAAAGGATCTAGAATAGTTACCAGTTTATTGTTACTATTGTTTATTGTCACTTTTTTTTTTTTTTTTTTTTTTTACTTTTGTTTATAATTGTTATTTTTGTTTATTGTTATTTTTGTTTCTTGTTACTTTTGTATTTGTTTTTATTAGCCTTACCTGTAGTCTTACGAAGCATTTGACAAAAAAAAACAAAAACACAAATATATATATTGATAAATTACATCAAAGGGCATACATAACATGTAGATCATCACAGTCAGAACTGGTGACACCATGGATTGTTATTTTCGCTCTGCCAAAATTCACAGATTTAGGATAGTTTTTGTTGTGCTATGGAATTAACATTTCGCAAACGTGAATATTATTATCATAATTGACTGATGCAATGAAAAAATTTGAACATTAGATGCTCGAAATTCCACTTTATTAACTTTATGAACTAAACAAAGAAACTTCAAATTTCGTTCATTGAGACCTGCCCTGACTATACCCTTAGGCAGATATACCCTTGGAAAGAGCTCACAACACTTCGAACGAAGTTGGACTTTGTACCTTTACCTTTGTGTATTTCTAGAGGGCATTTCACCTATTATTGATCGATTTTATATCCATATTCCGTAAACAACAGTATGTCTTATCTAACGGAACTTCAATCTAGTGACTTATTAATCCATCCAAGCTATGACGGGAGCCAACATAAACAGTATTACAATTTACCTCTATCCCAACCATGTCCGTACGCAGAGAATGACTCTAATACATTAGAAAATACTTCCAACGAATTTATAAGTTTAATATACAATGAGTTAGGTTCGCTTCCTAGAGACACGTTCATTCAAGAATTAATACAAAACTGCAAATCATCAAACAAAGACATCGAAACAGTTAGACATGAACTTTTTGACGTCGTTAAACGTCAACAGAATTTTCCATATCCAAATGCAATATTAAAGAAAAGACTATGTCCTAGAAAATAAACGGGAGATTCGGTTGAAAGTAAACTTGGAAATGATTGTTATGCATTGTATTTAGCCTCAGTCGGGGAATTTGGTGACGATTTGAAAAACGCGCTTAGTGTAAAATCTTCATCAAGCTCAAATAGAACTATATCGTGTACTGATGAGATATCTGGATCACAAAATGACGCAACAGTTAACCTTGCAGTTAAGGATACGCTAGTTCGTCTAGAAAATGACATGATTTTATTAAAATCTGAATATGCACGCGACTCCGAGATGTTCAACAGGTCAATTGAAGAACTAAAGAAGGAGAATAAACAACTCAAAGACCGCGATTTCAAATACAGTGATCGTTTCAAGAACCTGCAAAATCAAATCAATGTAATAAAAACATGTACAGAAACATTTCAAACGGACATGAAAACAATGAAAGTTCAATTACATCAAAACTGTGAACAGAATAGTAAAACAAAAAGTGATCTAAAATCTTTGTTTTCTCAATTTTTGGATAGTGTCAAAACAGTAACAGAGATGAAATCAGACATTGCTAAAATTCATGAACATATAACGAAACACGCAGTGAACATGAAATCAATAGAAAAAACAGTGAAAGCAGAGTCTGAGCGATTAAACCGAATGTCCGATACCCGCGTAATAGGAGTAAGCAGTCTGAAATCTAAAACAGATCTTATTAATTCAAAGCTTAAAGACCTTGATGCCCAAGTAGAATTAGCATGTCAAACCTATAGCTCACTAAGTGTATCAGTATCCGATGTCCGAAAACGTCTGGTTAATGCAGAAAAGGAATTAAAAACGGTAAACAAAAACCAGAAAACTTATTCAGAAATTGTTAAAAAGGTTACCCCATTAACATTGGTTGAGAACAAACAAACTAACAAAGTCAACGAAACAAGGAAAATAAATGATGTAAATAATGGCAACGAAGTTAACAAAGACAATACAGAGAACAAGGTCAACGAACACTTTTGTAAGTCAACGGCCCATTATGTTAGTAGTCAAGGTATGAACAGTAATGATGCATCGTGCAAACTGAATTCGAAACCAAAATCGACTCGATTAGATGCACTGTCAAATAGAGACTCTGTCACTACAGCTGAAATACATAATACGTTTCACGATGCTGAATCAGCAAAAGACCATATTAAGAATTCCGAAGATAACGGAAATCAAAACATTTTAGTTCACTTCCCTAGATCGGTATGCAACCCAGTTCATAACTTTACGGGTCTCATTCATGTTGAACGTAAAAGAGTCGCTCGTTTCTATGTCGGTGGTATTGACAAAACTGTTTCGTCAGAACAAGGAATGCGATATTTTCTACAACAAAGCGGAATTAGAGTGACATTTCTGAGATATTTTGACAAACAATCATTCAAAACAGCTTCCGCTCAACTCAATATCGATGCACGAGATGAACATATTATACACGACTCCAGTTTTTGGCCGAAGGGAATCTTTACTAGAGATTGGAAGCCTTGGGCTTCATTCATTCACGACAAAGGACACGCTTAATTATGGAACTAAACCTCGCTTGTTGGAACTGTCGTGGAATAATGTCTGGCGTTCCATATCTTATTGACTTCTTAAATACAAATAGAATTGATGTAATTGCTATTGCGGAACACTGGCTTCGGTCTTGTCAGTTGATGTTTTTAGATACAATTGATCCGACTAATTATATTGGTAACGGAAAAGGCGCTGACGACAATTGTCACCAATTATTCAACTTTAATATCAGAGGCGGCGCCGCCTTTCTGGTATCGAAAAGGCTACAGCCTTTTATTGAAGTACTGGACATTCCGAGTAATAGAATAACGGGGATCGAATTAAATATTCCGGACACACCAAACACTTATCTCATATCTGTTTATCTACCAGCAGTAACACAAAGTTATGAATTATTCTCGAAAGAAGTTGAAATTCTGATAGATGTCTATAACATTTATTCAACTATGGGAACTGTTGTCCTTATGGGAGATTTCAATTGTAAAGTTGAAGGTCCAAGATACACGTTCGATTATGATAAACGAAGTGACAGTTTTCGATCATTTATGCAGGAATGTAATCTGCGTTCTCTACATCTGGAAACAAATGGAATTGGACCAGTTTGTACCTTTCAGTCCTACCAAGGAGGACCCAAAACCGCTATTGATCATATAATTGTTAGCACGGAAAATCTCACCAAATTTTCAAACATCCAAGTCCCGGATGAACATATGTTTAATGTTTCAGACCATAAGCCCATTAGATGTTCGTTTGCCTTATCGGACAATACAAACTATGTATCTAAAGACGACGATCTTACTGTTCAAAGGCGTATATCATGGACTAAAGCTGTACAGAACGGTGCTATTGCCGATTATTCCTTTGCCGTGTCACAATTCTTATGGGACATTAAATCACCAACTGCTACTCCGGCTAATATTGAACAATACTACAGCGAAATAGTCAATGCTATTTTGAGAGCCGATATGGAAACTCTTCCCGGTAAACAGTACGTAAAACATTTAAAACCGTACTGGACAAAGACTGTGAAAGAATATCATACAATTATGAGATTACAACGTCGAACATGGATTGAGAATGGCAAATTGCATGACCGTAATGACAAACATTACAGTGATTACAAAAGCGCTAAACTGAATTTTAGAAAACAGCTTGAGCTAGCATATGAAAACTACATTAGTGAAATAAATCGTAAAATCGAAGAATCTGTCGACTGTGATCAACGTTTTGTATGGTCTGTGATAAAAAGTGGACGCAAAAGTGTATCGCATTGTCAACAATTAAATATTAGCGGTATTCAACTCATTTCTTCAGACGAAATACGTGACGGTTGGGTGACTCATTTCCAATCTGTATTCAGTTTCGATAGCAACTTGATCAACCCTGTGAACGAAAAAGCTATCGATAATACTATCAACGACTTGTTAGAAACTGTCCGTACAAACACAAATGAAAAGATCGAGGAACTTACTTTCGACGAACTATATAAACTTTGTGACAATTTGCCGTGTAACAAATCTCCAGGGTTAGATGGAATCTGTTACGAACATTTGAAATACGGCGGAAAGCTACTTCAGCGTCATATTTGTAGTTTGTTTAATCTTGTATTGGAAACATGCTACACACCGATAAGCTGGAAAGACAGTTGTATCATACCTCTATTCAAAGGTGGAAACAAATCAAAGTCTGATCCGAATTCATATCGTGGAATTTCTCTTCTGTGTAGCATATCAAAACTGTTTGAAAAGGCATTATATACTCGTTTACCATCGCTTCATCACAACTTTCCACACCAATCACAAGTTGCCTACCAGAAGACATTATCTAGCACACATGCAAGTTTTAACATGCAAGAAGTCGTACACCATAACTTAGAGCGTCATAGCAATATTATCGTCACACTTCTGGACAGCATGAAAGCATTCGATACTCTATGGCACAAAGGACTATTAGTTAAGTTGTATATATATGGAGTTCGGGGTTTAACTTGGCTGTTGATCTATGAAATGTACCAGAACAGGCGAAGCTGTGTGCAATTTAAAGGAAAGTGTTCTAAATGGTTCAACCTCAAAAGAGGCGTAAGACAAGGAGGGGTGCTGTCTGCTGTTTTTTATTTAGTGTTCATTAATGATCTTCTAAAACAATTAGATGAAAGTCCTTATGGAAGTATGCTATGTAATCTTCGCGTAAGCAGTACCGTACAAGCGGACGACATTGCTCTTATATCTACAACATCAAAAGGTATGAAAACTTTAATAGACATTTGCCAAACATATAGCGAAAATTGGGGCTTCAGATTCTCATCAGCAAAAAGTGAAGTGCTGAAATTTTGTTCTTCAAAATGTGCTACCATAACCCAACCATTGAAACTTTACGGAGCGGACATTCCAGTAGTAATATCAACCAAGCATGTTGGAATTTTATTAAATGCCGAATTTAAGAGCATGTCAAGAACTTTAAATGCATGTAGAATTTTGCGTGCAACTGCGTTATCCGTAATGAAATCCGGAATACACCCATCCTTCCTTAATCCATTAACGTGCTCCAAAATAGTATTTCAGATGTGTTATCCAAAAGCAATGTTTGCTTGCGAGCTTTGGTATGGTCTTTCAAATACTGAATTAACAATGTTAGAACGTTCTCACAAATATATATGTAAAACAATTCAAGGGCTTCCTGCACGAACACGATCTGACAAGTGCACAAGCCTACTAGGTTGGCTTCCTGTGGAGTGCTATATAGACAAGTGTAAGTTACAATTTTTTGGAAGACTGTAGAATGGACAATAATTTATTACCAAAACGTATACTACTACTACGACTTTTAGAATTTAGAAACAAATGTTCCAAAAAGCAAGATGGTTTTGTACCAGATCTAATCAAAATAGCCGTTAAATATGATTTGATAAACTTTGTTGAAGATTTCGTGAAATCAGGCAGCTTCCCAAGTAAAACTGTATGGAACAGATATATTTCCACTTCAATAGCGAAATCTGAAAACAACAGATGGCAACAAAGAATATCAGTTGACAGTGACTTTGAAGTTTTCCGTAAAATTCACACACACATTGTACCACACAGAGCTTGGGTTATTGCTAAAACTAATCCTAACTTCAGAGAAGGAGCTAAGTATATTGTTGACCTATGTTCCGTCATCCGATCATAAGAGTCACCTCTCTTATGCGATAAATGTGGACAGTTTTTCTACAACATTATTGAACATATCATGTGTATGTGCGATCGTCTATCTGACTTAAGAGCGAAGCTTTGGGAGGACTTAATAAGCATTAATCCGATTGTGTTCAGTGTGTATCTAGACAATCTAACGTCATCCACATTCACAGCAACACTTTTGTCATGTTATACGGAATATGATCTGGATAATGATAACAGTATTTATTTCTCAAAAACTTGTATTACACATGTTCAACGGATGTGCAGCGTTTTTTATAACAGTTAACTTACCTTCAGAAATATTATCATTTACTTTAAAGTGACATTCAACTGATGTAATATTATCATTTACTTTAAATTGACATTCAACTCATTCAAACACTCTTTATCAATTTATGACATTTAAATCATTCAATCACTCTGATGTCTTGACCAATATGTAAATATTATTATTGTACAAAACTGTTCAATACATGCAAAATCTTCGATAAGAAGGAAATAAAGTTAATATATATCCCATATTCCAAAAGTGCAATCCTTTCAATTCATTGCTCAAAATGAAAGTCACGTATACCACATTTTCATATGTCATATGTTGTTTGACTCTTATGTCACTTTTATACTAAAATTCTGTGCGAAATGAACAAAAGTTTCCGTCAATAACTTTATTTATCGCTATTTTGTGCATTTTTCCTTTGATCCTTTTTGTGATAATTTTCATATCATGCTTCTCGCTTGAGATGGAAAAGTTATCGCTAGAAACTAAGGAGGCCACGTGGCGTTGCTAACGAAATTAACATTGAAGTGCTTTTCTTACTTTCGCTGTACCAGCTCAAGCGAGAAAATCAATCTCGTTGAGATAATCAACGATAATCTATGAAACTGCATTATCGGATTTAGTGTTCATATCTGACCCCCATATCTCCCTTTTCCTTATATTTCAATAAATTCAGCCGTCCATATTTTTCCCTTGGATTCACTTTTTTCTATTTTATACTGATATAATATATGATTTTAAAAATTAAGTTCAAATGTTTTTATCAAATTATACCCATGTATTTTAGGACGTTTCTTTAAACAGTGCAATGGTAAAGGATCTAGAATAGTTACCAGTTTATTGTTACTATTGTTTATTGTCACTTTTTTTTTTTTTTTTTTTTACTTTTGTTTATAATTGTTATTTTTGTTTATTGTTATTTTTGTTTATTGTTACTTTTGTATTTGTTTTTATTAGCCTTACCTATAGTCTTACGAAGCATTTGACAAAAAAAAAAAAAACACAAATATATATATTGATAAATTACATCAAAGGGCATACATAACATGTAGATCATCACAGTCAGAACTGGTTTAATTACAAATATTTTTATAGATTTTGAAACAAATATTTTGTGCTTCAGAAAAATGCATGAAAATAAGGTAAGGCTAATTTATGTTTTCATTTAATAGAAAGGTATTATATGGCAAGCATGCAAATACAAAAATGTTCCTTGTTTACTATCTTCAATATTTTTCTCTACAATATCTTCCATGCATATGTATGCAGCATACTTTTCATATACCGAGTATTTATGAATTTTTAATAAGTTTGTTTCTTATTTTGCGGAATATGCGTTATTTAATTCTCAACTTTGCAGTCATTCTTTGAATAAGTATTTCTTGTAAGAAATTTTAAAGCCACATCAATTTTATTTCTTGATTTTCGGGCTTTTGGTCAAACTATAAAAGAACACAAATCCATGTTTGTCAATGAACTCCGCGTTACTTAATTTCATAATACACAAAGAATCCCATGTAGGGCCAATTTTTCTTTATAGTCTTATATTAAATGTTTTAAGGATGTCATATTATCATAATTCAAAATTAATTTTGTGTTTTTTATAGTTTATATCTGAGATACTGAAATTTCAGTGACAGTCATGAAGTAGCCAATATAAATAAGAAGATGCGGTATGTTTGCCAATGAGTCAACTTTCCACAAGAGACCGACAGGACTCATCATTAACAAATATAGGTCACCGTACGGGCTTCAACAATGAACAAAGCCCATACCGCATAGTAAGCTATAAAAGACTCCGAAATGACACTATAATTTTGTTTTCGAAGTTATCCCTTGTTCATCATAACTTTTAAGTTGTGATATCATCCATGAAAAATGATCGAAGTGACATGAAAACTGTAGCAACTAATTTCTCGTCAAACGGGTTTTGACGAATACTAAATGTCTTTCCTACTTCGTTATGGCATAATAGGGTATGTTTTAGAATTAAATCAGCAGTGGCTTCCCGGGGGCAGAAATAGCACATATAACCACCTGCAATAAATGAATTTAAACAATATTAACTATATTTACTATTTACTTCAGGATACATTAATTTTTGTTTACTGTCTTAACCAGAAATCTGATATAAGGTGACACATGCATGTCGCCTGACAAGGATTGTCATATTGTCATGTATCATAATTTCCAATGCTCATTCACATATTTTGTGGCATACCTAGTGTTTGGAAATTTCTGTAAATTAACAAACTTTGTGTTTTCCCATTTCCAAATTTCTTGAAGCGTGTTCGCCCTTCCAATTTTATGATATACTAGTATGTAGCTGTTTTCATAAGAACTACTTATTATATATGCATAAAAAGAAATGTCATAAGATGTTGGTACGTTTCGTAAATAATTCATCGCCATAATTTCATAATATGCTATCAGATTTACGTTTTTAGTGTCAATATCAATAAAACAGTTTCCAGTTACGATTATCTTTTTTATTTTTAGATACCATAATTACGATTATCTTTTTTCCGAGTTACGATTATCATCCCGAATTTTTCAACGGCTATTTTCACAGCGCTTAGACAATTCCAGTGCACCGTTACGATTCAAATATGATGAAATGGTATAGATAAACCTTGCAGCTGAGTAACTATTGACAAAAGCATGCTACATGTAAGAAAAATGAGTGTAAAGATTTTACCTATATCTACCGTCGCCATATTGGAAAGAAACACACATCAATAACCTAAATGATTGCATTTTAGACTTTAGTTTTATAACAATCAGTGGTGACGAATTGAATAAGGACACAACTACTAGTATTACATGTTCAAACAATCCTAATATCAATGAGGAAAAGAACTCACTATGTGAATGAAGTGGAAACAGAAAGTTGTTTAACAATTACCGTTGATCGAAGAATATCATGATACACTCGCCAAAAATGGGTTACTTACGAAATTGGACTCCAATTGTGCGCGTTGGCAGGTAAACACGGCAAAGGAAAATCCGAACAAAATACGTACGCACGTGCTTTGTAAGAGGTATTGCGAGGTTTTACTTTATTACACATTTTACCATGTTTCTTTGACAAAAATTTTGTCAACAATAGTAATCACATCAAAAATATAAAAAAATGTTGCTCGAAAGTCTCCACGAGTATGAAATTAACTTTAAACCTAAAAGAAATGTAATATGGCAAGTCAGTGCTTTGTTTTAGGTAGGACACTCATGGTAATCCATGATGGGTAAATTAAAGTGATGAAATAGCATTGAAAAACACCAAGTAACATTCAAGAGGTAGAGCAGTTTCTGGGTTTTGTCAATCGCCATCGATAGAGGTAGGGCCAATATGCCGAGGATTTTTTTCACAGAAGGGCCAATTTCAAAAAGTGCCAAAAGAGTAAAATTTCCTATAAAAACCAAAAATAAAAATGCTTTTTGATCAATATCTCGATTTACATATAGTATGATATGTGTGATCAATAGATAATTTAACCCTAAAAAAGGATGAAAGTCCAATATCCGGATTTTCGGGTATTTTTATGTGGAAAAAACAGGGAATCCCCCAAGAAGGACATTTCAAACCAAAGAAAAGTTATGCTTTTTATGACTGTTGTTATTCATACTACTTTTAACTTCAAAAATGAAATTGGTTTAGTGTGTCCTTATTACATAAAAAAACAACTTTTTAAAGAAAAAATTGTAACATCGATAAATTGTACCAATATAGCTTCTAAATAAGAGTTGTAATGTTAAGAATCGCCGTAGCTCCACCAGTAGAGCACAGAACTACTAATTAATGACGGGTTCGAATCTCGCTCAGAACTTTTGCATTTTTTTGTGTTGTTAAATTAAATTTTAAAGTTTCTATCATATTTTTTCGGTTGTTTGCTTGATACATAGAGTCATTTTGGTTCATATTGACTATTCAGTTAGTGTACTAGTAAATAATTTTACGTGTATCAAAGAAAAAACAATGTATCGCTTATTGTGTGCAATCCTATGACTGTCCATACTCTTGAATTACTTTCTATTCATGTGTTTATGTTATTACATATATCCAAGGGACAAAAATGTAGGTGCCTGTACATAACCAATAACACGAGAATTAATTCTATAGAAATTAAGCCTACATGTTGCGGGTGTAATATACACATAACTTAAAATAAGGCCATTGTATACAATTTTCATAACAACAAAACACATTTCGTCGAAACCTTTTTTGAACATGGTATTATATGTAACAAATGCAGTCAACAACAATTTTGTCGCCAAATCACAAACTGTAAAGATACTAGTACTGAAATTTTTACCACCGTCTATACACGGGTACATAACTCATCAGAAAAATAAAACAACTTAACAGAACAAATCAATTACACTACAAATCGTGATTGTAGGTAAAACATCAAGAAGCTGTTGCATCTGTATCACAACGAAGGGCCGATTTGTTAAAATTACAGAAAAGGCAATACAACATGAAGTAGTAACACAGGGTGATCTATGACCAACTGATGTAAGATGTTCTCCGGTTAAAATATATACATGTACATGTATTTTCTTGTCTAATCTTATAGACGATAAAACCTTAAAAGACCAGGACAAATACTGTGTAACAGATATACATATTTAGAATGAGAAAATCACGATATGAATTAGTTCGATATTATTTGGCTCCTTGAGAAGTTACATGGTATGGCACCTTGCATAAATGATGTTAATAATAAAATAAATCAATATTAAAAAATCAATAGTCATGGCCTTGTTTTTGTAGGAATACCTGTTCAAGGTATGAAAATAAATGATGTGACGTATTTTTATGTACTATAAATAGCATCTATCGGGCTATTTAAAACATGATTTACCTATCTTATCGAATGAAACAAATTGCCGACAAATTGTCCCTACCTCTTTTATAAAAATGTTCCCAAACTGGTTAAACCATGATTGGCAGAGATTAAAGAAAAGAAATTATTAATATAGGAACAAAATCAACAATAATCGCATATGACACCCTTTAAAGTGTGTTGCAATCGACACGAGTAAACGTTATCAATTTGAACTGATCATTCAATTCCATATCAAAATTAATCATAAAAACAGAAGGTCTACAAAATCGTTAAAATAGCTTAAATCCTAACAAAGCAGCAGGACCAGATGAAATTAAATAAAGATTTTTAAAAGAAATTTTACATGAAATTGCACCAATACTTACCATTACTATTATCGTTGAGAAGTCAGTTAAAACTGGTGTTGTTCCAGAGGACTGAACAACTGCCCATGTCTCTCCTGTATACAAAAAAGGACAAAATATAAACCTGAAAAACAACGCCCAATATCTCTCATATGTATGTGTTGCAAACTTTTAGAACACATAGTAGTTAATCACATTGTGAAAAATGCAGATAATCAAAACATCTTATAGCCCCATCACCATTATGAAATATGCAGATAATCAAAACATATTATATCACCTACAGCATGGATTTTGCAGATGTCGATCCTGTGAAACACACCTACATGAATTTATTGATGATGTCTTACTTTAAAAGCATGGAAAACGGTAAACAAAAATATATTTGGTCATGGACTTTTAGCCTTCGATAAAGGTTTAGATTCTCTTCTAATTGATAAGCTTCAACATTAAGAATACAGGGGGGGAATAAAATTTCTGGATGCAAAAATTTTTAAGCAATCGTAAACAAACCGTAGTTCTAGAGGGGTAAACATATGAGTAACTTGCAGTTCAGTCAGGGGTTCCACAGGGTTCAGTTCTTGGACCAAGTCTCTACTAGTATTATATAAACGACATTCAACTGGTTTAACAACTACAGTTAAAAACAGAAGACACAATAGCTTATTTGGCAAAAATCAAATTCTAATGAATCCACATTACAAGAAGATCTTATCAAACTGGCATCGTGTGAAACTATGTGGAAAATGGCATTCCACCCAGATAAGTGTTTTGTAATTTCAGACGGAGAACATATCAATATATTAGTTCCGTGTCTGCCCTTCTACTAAGTGACTCAAGAAAAAAATCCCCAAAATGGGTAACAATTGTATCTAAAAGATAAAATCGAGTGCACCTTTTTATGTTTGGCGTATTTGATTGAATATTTTGTCTTTAAAACGTTTAAAGAAGAGTATTTGATACATCATCTTGCTTCTATCATGATATATATCAAAGACTCAGGTTGACTTTATATCATAAACAAATCACAGTACTAAAAGATGAAAGATATGGGTCAAATGCAATATCTTTCTAATGAATCACAAAACAGAGTGGGTGTGTTCGAATAGCTATTTCTTTTACAAAAAGTACTTGACGACAGTCTTTTAAGTTGGATGTTGAAAATGCATATCTTCGAAAAAAAAACAACATTTTTTTATGTGTGATAATTAGGGTTTATAGTCTTCAACCACTGAAAATATTTATTCTGCCCTTTCACGAAATATTCAATAAGAAATCCACCTGACAAGCGATCAGACAATAGTTTTAAGTTGAATCAATGCAGACAAGAACATTAACTGATGCTCATTAGCTAGTAGATACATTTGTCTTTTAAAATACAACTGACATATAAAGATCGTAATGGTGCTATGTGGATAAATTTATCTGTTTTCAAGAGCTTTAAAATTGGCAGCGCGTCATCCCTACAATGGCTTCCATTTCTACGATTGTAAAAATGAACTGGCGTAATGGGGAGAGAAGTAGTATCCTGACTGTAAATAAATTAGAATGGCAATGGAAACTACAAGAAGTGACAACCATCATGTTGTGACGATATCAGTGAGGATGATACTAGTTCTGATCTAATCGATAAGCTGGATTTTAGTGGCACATCACAAAATTCGATGTTGATCTCGAAGAATTGAAAATGATACGTTCATTTTCTCTTGATGTTTCAGAAAATGATTAATCCTGCTACTTGTATATCATATTAATAAAAGAGGAACGAAAGATACCAAAGGGACAGTCAAACTCATAAATCGAAAATAAACTGACAACGCCATACATTCACGTTGATATGCATTATTAATAACATTTTAGATGTGTATGACATAGCCTTGCACGATGAATGTTGCACATTCAGATGTAGGTCTACGCGATATTAACCGAATAATAAAGTTATGTAGTAAGTTTTATGTTTTGATTATTAACAATATATAGCAGTCAAATTAATTACCACGACGATAATTTGAAAATTTCAAGTTCACATTTACCTTTAGAGCATACAAATGCAGGCGGGACAATGTTCTGTATTAGGTCCCCTTCTATTCCTGATTTTAAAATGTATATTAACAAAGCTGTTAATTTGATAAGTCTAACTCGAACTCGATTGTTTGCTGATTATTCCAGTTATAGCACCTGTCCCAAGTCATGAACCGGATTTCCGATAGTTATCGGGTGTTGATGAGGTTCATAAGTGTTTCTCGGTTCTCGTTTTTTATATACTGGTAGATTTGACTGTTGTTTTTCCAGTACAAATTGTTTACACTAGTAATTTTTGGGCCCTTTTTATCTTACTGTTCGATGTAAGCCAACGCTCCGTGTTGAAGACCGTACTTTTGACCTATAATGGTTTAGTTTTACAAATTGTGATTATGATGGAGAATTGTCTCATTGGCACTCATACTACATCTTATATATACTTACAAAATATGGGAGTCTGAAACCGCGATTAAGAACACATCTCAACATGGTCCACAGATTGGCTAATAAACTATAATCTTAATAAGACAAAGTGTGTGATAGTCTCATGTTATTCTTCCCTACATGATATTGAAACACAGTTTCAACATTAAGAAATTCTTTGGAAAACAAATCTATGATTCTGATAAAAATAAGTTTATAAATTGATTAAGCTGAAGTTATTCCATGAAAGTTGTAGACTTCAGAATTTAATAAACCGTTAGTGTAAACATATTTTATTAATTAAATTCAGATTTAGTAATGTACACATATTGCAAGGATCCAGAAACAAGCTGTTACATGTAGCCTATATTTATCCGTTTCCTAATTCAAATAAGAACATTTCATATTGTCATGCTCAAGGAGTTGAATGTTAAAAAACAACAATATTACACTAGATGGAAAACAAACAAAACATATATTAGGGTTGTGACCACAAAAGAGAGAATTTTATTTCTGAACGGACACAATTATTTAAGATATAAGTATTACTTGTTGAACAAGATTTTTTGTTATCATATGACAAATCGTTTGCTAATGAGTATGAATGTTTGAACTGCAAAAAAATCCGTTGAACCGTTTAGCAAAATTTCTTCCGACAAGAAATGTATGATATTGATATTATAAAAATGCTGTTCACGCATGATGTGAAATCGGGGGCAGTGCAACAAGTAATGCGCTGTTGTTTCTATAGCACCACATAAACAAAGTGGTGAGGCCACTATATATTGTTTTACAAAAAAATGTGGGTTTAGAGTACTGCACTGCATTCGAAGTCTTGAGTGATAAATTTGACCTAATCGCGTACCAATGTAAAAATAATTTGGAGGTTTAAACACCCGAGACCGGATACAATTCCTGTATGCCTCCACCGATGTACTGGTCTCAAGCATTATCAGGGGGGAGATTCCATGAACGCACAGTTGTCGGTAAATAGTAATTTGAATACAGGGCTGTTCTTGTGCGAACAGGAGCATTAGGGCATGGGATTCTGGAACTAAGTTTGATAAATTTTCAGGAGTAATATGATGTTTTATCTTATAAAAATAAATTAATATGTGGGCCTCCCTACGGTATTTAAGCTTTTACAAACCCGTTTCGATATATAATCTCTCTAAGGACACCAACCTAGTACCCCCAGTTACGATCCTGACAGACTCTGTTTGTACTTTTTCAATCTTATCAATAAAAAATGTATTGTTGTCCTAGATGACATCAGCATATTCTAATAATGGTCTTATATATTTTAGGTATAGTGTCTCGAGTGTTCGTCTGTCAAGGATGAATTTAAATTTTCGTAGAACATTCAGTCGTTTGTATGCCTTTTCGGTGATTACATCAAAATGTTTATGCTAAGTGCCATCGTTTGAATTATATAATCCACGGTGTTTATGGGTTGATATCTCAGTAATGATATCCAGGTTTGTGAACTTTCCGTGAAATTGTCATGGTCTCGGTTTTCTGAGGTTTAAAGGTCACTAGCCAATCTGAAGACCATCTATGGATTTTTGCGACATCACTATTCAAGTTGTTTTTCGATTCTCGTGGTCATCTACTATCAAATATAAACTTGAATCATCAGCAAACAACTTGATAGTGGACTGTATCAGATATGATATCATTGATGAATATCAAAAATAAAAGAGGACTAATGATCGACCCCTGGGGTACTCCAGTCTTTATATTACCCCACTCGAATTATACATTAGCCGTTGTTTTTGTCTATCTTTAAAGGTCTCCATAAGTACTATCATTCTCTTTTCTTTTCTGCAATTGTTAAATCAGAACATTCATTTTTTGATTTATACTAGTTATTATCAACACCACATGTGCCACTAGCGAAGCAAGACGTTCTAGTCATAAGTCGCAAGCGATAGCGTTCACAACTAGTCTTGTTTTAGGGGACCTTTCTATTTTTGATTTAATGGTGGATTTTGTGTTATTTTAGGAATGTCAACCTCTTTCCAACACCCCTCTTTTCTAAAGTGGTACATTTTAAAATAATATACATTTGCTGTGTTGCTCATGCTTAAGTTTTCCATGTTGTGTTTTGTGTCCTGTTGTATGTCTTTTCGTTGTTTTTAATTGACATTGTCAGTTTATAATCAAGTTTAGATATTCCTTTGGTATTTTTCGAAACTATTCTCATATCTTTCATCCCGGTCCATCTACCTTCTTTTGAATAATATACTTGTTATTTTTCTGCATACCAGTATACATGAACATTAACCACAGGGCGTTAAGCCGGCATCGAATAATTATTTTTCAAACTCCAAGTCGGTAAAGATAATAAAAGTTTGATATTTCAAGTAGGCTCTAGTATCAGATAAATACTTCTGAAGCAGTATTGTGCGACCCAATTTTAGATGCAGTTCATGGGAGCCAATTTTAAGTGTTGTACGTAGTTTTTATTAGGCATCAGTTGTCTTTTATTCTTCGAGTTTTTGTTTTGATAACTCACCAATGTTTACATCAAACATAAGATGATCCGTTTCTTAATTATTCTGATAGTAAACTGTTGTGGCTTTGCAAATGAACAGTTCGGTTTACTCCTGGTTTGCCCACTTTTAATTCTACCAATTATCTATTAATAAAGAAAACAAAAAAGACAAAAGGTTTAATGAGCATACAATTGTATAGTCAGTTCCAACTTAAGTATATAGATTTTAAGTGTTATCTATATATTCAGGTTGTTTTTTTTGTATTAAAAAAATATTAAACAAATCAAATATTTTTTCTCAATAATTTAATATAAATTCATTCAATTCATTCATTATGCATAGATGTACACAACAAATAACAAAAACAATGATATTCAGTAACAAAAGTGTCTTAATAGTTCATTAGTTTCTGAATAATTTTCATGATATGAATACGTTAATATTAGATGTTTGGGTGGGCATGTTTCAGTCTCTTCTTAAGTTTGTTGTGCCATCCTTCCAGGTGATGTGTGGTACGGGTCCACACTGTTCGTGCTGCGTTGTAGGTTGCTGTTTCATAGTAAGTAAAAACTCTTTCTGGTTGAAGTTCTAACTGGCATTGTTAGTAATCATGATTATCAATTGAAAGATATTTTCTTGTTGTTGTTTTTTTTAAGAAAATGCTACCTTGGAAGGAGATTTCTGTTCAAATTGTGTCATATTTTAGCTTTGATACTGAACAGTTGCATTTATATTCTAGTTGTTATAGAATTAATTGGATATTTTTTTATATTAAATTATCACAACAGTGTATTTTTTTAAAAATTAATTAAAAAAAAGTTAAATAATGTCAAAAATATTCAAATGAGATTTATTCTAATATATCTTTAGTTTCATTCTTTTACCTTTTACTTTTTTTTCTCAGAATGTACCAATAGTTAAAACTTTTTGGTTGATAGATTGGAATAATAATTCGTTTTTAGTGCACATTTTTCCTTTTTTTTTTTATAAATACACATATATTTTCCTGTCAAAGTAATATAAAATCTAGAAAGTTTTGCACATTTTCCTTGATTTAATAGCAAAATATAATATTCTTTTAAAATTGTACAGGTAAAATAATAGGTAAAAAATATGACTATAATTCAAAAATAAACTATAATTGTTAAAACAACAATTCCCTCTATGTTTACATATACATGTAATTAAAAGTGGGCAAACCAGGATGACACCAACAGTTCATAATTCTAGATTACAAGTATTGAGAGCTTGTGGATTCAAGTTTAAGAAAATAAAAACTGCAACGATTAACAACATGGAGTATTGAGTCGAACATGGTTTAGTGGCAAAGGCGATAAATAACATGTAAAAGAAAACAAAAACTCTCATGGTTTAGGAAACTCTTATGTTTACTCATATGATCACAGTTACATATCAATAATATTATTGATTAAAAGGATTATTGCTGAAATAATAACGAATAGGGCTACAAATTATATTCATATGTTATATATAATATGACAATCCATACAATGATAATACTAGTATAACAAAATGCTGACAAAAATAAAAATTCTCGTACTAAAAAAAAATGCTAGTACTAAAAATAAGGAATACAAAAATTTGACGAATAATCTAAAAAATGCAATGTTCATATCTACTGCTTAGTTAATGATGAACCAGTCTATAACGATCATAAAAAAAATCATCAATAAAACCAGCCTTATAGTGTTGTGCGCCAGAAGCGCGTTTAGTATAATTACGAAAGATTCGTCGGCGAATCTAAATAACTGGCGTTTGACCATTGTCTTCCTTGAACCATTGAATCCTTTTAGAAAATTATGTCAAGGTTTTATAGTTTGCTCAATCTCACACTTGCATGACAGAAACTTCAGGACAATTTGGGGACTCTTCAAGTCAACAGAAATCCCTAACCAAAGCATGCAATTCTATTGAAATCTCGCTATGTTTTCAAACAAACTCATTCATTTTAAGTTGAAGAATGCTGATGTACCTGTTGCCATAATCAAACAGGACTATTTCATAAAGTCATAAAGTGAAATATTCAAAAATACTATCGAAACCAGAGATTTAATACAATGTTTGATTTGGAATGTTGCAATTTGGGGAATTAATAACATAAATGCTTTAGGAAATGTTGCTATCCCATGGGAAATACATATAAACACAACGTATATCAAATATAATAGGTGAATTAAAATAAAATTACTATGGAAGCATTTCGTTATTTGCAATGATTCTCGCCCTGTTATTATTATGCTTATTCCTTTTGAAATAGAGGTAAAATTGAGACAATAAATATTGACCTATAATGCGAATAAAATCAAAATATACTAACGACAACACTCATGACATTTAAGAAGTACATACTACATGGACATTGTAGTTTTGTTTAGAGGATATGCGATTACTACCATCACACTTTTCTTTGATGAATGTACGCACCTTGTAGAGGCCAAAGAATGTCACATGAATTATAGGAACTCCTACAAATACCAATACAACACAATAAATAACAGCAGTTTCAGGCTTTGTCCAGTCAATAAAACTATACGCAGGGGGGTTACCAAGGCCGAGTTGGTCCACTACCGAAAACACTGAATAAATTACTCCGTATATGCTTGGATAAACAAAGTGTAATATTCGAACTGGCTTAGCACACACAAAAAAGTTCAGGATGACATGCACTGAATTTATTGCATGATACTGAATACTAAGAGGGGTAAAGTCTGAAAAAAATAAAACATACAAATTAGTAAGAGCTTTAAAAAAAGAGGCAAATGTAGTATGAACACACAGCCACATAAAGTTAACACTTAACTGTAATGATACGAAATCAAATTTCCCAGCTATGCATATTTCATTATTATATTGATCGCGAACATGAAGTAATATGGGTTTTTTTAACCGTTTATTGTTTACCTTTGATTTTTCTTAGTGAAATGAGGAAATAATTGTTACTCTTCTCGAACATTCTAGTTCACCCTTGTATGTACTAAGGTTTGTATTGCGCAATCTTATTTTCTGTGCATCACTTTGTGAATACATGTTTTTGTCTGTTCATATATATAGTCATCGTTAGTCTGTTTTTTTTCAATAATAGTTTTTGGTTTCCTCTTCGGTGCGTTCTTCAAATTTTATGTTTATGTTAGTAAATTGTCTTTTAAAGTTGAACGTTTGAGTCGAATTATTCATAAATATATTAGGTCGGTTCTGTAAAGTGGGTCAACTGGGAACAGACATTTTGAAGAGGGTGGAAATTTTGCCTCATTGGCAATCATACCACATCTGCTTTTTTTTTTTTTATTAAATAAGTTGTTTTTGAACTTCGTAATATGACTAAATAAATCAATAGTAAAAAAATCCTGAAAATCATTCGAAGATAAAATTTCTACTATCTTTCTTTGGATTCCTCTTTCATTATGGTTGGCTGCGCGATTAACCACAAAGTAAAATAATTGTAAAATACCTACTTGGAGTTAAAAGGCTGTAGAATAGTATCGTTATTAATAGTGCTGCTGTGTTCTGCATCTCAAAGAATAACCAGCTTAGTTGTAAATACCAAGGAGTTTTTATTGTTTCACCTACAAAAATGAAATACGTACAGAAATCATAGGTGTATTATTGCACTGTAAATAAACTCATCAGTGATACTAGAATAAAAATTTGGATGCCAGACACGCTTTTCGTCTCCGTAGATGCTTCAGGGACACACGATTTAAATATTTAAAAGTTAAAAGAAAGAACGAAGCTGAAAAGCATTGCGTTCCAAAATTCCAAAATTGCCAAATACCGCAAAGGTAATAAACTTCCTCAATATTCTTAACATAATATTGTTAAATGTGCAATAATTAAAACATCACATTTAACTTACATGTTCATAATTGCATGGTTTGACTGCATGTGTTAATTTTAAGTTATGATATGAAATGAGAATCATGTATGTTTGATAATTTTTTACAGGAATGTTTATATATCGAGGCTTGTCTCCCTTGTTTTATGTTTTACCTTGATTGTCGCAGGAAATATCAGTTCTTCTACAGTGAGTAAATAATGTAGAAACGACATCAATAACATTAGACAACACGAGAAGTATAAATGTCCAGTTTGTCAGCTTGGAAAAATAAACTGGATCGCCATTATTGTCTCCTTCAAACTTAGTATAAATATCGTAGCATATCCATCCTAAATGGTACATCAACCAACATGTAGTCCAAATCGGATATAAAATTCTAAGACCAAACTGAAAATATAAATTAATTTTTGTACAGGTCTTTTTATTATATCTATATTAGGCATACTGAATTAAGCACACCTCGAGCAAATAATAGCTAACCTCGATCCAAGACGACTGTACTTAGACATATTTTAGAGGCATATATTTGAGAGGGAGGTTTCCAGGGCTGAAATAAAAAAGGACTTGTTATTTATAATTTATTTTCTCAGTTACTAAATGCTTTTAAAAGATGAAAACTTTAAACTAGTGCGTGGTAAGAACACATTTTTATTTATTGATCGAAATATTCAGTGTTCTACGTTCATTTATTAAAAACATTTTTCTCCTCGTTATCAAAGAGGGACGAAAGATACCAAAGGGACAGTCAAACTCATAAATCTAAAACAAACTGACAAAGCCATGGCTAAAAATGAAAAAGACAAACAGAAAAACAATAGTACACATGACACAACATAGAAAACTAAAGAATAAACAACACGAAACCCACCAAAAACTAGGGGTGATCTCAGGTGCTCCGGAATAGTAAGCATCTTCCTAGTCTGTCAAAGTTATAAGGAAAGACGAGATGTAATTAGTCGTCTCAGAATTAAGTATATTTGAGTAATATTTCCAAAGAACACATACACTTTATAATTGGTTGAAAACATAAAAGAATGGAATATAAATCGATGTCATAATGTTATTTTTATTTAATAAGGTATGAACAATCGGAAACTACCAATAGATTAATTCGATTGTAGTTTTTTTTTTATTATATGCTCAACATCCATATTCAGAACGGAAGCCAAATAACAAATAATACAAAAGGAGAGGAGATGAAGGGTGGACTGAATACTGGATGATGAGGTTAACTATGTTGGATATACACAGAAATTTTGCCTTGCAATAGTCTACCAACACACTCCTCCAACAGTTGTTGTGATGTGTCGTGGACATGCAGTATTGACTCTCTTTAGAAATTAATTTCGTTGTTTTGCGGGTTACTTATAAAATCTATTTGGTCAATATTTAACCCTTTAGTTGTTTTAAACGGAAGTTCGCTGAAACGGATAATTATACAGATTTTTGGAATTATACAATTTGGAATTCAGGGAAAGACTCTCAAGCAATAGTTTACCAAATCCTTCCTTCATTCAAAATTAATCTGATTATTATCACTAACTAAATATTTCTATTGTCAAATCTAAAGATTTGTAAAGTTAGTGGTTACTATACCAATCCTTATCAAATCTCATGTATGGCAAAACATAGAAAGAGAAAACAGAAAATGTGTATTATGTAATTCAGATGCCATTGGTGATTAATACCATTACATTTTTAATTGTTCAGCTTTTGATAACTGCAGAAACAATGTATTGCATTTTATTATAGAAATAGTCCAAATACATTGAAGTTTTATGACTTAATGAATTCAAAAAAATGTTCAGAACTGAACAAACTATGTAAACTTATAAAGGAGATCAATAACAAATTGAATTTTTCTGGGTGAAAAATGTGAATGCCTCTATCTACTTTCGGACATTATTTATTTATGTAATTTTGAAATATGTATAATTATCTCTAGATACCTTTGTAATTTGGTTTGTGAGAATAAACATATATATATATATATAATTTTAATTGGATATGTGTCCGCAGGCTAATTTTAGTAAATAGGAACTGGTGCCATAGCAATTATTGGTTCTTTGTAGTAAACGAGTGTTAAAATTTTGTAAATTGCACATTTAACTGACACGATGACAGATTAACTTGTAAATCTTTGAAATCAATAATTGAAATCGGTATTTCAAAATATTTGAAAGTATCATTTCAAATAAATAAATATACACCGTCATGTTAATATGATGCACTTTTTGCACAATGTTCATAAACATCACTTTTCCCCCGGTTAAACTATAATGTACCGGGATATTCTGAATATATAAAAAAAAAATAGTTCAAACTTACGAAGTTGGTTTAAATGAAATGTGTTTAAATAATAATTAATATGTATGCTAGAGATGAAGCGCAGCAATAAAAGTGCTATTCCATTGCTTTTTATTTGTTTTTTTGCTGTACATGTACTGATTTTGTGATATGGATAGATACTCCATATCCTTTGTTTTTCTATTTAAAATTGTAATGCTTACCTCAGAAAGAACAAACTTCTTTGGATTGTCATAACTTAATCCGAATTTTCTGCATTGAAATTCTGTCTTAAATTCATCACAGCAAGCCATTGTAGCGAACAGAATCCTATGTATTTGCTAAACTGAAATACAATTATACATATTTTAATTGTCACGTGTTCTTATAGTTCCACAGTAGCAAACCTTGTCGAATTATTTGACAGAAAACAAAGAACTACAGAACCTTATATCTGAATTTCAAAGGAATACATAAAAAGAAGTAAATTGTTTTACGCTTTCTTCTCAATTAGTATTATCCGGGTACCATGTCATTATATAAGTTACATATGACTACAATCCAAAGATTCCAAACCAATCGTTACTATAAAGGACAGTTGATAGGATAAAAGTGATGGATTGCCACACCCATATTAAACTGAGTTCCTATGAACTAATCCCGGTAGGATTTCATTAATTTCCCTGATAAAAAGACAAACTACTCAATGTAATCAAAAAGAAGGAAATTACAGAGCAATTTCATTTTATGAAGCCAATCAACTTTTCAAATTAATTGTAAATTCTCTTTTAAAAAAGATATATACAGACTGTTTTAAGACAGCACTGAAAAATAATTTGAAGAAATATCACTGATGATTTCGTTTTCTGTTTGTAAAATAATGAATTATTGAAAAATTCTAAGATTTTTGAACCCCCAACGGAAAAAACTCATTTTACAAACTGGTTTGCAGACGTGCCTTTCCAGAATGTGTGTATCAGAAAGTGATATTGTTAGACCAACATCAAAGTTGTTGAAACATACTAGAATTTAAGTCAGAAAGAGTCTTCATCATATACTAAAACGTAAAAGACAACTGCATAATTATATTTATGAAACCTAAATCTTATTTAATATCGTATATTGCTGTTCATAGACATCTAGTCCAAGGACAAAGTTATCTGCCTTCAACTTTCATTCTTGAATAAACTTTTTAGTCTTTTTGGGGAATTTTTCATCATTTATTTGTGGTCAGGTGAAAGGTAAGACTTCAAATATACTGTCTAAAAAAAATCTTTTTGAAATTTTCAGAGTTATTTGGTAGGTAAATAAAGATGTAATTTCCTCTTCACGGAAGCTCTCTGGATTCATCTATACAGATGTCCTTATATTGATGGTTACCAGGAGATAATAAGCTGGTAGAGCTTTCTGAATTTTTGGTATGTTTTGGGATAAAAATCAAAATTTATGCACACCATATCTTATTAGAATAGAGCAGATGGAATTTGTTTAAAATTGTCATTATGTTTTAATAGCCAAATAGGAGAATCTAACTGTGTTCTCGGACCATCTGATTTGAAATAATTATCTTTTGTCTTTTCCAACATGTTTTTGTTGAAAGTTTTCATCGTAGGACATCCTAAACGGATATAAATTAATGTATAACATAACAGACAAGCATAACGCTATATAGAACTTAGACTTTTGGTTTTATTTTTTGAGGGATAGTTATCAAAAATTTATAAATTTGCAGTTTGTGCCATTTATAATATCAAAACATTTAAGAAAAGTATATGGAATCTTTAATTGGACACACATTGTTTCACAAAGGGGAGAAGGTTTGGTACCATTAAAACGTTTAATCCCGCTGCAATTGTTTGCACCTGTTCTATTCAGGAATCCGATGTTCAGTGGTTGTCGTCTGTTTATGTGGTTCATAAGTGTTTCTCGATTTTCGTTTTTATATTAATTAGACCGTTGGTTTTCCCGTTTGAATGGTTTTACACTAGTAATTATTGGGACCCCCAATAGTTTGCTGTTCGGTATGAGCCAAAGCTCTGTGTTGAAGGCCGTACCTTGACCTATAATGGTTCATTTTTACAAATTGTTACTTGGATTGAGAGTTGTCTCAATGGCAGTCATACCATATCTTCCTATGTATACATATAGCTTTGATATTGTATATGTTTGTAAAGCGTAGTTCTTTTTTTTATGTATGAATGCGACCGATGTGAAATATTTTCAGGGGATATACCCTTATTGCAATATTGATATAAGTATACGATCTTAAAGTCATCTCAATCTATACAAACGCGGTCAAAATTGCATTTGGTCTTCACGTTAATTTACATAGATCGTACATTATATAAAAAACCTGTTTACCTTTATAAGTGAAGTACTTACCTAAAGACAATAACGAAAATAACTTGAAGTTTCCGATGAAATCACATATACATTCCCACACTTAGAAATAATTTCATTCTACCAAATACAAATCCACTTTATAAAGATTTATACCTTGTGATTTAAAAGTACACTTAATACACAAAAACATGCATAATATGTAAAATGAAAAAAAACGACAATCCCACAATTTAACGTTAAGTTTACGCCCAACTTAGCACAACGATGACTACATGCTTATTAAATATGTCACTCATCTGCTTGATTGGTTTTATATCAGTTTATTACAATGATGTCGTACAGCGATCTTTCATACATAAAACGGAAGTTCAATTGTTTGTTTACAAATACAGATCTCAGCTTATTTGTTTACAATCATGTATTTTCAATTAAGGGGACGACCATTTTATTTCGAAATGGAGATCTGGCAAATTAAAGAAAGTTTGATCCGAAAGCAGCCAAATTATTATTATTTTTTTCTCAGACCAGGCCGAAATATTTATGTTCTGCTCTTTCATTAAGTGACGCACTAATTTACCCTTTCAGAACAACTGGTCTTCACCCAAAGCAATTAAAATGTTACTCTGACTGGGCAGTGCGTGGCAAATTGTTTTTCGAAGATTTTTTTTTCTGAAAACAGGGGCATACACCTAACTGAATCACTACTTCTGTAATATAAAATCTTAAATCTCATTCAAAATTACTGTTTACTTTTTCTTTCGAAGGTTTCAAGAACGGACTGAGATTGAATATCGCACTGATGACTGGTGGCATTGCAACAAATTATACAGGATTAATACTCATAATGTTCACAAGGGTAAAACTGGTGTCCGCTATTGCAGAAAACACACTGAGATGGAGGTCAGAAACTGATGTACAATCACTTTGTTTGTAAGTAAAACAAAGCATTCTTCTGAGAGTTAATTTAGAAATGAAATAAAATTATTCAAAAGTGCTGGAACTAAGTATTATATATTAAATATTTTAATCGTTTATGATTTTTCGAGCCATCTAAATTATTTACGAGATGTAGAATCAATGTTAACAGCTACTAAGCGTTACAATTACCCGGTACGGGCTTTAAACTTGAGTTTTTTTTATTCATTTACTGGTGCGTTACTTCGAGATATGCGCCTGTTATAAAAAAAAAAAATAAAGATTAATTTTTTAACACCCCCTCCTCCCAATCTGCCATCTTTAGGTAAGATACATTAGTTCAACTTCCGGTTAATGTTTATGTCACATTTATTATCAGACACGAAATCTTTAGCGTAGAGTATTGATCATTTTAGTTTTATTACTATAAAATGAATTAAAGTTGTTTTGCTCATGGCTCTATTTGCGTTCTGTTCCATGTAAATAAAACCGGAACATTTCTTTTAACGCCATTATATATTTTTGATCTATAGACAAGTGTCTATATACTAGATCAAGCTCTAAATTGTCCCGAATATAGAAAAAAGTAAAATCACAAAAATACTGAACTGAGGAAAATTCTAAACGGAAAGTCCTTAATCAAATGGCAAAATAAAAAGCTCAAGCACCTCAAACGAACGGATAACAGCTGTCATATTCCTGATTTGGTACAGGCATTTTATTGAATTTTTTGGATTGAAATAGTTTTTATAGTTAGCTGAACCTCTGACTTGTACGCCAGACGCATCAAATTCCCTTATGTTTGTTTTATTCAAACATAGTAACCCAACATCCTGGCCGTGGCTACAAAGCAACTTCGGAGTTAATTTTATTTTGAAGTCCACAGCTTCATCAATAAACTTATAGTACATTACCTTTTGAAGTTTAATTAAATGTAACATTGTTCTAAAAAGGCAGGAGTATAATTTACCATGTCTCCTCTTTGAACTAAAAGAATGTAAATTGTCAACTTTGGTCTCTTTTATAGATTTTGAGATGGCATACGATACAATTTACAGGTCATTATTGTTTAACAAATTAAAAGATTTAGGTATTAGTTCAAAGTTTATGTTTGCATTGCAAGCCATTTATCATCAAATATAAAATGCTGTTTCGTGTAAACGGTAACACTACTGATTGGTTTAGTGTAAATACTGGTTCGAAACAAGGATGTACCCAGTCGGAAAGCAAGCCCTTAGAAACGACCGTTGTTGCTACTTTCTTAAGACAACAATGGAACTGATATTAAAACCCGCCATTCTGAAATTGCGTTAATTTCGCGGATTTTTTTTTTTGGCGCCAATTTGGAAGTGTATCCCTTTTCAGTTTCCTACTAGCCATTAGGGTCTGAAATATATTTATTTCGATTTGTTAAGCATGGATTATATTATCAACAGGAAAAAACTTCTCAAACATGTCAAATTGGCCGTCTTTTAACGATCCCGTAATGCCGTTGATCGTCGTTATTTTCTTCTTTTTTTTTCATAGATTTAATAACAAAGACTATATGTACTATACAAAAAATTAATAACACATATTTCAAAATTAAAAAAACAAACATCAAGTATAACGTTCTATCACCCCTTGGGAAACCCCGTTTTAACTAAATTCCAAAATAAAGACATTTTTTGACATTGTAGTTTTTCGGTCTTACACATTGATGTCACCTTGCATCTAAACACAGTCAATGTACACATATTAAGTAGGTTTGTTTGAAAAAGTAATGGCGAGATCAGCTGTGAATATTTGACTGGATTAATATATTCTCTTTAGACTAAGTCAGTGAAATGTATGACTTAACTAAAACAAGGTAAGGAAATCGTATACTGTCTTTGCACAACAATAACTGCTTTAGATGACCGACATAAATTATAAAACACATTTTGTGATTTTAAGGAATCCTGCAAAAGTAAATGAAAAAGTATTGTCCTAAATTTGAACTTAGGCAGCCAACAAACCATTTGATGTTCTGGTGGGGGTAGGGGGTGGTGGCTATTGAGTATTGATTGTTTTGAAGAAAAAAAGTTTATAACCAATTTTTGGATAAAAAATAATTTGTTTTTTACCCTAAGAAAAAAAATGTTTGTTTTACCCTCAGCTGCCATTTGATGAAATGCTAAAATTGAAAAGAAAAGAACTGTTTTCAACTTGTCAGGGAAAAAAAATCCATAGTTCCCCCTCCCTGAAAACAAATGGTTGCTGCCCAAACAATTTCTTTCAGAGTATCATTTTAATCAATCTTATTCAAAGCTTTATCATACTGACATGAAGTGTGACTTAATTTTGACTTGTGATCTAAAACAAAATTGTCCACTTAGCCCCCAGAAACTGCTCTGAAATACTTTCATATAAATATAAAAATGCATAGATTTTTTTAATGTTATTAATTATTATTTTTTTCAAATAGAAAAATAAAAATATTACTGAGTCTATTTTAATCTTATTCATTTTCAAGTGCATGATTATAGCACCATTTATTCATTAAAACTATAACTTGCATGAAATCAATGAGATAACATTTATTGATATATTTAGTTTGTTCATACAAAGATTGCAAATAGTTTTCTTTCTTAATATTTAAAACAATGAAGATTTTACATTCAGAATACTTTCATTATGATCTCTTTTAAGTTTAAATGAAAAAGGTAGGACCTACTTGCAAGTGTCAGAAATGAAAAGGAACTCTTTTTTTTTTTTTTTTATCATTTTCTGTCTTGATCCATTATTCATGAATATTTAGACTACCCCTTGTATAAATTGAGTAGACATTTATTTCTGTGTTAAAATAATTTGGTTGCAGCAGTAAAAATACCTACCAAAACATGAATATTAAACTAACTCTTGGAATATTAAATTAATATTAAATTATTAACCCTATTATGGCACATAGGGACACATCTAGGGCCTATTTCACTGGGACTGAGTTCTGAAAAGTGATAAAATGTGTTTTTCTATTTTTTGGCACATGTTTATAGTATCAAAATGTATATAAGAGATTATCTTTAATAATATCCACTTGTAAATAACAGCATATGGTGTTTGATACAACAATAGTTTTTCATGATAGTGTCAAACAAAGGGACGTAACTCGTGAATTACCGTCGGCCCCGCTTCGTCAGAAATATCGCCACTTCTAACTGGCACATTTGCGTATCTGTGCATATCAACTGGCACAAATTTGACATTTCATAGTCAAAGTTATGTTACATAACATAATTTAAATTCAGCATAGCCTCCCGAGAAGTTAAGAAAGAAAATTACGATTTAAAATTTTTTTGACCACATTTTTTGGTCAACACCTACACTTTGAAGACATATTATGAAAGAAAAAAATAAGTTAAATCTTTAATTGAGTTGATGAAAATATTCTTTATATACTCAAGAATGTTCACTTAAAAGCAAATTAGTTTAAATTCATTGTAACAGCTACAAATTCAAAAAAACGGGCTTCCCTTTTTTGGGTAAAAAAATGCCCATATATGGTAATCACATGACGTCCATTGTTGCTTTAAGAAATGGGGTCAAACCGGGGTCAGCTTTCCGACTGTACCCATATCCTCACTGTTCTAATATCTTCTAGCATTCAGTCCATGTTAAGTTATGGGGAGAAAACTCAATATGAAACCGAATACTAGATGATAGCAAACATGTAGACAAGGGATTGGGAGGGGGGTTACTTCTTTAAAAATACAAATAACACCCAGCTTAGACTAGCAAAACAATATCTTTTGAAATACCACCAATATTGAAAATGGTTTACACTATTGCCGACCCGTATTCTTACGGCCAACTACCGTAAACGTGAATATTGAAAGAATTACCATTCTACTATGGTCACATGTACATGTACTTCCGCTAGGTAAATTGACCAATGAGGCTATACCCATATCCTTACTGTTTAATATCTTCTAGCATTCAGTCCATGTTAAGTTATGGGGAGAAAACTCTGCAATTTACAAAATCATACGTGGTAAATCACATAAGAATTAGAAAATACTTCGCAATCACATAAATAATAACACTTTTATTCCCAATACTCAAAACAAAAATGCTTATGAACTTAAATCGTTTAATTGCCATCAATTACAAGACCAACATTAAGTTCAAAATATATAAGGATTAATTCTATAAATCATAGTTACACAACAAAATACAAATTGTATGAAATCCTTCAAATCACAATACTTAGATGCAAACATATGTATTCTAAAACCTATTACCATTACGATTGTCATTTAAAAAACCCTTTTAGGCCCGGAAAAATCTGCCTTCTCTCTATATTGTAGTTCAATATTTTCGGCTTGGCTAACAGACGCCGCAAGATTCGAAGCCACAATTTCAGAATCAATCAGTGTATTAACACGAACATAATATTCCGCACTTGCTTTACCGAATCACCCAACGTGATTCATCACCTCGTCTACATTGCTAGCAGAGTCAGAAAAAAACATAGTAAAAGTACAACCAGACCGGAAACTATGAGACGTTTCCCCTTCATATATACCCAGAGTCGACAGATAGTATCGTAATCTCTCATATACCACAGAATAACTAATTGGTTTCTCCAACACTCTACCACTTTCTGAAACTACCCTAAACAAGTAGCCTTTGTCAAATCCACATTACACGAGTGGGCAAATTGAACAAAATCCAACAATCTTTTTACCGCGCAAACTACATTGTCATCGCATCTCTTGATGACGAACGAGTTACTCCTACCCTTTTTACCTCGGAGAGTTTTACCAAACGTATGCTGGAAAACAATCCCTGAACCGTCTTTAAGAAACTTCACCTCTTGTGCAACAACTATAGGTAATCACTTGCTCTATCGCAAGCAAAATACTGCAACTTAAACCAAGCTTGATCTCTGTAAAGGACAATTTTTTCCTTAAACTTAGAACCGTCTTTTTGAAGTTCCCGAGAAATAAAAGCACTAATAGATCTAATCTTTGTCAAAAATATAGGCTTCGCCTGTTTGGGTAGAATATGCGCCTTAGCTTGTTCGACTTGCACCAATTTTAGATACTCTTTGATTACAGGTGAAACTGCCGGATTTCCTTTCCTTTCCACATCGCACCAAGTTCTACCCAACCCTTTATCATCAAATAAATTAACCAATTGGTTAATGAGACCTTCTATTGTTGCCGAAGCTAATCGGTTAGGACAAGAACACTGAAACATACCCTTTAATCCCAAATATTGACAGTTTATATCATGGACAGTAGTTTTTCCAAACTTATCCTTCCAAACCAAAAAAAATCTTACAACATTTGGTCCACATTTAGCTAGCGAAGGCTTTTTAGGTGATTTTTCAAGAATACAAAGAAAAGTTTCAAACAAACTGTTCTTTCTTTTATAGTCGGAAGAAGAAGTAATCCTTTTATCCAAATCTGCTGTCCGATCATTTATTGCTTGCCAGTCTATAATAATGTCAGCAACCAAGTATTTTGAATGTATGCGTTTTGCGAGCGGTTTGTCAAAACTATTCAAAATGCAAATAAAAAGTCAAGAACGTACTTCAATTTCTAAATCGTTATTATTTCTTGACTTTTATGAAAACATAGAATATCACAATCAATCTCTATACAATAGTTAAATAATCAAATAATCTGCGTTAACCCTCTTGCTGCCAAAGGGACATTTATGGCTTCTACACACAAATCTTGTTGATTGTGTAGAACGTCAAAGGTCCATTGTAACGTCACAATACTCAGGGGTACTGACAACGTAAAAGACGGCGTCAAAAGGACGATTTTGGCGGGATTAAAGCAAAATGCTTTAAAAGTATACTTAAAACGGATATAAGATCATAAGCTTGTTAGTACTATAATACCAACTTATTTATCGTGTTTACTAATTATCTAGTTCGTCATTTTCATGTAAAATGTTGCATTCTTTCGAGAAATTTGTTTTACGTTTTTTTCGTACATCTATCAATCAGAATATCTCATATAAATCAATAATCGAATTCCTAATAAATAATCATAAAAAAGGTAACTGTTATGCTTGATTACGCGTAAGATTAATATTCATTCACAATACACCATACACGCTTTATTTAAAAGAACTGGGTAATTTATTTAGGAATTTAGGGCTCAAATACCACGATTGAAATCTCAGTTAGGATTTTTTTTGGGGTAAAATTCACACATGTTAAACGATGTATTTGTATTGCCATACGATCATACATTTGAAACCAGTTTCATCATGGAAGCACTGACTTTAAAATATTTATTTTCTTTCGAAATGGGGATGTTAAATAAGAAGTAGACACAATGATTTCTATTCCTATCATAGATATACTTTCCCAGTGGCAACCTATTTTTTTTGGCATTCACCACAGATCTTTTATTTTGTAGGACCCACTGAGCAATATATTTATTGTATTATTGTATATTGAATTTCAGACGTCCTTCATATTGCATGAAATACTTGCCACTGAACGTTGAGAGGAGAACAATTTATCAATTAACAGATTTTAAAGATATGTCATGTATGTCAATTACAGTGGGTACTTTATCATAGTAAATGAAAATGAATTATTATTGATTCAGGTTCACTTGTAGACAATAGAACTAATTTTAATTTTAAAGGATTTCTTTCTCGTTTTTACTGTTTTTTTTATTCGTATTTATAAAATTTAGAGCAATAAGTGGGCAACAAAATAATATTTTGAGCAATACTAAGTGGGCAACAAAATAATATAAACAAACATGATTGAAAAGTAAGCAAAATGAATATGGATAATAATTTTATATAAAAAATATATCCTCGCCTACCGAAACAAGGATTGAAATCATGATAATTTAAATCTGACAAGTTTGATACTTTACAACAAGAAGTAGTTTCTAGAATCATAGAGCAGCTGCTCGGAGATTTTTTTTTTTTTAATAAGTTGTACACGCTTTGTTTTTATTTTCATTATCATTGGGTGCCGTTGTTTAGCCGTTTATATAATGATTTGAGAGATTTTTTTCACAGTTTTTACCAATTACCTTATAAAAAAAACACGAGAATAAATATTTTAATATTTTATAGGTGGTTAAGAATCATTTATGCATTCCACTTGACAAAGATAAAACAAAGTCGCCTTCAAAGCTAGTATATTCTTTTCACTTTATTTTAAGACAAGAAAGATAAAAAAAAAATATATTTCAAGGTTAAAAGTTGTGTTTTTAAATAATTTTGTATTAAAAACATCGTTTATGACAATTCTTATAGCAATAACTTCCGTAAAATTACTTATACATCGCTTTTCATAATTACGGCTACATTGACGCGGGAAAAATTATGGACGGCGGGAAAGCGCAGTTCTACGGAGAGGCACAAGTTTTGCAACGTCACAGATAAGAAACGTCAAGATGCTTTTGGCGCGATAAAGCCAGAAAAAAACTCGGCAGCAAGAGGGTTAAGTACGCTTAAATAGTAATAAATATCAATAGAATATCAATAGATTGCCAAACATAAATGTGGAAACCCCCTAGTTTAAAATAACATTGAATCAGAATCCAGGAAATATCAGTCACGGATTTCACCGTTTTATGACGAAATAAATACTGGTAATCTGTACATAAAATTCAAATACATACTTTTAAATAATGTTTCGATAATTAAATACTAGATCTAAATCAATCCCCAATTTAGAATAAAGCTTGCTTTCCGAAAAGCATCCGTTCAGCTGGGCATTTAAAATTAAGCTTACCAAGTTTGTTTTCCCAAAACCCGGCTGACGTCAAAACACGTCCCTTTTCCCGTAAAACACATTGACTCGCGGAATTTCTACATAGGAACTGAACGTTACTAAAATAATACACAGACGAACGTAATCAATTCATACAATACTTATCATACAATATGTACAATATTCAAACATCAATGAAAACACATTACAGGTTTATTCAAAACTCGGGGTTTATCAAAATACCGGAGAACGATCACGTACCGAAATACGATCACAACACTGCCTCCCTCTAAGAATGTATTTTGTCCCCAAAATATTACTATATGTTCATTGTATAAACATAACATTATTTTATAACTAAGAATAAACTAAAACTTGTATACTGTACTGAAGATTTCTCCTCTTTGAGTACAAATACACACACACACACAAAATATGTACAAATATATAATCACTCGCTACATAAAAATCACTTATATTCTCTATTCTATCAGACAGTGGAATTATAAACACCAAGAAGCCCTCTAAACTTCTTCTAAACGCCAGACTAACCTTTAGCCGACAAACGTCCTATCAAGTTCTATACCACAATCAAGGGTACCGCCGAGTATAAATATATACCCAACCTCGATACTGATGTACCATAAAAACATAAGTATAAAAATAAGTACAAAAGTACAACCAATAAAAAATAGGCCATCAGCATTTCCCGAAAAATATCTAAAATGGTGCAGACAGCATACCCGTGGTGTAACCAAAATGTATATTGCAATCTAGACTATCCTTTCGCCTAAAACTTATTATCGCACCAAAACAACACATGGTACCTAAAGTATCCCATATTGCAAATATACACAACCGAAAGCAGCTTCACATCAAAATAGTATAAGACAGCTTTACTACAAAAGGATTACAACGCCAATAGGGACCAACCAATTCCACCTGTTTGATAAAAATATTACTTCCAAAACAATTCCAATAACTCAATGTATTTCTCAAAGTGCACAACTCTACACATGTGTGTGCCTAGTATACAATCATATTACTATTCTTCACAATAAAACAATAAATCACTTTTTTTTTTACAGGAAATATCAGTCACGGATTTCACCGTTTTATGACGAAATAAATACTGGTAATCTGTACATAAAATTCAAATACATACTTTTAAATAATGTTCCGATAATTAAATACTAGATCTAAATTAATCCCCAATTTAGAATGAAGCTTGCTTTACGAAAAACATCCGTTCAACTCGGCATTTAAAATTAAGCTTCCCAAAACTCGGCTGACGTCCCTTTTCCCGTAAAACACATTGACTCGCGGAATTTCTACATAGGAACTGAACGTTACTAAAATAATACACAGACGAACGTAATCAATTCATACAATACTTATCATACAATATTAACAATATTCAAACATAAATGAAAACACATTACAGGTTTATTCAAAACTCGGGGTTTATCAAAATACCGGAGAACGATCACGTACCGAAATACGATCACAACACATGCAACATACCATTGGAATATTTACTATATATAAAACAGTAGATACTCTAGCTTCGTGAAAATAAGACCCTAAATGCAAACATTGACCACCTTAATCCCACTTTATCTAGAATAAAGCCACGTTTAGAGGGCGTCTGGACTACACCTTTGCCACCCTTCATACCAAGATATACCGATTCCACGGAGTAGTATTTCAAATTGGCCACCATATCGGTAAAGGTCGCATTTCGGGGACAATGATTGTACAAGAAATGCCCTGCTCTCGCAACAGACTCAATACTGGAAATACAAGTACGAAAGGTTGGTAAACATACGGATTTTGCTCACTCCTGCGGAACAAGGGGTAGGCCATGGAGTAAAATGTTTCAGTGGAACACCTGTAGATGACGTCATGACATTAGAATCCAAAGTCATTAGGTCAACTGAATGGGGACCATACAAAGACTCTACCAGTAACCACGACTCCTCACTTAACATTGAATCCGCGGTATTAGTTAATCTTGTTGGGGTATCCGCTTCGTTTAAACATGAAGGGACATATTTCAAATGTAAATCAATGTTATAAGTTGACACATGGCTAAATATTTCCGTCATGATGCAACTTAAAGCTCTAGACTTGCAACCTTGGTTTTCCCATGCCGCTATAACAGCCATGTTGTCTGTAAACAAATCAACCCTAGAATCTTGCAAAGAACTGTCTAAAGACTGTAACGATTTCAGGACAGCATCAGCCTCTTTCTCATGAATTGGCCTACAGTCACTTGTATCCCAATAGTCCCCCAATGTCATTGTACTCGCCTCAAGCTTCACTGAAGCGTCATACATGAAACCAGAGGAATCAGTCGACAACTCAATCACCTTGTGAAATTCAGACCTCTATTTGGAATATCCAGTCCAAGTATCACAAGGGGTACAATCACAATCAGGTGATGGATATACACACACCGGAAGTTACAGTCAAACTCGCCGCTTGAAAGGTTAGTAGTTGCATTTTCTTGTTTATATGAATTAAATTTTGATTAATAAGTTGGCACACCGAATGTCGGATAGTATGTAGTTTTAAAATACACAATTGTTTTTGCTAGAAAGCGTGCAGTTATTGCAAACACTTCGACACAGTCCCAATTTTTCGACGGATAACTGTGTCGAAGTGTTAGCATTAACTGCACGCTTTCCAGCAAGCATAATTGTGTATTTCAAAACAAGATAGTATCCGACATTCGGTGCACTACCTTATTTATTGAATTTTATTGATATAAACAAGTAAATACGACTACTTACCGTTCAAGCGGTCTGCTCGACTGTTACTTCCGGTGTGTGTATATCCATCACGTGATTTTGATTGTACCCCTTGTATCAAGAAAACGCCAAATGCATTAGTTCATCCCTCAACCGGTCCCATTACCTAAACCTTTCTACTGTTTTTAACACAAGTAGATATTGCAGCATTCACTTCCCTACAAAACAACTTGCACCCTGGAACAGCCAATGTCAACGAAATACATTTACCACAAAATATTCGCAGTGTCCTCAAGTCAACCTCATCCATTAAAAGTATAAAATTCCTCAAATCTATAAATTTCAACTTTTTATCATCAGGAAGTATGTACGCCTGTTCAACAGAGTCAACTAAAAAAACAAGAAATTTCTTACATGTGCCAGGTATAAGTGAACATTTACTAAAGAGACAGTGTATAACCTAGCCTTGTCAGCAACTGCAACACCATATAGGTTATTTTACTTGCGTCAAGCATAGCATCATCGTTATTCTTACTTCCACCTGTAACAAAAAACCTATCGTCGATATACATGTACAATGTATTTATGACGTCTAGCTGTCTTAAATAAGAGGCCACACAAATTCCTATCGATTGGTAGATAAACGGCGACGTTTTCCATCCAAACGGTAGAGTAGTATATGTCATATAAAAACCACCGAATTGAATACCAAAATATGTCTGAGATGATTCTTGCAAATTGACATGGCCATAGCCTGACTTTTCATCACATGTTATCATCAAAGCATTCTCTTGAACCAACCTATGAACATCTTTTAAATTCTCCAAAATGAAAAGTTAAATCTTTGACCCATAAATTAAGATATCTTTCGTCATGACATAACCGTGGTTTACTTGGTTCTACAGTTAATGGCATAATAACTTTAGGGGGTTGACATTCACCTACCCTTCCCAAAAGTTTGATGCACCCAGTTGAAATTCTTTCGCACAATTCTTTTAATATAAAAGCAGAGTATTTTTTACAAATAGCTGCATTCTGAAAATATTTTCTAGGGGGTATTTCAGAGTCATCATTTCTTCCCTTCAAGTTTCCCTTAAAACGTCGAAAAAACTCTCCAAAATCAACTCCATCTTCAAGCCATTTCACCACGTCTTGATGTGCATTTTCATCAAGAATAAGCCGCCATTCTAATACACAATTATGTAACTGTCCAGAGACAAATTTATCAGGGTCACATAATTGTAAAGAGTCTATATCAAACAAAATATTATCATGATAAACCTCTTCCGCACGTGGACTGAGGTTTGTAAGTGAAGGAACTCTGCCTTTAGGTGTTAGCCATGCTGGTTTCTCCCTTACTGTTACATTCAAAGAATCAAATCCACTTTCTAACTTCCACTCTGGGATTTGTAAAAAAGAATCACCAATAGTTGTATCCGTAGTTCCCTGTAGATAACAAAGAAACTACTTTGATTTAAATGAAAACCAGCATAAGCTACACTCAAAGGAAGAATTCCTTCACCTACAACCCGCGTGGAAAAACCACTAGGGGGTCAGAACCCCTTGGACTGTAGACAAAGCAATTTTCAAATTACCATACAGTAGCGTGTTGGTTTGAAAACCAAATAGCAAATAAATAGAATAAAAACACTATGCAAATATTTCTTTCTACATTATTTTGTTTTATTACAAAAGATAAATAATTATCAACAAATTAAATTTTATCATTCATTTTCCTTTGGCCACTTTCATCTTTTCACACTCCTTTATCTGATGTGTAGTACTTTCACAAAAGTGACAAGCGCCTCTAGGACGGAATCCAAACCTAGCCCCCATGGGCCTTGTATTCCTGTAACCCCCGGCTGTAAAATTGCCATACGGTTGCACACCTTGAGGTAGATAATTTGGCTGATACATTGAATACATAAGCGGGTTTGGGAATTGGGGGTACAAATTACTCAAAGGGGATTCCTCTCGCTTTGGAGCACTATCACTACCCTGAACAGCGTTACCAATATTTTTGTTCTCCGATTGTTTCTCTTTCAAACATTTAGAAATAGCCTTCGTAATCGTATCATCGGCTTTCCCACCTAAAACTGATAGGCACAAACTAGAAATATCCAGTTTGGAGTAGTGCCTGTTTGCCTGCCTAGCCAGCTCTTCATAAACGTCCGCATCATCGTAATCTATTTTTTTGGAAAATTTTGCAAGTTCATCTAACGTTTAAGAGAATTAGAGAATCGCTTTGATTCGGCTGCAAGCACAATGTCCTCACATTGTCCTTCAGCTCTGTTATTATTTCAACTTTGGTCTTTTTTTCCAAGGAAGCTATCCTATCCTCTAAGGTATCTCTAGCAGTAGACAAGTCAGGTTTTCTTTTTCCAGCCTTTGGTTGAGTGTCCATATCAGAAGTACTTTGTATTGGAGCCTATAAAATATTCATGTAAAAATCATTTGAATAATGATAACATTATATTTCAATAAAAATTACATATCTTCTATTTCAAGCTCAAAACTTTCATTGATTTTATTCTTATAAAGTCAATATGATAGCATATGAGTTGGGTAGCTTTATTTATCACCTATGCTATTGTTTTCTGTGTTAAAGTACACGTGACCTTTTTGTAGATTCATTCTTATTCAACCATTAAATTGATCTTAGTGTATTGATTAGTAATTAATTTCAGCTGTGTATTTTTAAAATATCATAAATACTGTAGTTTTATATATAACAATGCTAATACATAAAGTGAAAATCTTGAAAACTATTACGAAACATCGTATATATCTAATTTTTTAAATATTTTTTTCCAAAATGTAAATAAACACGAATGATTAACCCGAGGAGATAAAACGGAAGTAAAAATCGCGCTGGAGAATATTAAATATAGAAAAAATAAATAACTCAGAGTCTCCTTCCGAAACCTGCAGATTTTGACCCTTCGGCTGTCCAAACTCATTTGCATATATAATCAGTGAGTGGAGGATCCACCTGGCCTCACCCACATCGTCATCACTTCTCCCAGACAACTGGCAAATTTCACCCAAGTACTCCCCAGTAAGCACCTTTACATGTTGCGCTATCTCCTCCATGTTCAAATTTTCAGTTTTCAGTTCTTTATTCATTCTAGCTAATCCTTTCAATGATTCCGGCTGTTCTGGTCTTATACGTTTGATTACTGGAACTAGTTTCATTCCCTTTAAACTATATCGCTTTTTTAGGACTGGTGGCAACACCATCTGAAAATAACCAACCAAAAGAATGTATATAGTAATTATCTTCATTCTATTAATATTGCATACAGCTAATTTCACAATGTTTGCAGACCAAAACTTTGGTTGGCATGCTTGCTTTTTAAAAAACGTTAACTCAAGTTTTGTAATTAAGATTTAAATCTTCAAACAATATATATGGTAAATATATTATATTTAAATTTGATAAGAAGTTATTCAAAAACAAAGCAAGCAATCCAACCAAAGTCCAGCTCTACATGCATCAAGAAACCAGCTCTAATATTGATTAATCAAACACTCACAACTGAAGAAATCAAGCAGACCGCGTAAATAGAAAATAGAACGATTAACAAATTGAACTAGATATAAACCAAACGGTTTTCGTAAAATAAAAACTACTTCTTTTCATATTTCTGTTCAAAAGTAGAGCCACGCTACATTCTAGAATCTTATTTAATCCATTAAATAACACGCAAGATTACTTGAATTATGTAGCATTAAATCTATTCTTATATAAAATAATAAAGTACCAACATATTACCATGTTTTATTCTGTTCACATATTCGCATGCTTACCACGTGCAATCTGAGCGGTCGAACGTGGTCCTATCTAATTTTCTACATTTATTCTCTAAATTCTGAAAAAACCGGCACGTACTCTTTCATTATATTCTAATAAAATAACACCAATATAAAAAATATATAGCCACCAAGGCTCCTGACCACCAAGGTCTAATAAATCTCATTAATAGCCACCAATGCTTATGACCACCAAGGCATTTTAAAAAAAAAAAATTTTAAATAAAAAAGATTTTTTACCTTTGAATGAATGAATGAATTCTTTATTTGCAAAGCAGTAGTTACATGCTATAGCAAAACAAACATATTTACATTGTGACACACAATAAACAACAGAGGACAATTTCATAAGATAGTACAATAGAAAAATTATCAACTTATTAAATGTGATCTAATCTGCCAGGCAGATTTCAAATAATTACATACTTTTCCAACTAAAGATCTAGATTTGGTTTGATACAAATACATAAGTTTTGTCACATTTGGCCATGAACAGTAATAATTTGGTAAAAACTGCAGTCGTAGATGTCTATACACAGGACACACTAAAGTAAAATGGTACTCATCTTCAACACTTTTCATATTACAGCAAGTACATAACATGTTTTCTCTTAGTATATTTGTATAACGGCCTATCTCAACATTTAACTTCATAGTACCACTACGTAGCTTTGTGAAAAAATGTGAATTATAGTAAAAATCTACGTAATCTTCAAAACAAAAATCTAATTTTAAAATTCTGTACATAGTAAGTTTCTCACAATCCTGCATAGATGCAGACCAGCTTTGAATATATTGATCTTTTAATCTAGTTTTTATTACATCTAATGATATATTCATACCAGACTGCTGGTACCATACAAAGTTTAAACCAATACTAAACAATAGGTCACGAACATTAGACACCCAATTAGTTTTACCAGTATTTGCATCTCTGAGTAACAATATATAGATATCATACACAATAAGTGGTTTATGAGTTACAATTTTTAACCAGTATTTTAAAACTTTTTGTTTTCTTATTACATTCATTGGCAAACGCCCTAGTTCGCCATATAAAAATACATTTGGCGTACTTTTACCCAGTTTCAAAATAGATCGACAAAAACGGTTATGGATAATTTCAACATCATTTCCACGATGGAAACCCCAAATTTCCGAAGCATAATTTATCACAGACGCAACCATACTATCGAAAAAATCACATTTCTTTTTCTTCGTCAAGTATAAACCATTTGTAGAATTATTCAGAGCTGCCAAAGATCGTGAACCTTGTAAGGCTAATCGCTTCTGTGTTTTTAAAAATTTTCCATTACAGTGTATCAGCATACCAAGATATATATACGAATCGACAATTTCTAGTTCTTCGTTGTTGTAGAAAAATTTTGCAGTTACGGGTTGCCAGCCATTTTTGAATACAACAACTTTCGTTTTATTAATATTCACTTCTATATTCCATTTATTACAATAAATAAGTAGACTTTGTAAGTCTCAGTACGGCTGCCGTTCTCCAGTAGACACGTCTTTCTACCTCCGGGGATATTAAAAGAATGACCATTCTACTATGGTCACATGTACATGCACTTCCGCTAGGTGAATTGACCAATGAGGCTATGATTTCTCCACAGTCATGTTTAATATTTTCATTAATAAGTTAGTTGATGATAAAAATGTTGGTATTATAGACAATTATTAAAAGTGAATAGGTTGCTATTTAGTTATATGCAAATGATCTTGTATTGAAAATACAGCAGATATGCAGAAATTGATTGATGTATGAGACTATGAGGTACATGTATGGTGTAATTATAATAACTGTTTAAAAGTTTATTTAAGCCAATCAAAGTACTTAAGAACTGAACATCAGATGACCACAAGTTCTTGTGGATACTCACAAGCCGACTTGTCTCAGAAAGAAAAATCTCATCTCTATATCTGAAAGTGAGGTTCAAGTACAGGACTATGCAAAATTCGACAAAGCTATGTACAAAAGGCATTAGGAGAGTACGAAGACAATCCTGAACTCTTTACAGACACGGAAATAGAGAAAGCAATAGATTGCCTCAACACCAAAAAGACGCCGGATGAATTTGATCTTACAGCTACAGCTTAAGCCTCTTCAATATGCTAAGAGTACTATAGCACCAACAATGAAGGCATTATTTAACAACATTCTTATATACAGAAAGGTACCCATATTTTTCAAGTCTGGGATACTTTCACCAGTACAAAAGAAGGAAACAGACCCAACAGAGACCAGTACCTATAGAGGAATAACAGTAGCACCATTAACTGGGAAAACCTTTGAATACTCATTTCTAAACAAACTGATGATAGAACCAAAAACAGATCTCCAATTTGGATTTCACCCAAAGGCTTATCGCCAATCATCGCAAGCTTAATCCTTTCAGAAGCTAGATATGAGAAAAAAAGGCAATGACAATAATTTCTATATAAACATTCTGGATGTAAAATCAGCATTTGATGTAGTCTAACACACTATACTGATGGATATGATGGATAACATGCTTAATCAGGAAATCCATCCAATACTAGTATACTGGAATTTATTATCAGACATATACACTGAATTGACTACAAAAGTTAAATGGCTAAAAGGTTCAACTCTGAAAGGATTAATATAGAAATGATCAATGGACCTTTTGTCTGACACTGCAGAACAGCTTGACTAGAACAAAAGGTATGGCAAAAATAAATAAAAACTCAATGTTTGAAACAAAGAAATTACAGAATCATTTGAAGCAAATAAATTGGCGTATTAAAATTGGAAATCAACTGGTAGACCTTCATATATAGATAATTTACTTTTAAAGGAAAAGTACGGAAGCCCTGGAGTGCCATGCAAAAAAAAAAATTCAACTTGTGCGCACAAGTTACCAACTTGCGCGCACAAGTTACTATCTTGTGCGCACAAGTTGCACGTATTCTTATAGACATGCGGTGTTTTGCTAGAGAGACTATTTATGGAACGCCGTAGCTGCCGAATACAAACGTTTATATACATCAATGCACATACTTTTCAATGTCTGCACATGTTTGTTCTATGTATACACATACTTTGCGTATATATGAACATAGTTGCACTTATTTTTTTATATATATATGCACATACTTTTCCTACATATGCACATCTTTTACCTTATATGCAAATACTTTTCTATATATCTATTTGAACATAGTTAACCTCATATATGCATATACTTTTTTTCTATATATGCACGGACTTATTCTACATAGGAATGTACAAATGTAGTTCTGCATGTGAATACTTTACTCAGTATATATGGACATAGTTTTACATAAAGTTGTCTCTTTAGCCAAACAGCGCATGTCTATAAGAATACGTGCAACTTGTGCGCACAAGTTGTACAACTCGTGCGCACAAGTTAATAACTCGTGCGCACAAGTTGTGTAACTCGTGCACACAAGTTGAAATTTTTTTTTTGCATGGCACTCCAGGGCTTCCGTAGAAAAGAAACTCACTCAGGACAGCCATAAGAAATGAAGAAATTAGAAGAAAGCATAACGAAAGAAACGACATTATCAACTAATCAAAATGATTATCAGATTTTTTTTTTTAAATTAATACACAAACAAAGGCAAACTGGGAACACATTCATCAATGACCTACATGTTGAAAATTAAATATTTGAGAGAAATGATATAATAAATGGCTGGAACCAACATTTTACCAAACTGACAATTCCCTCAGAACATCCTTACTTTCACTATCAACACTTAGCACTGTGCGAAATGGATTATATCTCTATAAAAAGGATAATTGAACATTAATTATGCTACCAAACATGTTGATTAAGACACTATCGAGAAAGCTATAAAATCAATCAATAAAGCTGAAGATGTATTTGGTATGTCTATTGAAAATATATTATATGCCGGTCAACAAGTTAAAATATTTTTACATAAACTGATTAATCGAATGTTCCAAGATGGGCTACTTTCAGACATCATTAAAACCGGGATATTGTCACCAGTATTTAAGAACAAGGGAGAAAAAAACGATGCCAAATATTATCGTGGAATAACGGTCCTTCCCATACTATTGAAAATCATCAAATTTGTTTTACGTATAGACCTAAGATCTGGGTCTCTAAAACTACAATCCATACTTCAAAGAGGCTTCACAGCAAATACTTCACCATTGAATGCTGCTTTTATTTTAGAAGAAGTATAATATTTTAGGGAATACATGGACAAAAAATACCCTTCTATATAGTACTATTGGATGCAAAGTTAGCTTTTGATGTTGTTCTAAAAAGTACATATCAGGCACTGATCCATCATCTTGGCTACCGATTGATGAAATTCATAAAAGCAGAGAATCTCGAATAAAATGGTCAACCGAAATCTCAGAAAAAATCCGTTTCTTCAAGGAGTTAAATAAGGCGGGTTATAGAGCGCGGATGTATATAAGGTGTATATCGAAGATCTTCTTAATACACTCGAAAATACTAAATCTGGACGTGAGATAGGTGAAACGCTGATTAATGCAGTAGCATGTGCTGACAACATATTAATCAATAGTGAAAATCCACATGAACTACAACACATTGTGAATATTGCTGCACAATACAGTGAAGACCACCATTACCTCTTACAACCTCTGAACAGTTATCATAGGTACCTGGATTGCAAAGCGTAGTTCTACAAGTACAACCCTCGAACCGGAAAAAAAACAGTCGATCCAGTAAGCATATATATTAATATCAATGCAATGTCAGTTACAGACAAATCTCCACACTTTGGCAATCTAAGATCAACAACCAGTCAAAATACACAAGATGCTACCGTTGAACAGAACATCACAAAATCAAGACAAGCGGCTTACAGCAGCTTATTGTCAGCTGGTATGCATTGAAAAAATGGATTCGAACCCAATACTGCTATTCAACTATTTAAAACCTTTGTACATTCTATCTTAACATATGGTCTCGAAGTTATACTACCAACTTCTAAAAACCTACTTAAATTGGAATTTTTTTGGCAATTAATCGCAAAATAAAATAAAAAAAAGTAATAGTTTGTTTATAGCAACCAAGAGAGTACTATTCAAATACCATTTACAATCACCAGTCATACTTCTCAATGATCTACCAACACAACATTCATGGCAGAAATCCGTCCGTTTATCAATTGGTCGTTACTGGAAAAATGTATAAATATATTATATATATATAAGAGTTGTACTTATATATTTCTGAAATACCTTGGAACTTCGAACATTTTACCGGGAAAATGCCATACTTTATTATTCATTGGAAATACAAGTGACCAAACCAGAAAGCTGTCCGAATATCTGTGAAACCAAAGTTTATTTCTGATACGTACCTTTTACAATCCCATAGATCAAGATATAACCTAAACGAAACTCGTATCTGTAAATTTGTGATATAGATACCGAAGATTTTTCTCATTTTTTACTTAAATGTAAAATACTTCAATGCATTAGAGAAAGATATGTTAACCAAATTGATGAACTTATTTCTGATTTCTTGAACTTTAGAATGAGGGACATACTAACTGATGACCAACTACACATTTTCTTGGACTGCACCGTGTTACTTTCTCGGTATACAAGTGATAATAGTTTATTTCAAGGATAGAATATATATCAAGACAGTTGATATATGCTCTTCACGTAGCTAGGAACATAACGTTAGACATTAAGAAGAGATATTTTTGAGTTTATAACAGAAAAATAAGTATATTGCTAGTGTGCCGTGAACAGTTAGTGCTTATTTCACCGTGATTAATTAATAGTGTATATATGGTGTATATAAACATGGTGATGGATTTTTATTATGGTGGCGGATAACTGCATGTAGATAAAGAAGACAGGAAAAGATTAAACATCTCATTTTAGGTTGTTCCAACGTGGACAGAAGGAAATTACCAGAAGAAAAATACACTAGTAAACCTTTCCAAATTAAGCAAGGTGTAAGGCATGGAAGAATACTATCAAACCATCTGTACTAAATCTTTGTCCGATATCTTCTGGTAGAATCGGAACAAAATTCTTTAGGATTCCAGTTAACTTATACGTCGGATCACCAACTTGCGCCGACGATATAGCCTTTATATCGAATGACAAGCATGTGTCAACGTAAATTTGTTCCGCCTATCAGAAGTTCCATTGGAAACTTTGATACAAACAATGTCATAATACCTATTCCTGTTGGAAAAATAGTCTATACCATTTATTCCGTTAGGGACAAATCTGTAATATTTATTCCGGTTGAAACAATATATATTCCAGAAAATTTCGTCCGTTTGAAACTTATATTATGGACTTTATTAAAAATTTCAAGCACAAGAAATTATGCAATTTCCATAATTAAAAATAGTTCCATGTTCAAATAATAGCCTGTTTTATGTATTTGTAAAATTGAACATACTCAGTGTACTTACTTTACAAGCATGCCCACATATCTGACTGGTTTGTTTTAATATTACTTTGATATGTGCAGTAGCACATATCTCGGTTAGAGCCGGGCCGAGAACTAAGTTCTAGTTAATATATCAGTTAGGATGGTTCAACAAAGTAGTCGACAAGGAATTATTAGACAATTAAGACCAACTGAGGAAAATGGACGGATTTGTTACGGGGGTTATAGGGGATTATCAAATAGTTATTCTAATGGCATTCATCGTTGCACAATGCATAATATCCAAACATGAAGTATCGTATTGAGCTTCCTAAACTAGATCGGATATATATATATATATAGAATGTTTGTGGCACAACATCGTAGCCACAAGTTAACAATTTTTTTTTTCTGTGACGTATTAAATTTATATTCAGATCCAATTTTGTTACATCTTGTGATCAATTTTATTTGGCAATCGTCAATGGCAGTCAGCAGGGTTAAAGAACATCAGTTGTTCGACCTGTTAGTCAAATGCGTTTTGTTTAAATATACTTTTTCACTTTTTTGATCTTTTGGAAAATGTTGTTTGTGCTGTTTTTAGACCCTTCTACAACGAAATTTGTTTGACATGCACACGTATAAAAATTGCGATTTTTATCCAACGCAATCATAGGTTTGAACATAGTTTTCAATTTAGACTCGTATATATATATATATATACATATTGTCGAAATCCGGATCTGGTGTACTAAAATATATTGACACCGTATGTTTGTGGCATAACATCGCGGCCACAAGTTTAAAAAGTTTTTCTGTTTAGTATTAAATTTATTTAGATCCATTTTGTTACATCTTGTGATCAATTTTATTTGGCAATCGCCAATGGCAGTCAGCAGGGTTAAAGAACATCAGTTGTTCGACCTGTTAGTCAAATGCGTTTTGTTTAAATACACTTTTTCACTTTTTTGGTCTTTTGGAAAATGTTGTTTGTGCTGTTTTTAGACCCTTCTACAACGAAATTTGTTTAACATGCACACGTATAAAAATTGCGGTTTTTATCCAACGCAATCATAGGTTTGAACGTAGTTTTCAATTTAGACTCGTATATATATATATATATATATATAGTGCAGGCGATTTGGTGTCACGATATCACAGTAGCATGGGTTCGAATCCCGGCGAGGGAAGAACCAAAAATTTGCGAAAGCAAATTTACAGATCTAACATTGTTGGGTTGATGTTTAGACGAGTTGTATATATATATATATATATATATAAACAATCCACCTTATAATATACCTTTAGAAAGCATTCAGAAATCTCAAGAGGTCATTCCATATATATGACTTCTATTTAAGTAGGTTCCCTGTACCTGGGTGGTAATAGTCTCAATAGCAATAATACCACATCTCCTTATTTTCATATCCATAGAAAAAAAATCAATATCTAAGTTGTAATATATAATCATACAAGTGAACAATATGTAAGACTAGCCCAATGGGTCAATAGGCCGTATGATTTGATAAAAATGAAAGTCTAAATGACCACATCTCCGATTACAAGATTACTATGATGTTAAGATGTACAAGGCTGTCATACATCTTAGAGTCTCCAATAGCTCTCTTAAACAGTTGCCTCCTTAACTTCTTTGTCTTCATATTCTACATCTTCAATGCCTTGTTGTTTTTTACAACATTTGTAAATCCTATCCCGAAGTATATGTAGACCAAAAAAAGTCATATGAACAAGTGGAACAGCGACAAATATTACTGCTAAGACGGTGTACATAGCACGGATAGGTTCATTCCAGTCCAGAATCCAGTATATAGCAGGATTGTTCCCTCCAAGTTGATATATAACTGTAAACACTATATAAATAACCATGTATATTTCAGGATATATAAAATGCAATACACGTACTGGTTTAGAACAGATGAAAAAGCTAAGCAGCACATACACTGAGTTGATGGCATGATATTCCAAAGCCAAAGGCGTGCCAACTGTAAAATATAAAAAAAGGCAAATATAGTAGTTGTTCGAAAATCATAAAAGCAAGTTGTTAGATATCAATAATATTTTTTAAATAGGACAATAAAAACACAACACTAACACACTATGGATTATGTTCGCTGTTCCATATAACTATGCAAGCATACCATTCTGAAATGGCACTCTTTATTTTATAAAGTCATGCATGTATAAAATCTAACAAGTCATAAGCGGATCTTGCTTTTACGTAACAACTCAATTTTCACACAGCTAAAACCAAAGGACGATAAAAGTATCTTCGGACGGAAATATAGTCCCAATTGAACAATTAACTCTCGCTTATAGAAGGGGTATGATAAGGATCATGATTTGATCTATGGAATTATAAAAATATTGAAATTTTTCAATCCTTTCAAAATTTTGTTAGTTTTATGGAAGTATAAATAGGATGATATCTCGCAAATTCAGTTTTGGTGTTATTATGACACAAAGTCAATGTTAAAATAGTGTTTTATATTACCAGGCTTTAGAAAGCTGTAAAATCCTATTGTTATAATTGCTGCGATAGTGTTACTTATTTCAAAGAATAACCAGTTCAGTTGAGAGTACCATGGCATTGCAACAGTTTCATCTGAAATAGATACCAAAGTTCTTGATAAATTAAAGATTAAATATGTGATTATTATAGAACGTTTTATACTTCCTAAACATCATCATCATCATCTTCCTCGATAATTTCAACTCATGTATTACATACAAATACGTAACTATTCGACAAGAAGATCCATGGTAATGAGTATTACGTATAATACATTGGAATGTAATACATAGCCACGTCCAGTTGAAATTCAAGACAGTGTTTAATCTGATGCCTAGTGTTGAAAGCAAGTTTCATTTTTTACTCGGAATAACCCTTGCATTAAATTAAACTATGTGTGGTTTGATAGGCGAATTATTGCAGTGAAATTCTAACCTAATCTTAGAACTCATATTTTAATTGGAAGTTCTTAGTTTTCCACAAGTTGGGAGAAACTTCATAACTTAATAATAATGTGTAATATTTTCTTATGTTGATTATACAAGGTTTTTTCATGCTACGTTTTTAAGATTAAACCTGTTATCTTAAATGTTTTACACCCTCATAACTATTGTTCTTGGTATTCTTTAGAGTAAATTTTGCATGTAAATATGATTTTGCGCATTTTTAGTTCGATAAAATAAATATTTATATTTTATGTATCAGTTTTCTAATGATTTATTTTTTTAAATATTTCAATTAGACACTACTTGCCTCCTTAGAAAACGATCTTGGCAAATATTAAAATAACCAATACACCGAAGAAGAAATATTCACAATGGAACGTCCCTAAACAGCTGTAAAAATCAAAAAGACACACCAAACGAATGGAAAACAACTGTCATGTTCCTGACTTGGTATTTGCATGGAAATCATGGTAGAGTTAATCTGTTGTTATAGCTATCTAGCGCAACGTCTCAAATGTATGACAGTCGCGTAAAGTTCCTTTATTTTAACAAAAATGTCTGAGCAAAACAAACGGACATAACAGGTAAAATGTCAAAATGTGGTTACAGCAGTCACATTGTGTTGTAATCTTTATCACTATATAAAACAAATTAGTATGACAACATAGAAAAACAAAACGGCATGTAGGCTCTCTATAGACAAAGCAAAAAGCAAAAATGAAAGACAATAATGCAAAACATGTCATAGCATAATAACACAATGGTATGATGTATAAAAAAGGTTGTTTATTTCAGAAGAGTAACCTTTGCCTTTAAATATGATTTTGCGCATGTTTAGTTTCATAAAATAAATAAAATCATACCTTTGCTTTGATGTAAAATGTCTTTCCTTCTACAGTGGATACTAAGTGTACATATAAAATCAATCAAATTAGAAAAAGTTATAAGAAGGGTGTAGCTCCAATTCGGAAGTTTCGTAAAGTACAGTGCATCATCTGCTTGTCCCTTCTCTGTATGTATGAAAATGTCATAGCACAACCAGCTCAGATGGTAGATCAGAAACACCGTAGTACATATAAGGTATAACCATTTGGGTCCACACTGAAATCATGTAATTAAATAGATAGATATGCGATTAAGCTGTAAGTGGCAATGTAATCATCAACGATTTATATTTACAGAAGGAGATTCAAGGTCGAGATGGGTTTAGCAAAAACGTTCGAAATATTCTTAACTAAGGGCTATTTTTCCGAAAATCATTGAAAAGTTGTATCGTACCGTTGTCATCTCAGAAATGTATCCCATTCATCTCTCACCATTCAAGGCGTAAAGCTTACATATCAAGATAGGTTTTTGACATTTTGCATACTAGTATTTTGAATATTCTTTAAGCGGTTTAGGTTTATTGTTTTATGTAGATTTTTTCTCGGTAATTTTTTATGAACATGAACTGTTTTCTTTTATTTCACTTGTTATATTGTCTAAATCATGAAACGACCTTTTAACATCACGAGGGGGCGGTCGGTGTATGTTTTTTTCTTGAAAATATATTCTGATTCTAAATTTGATGAAAACATATTGTGGTCAAGCTTATTTGTCACCATACTTATAGTTATATTTTGAAAACATAAGTTGATTTATTGCGTCGAAAAACTATTAAAAAATGTGTTCTGTCTCGGGCAAAAAAACATAACCTCTTTGAAGTTAAATGGTTACTCCCTTATTCGTTTTAAAATATATATTACCTGAGAGAGAATGCAGACTTTTGGACGTGGGTAACCAAAACCAAAGTTCTTACACCGCAACTCCCTCTTCAACTTTTCCCAAACCATCTAGATGTAAACTGGAAGTATAACTTAACTACACAATATCAAACATATACTTTTCTTATAATCTGATTGTGCATCAGTTGATGATAATTAATAAAACAGTTATTATAAATATACTTTCTAATGTTATTAGACATAGATTATGGAAGGTATTATCCACTAATGTCTTTAAATTGTTCTGACAGGAAACCAAAAAAAATAATCACATAAAATATAGTTTTAAAGCTAGTAATAATCTTAATTCTCATCAGACCACTAACACTTTCAAAGTTCAACGTCTCATTCAATTTTAAAGTCATATAAAACTTCAAATTAAAATCAACAAGGGGAATATGTTTTCGATACTTTAATTACCTAGTTTTACTTTAAAACAAGGACCTGTAAAAGAAAATCATTTATATTAGAATAATTTTCATAACAGCGCAGACAAGACCATTTCTTTGCGCGCTCAGGTTATCGACTGACTGGGTCAGATAAGGTGAACGTTCGTCTGTAACGTCCATTTGTCATATCGAATGTATTAACTGTGGGGTCGCCAAAGTTTCCTAACGTCAAAGTCAAATAAAACGAGAATTTTCCCGTACACTAATTACTTAATACTTTCCCTGTATTCAACGAATTAGACTACGGAACCTATCGTTAGAATTCGACAATTGCACAAGTATGAGAGACAAACTGTTACGAAAGAATGTACACAAACGAACACTTGAAGGTAAAAGGTGATAACTGACTCTTAAAGAAGAAATTACAACAAACTATTTAACAACTTAACAACTGTTACGGGAAAGTTATATTAATTTACTAAATTCGAACGTGTGGAAAATATATAATAAAAATTATTATGGCTCTATCAATTCACTTATTAGTCATATATCGCTATATGCTCTGTGATCATTTTTTGTTTATCTTTGGCACAATCCGGTTAACCTCGACAACACACTTGAAAGTCAATTAGCTTCCGATCAACTAACACTAAATGAGATATTATTTGTCGAAAATACGCCAAAATGTGCATACAGAACTTAGTTGAAGGGCGTACGGTGACCTATAGTTGTTAATGTTTGTGTCATTTTGGTCTTTTGTGGATAGTTGTCTCATTGGCAATCATACCACATCTTCTTTATTATATTAGGTAAATGTAAATGCATTGGTTCAATAATTGTGATAAGTAAGTAAGTAAGTAAAACTTTATTTGGATTCGGCATATTGATAAACAGTACAAACATAAGCTCTTATGAGCATTCACCAAAAATTTTAAAAAAACATATGCAATAACCAATAAAACAAGGCATGCAGCATGCAAAATAAATAACAAAATAGCAGCACTAAAAATTAAATCTAAGCAATAGCATATACATGTATCTTGCAAAATACCAAAACATATATATAAAGCACTATTTTTCTAAAAAAAAAAATGCAGTTTAAAAACATTTTTTTAAATAATTTATGATTTATAAAGTAAAAATTTCAAATCTTTCAAATTTTGATATGTAAAAACAAATATCAGTTGCAATGCAAGCTGTTGATGCAGCATAAAAAGCATAAAAAAAATTGTAACACTTATTATCTATAGGCAGAGCAAAAACATTCTGTTCCACTCCAGGACTGAACAAGACTTTTAAAATGTGAGAAGCTGTTAATATTCCTGAAATGGTCTGGTAAGCTATTCCATAAAGAAGCAGTAGCAAAACTAAAAGATTTTTTTCCATTTGAGGTAGTTCTTACCTGTGGTATTTCCAAAATATTGAGAATATTTAGTGTGTTTTAGTGTGTTAATTTGGAGTAAATTTTGTAAACATACAGTAGCCAAATTATTAAAATTTTTAAAAGTCTCAAAATGCCATTGTCCTGATGCGTCTTACTTGTAGGGTTGGAACCTTTGCGTTCTCAAGAAGAGTTTCAAAGGATGATAAGTAGTCGTCATATACATATCTTTATGCTCTCTCTTATCTTTTTCAAGTTTTTTAGAATTTTTCTCTGTACAAAAATGTCAAGCCAGAGGGTATTAATTAAAATTACTCAAAATAAAAGTATGAAAAATTTTAAGTTGATTTAATCTGTTTAAAAATTATCCAATTCACTTGAGAACATTCACCTGTTGTGATGCCTTTCTACACAAGTTACTTATATGTGCATCAAATTTTAGTTGGTAATCAATATCAATTCCAAGTAACTTTAATGTTTCTTCACATGATAAAATATTTTGCTGAATTTGAATAGATGGATATTTTGCAAAGGTTCTTTTTCCCTACAGCAATAACTTGATATTTATCAGGATTTGCCTGCATCTTATTTTCTTTAAACAAATCAGCACTTGAGACTCAGAATCTAATACGGATATGAGATGGTCATAATCCGGACTACTAAAAGACAAAGTATGGTCTTCCGCATAATTGTATAATGTACTATATTTAACAAAATAAAAAATATCATTTATGAAGACATTAAATAAAACGGGGCTCGAATATAGAACCTTGTGTACCCCCTTTTTGATGTCAGCCCAGCTACTCAGATCACCGTTTACTTTACTTTCAGAAATATATGATTTAAATAAAGATACTGAATGTGGAGAAACACCATATGCTAGTAATTTATCTAATAAAATTTCATGAGGTAAACAGTCAAAAGCTTTTGATAAATCCATAAGAACTGCAGCTATATATAAATTTTTGTCTAAGGCTTTACACCAGTCTTCCAGTAATCTGAGCAACAAAGTCTGACATCCATGTCCTCTACGGAAAGCACATAGATACGGATTAAAAATAGAATCAAAGAATTGTATAACTGTATTTCAAATATCTTTTCATAAAATTTTGAAAAAATAAGCAACACGATGACAAAAATTTCTTTTCGTTATAAGACTTATGCGTAGTAATTTGCATGGGTGGAATCACCCGTGCATACCTAAGCGGGAATTAAATCATTCCACGGTTTTGCATTCAATCAGTCTACACATTAAATTTAAAATTGCTGTTAAGGTCTGTTTGACTTTTATTATTATTTTTTTTTAATTTTCTTAAACAATTTTTGTTCTATTTTTACTGTCTGTATCACGTATAAGATTATTCTTATAGAATTATACAATTCAATAGATACACATGTATACTGTCCAAAGTTACACTATTTATTCAATTTTCTTTTTCCATTCATTTACATGTAGTTGTTGATTATTTCTAATTTTGTAATTCAATACTTTGTAGATTGTTCAGGCTGTTGATCTTACTTCTCGTGAAGAGAATGTGATAAGGACTCTTTTTGCGTAACACCTGCCATTATAAAGTTTTGTTATGTTCCGAATGTATTATTAAAAGACTGGAGCTGCAAACCTTCATCCCATAGTATATTTGTGTTTTATGTTATTAAGCCTTGTATAGAAAAGAAATGCTTTATGTTTGGTTGAACCCGTGAAAAAGAACATAATGGTCTGTAATTTGATTCCAGTAGTTTTAAGTTTGTTTGGAAATATTCTCGTGTCTACAGTCAAATTTATAAGTCTGGTCAGCTGAGGTGCAACGACAGATTTACTTGCTTTAACTATTGTTGCTGTATCATCTGCTCCAGTTACTTTTTTCACATTAACTTTATTGATTATTTTTTCCACTTTTTCTGATGTCACCTTTTGAAATTTAAAATTGGCATCTGTTTTCATGTGATTTTGTTCATGTATGGCATTTATGCAATGATTGTTTAATGGATAATATATAACGTCATTTCCTATCTTCTCAGCAATAGTAGCAAAGCATTTATTAAAAATATCTCGTACATCTTTTGAATTATTTATAATTTTATTTTCATAAAAAAAAATAGTATTTTGCCCTTATGATTTGCATTTTTTTTCTAAAGAAAGGTTTGACAGTATTCCAAAAATCAGCACTTTATGATCCTCCAGAACAGCGTTCTAAAAATATATTTTCATAGATTTCCCTTTTAACTTATTTACAAAATTTCTTTGCTGTCTGATTTATTTTCCCAAGTATGATTATTTCTTTTTTTGGTGTACTGAGAAAAAAGCATGTGTTTTCGGTATATGGGTTTTTTTAATTCTCCATTCATACATGGAAGACGACTTCTTCTGGGATACATTGACTTCAAAGGTGCATGTTTGTCTAGTGTGCTATTTAATAGAGTAAATGTATTAACATGGCTAAAGTCAAGGAATATTACAAAATTCTTGGACATGTTTTGACCATTTAATACCAGATAGATATATAGTTCTTTGAGAAAATATGAGCCCATTTGTACAAACAAATATATTATAACTTATATTGATCCTTCATAAAACATGAAAAAGGGATATTTATAAAATTAAGGGGTGGCCCCTAAACTGAATATGACTTGGATGGAGAATTGCCTCATTGTCAGTAACACATACATAAACCAGATTTAATTAGTTCTTGGTGAAGAGGGAAAAATACTTCATAAATTTAAGAAATGTCATAGTACAAGTGATAAATCAAATTTTAATATTGTCAAAACCTACTGTTTTATGTTTACAAAAAAAATATAATCGCTCGCCTTTACTTTTTTTTAGCTTCGCCTCAAAAATTTGCAAATTAAATATTTTTTTATTAAAATTTTCAAATCGCTCGCTCGCCCCAAACTTTGGAGTCCAAGAATCAATAGAAAACAAGAAATTAAATTGGTGTGGCCTAATAAAGTTATTTTAATATGTCTGGTAGATCTCATTTACCTGTTCTGCAGTTGTTACTCCATCTACAATTTCAATCTTAACTTTAGCAATATCATTATTATATTTATAAATATCAAAAAAATTATAGCTCCTGTATACGTTTTTCCATTTTGCTGTGCAGGCAACTGACCCTTTACAGTGGTAGAAATAAAATTAGGTCAGTCACTAATACCAGTTGGAAAATTTAAGGTTTTAAAACAGGATGCCTTTTTGTTCATAAAAAAAACCGTTGAAATTACAAGAAGTTCGTTTCATATGACTTTAATATTTCTTGTTCTAAGGTACTATTTGTTCAAAAGCCCACTTAAATACTGTTTCAAGAAAAAGTTCAATAGGATTTGTACTACAATGATATGTAAGAAGTTGAGTACATATTATATGAACTTTTCATCTTCTAACCACATGAGTGTTTTCTGAGCTTCAATCAAGTTTCTATCACATCATGGGTGTTTTCTGAGCTTCAATCAAGTTTCTATCCCATCATGGGTGTTTTCTGAGCTTCAATCAAGTTTCTATCCCATCATGGGTGTTTTCTGAACTTCAATCAAGTTTCTATCCCATCATGGGTGTTTTCTGAGCTTTAATCAAGTTTATATCAAATTTCATAACAGGTTTAGTTAAAGACCAAAGATTTCATCCTTTCCTTTAGCCAATCACTTAAATCGAATACGTGAAACACGAACAGTGTGAAATAATTACCCCTTGTAGGTTTCCACGCTATTTCTGCGACAAAACTTGTAAACTAGTACTTACTGATTTTCGGCCTACTGTATTTATTTCAGTATGATATTTCTGCCCATCCATACGGTTAGTGTTAACGCAGTCTTTCTGGTAACTTGAATAACTATTAGCATGTCGAAATGTTCTACTGTATTGTTAATGTGTGTACTTCTCTGACCTGAATGTTCTTCCATTTATTTGTATTGCACCCACCATTTCTTCGTAAAATGTCCTGTACCAAGTCAGTAAAATGGCATTTGTTATCTTATAGTTTGTTTCTGTGTGCTTTGCATTATCGTGTTTTTGTTATGCACTTCAGTGTTTCTGTTGTTTCGTTGTTTTCCACTTATATTTGATGTGTTTCCTTCAGTTTTAGTTCGTAACCCGGATTTGTTTTCTCTCAATTGATTTATGACTTTCGATCAGCGGTATACTACTGTTGTCTTATTTCTCATCTAAAGATATAGTGTAACTTTCTTTCCCTTAATTATCAAGATGCGTAAATTGGTGAATTATGTTCTGTCTTCAACCATTTCTCTGATTATATAAACTTTAAGATTTTCCTCCACAAAATTGATAAGTATGTACATGTTTTTCTTGTTGAATCACTGCTTCGAATTTGTCAAATTGTATTTACAAATTGAATGTGTTTGTGTACTTGATATATACATAAATCATAATTCCAAACGAAATACCGATAGGACTAAAATAAATTCACCCTAATCATGTAGTTTAACCATAGAAGTGACCAATTTAACCGGTTAAACGTATGCTCAGATACACTATTTGTTTAATAGTGTCATGGTTATAAAAGAAAAAAATATTGCTTGAAAGAAACTATTCTATAATAAAACTATTTGACAAAAAGATGACCAAGTTACCTACCTTAAGATAATGTAATATGTATTCTGCATTATTTCATTGTGTGACAGCATGTGGAAGTTAAAGTATCGACTTTATGTTTGTCAACAATGGGTCCTGTAGTCGTAAAAGTTATTAAAATTACTTGTTACTTAAATAACCTTATACCGATGAATTTTATGCCCCATATGTGATAGAGAAAGTTTAAGTTTAAATTCATCGGAAGATTATAAGTTTTCGTAACACTTGATTATTTAATACGGTTTTCAATAGAAGAATGAACCCAATCACGAGATGTGAATATATGAAATCAGATGGTATTTAATAAAGAATCTTTGTGCGGTTTGAAATAAATCAGGTTCAATCAACAGTGATGTTTCAGTTTGGTTTAGAACGCTTACTTTAAAGAATGTTGAGAATGCTTGAGGAACACTTAGATTTCATTTCTTCCGATAATAGTTCTTGATTAGTAAAACTCTTTCATAAAATGGGAAAGACACCAACATAACCTCGATCGTTTTTCATCCCTTTAATCAAAGTATTTCCTAGTCCTAGAACAGGTCCAAAAAGAGAAGAAACTAATGATAAAAGAAAGATCACACCCATGGGTTTTGTGTGGAGTATAGAAAACTGAAAGTTATTACACACAAGAACGCTGTTACTCTTCCCAGTATCTCACAAGCGGACATCAAAAATGTTAAAATGGAAACTTCCAGCGATTGTAATCAGATGAAGACCCAAAAAGACCGCATTTACAAGGAGTTTGTCCAGTTCAATTGTATGTCTTTTTGACTTTGTTTACAGTCATGAAAGCTTTAAAACGTCGAAGGAAAAATCATTGAGTGAAATGCAGATAAAAAGATTACTTTTGTATCATGATGATGTTATTGTCTTCGTAAAACACACTACGCAACTTTACTACTGTTTTCCATTGATTTAAAACAGAAACATTCAGTTTTTGACCAGGATTGTCCCTTTTAGGACAGTAAATAAAAATGGACAGCTTCAAAAATTGCAATATTTCACCAATATTATTTCCACTCATTCCGTTAACCTGCAAAATGACATACATTTATCTGTTTTGACATGTTTCTTAACTTTTTTCTGCCTTTGAAGCATGCTCTTAATTAAATAAGCTCTCAAAGAGAACTGATTTCAAACAGTTCCTGATCTTTTTTTTATAAATTTATAAATTGATTTAATTCTCGCTAGGGACGTTTTTGATGCGTTTTGTTATTTGATTTTGCCATGTGATTATGGACTTTCCGAATTGATTTCCCTCTAAGTTCAGTATTTTTGTGATTTTACTTTTTATTTCATACCGTTGTACGTCCTCCCTCCCGTCATTCACGTCCATGGCATTTTTTGTATTTACCTTCATCAGAAACGCCCAAACTCGATTATTTAAAAAGTCAATGATGTAAAAGAACCAAAAAATGAAAATATCCACATGTTAAAAAGTAATAGCCAAATCCATCTTTGCTAAATTCTCATTTTTTTGTATTAATTGCATACAGAATAGAAAATTTCTAAAAAAAAATAATTTTGTTTATAATTATATTAAGCTGAACAAAAACAGTTATTGCTCTTTGAATATGTTATTTCATTTCAAAGTTATTGATTTGATTTGATTTTTCTTTATTTTCACTGCATAACATGAAAGAACTACATATTGTGTATTGCAGAAAATATTGTAAAATCAGTCGTAGGGATCTGGTTTCGCATCAGTTGTTTCGGTTATATAAAGGGACGTTACGAAATGATATACGCGTATTATTATTGAAGATAAAGGGATTTGCTATTGAAAATGTAAAATAACAAATATACCGAGGAAAATTCAAAACGGAATGTCAGATGGAAAAATAAAAAAAGCTCAAAAACATTAAAGAAAGAGATAGAAACTATCAAATTCCTGACTTTGTTAAGGCATTTTCTTATGAAGAAAGTGGGTGATTGAACATAGTTTTATAGATGAGCATAATAACACAAAGACGGGATGTATAAGTACCGAGACACGTACAATCGATATAACAAAAAAAAAGACTAAACAGCGAAAGAAAAACATACAAAGACAATAAAAGAACACTACAACACTTATTTAAGAAGATAAACAACGTCAGTACCTAGAATCTATGTTTCAAGGCCATCGTGTATTATTTGTGAAGTTTTATCAACAAGGTATCTTCCGATGATTTTTTTTAATTAGAAAAAAGGAGGAGACGTTCTTAGACGTGTCCTACTTCCGTTGTTTCTTTAATCAGATATGGAGAATATATTAATTGAACCCGATCAGTTTAACAAAACATCATTTGTATCACAATTATTTATAATCATAGATCACAATGATTTTTAAGTCATTTACCTACCGTCAGTTAAATTTGTGTGCAAAATAATATAAAACTCTGTAGTCTGTAACTTCAATACTCTGAATGTGAAAGTTTTATGTCATAAGAAGACTAGTCAACTAGCTCAAAAGAATTTGAGTCATTTAGGAGACCATGTACTTCAATTAGAAAGTCAATTGCAGTTAACTCGTGAAAGTTTAGAAAATCAAGAAGTCATACGGTTTTGATTAAACAAATTAGAGATACCACAGTGCCAAATATTCTAAAAAAGATCCAACAGTTGAACACTGATTGTTTGGGTGATTATACAATTTCTAATGTTGCATATTGGTTTCACAGCGGGAGTGGATCAAACCAGAGTGTATGCAGAGATATGAAATTATTAAAACTTTAGGGCTTATTGAATATATGGATGGTACTGATTTCTCCGCCTTTTGTTGGTATGTAAGCAATGTCCAAACATATAATAATTTAATATTAATCAAAAGGTTTGTTTCTGAAAACTGACGCTAGATTAGGCCATACAAACCCTTGAAGGCCATTGGTTTTGATATAATAAAACTCATCATTGATACCAGGATTAAAATGGTGTAGTTCAAATGCGCTTTAGCGTACAAAAGACTCTCTCGAATAAAAAAAGTAAAAGATGTCAAATAAAGCACAGCAGAACACTTCGGACTAGAAATTCTGAAAAGTTAGACTTGTATGATTGGTTTATCCATCAACAGCACGATACAAGTTTAGTCCAATGTGGCATTACGATTAAGATTGAGAGTGCAACATTTATAAACCTATTTTAAACTGATGCTGTTCGGTTATGTTTGCATTTGTGTAAACAGTAGAGAACGGTTAATTAAAAATCTTATAATGAACACAAATAAAGTTCAAGTAAACATTTCGCGTCTGTTGCAAGAAATTATTCGTGTGATACTTTGAAGACTGTTCATTCATAATCATCACCGAATTTTATTTTGGACGAGTGGAAGATGTTTACAAATGTATATGTATCTGGTATACCCTTGATATCAATCGGTTTGACTTCCGTTGATACGGACATTTAATAGAGTACAATGGGTTACATTATTTTGTTTAATCCAACCATGCGAGAAATTGCATATCAATTAGAATATGAATTTTATGCTGTACACAGACATTCAGTTTTTTTGGTATCTTGATACCATAAATACACAGTAGCCTTGCAGTAAGACCATGTATACAGTATTAAAGTATTAATTGTGTGTCCTCTTTGGCGATAGAAGACATTATGTTAATTAATTTTTCTTAATTGATAATTGTTCTTCTCATACAACCTTATTCTTGTTCAGACCAAAAACCTTTTCATCTTTTGTCAGTGGCTTTTTATATTTATATGGCATGAAGGTACTTGACTACGTTTGTTCCTGGAATTTACCATGACGGGTACCACATGTGGAGCAGAATTTAAAATATAATAGTTATCAAAGGTACCTGGCTTGTAATTTGTTAGACCAGACGATCGTTTTGTCTACATAAGACTCATCATAGACGCTCAGATAAAAAAAAGTTTGAAAGCCAAACAAGCATAAAGATGAAAAGCATTGAAGACCCAAAATTCCAAAAACAATTGTGCTAAATACGGCTAAGATAATCTTTGATGGGATAAGAAAAACGAATTACATTGTAACAGAAAGCGGTATGTTAAAAATGTTTTAAAAATTAAACAAAATAACAAAAAATGTTCCTACTTTTTATAACCTTAAAATCCATATACAACATTAACTCGAAAAGACAGAAATGAGAAGACACCAGAACAATAAACATTTAATGTAATTTCATAGACAAAAAATGGGGATGAATTTATTTTATGACTTTTTTAAATGTTGACACCAATAAACATCCTTAAACAAGCCATTTAAAAGTATCTTGTCTTAGGAAGGAATAAATCCTAGTTTGTAAAGGATTACTCTGATTCAAACAAAAAATTCTCTGAAACTGATATTATCAAGATGCTTGATTTTTTGATTGACAACATATTTGTTACGTTCGGAGGACGTGTTTTTTCAACAGACTGTCGGCATTCCAATGGAACAAACTGTGCCCCTCTACTTGCATACTTATTTCTTTATTACTATGAGGCTGACCTCATGCAGGAACTTCTTAGGAAGAAAGATAAGAAGTTAGCAATATCCTTTAACTCTACTTTCCGCTATATAGATGTTCTTTCACTAAATAATTCAAAATGTGGTGACTATGTGGAACGCATCTAATCCATTGAACTAGAGATAAAGGATACTACAGATACGGTTAAGTCTGCTTCATATCTTGACTTACATCTAGAAATTGACAATGAGGGTCGGTTGAAAACAAAACTATACGATACAAGAGATGATTTCAGCTTTCCAATTGTGAACTTTCCATTTCTAAGTAGCAACATTCAAGCAGCACCTGCATACGGGGTATATATCTCCCAACTGATACGATATTCCCGTGATTGCATTTCCTATCATGATTTTCTTGATAGAGGGTTGCTGCTCACAAGGAAGCTATTAAACCAAGAGTTTTGGTGAAGTTGAAATCATCCCTTCGTAAATTTTACGGACGCCATCACGAGTTGGTTGACCGTTATGGAATAACCGTTTCACAAATGCTATCAGATATGTTCCTTACGTCGTAACTACAATTCCCTTTCATGAATGTGACCTACCGAATTAGACTAGTTACCGGATTTGATATCACATAAGCAACACGGCGGGTGCCACATGTGGAACAGGATCTGCTTACCCTTCCGGAGCACCTGAGATCACCTCTAGTTTTTGGTGGGGTTTGTGTTGTTCATTCTTTGGTTTTCTATGTTTTGTTATGTGTACTATTGTTTGTCTGTTTGTCTTTTTCATTCTTAGCCATGGCGTTGTCAGTTTGTTTTAGATTTATGAGTTTGACTGTCCCTTTGGTATCGTTCGTCCCTCTTTTAAAGCTAATGGATTATTTTTGTCGTTGTGCTGTTTCAGTGATTTTTACCCAAAGTCTCACTGTATTCGTGTTTACCGAATTTTTATTTCAATTCAAGTCTCCGTGCAAGGAAGATAATATTCTCCCGACAGACTTATCCAAAATGGACTATAAGGTTTAAATTCTGCAGTAGTTATAATGAAAGTCATTTATTTATAAAAAAAAATCCTCTCTAAAATAATGTATTAACATTTCTATCTCAACATTGGTGTACGTGTTTTTCTTATACACATTATCAAAAAATTTGTCTTTCACCTTAATTAATAGGGAAAAAATAGAAACGCAATAAGAGAATGATGTATTGCATTGTAAGTGTATTTTGACCTAAAATTTCTAGACATACCTATTGTTTTGACATACTTATGTTTACAAAAAAAAGAAACGACTTTTTTTGTATGATTCATAAAAGAATCCATGACATAAACCATTTATGGTCAAACATATACTAGACTTGACATTGTTTTCCTTTCAAATTGTGTATAAGTCTGTAGACCTTTTTATAAGAGTACAAATTATCAGCGTTGACCGAAAAACGTTTTCTTTTCCAGATGATTAGTCATCTTCTGTTAACTTTTTAATATTAATAATTTCTTGAACATGTATGTTCAAAGGGTTATTTGTCTCGTTATTTTTTGCATGTTCTTTTACAAAAGTTTTACTAATAAAATTTAAAGGATAAGAAAGCTAACCAAACTTCGTACACAGTTGACTTCCTGTCCCAAGCGAAGCACCACACCGATGGTGACTTTTATAATTTGGTGTACATTTAAGAAATTGATACTGCCTGCTTACTTTATTCACAACTTTGTTGGACTCTGCAAGACACTTACGAATTGAGTCAATAGGAAGCAGTCTCATTGTCATGTCACTCAATTTTCTTTTATTCAAATGATGCATATGCTTACCTGACACTTTTTGGGCCCTTTGAGTTATGACGAATCGGCGTTCGCAGTCAGATAATACGGTTTATCGCTTTTATAAGATAAACCAATTTAATTAAAGAGAAATGATTATTGCCTCATTCGGATCCGGTTCTTGTTTCCCGCCAATCAACGTCACATGACTCGTCAGCATTACATTGCACTAGCCAATCTTGTAGATATGTAAAAGTTTCAAAAAATGCAATCGTAAAAAATCTTTGACATCCGCATATCATGTTCTAATATTTTGAAATGAAACTATCGTAGAGACCAGACAATTCTCCAAGAAAGGATTTTCATTTGCAAGGGTCAGCAAACGACGATATTGAAAGGTAAACCGAACTTTCACCACACATTCGATGCCACCAACCGAGCCATCAACACGAGGAACACATCCAGCTTCTTTCGACATGTTAATGTTTGTGAGATTATTAGAACATTTTAATAATGTATCTTCGCCATAAAAGTTATACAATGCTCGAATGACAGGGACAGCTTCCAATTTGTCAGTGGCTCATTGACCGGTGATCAATTTAATGGCAGAACAAAATCTTCACACCAGGAGCCCCCGTTTAGAATATCACACAGCACAAGAAGTACTTGTAAGGAAAACACGATTTAAAAGAAGAAAAACCACTGATCCAAAGAATTCACTACCTGCATGTTCCAGCGGTTTGCAGATTTCGTCAAGCTTTAACCTCGGTATGTTGAATTTATATATAAAAAAAAAAAAAAAAAAAAAAAAAAAGTTGATGTTTTGTGGTGTATAATTATTCTAAATTAATTGATATTTATCTCATTAGGAATGAGATAATCTGATGGTGATAAGATAAGATTACAGAAAGAATTATTTATTATTATAATTTGATGTCATATATTTAATTCGTGGACTTTTTTACATGTCTGCTTTAATGTACATAAATTATATAACCATGCAGTCGTTTTGAAGACGCACCTAGCGCTATTACACAAAAGATACACACACGAGGGCAATAAGTGCAAATTCCTCATCTTTATTTACTTTATAGATTCTACCACTATTATACACAATTTTACACTATGTGTTAGATGGCTAAGCTGACGTGTAATAGATGAAATACACTATTTGAGAGTTAGAAGACAAATTTTGTGGCGGATGACGCGATAGCTTTAGATTAAATCCATCAGAGTCGATGGCTTAGATTAAAATATTTACAAGTGGAAATCCTTTGAACATGTACAGTCTTAAATATTTCCTAAACTGTTTGATACACTTAAATCGGCATTACTATATATAAAAAAAAAAAAAAATGTACATACATTATGCCTACTGTTTTCTCGTTTGACTTGTTTAACATTCTTTCTTTTTGGTTTTTAATTACTCTTTAATGCAGTATCATGGGCTCTGCTCATTGTTGAATGCAGGACAATGACTTCGTTTAATGCAGTATGGACACTGCTCATTGTTGTAGGCAGAAAAGTGACTAAATGTTATTAATGCGACTTGGGCTCTGCTCATTGTTGACGGCAGTACACTGACTTATTGATATTAATGCAGTATGGGCCCTGTTCATAAATGAAGGCAGATAAGTGACTAATTATAGTTAATGTGGCATGGGCTCTGCTCAAAAATGAAGGCAGAAAAGTGACTACTAATAATTATAGTTAATGTGGCATGGGCTCTGCTCAGTGTTGAAGGCAGTAAAATGACTTTTTGTTATTATTTTATTTGCCGTTTGTTCTACTGTGAAGAGTTGTCTAATTGAATCATACCACTTCTATTTACACGAGTGAGCTTGTTATGTATATATTTATACTTTTCAATTTGCGTTATTTTCTTGTTAGCTTGCTTGTTTTAATTTTTGCATGTTTGCCTAGCTATTTTCCTTATGCATGTGTTCCTGTTGTAAATATGCTTATATTAAATTTGATATATGATTTTGATTTGAAATATCACGTCAGTTGAACTTGTGAGAGATTTGCAGAGCTCATGTTTACGTTGTTGAATCCTACATACCAAGCCCGACCCTAAATTTTCTGACTTGCGTAAATATAATTCATATAGTGATACAAGCAAATATAGTTATACAAGCAATAGTCTGTACAGGTTTCAAATAGCTTACTTATGCTCATGGACAGGACAATTAGTTTACCAACAAGTCAACTTAGAGCAAATAAGAGAATTATGTGCACTATTCACACAATTATCAAATTACTTTATAACTCACGAAGCAGTAGACAGAGCATGGTACACAACATCCTCTATACTTTGAAGTGCGATAATGTTATTGTATATATACCACATGATACATGTACATGTATTGTTTAGATTATTTTTGATTGTCTTATCTAACTCAGATATGTGAACATTGATGTTTTAATACGTTTGTATTTTACTATCATATTTATTTTACATGCCGGCACGAACTATGGGCTTCCCCACATCTATTTTTAGAAACAAAACAAATATGCGGTATATAAGTTACTGTTAAGGACTTTTACAAACGAACACGCATATTATCCAGATGGGAAACTCGATGAAGTTTTAAATTTATTTCAAATACTCTTGATCTATTTCCTTCTATCAAAAGGAACAGTTAGCATTCTTATCTAGAAGCTGATGGACACAATCTTTTTAATTCTAGTCGGAATAAATCAACTATCCATTACTTAAAGTAATACCATGGAATTTTAATTTAACACCTCGTTCTTTTAGGTCACAAAAAATATTCGACGCAAAACTATTCAAGATAGAACTTTCCGAAAACATGTATTCGAATTTTTAAGTACTACTAGGAATGCATGGGGTAGCCAATTTAGTATAGGAAACGCCTAGTTCTTTTAGGTCACAAAATATATTCGACGTAAAACTATTCAAGTTTGAACTTTCCAAAAAAGCGGCACATACTGCTTAGTTATATCCGAATTTTAAGTACTACTAGGAATGCATGTGATTGCCAATTTAGTCATGTTAGTACAGGATATGTGGTACTTTCTATGTATTGATTGATATGAATTTTTTTTTTGTGTACGTTCTACTCCCTTGGTTTCTAAAATATTGGTCACGTTACTTGTTTAAATTAATATATAGATTAGCCTATACAAATGTACACGACTTTGAAGGAGTGCCTAGGATATAGCACTTATTATATATACAGGTAATGTATTTTCGTAAACTTTGTAGAGGACAATAAAATTGAAAATGGAAAACTAAATTATTAGTGCATATTACAGATTAACAAAGCAATTGAGTAGATTCATAGCATACCACCATCTTGCATCGTACTTTTGCAGTGACCAATCAGTCTAGTTATTACCCAAATCTCCGAATGTGTACACACTAACACAGATGTTCAGTTTTATTGATTATACTGTTTATTTTTATGAAGAAACTTCCTGATTTATCGCATTATATCTCTTAGAAATATTTTACAAGTTCCAAACATATATGTGCTTCAGAATACATTTTGTTCAACTAAGCCGGTTAAGGCGAGATAACTCTTTTAGTAAACCCATTTGTTATTCATGATCGGGTTATCAGTGGATGTATTACTGATAAAATAATGCGTTTTATGATGATAAATATATATATATATATATATAACATGGATAATACAACGAAAGAAGTGATATCTTCAAAAACAGCACCTTTATAACAAAGCTATTACAAAAGGAAAAATATGATTGTCTAAGATTCAAACATATTAACAAAGAATAATGCCTTCTTAGCTAGTTCACCTAAATGGACCTTTAGGTTGTAGGAAAAGGGGGGGGGGGTTCTTGTGAGTGTGTATAGACACACTCAAGTGGCAAGATTAAGGGGTTATGATCGTTTCCCGTAATTGTACGTCGGATCATATTAGGTTTTTACTTTCCTGCGGTACCGCAGGAAGTTCTGTTGAGACCATCTCATGTCTACCCTGAGTGGCCGGTTCTGAATTGGTACCAGTTCGAGCTTGACTGTTAATGATACATAGTATGGCCTATGTATTCAGTGTTTTATAATATAAAAAATGTTAATCTTTACTCCCCTGAAACCAGGGGGTGATGCGAATAAGACCCGACGTATTTGGGGATCATAACCCTCGTTCTCTTTAGAATTTAACCTGGAGGAACTTGAGCATCCATTGCTACCAATGGTGCACAGATTTGTCAGTTAAAACTAGCATGTCGGCATTCTGTAATCATGTCAGACCTCGTCATTCTAAGTGAACTGTGGCCGTTATTTCCACAATAGTTATTTGTTTGTTATGTTTTTGCCTAAAAATGGATTCTGTGATTAATACGGTTTATCGCTTTTATAAGATAAACCAATTTAATTAAAGAGAAATGATTATTGCCTCATTCGGATCCGGTTCTTGTTTCCCGCCAATCAACGTCACATGACTCGTCAGCATTACATTGCACTAGCCAATCTTGTAGATATGTAAAAGTTTCAAAAACCCACCCACCTCCCCTTGCAATCTGCCATCTTATAACAATTCTTGTGTCTGCTGCTGTTTTATTTATCTTTTCAGAATGACCAGAACATGCCGGATCCATAACTTTTTGGACAAAAAAGAGGAGACAATCAAGCCGATGGATTTGCTAGCTGAATCATACGCTCGAGAACTATAATTATTATGTCAATGCTAATTTTCATGAATGGCTACCACCTTTATCTAAACATTCAGTGCGAAAATGGAATTACCAATACCTGGTATTAGTTCTTCGCCTAGATGCATTTAACTTTTGACTTTATTTGGATAAAAATCATGCAGCATTTATTTTAATTACTCGATTCTAATTGTTCATTGTTTTGTAATAAAATCATTCGTCACAGTCAAAAAGGATGTCGGGATCTGGCAAGATTAAGGGGTTATGATCGTTTCCCGTAATTGTACGTCGGATCATATTAGGTTTTTACTTTCCTGCGGTACCGCAGGAAGTTCTGTTGAGACCATCTCATGTCTACCCTGAGTGGCCGGTTCTGAATTGGTACCAGTTCGAGCTTGACTGTTAATGATACATAGTATGGCCTATGTATTCAGTGTTTTATAATATAAAAAATGTTAATCTTTACTCCCCTGAAACCAGGGGGTGATGCGAATAAGACCCGACGTATTTGGGGATCATAACCCTCGTTCTCTTTAGAATTTAACCTGGAGGAACTTGAGCATCCATTGCTACCAATGGTGCACAGATTTGTCAGTTAAAACTAGCATGTCGGCATTCTGTAATCATGTCAGACCTCGTCATTCTAAGTGAACTGTGGCCGTTATTTCCACAATAGTTATTTGTTTGTTATGTTTTTGCCTAAAAATGGATTCTGTGATTAACATTAAGGTTCATGCAACATGTATTATGCAATTGATTTTCCATTTGTATTGAATGTCAATAAAATTGTAATTCTTCTAATTAGAAGCAACCATTTCAAAATTTACTCTTGTTTACAACCTTATGTTGACCTCTACATATATCTTTTGGTTTGTCTTTTTTTCGGTTAATGTCTCATTGACCTTTTACTGCTTTCTTCTTTTCTTTTATTCCTATTGTCTATATTGGTGATTGGTTGATTTTGTTTGTCTGTCTTTCAATTCGGAATTTAATTGCTTCCTTGGTTGCAGGACTGGTATAAGTCAGGCTAAAAAAATCAGATCAATTTTTGTGTCTTCAGAAGGCTTTTTGGTTAGTCTTCGTTAGCCGTTTCAAATACTTCCGAACCCGTTCATGGGTTTGACGTTACATAAAAATTGAATTGGGATTCAGCTGCCTTTCAGAAAAAAAATATAATATAGAATCAGTAAAAGACAGAAGATTCGAAAACTACCTATACATGTGACTGATTAAAACAGTTTGGTGCAGTCATGCTGTTTTTGAACTTTTGCATTCTATGTATTAAAAATTATGGTTGTTTACTCCAGTATATTATCACTTGATACATCATTTAAAAATAAGAATAAAAATCAATTTGCACCTTTATGTTGACAATAACATTAGGTGTATGCGATCAAAATACCTGACAAACACACTCCTACGAGAACCACAAGTATGTGTGTGTGTTTCTATTGAATATATGACACACATACAAACTGTCCATTTTGGCAAAACGCATATTGATTTTTAAAGTAAATGAAAAAGAACATGTTTGTTGAGAATATGTACTTTTTGTTCTGCTTAGACTACTGTTTAGGCTTTGAAAGTGCACTGCAACAACAAATGGAAGTTTTTAACGACCTTGACTGGCTATATAGCCCTTGCTACATATAACCGGTATATATTATATATATGTGATTCCTATCAAAAACAAATTAATGATAAATTGCGCCAGAAACTGACCTATTTAGTCTGCATGGTCTTGACATGAAAACTAAACGGATAAAGATTTCATGTATGATCTGTATTCAGTTTAGCACAGAAAAGAAAAACAGGTTATAACATTTTTCTAAATTCATCATTTACTGCTTTTTGTACAGTGGTAAGGCATATAATTTCTTTAGCTTATAAAGCACTGTGATGAGTCTTATGTAGACGAAACGCGCGTCTGGCGTACTAAATTATAATCCTGGTACCTTTGATAACTATTTGACGTCTTGACATTAGATAGAAACATGAATTTTCGTATTTTCCTATGTACTTTTAGCTTTTTCTATTGATAAAAAAAGGAGGATTGATGACTCAGAACTTAGTCACAGATTTATATGCTCGTCCTAAATTAAAAAAAAACTTAAAGAGTAAAATCACAACAATACTGAAATATGTGCAAAATTCACAAAGAAAAGTCCCTAATCAAACATCGAAAGCTAAAAGACATCAAACGAATGGATAACAACTGTCATATTCTTGACTTGGTACTGGCATTTTCTTATGTAGAAAATGACGGATTAAACTGTATTTTAGAGCTAGCTAAACTTCTCACTTGAATGACAGTGATATGATGTAAAATGTTTCCTTTTTCTACATTCTTGTGATGTTTGTTTTTGTTTTTAAGTTTTTGTTCCTGATGTAATGCATAAACACCTGATTACTGTTGAAGACTTTATGTTGACCCCTATATATTGTGGTTTGTGTTTTTTTTGTAAATGTCTCAATTATGTTTAACCTAAATTTTTCTCATATTGTTTAATGATCCTTTGATTGTTTTTGTCTGTCTGTCTTTAACTTCATGTTTCGATAGTCTACTTGGTACCATATGATATATTTTGTTTGGTTTTTAGTTTAACAAATATATGCTGCAAATGTTTAAAATAAATTGAAGAGATTTTTTTTTTATTAAATGAGTAGTACAGGTAACGCTGAAAGTAATTAGATCAAAATTGTGTCTTCAAAGGGCTTCTTGCTTAGTAGAAGTCATGAAGTTTCAACGCATTTCAAGTGGAATATCACGCGTGTTTTAACTCATTCATGTGTTTTAACGTAAAATAAATGTTGGTTTGCATTCAACTTCCTTTTCATAAAACTGTTAATTAGAATGAGAATCAGACAAGGTTCGAAAACGACCTATAACAAGACTTATGAAAACAGTTAATGCGGTCATAATGTTTCCATTTTGGCTCTGTCTAACTGTTTATAAATAGTTGTTAACTAAAGTCAATTAAAGTATATTAGCACTTGATACATCGTTTATAAATAAGAAAAGAATTTCAATTTGCACCATCATGTTGACAATGACTCAATTAATCTTCGCGTTGTTACTTAATATACCGGACAAACCACAGGTATATGTGTTTCTATCGACAACATGACACACATACAGGTATATGTGTTTCTATTGAAAACCTGACACACATACACACTATTCATTATGGCACAAACGTACAGTTTTGTCTCCATTTATGTATGGTGTATATATTGTATGTAACGGGAGAATAAGATGCTTATCAAATAATTATCGTTCCCTTAATTAGTTGAAAGTCTAGCTATAAAACCAGGTTTAATCCGCCATTTTCTTCTTAAGATAATGCCTTACCAAGTCGGGAATGTTGACAGTTGTTATCCATTCTTTTGTTCGAGCTTTTGAGTTTGCCATTTGATTGTGGACTTTCCGTATTGAATTTTCAATGGAGTTCGGTATTTTTGTGATTTTACCTTTAGCAGCTTCTACATTTATATACAATTCCTTTGAAAATAAATTTGATGGTAAATGTTTCGATTTAAGATAAGAGCTATATTTAGTGAACATTGAAAAACATTTTTTTTAATTATTTTAAAGTAATTGATGCTTAAAAGGACTGATGGCATTGTACTATGTCACCTTATCAAGTACTATCTGTCGATAGTTGTAAGAAGTTCTTTTATTATTGTTTGATTCTATCAGGTCTATTGACGTCTTTTAAAAAGTAACAAAGTAATTTTGTTCATTATTCTGTGCACTTGATTTTATCCGTCCTCTAGTTAGAAAGTGGGAGAATGAGGAATTGACAAACTGGCGTAATTGCTGTCAATATGCCGGGTCCAAAATCACGAAACCCGCAATGGCGTCTTCATCTATGTTCTAGTGTTGTTGTTTCAGTATCGTTTCTGATATATTGAATAAAAAACCGTCAATTGTTAAAAACGCTATGATGACCTCTATATTTATCTTGCGGCTTGTCGTTTTCCTTCGGTTGGTGTCCTATTTCACTGACGTAAAATTCCATCTCTTTTTGTTCATATTGCCTTTGTTTTTTGGGGATCTGTCTTCCTCATCCGATAACCTTTCGAATTTTTTTGTTTCTTATTTTAGAGGATATGACTGAAATATTTGAAATTTACTTTTGATAAGAGAAAAATATGTTTTGAAATTACTGGTACATGTTTATTTAAAAGTAATTTGATAAAAATGTGTATCGTCAAAAGGTTACTCACTGAGTTTAGTGTTGCCGTTTTAAATGCTTTTGTAATCAAATAACTCGTTTACTTTGATCCATTTGAGTGCTATCATCTAACGTTAACTTTAATTGGCATTCAACATCCTTTTAGGAAAACTGTTAATTTGAAATTAGCAGAAGACAGAAGGGATGCAAACAACTGAAAGATAAGTTTGAGAAAAACAGTATGATGTCGTTATAATATTCTTAATTTGCATTCCTTGTCGAGTTGGTAATAAAAAGTGTTAATTCAAATTTACAAATAAGAAAAGAATCGAATTAGCACTAGACACATCGTTTAAAAATTAGAAAAGAATTGAATTTGCCCCTTTATATGAATAATGACAGAATTGTTGTTTACTGAAAAAAAAAACCTGGCAAATAAACTCATCATAGATACCAGAAATATTTTTTTTACTAACGCCAGACAAAAGACTTTTCAGTGACGCTCGAATCAAAAAATGTTTAAAAGGCCAGATAAATTACGAAGTTGAAGAGCATTGAGAACCAAAATTTTCTAAAAGTTTTGCCAAATATAGCTAAGGTAATATACTCCTAAAAGTAAACTATATACTATAATGAATTATATTTTCTTTTATGGAAATACACAGTTTTTCCTCCATTCGTGCAATATATGCATGTAAATGTAAAAAGAAACGAAGACGCTTATTAAACCGTTGTCATTCTTTTGCCGCTTTGGCGTCTTTTTATGTGGAATCTTTGCTACCATTAATTAATCGAAAAGACTTATGGTGGCTAGTTTCTGATACAGATATATCCGATTCGTTTGATTATTCTTGATGCCTTTAAAATCAAAACTAGAAAGAAAATATATTTTGAGACCTGCATTAAAATTCCACTGAGATAAACTTTTTCAAAAATTTAGTATCTGCAGGTTTTCTTTGAAGCAGTACTCAAATTATTGTTCATTTCTACCAGTGTCTTTAACTATCAGGGCAAAGCAATGGATCTTTCTTATTCGAAGTTTTGTACATTCTGTGTTTTCCTGTTTCATATATATTGTAGAAACAACTGTTTATTGTTTAAAAGTTTATGTTGACTTTTGTAAATATCTTATATTTTCCCGATTGTTTTCGATTGATGTTTCATTAATGTATTTCTTCCATCTCCTTTTACTGTAAGGGTATAACATGAGCTCTTGATTTTGCCATTTGATTAGAGACTGTTTTGAATTTTCCTTTGATTTAGTTATTTTTTATTTTACTTTTTTATATTATCTATTGGCTCGTAGATAATTTTACCTGTGTGTCTTCAACATTTGATTTTGGTAGACACCTTAGGTACCATATGAATTTATATTTTCCTTTTACAGATAATATGACTGACATCTTTGTAATAACTCTTTATAAATGATAAAGCATTTTCAAGGACTGGTATATATAACGGTTAGTAATAAGATAAGAAATGCGTTTTCAAAAGGCTTCTTGCTGAGTTTTATGTTGTTTTTCATTCTTAAAAAGTAACTTGTTCGGCATCCAAATCGCTAGTGTATGTATTGAGAAAACTGTTAAACAGGTAGAAAAGAACCTTAAGATAAAACAAATAAAAACAGTATGTTGCCGTCAAAATGTTCCTATTTTAGCGTTTAATGTGTTAATAATAATAGTTGTTTAGTCATGTTTATGAGCACTTGATAAATCGTTTAAAAATTAAAAAAGAATTTTAATCATCACCTTTATGTTGACAATGACACATTTGATGTTCACATTATAGCTCGGAATCTCTGGCAAAAATACTCCTACAAGAACCACAAGTGTTTTTATTTGAAATATGACATAGATACAAACACTGTCTTTTCTATTGATGTAAGATATATATGTGAAAAAATAAGAAGTTGCTAGTTAAAAGAGTGTCCTTCTTGCTCTACATATCTATATATATACAATTCCTTTCATACAGAGTTGAATGATAAATTGAGCCTAAAAACTGATGACATTAAAATGAAGAAAAGAAATACATTACACCTGTAACGAGTATACACTGATATCTGATTTGAAATGTTGTAGTAATAGTGGGAGATATTATGGACATAATTGTGCAAATCGTGATACAATCATGAAATTTGGTATAAAGGTTAACTAAATGATACTTATAAAAAAATCCGCTGCTGGCCAGAAAAATAATCATTTTTTCAAGATGGCCACCACACATTTTGAAAATGGCGTCATAACAAATTAGCCATTAATGGTTAATCCATTGAAAGGTGTCTTATTTGTAAAATCCATTGTTAGATTTGATAAAAAGAAAATGACAGTTCATAAATAACGACTAGACAATACATTAATGAAACTTAAGGTGACTTCCGGTTTCAAAATGTCGGCTAACGAGTCAAAAATTTATATATTTTTTTACTTTCAAGCAATTTTACAAGGGATTTTAATCCTTGAAAGATGTGTTATGTATAATTCAATGTAAGATATGATAAAACGTTAAAACAGCTCCTTAGTACGACAAAACAACACATAACTGAAGAAAAATAGTGGTTTCCGGTTCCAAATTAGATGCAAATACGTAAAATATATTTTTCATCAACTTAACAATTATAACACATGCATGAAATACAAGCATGAAATTTGGTATACAGGTGGACTGAACGATAATTAAAAGAAATCAGGTGCTGGCCATCAACAATTTCCATTTTTTCAAGATGGCCACCGATCATTTTGCAAATGGCGTCATATCCAGTTGTAAATCTCTGAAAGTTGTGTTATAGGTATAATCCAATGTAAGGTTTTATTAAGCGTAAATTACAGTTCCTAAAGTACGGAAAAACAACACACAAATGACAAAAAAGAGTGATTTCCGGTTTAAAAATGGCGGCAAAATTTTTGAAAATGTATTTTTTTATATTTTTCATCATCTGAACAAGTGATATCACATTCTTTGTAAAGATTTAATGTCTAGTTTTATTAGAAAGACAGGTTCGTTGTCATAAATTATCGGTCAGTAGCCAATAACAAAACTCGTACTCGGACAGAACGGTAGCATTTACAGTCACCAACACAACTGGATGTTTCGCCTCGTCATTTCAAAAGTTCCCGACAGGAGGATGCAACTTTAACGGTAGCCGAAGGAGTCCTCGATTTTTTTCTTTCATCCAACCCTAGTGTTCATGAATTGGTACATAAATCAGGCTGAGCCCAAACTTATCATCCTTGATACGCTGCTCTTTCGATGTGCTCCGAAGAAAAAAAAACTCTTGTAGGCGGAACTACATCACAATGCCGCTGCTTCCTGGGTAAAAATTGTCATCGTGCCTCGTTAACAGCAAATAGTGATGTTGTTTTGTCATACATGATGCAAACAAATGCTTCTTTTATGTCCTTGTATGTGTCTTTATACTTCAGCAAAGAAATAAGTACGTCCCTTACATGTTGAAATACTTCCTATGTCATCCAAACTGACCTATTCCCTTAGTGTCACATGCACTGAATGTATGAATAAAAGGAAGAGTAGCTACACGAGGACCAAACGCATTTGATATATCACCTTCAAAAGTCTTCATTCCTGCCAAAACCTATCCACAGTTTGTTCCACCATAGTTTTGGAGTGCTGCAATTCTTAATACTACTACATCTGTGTCGGTGCTACCTTGAATTACCGTCCTACAACAATTTTCATAATGAGGCCGAACATGGACAAACATTCGTATATCTGCTTCTCCATGCTTACAAGGGGTAGCTGGAAAGTATCCTTATTAGTCTCTACAGAAGCATTTCTGTCGGCAAGACACTTGCAAAATTTCGTTTCGTTGTCATCTTCATAGAGAAAACTACTCCAGAACCCAGGTTTTGTCTTCTCACATCTAGCCTTTCAATGATTCATTTAGTAAATCTAAACCAATATCTACTCTTAAATACTTATCGATGCAAGATTTTATTTAAGGCCGTATAACACAATTGCAAAATCATCCAATATTGATTCCCTACAAGGTGGCCTGGAATTAACCATTGCTGCTCTAACAACGATAAATGCGTAAGAATTTGGATCTGCAAATTACAAAATGTTTCAAGTTTATCCATTTGCACCGATTTAATACCACTGTTTAAAATGACATCCGAAGACAAAAACGGAGGAGCAGTTTGTCTTTATGGTTTAAGAAATATTCCAAATCAACTTGTCCACTGCGACAAAAAATAAAGACTAGAAAAGATATCTCAGAGCTCTAGCTTTGTTTTTTACAAAAACGTTTACAGTTTTATATAATAAGAGTTGTTCTTTTTAATCTGGTTATAAGAAACCGGTTCTCCTTCGTTTTGTATTTACTTCAAAGGATCTTCAAATTATTTGCCTTTGATCTTTTTAAAGAAACCCTTGTGTGTTCATTAAGTCGTTCATCTATTATAGAATGCCTCAAACCACTAGATCTTGCAAATTTATCTGATAGTCTACTGACTTCTGGTCTAGCTACCATCAATACGTCTAAATGAGGTCTTCGGTTAAACCTATGACAACACATCGCCCTTTACAATTGCATTATTCTGTTTTTGTCTGATCAATTGTGTTATAAGAAAAATATTTTTTGGTCTTACGAAAAGTAAAATTATCATTTTCAAAATCAATTGCCATAAAAAAAAATTTATAAACTGCCATTTGTTGTTACAAATAATACTAAGTTACAGTGGCTACAGTATAGATTCAACCATCGAATCTTAGCTACAAACAAATTTCTTTATAAAATTAAGATTTATGATAATCCAAATTGTACTTTTTGTAATAGAGAAATTGAAACATTAGAACATTTATTTTGGGAATGTGAACATACACAATTATTATTAGAACAGATTGAAAATTGGTTTCTGACCAATGGAATTAGTGTACTTTTTACACAAGAAGTTTTTTTGTTTGGTAACTCTGCAAAAATATCAAAAGGCAATGCAGAAAATACTATTTTTCTTACCATAAAGCAATATATTTATAATTCTAGATGTTTTAAAAAAAATCTTACATTAAACTCAGTAAAAGAAAAGATGAAATATGTGTATGCAATGGACAAAAATATTGCTATGAAAAACAAATGTGAACATCATTTTCTCAGAGAATGGAATGTTTTTGATATAGTACTTAGTTAAATACAAAAATGTATATACTTTACATTCAATATTATACATGTTATAAATGAAAATGCTGTATTTACTATACTAAAATAGAATTCAATTTCTAGATGAATTATATTGAAAACTCATCACACTATTCTCTCTCACTCTCTTTCTCTTTCTCTCTCTCTCTCGCTCTCTCCCTCTCTCTCTCCGGTGTTCAAACTGCTTTACTCTATATCTTATATTTGTTTAAAAAAAAAAAAAAAAAAAAAATTGCTTCCTAATTTAGACAGTTGTATTGATTAGATAATATCTATAGATTTATATATTATATATTGCTATTATATTTGTGTATATTATTTTGTAAATTGGAAGTTATAAATAATAAAAATTTAAAAAAATTTTTAAAAAAAAATCAATTGCCACCTGTGGGTGACTTAAGAGAAGGGAAGCCATATCTCGGAGAAGGTCGGTCGCGATCGAGAATATGTTACACAATCAAGACCTAAATGAATACAGTATCATGCTTTATATGGACTGTTGGTACAAAATCTGACTCATGATTTAAGCATATTACCAAATTCACAAGAAGTTCTTATTTTATAATTGAACGCCAGGAATTGAACTGTGGTAGAGATGACTATATTTTCTTACGCCAGTCTATGAAATCATTGAACGTCACAGAGTCATGACATGATTATAATTTCTGTGTTTAGCTTTCTTAAGCCGATATATATCTTTCAAGCTAAAACACATAGAGTTATATGATGCGCGTGTCTAGTCCTAGGTACATTTGAACATACATACAAGAACATGCCGTTCTAGCTGTTGCAATAATGGTTTTAGTGAGGAAACATGGAACATGTGTCCATCTACCTTCACGTAATATATCACCAAGAACTTTAAAACAAGTCATTTCAATGTGAAATCCACCTTACATGACGATAAACTTATCTTCAATGTACAAATCAGGCAATTCCCACTGAATATCCATTACCAAAAGTGGCTGATCTAAAGTTACTATTGATGTTTTTCTCGTTTTAACCACATTTTCCGTCTTATCCATCAAATACCTGTTCATTGCAACTGAATTGGCTTGTTTTTAAACAGTGGCATCATAGATTTTACACTCACTTGCTTTTTAGAGTAATGAGATGAACTACGATTTATACCAGTTTGCCCTGGTAGTGCATACAAATCACTCATTATGCCTATAAATAGTTTGCGCATGCGCAAAATTGTTAAATCATGTGTGTTTTAACCTTGAAAAATGTTATCAAACCAAATCATAAAATCATTGAAAATCCCAAATCACTTATTTTATAGTAAATAGTAAAAATATTTTTTAATGAATTTTGTTACATTTTCGCGCATGCGCAAACCCGGTTTGTGTCAAATACTCATGTCTAGTGAAATATTCACATGTAAAGAAGGTAGCTACCAAACCTGACAGCTGTTTTTCACTAATAGAAGGTAAACGAAAAGTTTTCCAGAAAAAATCAGTATTTTCAAACTGAAAAAACAGCCATTTCGGAAAACGGCGGTGACCATCTTGAAAAAAATATTGTTTTTAATGGCCAGCAGTTGTTTCTTTAAAAGTATATAATAATGATGCTTTGTGGTAATTTTCATGCTTGTATCATCATTTGCACAATTCCCTCGATTTTGCCTGCTAATATCTTCCACTATAAATTGAGTTTAATGGGTTTGTATCGTCTGATATATCACATAGAACTTTCTTTAAGTAGCTGCAGGTATTATTTGAAGCAGTATTCTTATTTTTCTTTAATTTTACCAGTGTCTTGGTACAACATTGTTAAATGAATTTTTCTCAATCGAATTGTTTTCCGTGCTTCTATGTTGTTTTTTTTTAAATCCGACATAACAAATTTAAAGGAAAATTGAGGACTAGAACAAATTTTATGTAATCACATGTTATCGTCTCCGTCCTAACTAGATAAGATAAGATAAGATAAGATATAACTAACTAGAGCCATGGTTGTCTTTATCTATGTACTAGTGATGTGTTTTTTCCGCGCCTGATATATTGTATAAACCCCTATTCGTTGATAAACACTTTATGTTGACATCTATAAATATATCTGGCTGTTTGTCTTTTTTCAACAGTTGATATTTCAATGACGTGTTACTACCATCTCCTTCGATTCAATTTATCTTTTGGCCCGCCGGAATTTTGTTTGTTTGTCTTCGACTTCCGGTTTTAATAGTCTCCGTGGTACCACTTAATTTTTATGTTTCTTCTTTGAGGGTATATTATTGGAATTTTAGTCCTGGGATCTATAATGAGTTTATTTACAACCACTGGGTCGATGGAGATTTATTTCCACGAGGGTATCACAAGCCCAGTAGTCAGTACTTTTTGAGCTGACATGAAATGTCATTGGTTGTATTTATAAATTTACTGTTTACAAAATTTTGATTTTTTTGAAATACTAAGGCTTTTCTTCCTCAGGCATAGATTATCTTAGCTAAATTTGGCAACACTTTTAGGAATTTTGGGTCCTCAAAGCTCTTCAACTTCGTACTTTATTTGGCCTTTTTAACTTTTGTGGATTCGAGAGTCAGTGATGAGTCTTTTGTAGACGAAATGCGCGACTGGCGTATATACAAATTTTAGTCCTGGCATCTATGATGAGTTTATTTGAAACAAACTCTTGTTGAGTAAAATCATCTTTTGTACGGAATCGTATATGTTACGCTAGACGATATTGGATTTGTTTGTCTTTAAAATGAATTTAAAATGTGAAAAACTGCACGATGAAGCTATCACTAAATATATGTTTGCCGTTGGTTATATATTTTCTTAAAAGTATAAATATTCGTCATTTTGTTTATGAATATATTGGTATGTAAAACTATGTACTATTGTTAAACGTTTGTCAATATATATTAGCTTACTCACAAATATAAAAGGGCAATCGTCGTGCACTTTTAATTGTATCTTGACAAAATATCAACAGGTAGCCATAAAAATCTAATTATTAAACGAATTTGACATTATTGTTATGAATAAAAAAAAAAGAAAACGCCATTTATAGTACTGTATGAATCATAAAAGATTTATTTATAATAAATCAATTATATTAATAGTGTAATTGTCTATACTAGATATTGTTTTAAAAACAAGTTGACATTATGATTATGATTATATACGTCATCTTATAGAAACTATATTTCAATCCATCTAGTCTACTAGTTATCCTAAAAATACGTTGAATTAAGAGATAACTGTATTGTATTTGAAGCTTTTGAGTTTACGATGTTCAGTCCAGATATGATGCATAATGCTCTACAAGAAAAGCGGTGATTTGTTTGAATGATTTACAATGCATTTACATCATTTCGTATTACATCTGGTTCTCCTTAAAAATTACATCTGGTTCTCCATAAAAAGGAACCCCCCCCCCCCCCCCCCCCAAATGAAGATATTTGAAAATTTGAAAGAGACTATGAAACAAAACCTTAAGTCATACATCATTTATTCGTCAACCTGTACACTTTTTTTTCAACTGAGCCAATGATATAATTGTAAGCAATTAACAATCAAGCAATCTTTTTTTTTAGAAATTTTAACTGTAAACAACAACAGGGTTGTCTTTCTTTGCACATTCAATTTTTGATATTTCGAGGGGAAATCAATCAAGCCGAAATTAAACCAAAGTTATGTACTTTTAAAAATATCAATCTGACTATAAAGTATTTCGTTTTAATGTACTCGACTGTTTATCGACATAGACGACTACTTAATTCAATAAAATAAAACGGAAAATTGTACATACGTATGTTTGATTATGACGTACAAATGAACATCTGTTGCGCATCATCCCGATCACATCAAGAAAGGAATATTAAATACGATATTAAAAAAAAGTCATTAACCTGTCGTACTGTTCTCCTGGTTTGACAAGTGTTTCGCTTCCTGTCCCGAAAGTCTCTGTAATACTTTGTTAAAAATAAAGTGTATCCTCTATATCAATACATACATTCTATCCAATGTAATACTATGTTAAAAATACATTCTATCCTCTATACTTAGGAGGAAAGTAATACATACTTTCTATCCAAAAGGAGGAAAGTTAAAAAGACATTTTATCCTCTAGAAGGGAAGTAAAGATTAAAATAAAACAATGTTTGACCCTCCCCATTACTAAAATTTTTGTGCTTTTTTCCAAATGTTGCTTAAATGCCATCATTAGACATTTAGACATTTGCTACATGATAAGGTTTATCAATTTTGTTCTACCAATAGTTAGTATGATACTCAACAACTATACTTGATATTGAATAACAACTCAACAAAACTCCATTCGTACATACTCTCATCCACCAGTGTATAAAAAAGATATTTAATTGATTCATTTTGGTATGATAGTCAAAATATGGTAAAAATCAGTTCCAGATGCTTTAGAAAAGTCATATTTTTATGCACACTCGTTTGCACATACTTACCGCTCAACGTCCACTGCTGTTACATTTGTTTAAAGTCTACTATGCCTGCATGACTTTCAGAAGGTCTTCGTTATCCACTATCTGCCAAATATGTATCTCTCTACATTCATACAACTATACAATAATTATTATCAAATGTAAGACAAACTGCTCTAAAACGTTTGATTTTTATTGGTCAAGGACGCTTCATGAACTCAGTCATATTGGCCCCAAAATTTTATTCCAGTTAATCAATTCTAAATTTTCAAATAATGAGTTGACTAACAAGATAAACTGGGTGTATTAAAGTAATATTTTATCGTTAACAACCTTAAAAAATTGAGAAAGTAAATGGGGAACGCGTCAAAGAGACAACAACCCGATCATAGAGCAGACAACAGCCGAAGGCCATCAATGGGTCTGTAATACAGCGAGAAACTCCTTAATCTGAATGACAAGTTGAACTATCGTCTCGTGGTCGGCAATTCAATAGTAAGCTCTGGACTTTCAAAGAAAAATGAGTTATCTTTCCTAAGCCGTGTAGCAAGTCATTGAAATGACAAACATTGGTGCTTTGGCTTTTGCGGGTTCCCTTTTACTGTAACATTTCAATTTAACGTTAATAAAGTGTTAAGTGACACTTTGAATATGTATTACAGCGATTATTGGGTGGTTGTTGACCAAGCTCGAATATCTAACCGACCTTATTTCAACTTATCTAAAAATGCAATGCCATTTGTATAACCGTTTAACTGTATATAAAACTTCTCAGTGGCGTTTTCATTGTTTTTAAAATAAGAACGGAGAAATGTATTGAGAATTCATCAGTTTTTGGGAGAGTAAAAGTAGGAAATACTATAAAAAAAAAAAGGAAACTAGAAACTATTGTTCGCCACTAATCACAGTATACCCATACAATCCCAGCGAAATCGTCCTTGACGATGGACTTAGCCTGTAATTCAGTGGTTGTCGTTTGTTTATGTATTACATCATATTTCTTTTTCGTTCATTTTTTTTTACATAAATAAGGCCGTTGGTTTTTCTCGTTTGAATTGTTTTACATTCTCTTGTCGGGACCTTTTATAGCTGACTCAGCGGTATGGGCTTTGTTCATTGTTGAAGGCCGTACGATGACCTTCAGTTGTTAATGTCTGTGTCATTTTGGTCTTTTGTGGATAGTTCTCTCATTGGCAATCATACCACATCTTCTTTTTTCTATTAATATGCAAACAAAAAATCCTGATGGTATCATGTATATTCCTTATTGTGCTGTTAAACTAATTTTTCTGTGTTAATATATATATATATATATAAATATAATTATTTTCTGTGACTGTATCTTATATTAATTTGTAGGATCCTTTACTATAGATAATTTAGCTGATCTGTAACAATAACATCTTCATGCCTTATATATCATGTACTGTAGTACGCCGCTAGATTAAAACTGACGTGGAAAGGTAACATATGGCCACCGAAAGCTCCTTTTTTGAGAGCCCAGGTGGTCGTGGGGTCTAGCGGGACGGCTGCAATGCAGGCGATTTGGTGTCACGATATCACAGAAGCATGGGTTCGAATCCCAACGAGGGAAGAACCAAAAATTTGCGAAATTGCGAAAGCAAATTTACAGATCTAACATTGTTGGGTTGATGTTTAGACGAGTTGTATATACATATGAAAGCAAAATTACAGATCTAACATTGTTGGGTTGATGTTTAGACGAGTTGTATATACATATATATATATATACAACTCGTCTAAACATCAACCCAACAATGTTAGATCTGTAAATTTGCTTTCGCAATTTCGCAAATTTACAGATCTAACATTGTTTGGTTGATGTGTAGACGAGTTGTATATATATATATATGTATATACAACTCGTCTAAACATAAACCCAACAATGTTAGATCTGTAAATTTGCTTTCGCAAATTTTTGGTTCTTCCCTCGCCGGGATTCGAACCCATGTTACTGTGATATCGTGACACCAAATCGCCTGCACTGCAGCCATCCCGCTAGACCACACGACCACCTGGGCTCTCAAAAAAAGAGCTTTCGGTGGCCGCGGCATGTGTTACCTTTCCACGTCAGTTTTAATCTAGCGGCGTACTACAGTACATGATATATAAGGCATGAAGATGTTATTGTTACATATCAGCTAAATTATCTATAGTAAAGGATCCTACAAATTAATGTAAGATACAGTCACAGAAAATAATTATTTTCATAATATAGTCTGAGTCAGTGACAACCCTACAACAGATGTATCCATCGGATCGCCATCAATGATGGTGATACATGGCTGTGTACATAGTGTGTATACAACTCGTCTATATATATATTAAAAAAAAGAGATCTTTATTTAACCAATCCGCTTCAAGAATAGCTAAACACCTCTGTCTTTGGTGTAGTTAAGTATTGATTTTGCGGATGCATGTTCTAGTACTGAAAATGTTCATTTCGACTAACAATCAGGAATTTGTTTTAAAAGTAAGAATTTCTTTTTTAAACCCCCTCATTTGAAAGATTTGAAACACAGTAAAACACAAAGATATTTTAAACAAAAGAATGGCCTGAAAGTATTAGATATAGATAAATCTCCTTTGAAACGTCTGTTTTGTATTTCATTTATTTCAATATCCATTTGGTATCTTCTGCCTATCTTGGATGCCTATCTTTATGTGGGAAAATCCTTTGTTATAAATCCGTACGCGGTGTTTTATAAATGTAAGACTTTTGGTCTACATATGTTTTAGGTCAACATATGTTTTAGGTCAACATGTACGTCGCAATGTGTTTATTAAACATATGTTTTATTTTCAAGTCTTTTAATCCTGCTGCTGGCTACTGAAACACGCGTGGTACACTTTCAATCTGGTGCTGTACTAAAGTGTGGGAAAATTGAAGATAATAAGTTCAATTATTGTTTTATGTTAAAATTACTTTCAAAAAAATATTCTTGGAGTCATGTCCAAATTATATGTATTGCCTTTTAAAAGTTGTCAGTCTCCTTTAAATTCTATATTACTCAGAGGCTCTTTAACACTAAGAGGTACATAAGCGAAAAGTCAAATGACCATCAATTACAATAAACGAACAATTAAGCGTGTTTTCTTCAAAATATATCATTCTTGATCTTTAACTACAAATAATTATGCATATTAAAGTAATAATTTTGAACCTGTATTGCTATCAATATCTAGTGTCTATATATAGGTTTACAACCCCATCTGTCCAAGCATATACAGTTCACCTTGTCCTGTTTTATGTCAATGTAATCAATCAGATGTTAAAATGACCCATGGTAATTTTATGCTTGAAGTGCCTTTATCAATGTTTAGCATGCCTGTGGTCACTACTTCCGGTCATTCAAGCACCTTGAAGAATTCTTCAAACTTTTAACCTCTGTCCGGACACTAGGGCTAGTTGTGTCCTTATCAGAATAACCAAGGGTCATATAACCTCCTTGGAATGGCCAAAGGTCAGCCCAGTCTCCTGTTATTCAATAGCTCCGGCCACCGAAGTTAATGACCAGACATCATTGTGTTTGACCAAGGAGGTTTTGACATTGTTATCTGACTATCTTTATTCCAATCTATTACTCAAGAATTAAAAATAAACCGGAAAGTTCACAAAGTCGTGCATTGTTAAAACAACTTCAAAGTTAAAGAACTATTAAATGAATCAAACATTTGCAAATGAGGAATTAAAGATTAGTTTATCAATAAAGATAATGGAATAAACACTTTTAAAGTGCGTCTTGTGCGCTTTATTTGATTTACATTCTTTAGAAACATTACCCCCCCCCCCCCCAAAAAAAAGGAAAATAAAAAAAGAAATAAAGAAAATAAAAATAAAAGCAATAGCAAGGTGTTCAAAAACGGATATAATAAAGCAGATATATATCTCTCCATAACAAGGACCTGATAAGAATAGCTTTAGGTAGTTGGAATCTTACTAATAGTTTCGAAGTACTTTCCAAAATTATCAACGAAAAAACGAAAAACGAAAAAATTATGAAAGGTTTCATGCTGTAAATCATAACACTACCTAAGCACTGGCTTCCTGCATCTTATACCTCCAGCTTTAATAAATCCATACTTCTAAAAATTCAATAACAAAAAAACAAAAAAAAAAGAAAAAGTTGGAAACATTGCATAGACTATTGATATCACGTTTAACTAGTTTTTCGGTTTTAGTTTAAACATATTTATTTATAGTGGATTGGGAAACAAATTTTACAACTTATATTAATCCCTTTCCACTTTGCGGGTGCGAGTGCTGCTTTGCCTACTCTTTTTCGAAATCTACAAGGGTGTCTTTAACGTGCAAGAGATATGGCTCTCTCTTAACACGGGCCAGCCATTTATCGTCCCCGTCCGACGGACTATCATCGTTTCCTCAAGACCATACTCGCAAATGGTGTCAAGGGAGAGCCGAATATTGAGTTCCTGAAATTTTCATCCCAAACGGGAATCGAACCAGGAACCTTTGTGTTAGTAGTCCGATGCACTAACCACTACACCACGGCTCTCACAGAAATAGAATGTTCAGATTCGACTTATCTTGATATATATACACGTGTTTCACTAAAAATAGATTTAATAGGCTTCTCATTTAGTACATATAGCCTATTTAATAATATTCAATGATTTAAATATAAATTTGTAGCTAAGTTTATCAGATATGGATGAAACAAATATTGCTTTTTCTTTTCTTTGTATGTATTTCTCGCTACATTGAAGACCTGTTGGTGACCTTCTGCTGTTGTTTTTTCTATGGTCGGGTTGTTGTCTCTTTGGTTGTTGTCTCTTTGACACATTCCCCATTTCCATTCTCAATTTTAGACTATTTATGCCCTTTATAGTTCGATCAAGGCTCCATGTTGAAGACCGTACATTGACCTATAATGGTTTACTTTGACAAATTGTGAATTGAATGGAGATTTTTCTCATTGGCACTCATACCACATATTGAATATTTGTGTTTCTTTTTGTTATTGTTTATATTGTATTATGCCCCTTGTGAGTCAATTTAATTGAAATAAAACGCATTCTTTATAAATATAACTGTATAACAGTAAAAACTATGCTAGACAAATTAAACCGATTGACTTCCTCAAAAATTGCCGGCCACCTTGAAGGTCGCTTCATGGTTCTACAACCTTGCCTAAATATCCATAACCAACTGCAGGCTAAATCGAACATGTTAGATATCAATAATAGAATACATACTGTTCTGTTTAACTGCTTTTACATGATTTCACAGAACAAGTGTTTAAAGATCAACAAACGCTTTTCAACTTTTACCCTTGTGATGAAAGTCCATTTCGATTTTCTGTCATTTCAATAAATGATAAATCAAATTTGATATGTGCAAGTACCAGATAACACTAGATGGCTACTTATAATTGCTTTGTACTTTGTATTCACTTGCTGGACACTCTAATAACAACAAAAGCCAATAATGCAAAACATTTTTTTCATGTTTGCGATTAATCTACACTGAGTTTTCACAATAGGGATAACAAACAAATCAAGGGTAGTTTATTCTTTGGAATAGAAAAAAACTCTAAACTTATACTAGATACTCCTAGTCTGAATGACATCCATGTGGGGATGGCAACATATAACATCCTAAGTCACATGATATTATTTTTGTGTATCATATCTCCTCGTGGGTTTTCTTTGTTTATAACTGCGTGTTTCTATTGTATTGCATTGTGTGTTGATTACAGATATATTGTAGTCACTGCAGAAGTTATTTATAATTGGCATGAGCAGGAAACTTAGTGTAAGTCAGCAACCATTTGATTTTCTAGGGGGGGGGGGGGGAGAGAGAAAATCAAATGGTTGCTACCTAAGCCCTATATTGTGCATTTGTCTAATGTCGAGTTTCTTTCTTTTTTATGCATACCGCACTCATTTCTGATGTTTACACGTTTTGTATTTCTTCCAAATATAAATAACATTACCGGTATTTAAAAAAAAATGAAAGAAAAAGTTGAAAGAAATCAATTTCATACATCTAGTCAATCCATTTTAGATATTTATAGTTTAATTATGCGAAATCCATCTGTGAAGAACATCAAAAAAATTGCCTTCCATGACCCCAAACCTGTCGACAAACCTGCATAATCTTTTTTTCTATTTGACCTAGTGAACTCGAAAGAAGTCAAGAACCTCGGCCTTAGTTCATTGCTGTGTTTACATCGCTGCTTGTCAATCATTGGAGAAGCTCAGCGAAGAAATGACCACCTCTTTCCCGCCATATGTCTTCTTTTGTTATTTAACGAAAATGGGAGGAACCAGCATTAAATGAACCAGGGATGGTCGGGACTACTTTCAGAGGTTATATGAGAAGTCAGCATGCGGATAGACAACGGTTAATAACCTTTAATTGTCATCTGGGAGTCCCTTTACAACCTGCAAATAATGAAAATGATTTTTTTCGTTTAATTAATTTATAAAAGAGATGCACATTTATCCTAGATCAAACAAGACAAATCATCGAATAAATAATTCATGCATGGCAGTAAATTAGTTTGACCATTCCTCATGATTTATTAACAAATTGTCAAGTTGTTCAATAAAATGGAATGAAAATTTTAAATTAATATACCTATGAATTTTCAAAAATTCTTCATGAAATTATAATAATGTTTAGCTATATATGTTGTTGTTGAAGACATTTGCATAATGTTTCCTTTTTTGCATAATTACAAATGTATAAATCAAAGTATATGTAGTAGTAAAAACGATAAATATGAACCTTAATTTTTTTTAATCCGATAGATTGTTTGCTTTGTCTTGAATGTATGTACTGTTAAATAACCATTTTAAATTTACTGAAATGTAAATTGAATTGCAGAATTCTGACTTTTTCTATCGTTTATGGGTTAAAACGTTTTTGAAGTATCTCTAAACCTTACAGACGGTCGTAATGAGTGTACCTTCATGACGTATAACGATAAAAAGGCATGCTAAATGACGTTAACGGTAATTTTTTTGTGTATGACAAAGAAATGTACACTTTCTTTTTGGACGATAAAGAATCAACTGATTTTGATGAATCACGCAATTTCTTTCTCTCAAAAAATTAAGGTAACGATAATTATTTCAGAACTGTGATGAATCATAAGAAGGATATTGTAACGAACCACGGTAAAAAAAAATAAACCAATTTGACGCCAACGGTAGCTGAAAATGACCATTTGACGCCTGAAGTTAGAGGGCATTCCTATCTATTCTCAAATAGTGTTTCAGTGAATTTGGTAAAGATCGAAAGCCGTTTTGGAAGTGTGGAATAAACTTAGGGAAAATTAACTCTACATTACTTTCTACTGAATGCATATAGAGCAATGTCCGGTGGTAAACTTACGATGACTACAAAGCTTGTACAATAAATGTAAAGAACCTTTAACTTCAAACTGTCTGTTTTATAAAACAACTCAAACGTTGTTTGATCTCAAGTGTCACTCATAAGTTGAAGAAAATTTTACAACAATCATCTCAGGATTATCGGAAATATTTTTAAAACACTGAGAGTTCAACCACCTATCGTTTATAACACATTCCAAATGCGTATCATAGTATCGCAATTAAAACTTGCCAAACAATAAAAACGTTATTATTTTTCAGGCAAATAGAATTTCCGATACGACAGGAGACATGTTTATATCAAGTCAAGCACATAAAAATGACGAGTGAAATCATTCAAATCTTTGCAAAATATTCTCTTGTTATGCAAATTTAAATAAAAAGCTGATTTCTTTCGATCCATCTGAGACTTGATGTTTATAAAATTAACTACAATCACAACTTTTTTTTTATTAACTTTATAATGCTAAGAACATATTTTGACAGTTCTAAACATTTTCCGACATGATTGGATGAAAACATCAGAATAGAATTCTTCGTAGTAGGTTCAATTGACGACCAATATATATACCATATATTACTGCTTTCAATTGATATTTTTATTTTATTAAATCTATTTTCGTTACATATAAATAAGAATTAACTAAATCAAACGTTAAAACTAATAATATTCTGGTTTTAAACCTCGATATGAAAGAGCTAACAGTGCTGAAAGTGGCATTAAACACCAATAAATCAATCAATCTAACTTCCAAAACCTTATTAACAGTTGAGAGTAAAAAAATGACCTTGTACAATGCCAAAATATCGACAACAACAGGTTGTAAGACCGTGAATATTTATACCGATATAACTATATCCTAAAAACTTATGATACTGTACCTTTGAGAGTAAGTTTATGCAAAGTATCAGCAACTTTATACTCATCTTTATACTGATCGTAGGCGGTGTTATCCCCAAATGCAATAAGTTTTCTACATCAAAACTTCTAAACTAAATGTTTATATCTACGAAAGTAAATTTTATAAGTATTGGGGTGTAACGCAATCCCTGACTTAATGATTTTTATTGATATACTCTATACATAGATTACATTCATTGAAATCCAAATTGTTGTTTATTTGTTGCGGTTTTTTTTTTGTTTTTTTGTCCGTGCTCAGTCCAGCATCTATGCCCGAGAAAACACATCAAAATGATGTTGGGCTTATCATCTGCATCACTTAGAAAATACCATAAATACAAATTAAACTGTCATTTCAATTAAAATTTGCAAGTTGACAGAAACCACATGTTTTGTTAACCTGATTTTGAAGTGAAAATTGTTGGCCAAATGTATTAATAGTAAATACACATCAATGATTCTTAATTGTGTCTTATTTAATAAATTATGTGTTAAGTTTATTTAAAAAAAAGGTATAATTTGAATTTTGAAGCTGAAATAGAAAATGTCATTTTAACAGAAATTAACAACCACTTTCATGTTTGAAATATTTTTTATATCTTTAATGTACATGCAAATTATAACCAACATGAACAAACAATGAAATTGAATTATTATACATAATCTAATAAAAATATATCATATATATATGGCATAAAAAGTTAACAATGATAAACCATATTTTTCTTTGAATAAAAACAAGGTGAAAATGAAAAATTGATTGATTGCTTAATTTAATGTGCTTATTGTCCAGCAACACATATTACATTCATATTAAGTATAAAAACATCTTTTACAATGTAAATGAACAATTGAAATAAATACCCAACTAATACTAAAAATGTTTTCAAAGATTTAGGAATACCCTATTGCTGACAAAAATGCAAATTTTTAAATTGTAATAATATTGATAATTCTATGTAAAGGCAAAACATAAGATCTTGCATTTTAACTTGTTGTTTTATCTGGTTATTTCTGTACTTGAGTGGTTATCAAAAATTTACACGCTTAGCTTTTGTTTTAAACATCTGTTTTGAAGCAATATTATCTGTCCCTAATCAGTTGTTGATGACAGATTTATGCATCTACTTAACCCTTTTATAATTGAGAGAAGATATGAAATTTACCCTGTGTAGGGCTTAGTTTGAAGACTGTGCTTTCTAAGTTCCAGTCTATATCAGAATCATGCAAAATGGATGAAAATATACAGAATGTATTATAAAAATTTGTGATAGGGGAGATAACTCTAATAATATCCTTTATATTTCATTGTTCAACGTATAATAATAATAAATAATAAAATTCTTTATTTAACGTATGCCAACTATCTGTCCAGTAGGGCAGTACATACAGTATATATTATAAACTAGCTATTTTCTTCGACGTTATTTTTGACCCTATGTCTGGTGGAAAGTTACCTCATTGGCAATCATAGAACATATGATTTTTATAGTTTTATGATGCTGATTTATTAAGATTAACTATTCGTGCAATACTTAGTATTTGGTGTATACTTTATAACACATTGTTATCATGGTGACATACATTTGTACCTTCGTGTTTCTAATGTCAGCTGATGCAAACTAAAACCGCAATCAATCTATCAATTTTACAATATATATATATAGTCTTATCATATAAATACATCGTTACCATTCCAACAGTTGGAATACCCTTTACCAACTCATATTGACCTCTTTTATAAAGTTACAGGTTTCAGAATACATGAGTTCATTAAAAGAAGAAAAGCAATGATTCAAAATTTAAAGAAATGCATGCATACAATAGAATTCGTAAGAGAGGCTGACATAAATGTTATGTTTCATCAACCAGATTTAATTCTTCCTTTGGAATTCACTGTTGCATGATTATATATACTGAACGACTTTAGAAACGCAACACTCATTTTGTTGATTTTTTTTACCAAATTTTGTCTGATTATCTTACAACTACTGTTCATGCTTATAATGCTTTTTTTCTCTTTACAAAAAATCAAAATCTGACTTACCTGTGGTTATGGAACATACCAAATTTTTAAAGTCGCACGAATTTCTTCAAGCGTGGACCCATGAAAGATTGTTTCAGTTGTTTTGCTTTGTGAAACAGTTCTTTTAATCCTTTGCCTCACTTAAATCAATTTTAAAAATGATGCATCTCCATTTTGACAAGATTGAGAAATCAAAACTGAATTAGCCCTTAAAAATACTGCAAACATAAAAACATTAACGTGCTGCAACCATACTGTACGACTTCAGAAACTCGTTTTACTGGCCTTCCGACAACGATACAAGTAGACAAGATTTGTTGCTGGGCATCAATGAACAGATCAACGTGTAGTGACAATGAAACGTCAACAGAATTTGATTATTCAACATCATTTGCCAGACAGGTTAACGTCCGCAACGTCAACTGCTTACCAAATTGCCGAGTGCCAACGAGTACAAATTTATGCCATAAATGTTTACCATCAACTGAATTACCAAAGAATCGACTGAAGGAAAACCTTTAAAGCCCTAAAGTTCCAACCGCATAATTGCCAAAACCAATTAATAGGTTGAACAAATGCAAAATCAGAAGGTGTAAAACAGAACCCAAAACATGCCAGACAGAATTTGTTGACCTCTCTGACAATCATTTTGGCGTTTGTAACAGGCAGTCATCGCTTTTGACGGTGAGACATTCATTCAAAAATAACACAAACATAATCTAGTGATGCGTTTCTAAAGTCGGTCAGTATATATTAATAAGCTCTCTGTTTAAAATTCTTGTATGCAGTTAACTGAGCTGCGGTGCATACTCAAGCTTCTCTAATTGAGCTCTTACAACATGCAACTCATTATTTATTCTAATTAAGGATATTGATTCGAAGATGAATAACCAACCTTTACCTGAACTTCCGATTTATTCTTCATTTCAACATGTCACTTGCATCATAAAGACTTTGATTTGATGAAACAAAATTATTTAAGAATAATAGTAATTTACGGAGATGACAGGTAGAATTCATGTCTTAAGGTATATATCATACTCAATAACAACACTTAATCTACCTTTATTGTGACCTTTATAACTACACAAGTAATATCATTTAGGACCCGCACGAAAGAAGATTCTGAATTTACCACTTCGTATAGCCTTGTTTTGGGACCAATACAATCTCCAGGTTTTGCACACTATGCCTTACATTTGTTTTAACTCTTCTGTTTACACCTTATTACATATATGTGAATGTTGTTATTTAACAAAATGTTAGCTCGCTTTGTCCTATTAAACAGGTGAGCTATCGCTATTGTCGTCGTGTTGTCATTTTTTCAAACATTAAAAAAAATCTACTCTTAAATTACCGAAACAATATGAAAGATAACTCACACTGAAATCAGCTCTATTATTTTGCGTTTACAAAGACAAAATGCCAATAATTTCAAATCATTATACTTCTTTTCAATTTTACCGAAATTATGAGATGATACTCCTATAGGAGTTATTGCCCTGAAATACCGATCTTAAACTTATATAATCTAAGTAGGAACTTTAAGGATTTGTCCCTTAACTGATTGCCAATACAAGATATACAAAATGCCAGTATATTCTAAACCAAGTTGCTTATACATTACAAAGACTCCTTGTAAGAGTTACTGCCCTTAAATATCGATTTTTAATATATCGGGATCATAATTATCAAAGCAAGAGGATGAGCAATATAAAATTTATTTTCAGGCAATGATGGGTTTCTTGTCCTCAAAAGGAATATCATCATATATCCATACCATCAAATTGAAAACAATAAATGAGCAGACACTGAACCTTCAACAAATGGTAAAGATCAAATGGTAACATCATGCAATGGTTGATGTAAGTCACGAAAATGCATTCCTCTGGGTAATATCATTCAGGTTATATGCTGATTTTTATGTGAGAATTACTGCATGCACGTTAATCCGCAATCAAATGCACTATAATATAAAAAATTGGAATCGTAAAAATATAAAATGAAGAAAGGTCATTAAAAGTCACATGACACATATGTTGATTTATTTGTACTTTTTTTAAAAATAAACAATATATTTCTGTAACTGTTAAATATTGATGAAGCTACGTAATTGATTATTATTCTCCAATCTTATCCATGTTTTATCAAATCAATTGTAAGATTTAAAAATAAAAGTAATATTTGCATCATCATGTAGTTATTGTATTTTACTAGACAATACAACTTCAAGATATTGGTCTTTTGAGTGCAATAAAATTTTAAAATACGATTTTAACTCCTATGATGAGCTAAATCTGTTGACTTTACGACAGTAACCCATTTTCTTTCACAGAAATTAGATTATTTCAATTTGGTTAACCAAAAGCAGATGAACGAACATGAAAATCAATTTCAACAAAAATATTTTAAAAGTTCTTTAGAGTTATGTATAGAAAATTCCATACAGGAAGACGCTGAATGTCTTTTATATCGATTTACGACCTATTTTTTTTTTTAATTTTGTCTTAAAATAGAGTGCAAAATGCTCGATTCGTTGCAAGATCTAGATTAATTTGTATGTGTCGCGGAAAGCACAGAGATGATGGCTGACTCAGTCTAATCTGGCATGAACCTTAAAAATCCATGAACAGTTTATGGTATTTCTGAATGGTTTTGATTGCTGTATTCTCTCAAGGAGGTCATATTTCTAAACCTCGACGAGTTAACAAAGTGAAAAGTGAAAAGGTACATCCTATCTTCATATATATATTGTGTTTTAGTCAGAAGTTTTATTAAGTGTTTTCTCAAAAGATATATTAAACATCCGTGCTTAAATTTCCTCCGTAAAAGTCATGAAAAAATATTAAAGCTTCTTATTTTTTATTTAAAAGTGCTCCTAAAATTAAATTTTCAAAGACAAAATGTGGCTTTCGTAAACATATAACTGGAAATTGACTAAATCTCTTGTGATTGCATATAAGTAAGCTTGGTTCCATGTTAGATCACTGTTTGTGATGCTTAAGTACACATACACTTTGAAATTGATGAAATATATCGGTTGTATTTAGTGTCTCGAAAGTCTAGACTTTCCAATACCGTAGTATGCAATTTCCTGTCAATTTCACCATGTAGACTGATATTTCTACTTTTAGTTTAGAATTACATAAATGGATGATAGGGATATATATTAATCCTACACAATATAAGATTTTCAGACTAAACGATCATAAAGAATGACAAGAGTACACGTAGAGTTAATTATATTTGTTTATTATACTATATAAACAAAAAAATATAGTTATAACATAAATATTTTTCAAATTTGACGAAGTACTCTATATGGAATTGTGTAAGACCCGCACTTATTTGGTATCGAGTATTTACTTATAATTAGCAATTGCTAGGACCCCTAAAATTGAAAGTTTCCAAGATTCTAAGGAATAACTGATGAAAGTCATGCGACCAAATTTACGACAGTTGTGGTATGATTGGGTTAACCTCTGGTTTTAATGGATAGCTATCCTATTGGCAATCAAACACATCTCCATTATTATATCTTACGAGATTCTCCGTTTTTATATCCTCGTATATTAAATATAGTTAGAATCTCATATAAAATGTACACTGCAACTATTCTTTGATGGAGATCTTCGTCTTTTTCTTATGATTTAGAAGTTAAACTCATTAAGTTTATAACCCCTTCTGTTGCCATGTGAATTAGGAAATTTTCAAACAGCAATAGTATGAAAACAGCCAAAATAATGAATAATAGTATTGTCCATTTTGTACATTATACCAAGGGGGAACATCGTTCAAAGCATTATTATTTATTGTTTCAATGCATTTACTAGACAAAGAGGATTTTGTGGAAAATAAAACCTAGGCTTTAAAAAAGAGATTGTTGTTATAAAATATTAAACAAATATTACATTCTTGTTTTATTATGATTTGCTTGCATTGACTGTTTACAAAAAGTCATCAACAACCTTAAAGTTCTCATAGTTGAAGTCCGTATGGTACATTTTACGTTATTTGATCACCGGTGGATAGTTTTCTCATTGGCAATCTTTTTATTTTTTTGTACATATTTTGTGATGTTTTAGTACTTTTGGAATCGCTAAAACTATGGCGGCTCAATTTTTATGCAAATAGAGGACTAAGTTGACACAGCTGCTGTATTTACCAACGATCTGGATAAACTGTTTCTACATAACATTGTATAAGTAATGCAGACAAGAAATGTTGACCTCACGTTAAATAAAAATTGTCGCATATGGGAGGAAATTTCAAGGATCTAATATTGCTACCTTAGGATAAAGCTCTTACTCTTGACCAGAGAAACATATTCTTTGGAGAAAAACAGCAACGATTGGTGTTTCACCTCCACTTTTCACCAAATTAAAAGGTTTCATCCCATATGTTTACCTGATAATATAGTATGCCAACATGCAGACTACATCACTATAGCAAATGCATCAAATTAGCCATCTATTAGCTACTTTGTCTATTTTCATTTATTAAATATTTCAACATTTATTAACACTATTAAATTGTCCAGAATTTTTGCTTTAATTCAAGACCTTGAATATGACCATAAGACCATTGTTTCAGAACAATTTAATGGTGATGAAACAATGGTCTCTAAACTTTTTATTTGACCTTTATTGTATATAGGGGATGAAGGTACAAGTGAGTCAATTCCCAGAAACCTAAAACAATATACCAGTATAACATATTTCAAATTTCAAAGTTACTGTTTGCTCCATTTGTGCCTGGCGGTTTATATATTTGTTTCTGTCTCTATGTCGTATCAGATGATCCGCTGGTCTGCACACAAAAAAATTCAACATTTTTTTTCGAGCCCTCGCGACAAAATACATGCGGCATTTTAACTAACTCCAGTCCGTCCGTCCGTCCGCAGTATGATACATTGTTTGATCTACAGTTTGTACATACAACATTGATATTTTGTAGGATGTTCATGCACATAATGGAGGTGTGCATGGTCACAGGATTTGAATTCTTTTGAATATTCTGAAAATGACAGGTTGTTGAACATTGCATTTATTGGTTCTAGGTGCATAAAGAGATCATATATGGTTTGTTTTCGGCTATCTCATCCTACACGAAGTACATCAATATGCATAGTGTTAATTAGTTTATAATTTCCTTTGTTCAGGCGGGGCATCATTTGTGTCTTACAGACAGCCTAACATCCAAGTTGTATATGCCAACATCTCTGCTTGTCAAATCTAAATTATGTTGAACTCATGCATATGGCAGAGCACAAAAGGGTACATTGTCCATATCTAGATTAAACAATGTATTCTGTCAGCACAAAACACATGTTTCTGTATACTGTGCACAATGCATTTCTTAACTATCATCCCAGAGAACTTTCTGATCTATAACAATTTTCATAATCTAATTTCAACCTCAATTTCTCAACCTCTTTTGTTAATGTTTTTGCTATTTTCATACCCTTTTATACCTCCCCGTGCATCAATGTATCTTTAAATCATCTCCGCTTTCTTTTGTGAGCATTCTATTTAAGGTTGACCTCGTTCGTTTCGCACAAAAGATGGTAAACATATGCTTTTGAGAGAGTTGTCTACGTGTTCTTCTGGTGAAGAGTTGCCTTATTGGCAATCATACCACATCTATATTTATACTCCCTTACCATTTAAGTTCTATAGACAGCCATCTGAAAATTGCTATAGATTAGTCAAGTAGCTAATCGCATGTATACAACCTACAAATTTTACTCTGACAGCCATAGCTTTAATTAACTTACATCGGATGGTTCTGAAGGATAATTTATTCGAAACACTTCATTATTATCAGACATAAAAAAAAAATGCTATTGAGAGCTATCTCTTGGATATAGTCTGGGCCGTCCGTCAATACAAAATACAAGATTTTTACAAATTGAAAACAATTACACTATTTCCTGATTTATTTGATTAAAAGTAGTACCGGTTATCATGTCAATCAGGTTCTGCTGTCATTATTTTCTTAAAGTCTGCTTCTTTCGATTCTCCTCGATTTGATAAAGACATTAACGTGTTTAATGATGGGAAAAAAATCAATTTCATCAACTGCATTTAACAACCCCTAAAGGCTACGTCAGTTCATCGTCCTAGGATAACCTTCATTGGTCATGAACTTATCAGATCAATAATGTTTTAGTGTGCTTCTAGATCGTAATTCTGATGGACAAAACGGAACGCAGATATGTCAATATCAGGATATTTCATCGCCTTATATTCTGTTTCCAATAACTAAAGAAAAAATCATATGCCCGCATTATTTAGAAACACATGGGAAAAAAAGGAATTACGTTACAACTTTACTGATCAAAATATCTATATTGAGATATAAGCATTACCAAAATTTTGGACCCCACAGCACCCTGTATCACTTCAAAAAAGCTCAATTGAACTTTCTTTTCTGTGAGGGTAAAAATGCATTTCAAGTTTTCATTGCTTGCTTTTCAATATTGCATACCAAACTAAAAAGCCTGCTTCCTATTTGAAAAGTTCTTAGAAATTTACACATTTGACAGACTCAAAATTTTGATCTATGAAAAAAAGCTACGATTTCAGTTTTCAAACAGTCAACTTCACATTGCTCAGTTATAGTAAAGCACGTGTACCCCCGCATGGCGTTTATATACCTTTTTTAATATGTTAAGTTTTTTCTTATTCTCATTTCACGTAATTGACTAAACTTTTGGTGTTAAAAGAAATGTGACAAATTGGGAGACCAATACTATATCCCTGTGTTCAATCTTAGATATTCAAACATCAGAATAATTGTTTGAACTGAATATTTATCTTTTGTTTCCTCTTCCTTTTGAATTCGTGCTTCTTATTCTGTATACTGATGGCGGATGATCTATCTGTTACAGACTAAATAAGTATTTGGACCGTACATGTACGGTCAATATGCGGCGTATACTCAATAGCAGAGTATATGCGTCAGGTTTCTTGACGCGCCCGTTTGTGCTACCGTTTTAACATCATTTAGATTTTTTTCATTTGGTTTGCACATTCCAAAAGTGCGAGTTTAGAAAATCGGCAGACTATACTTTTATCTCCTATTTCAGAAGTGACGGTTAAAAATATTTATATAATGATTCACCGTCATTTGTAGTATATGCGTCAGGTTTCTTGACGCGCCCGTTTGTGCTACCGTTTTAACATCATTTAGATTTTTTTCATTTGGTTTGCACATTCCAAAAGTGCGAGTTTAGAAAATCGGCAGACTATACTTTTATCTCCTATTTCAGAAGTGACGGTTAAAAATATTTATATAATGTTTCACCGTCATTTGTAGTATATGCGTCAGGTTTCTTGACGCGCCCGTTTGTGCTACCGTTTTAACATCATTTAGATTTTTTTCATTTGGTTTGTAAATTCCAAAAGTGCGAGTTTAGAAAATCGGCAGACTATACTTTTATCTCCTATTTCAGAAGTGACGGTTAAAAATATTTATATAATGTTTCATCGTCATTTGTAATGACTCCGCATGTAACATTATATACTAACTGTTAGGCATATTTTTGTGACTTTTGAATTAAGCTACATTTCATACATGCATCACTCGCAAGGAATTCGAATCCAGTTTTAATAAAAAAAAAAAGTCCTGAAAAAAATGCCGCCTATCATTTACCAGAGGATAAAAAAAGACTTGTACAACATTCTAGCTGTTACAAATGTACCTTAATTGCACGTCATTTTTCTGTTTATATTATATCTTCAGTTATACTGATTGCTTCAATGACATTGTGTACTGCTGTTGAAAAAGAAGACAAAAATAATTACAAAACAGTATGGTAAAATAATCAAAATCCATGAATATAAACATAAAAATACAGATTTTACTTTCAGTTAAACTTTTGGAGGTATTGTGTACTGAATTAGTTTTACTAGATCGATCATGCGTTTTGGTATCTTTTGATTAACCACTGACCAGACAGACATCCTGTTGAGATGCATGGACTTTGTAAACTGTAACACTTTCCTACTGAACGAGTTATGCAGACGACCGTTATTGTCTGGTTTATTTCCTTTGTATGATTTTGGCGGGAAATCGTAAATTTCTTTATCAATGGGTAATGATCGAACAGGTTGATAACCTTCACCAATGGGCTAAGTTAAATGAGATATTGAATTGATTTTTGCACTCTGATTATTTGGAAGAATGTACGGGCTTGTCCTCTATCTCCTCGTGTGACATTGTTCAATTCAAATATGTCCTCTAGTACACAGATAAAATCTACGGGTTGTTTAAAAAAAGGAATCGAACAAATTAATTAATTACAAAAGGATTTGTATTTTTTCAATCCGCGATGTTACAAAACGAACATTAGAGACATTAGAGTCAATGGCTGTATGTTCACCTCTTGACAAAATTTGATCCCTGAAACAGATCAGATAAATCATTTTTCAGACCTAGAACAAAATCAAATGGCACTTTATAGCTCTAGTTGTGTTTCATACTTTCATAGGTCTTTTCATCCCCAAAATAAATCGTTAAGAAATTTGAAAATTAAACATATTCAGATTAACTTGAAATAAAAACAAATTTGTTATGAAGTCATTGAATATATTCCAAATATATTCAATGACTATATGTGTGTATATAGTTCATGATGTTCAAACTGCATTTACTTTTGTCTGTATGTATACTAGACTATTGCTGTTTCATTTTGCTTCTTCTTCAATTTCCAAACTTTGAATTTCGCTCTTTTCATTTCACCTGATATATTTTGTATTCATATATTTTATATTTTTGATATTGTCAGTCTTTCTTTACACTTTTTTATGTGGTCGGTTCAAAATTTTATTTTCTATTATGTAAATTTTTTTTTTTCTTTTTAATTGTTTTTTCTATTCTATTTTTAGAATTTTCTTGTATTTTTAACCATGTTGTATATGTTCTACAAGCATAAATTAAATCGTTAGTTACCCGATATCGCATTGACTAAGTTTTAATTGTTTATACACAAATTGTCATGTTACCAAAAAGTAGTTCCGATCTGAAGTTCTCAATACTAGTATAAATGTACTTTTCTGAAAACACAGCCAGAAATATTTAGGTCACATTACAAACAAAACATGACAATACAACGTAAATTTAAATTGGCATACCTGAAATATTATTTTTTGTTTTGTTGTAAATTACTCATGCTATTACATTGTGATTACTAAATTAGTTAGGCGCTAATTGCTGTTGTTATGCAAGTATTATAAACAAGGAACAATCTATGGAACAATTATATTTAAAATTTGATCGTATCTTCCTTCTCCTATTTCACGTCTTTTGTTGTGCGAACGGTACATATTAACACGTGCTTGATATGGTATTTCAAAATATTTCTGTTATGCGAGGAAGCGTCTTTCCTTTATTTTCAAACTAAAATATCAATAAAAAAAATAATCTTTAAGAATTTACTTTTCTTAACGTTTTGGAACATTCTGTTAAACTCTGAATCATTATGGTATCTTCTGAGGCATTAGTTAACATTTCTAACTTAAATTGACAAATGGATCATATACTGGAAAATCCAAAAACTATTGACCTTTTATAAAACAATGATAAGCCTTGAAATTGAGAAATTTTGAATAATTTAAAACATTTCTTAAACATGACGAACCACTAACAACGCTGCTACTCACTTTCACATTTATCCAATAAAAATTGTATGTATAAAGAAAATAATTCCCTCTTTGTCGATGTATGAACCAGGTACAACATTGAATCTTTAATCTTTCATATTATTTAAAGTGGACATATTTTATTAGTCATCACATGCACGTTCATGTATCGGAAGGTTTCAGAAATATTGCAGTTGAAATAAGGACTCGCATGTAACTATTATACTTCATCAAATTGATTTGCATTTACCAAAAACTTTAGTAACTTGACAATACCCTTATTTTCCTTCTTTTTTTCAGAATAAATCATTCACAAAGTAATATGAAAATGAATTGTGGCAAATATTTGTTGTTGCGTTTCTGGTGTATTTGTTATAATTTTGATCTGGTAACGGGCTCCGCAATTCTATAGTTATTCTGTCAATACTTTATAGCTCTTCATCTTTTATATAAGCTTTGGATTTCAAATATTTTGGCCACGAGCATCACTGAAGAGACATGTATTGTCGAAATGCGCATCTGGTGCAACAAATTTGGAACCGTTGATTTTATTATATTATTCCTGATATTTTCATTAATTTCTTTGGCTTTCTTTTTTTCCCTCATTATCATGAGCGAACCTGGGGTGGTGTTCTCAAAGCTATCTTAGGATTAGGACGTGTCCTAAGTCTATCTTATGACACGTCTTTGTCCTAAGTCGTGTTCTCGAAGCTCTCTTAACTTATGATATATCTCATTTTTCGTCCTAACTTTAGGACACCCAACAAGGTGTCTTAAGAGCATCCTATCTTCATTCTAGTGTGATAATGTTTAGATTTCGCTTTTTGCTCATTATTTTACGTGAAAATGAACATGAAATGAAACGCACCATCGGTTATTAACTCGTATATAAAGAAAAGGTGCATGATTTTAAACTTTGAACTTCGTGTTTCACGATACGATTATACTTAAAATTTAATTCTCTTTTCAAAACAAATTGTTTTCCAGTTTAAATAACAATCTTTTTTTTTATATAATTACATTGGTAATTATGCAATTTATTCTGTACATGATATTATAAAATTTGTAAACAATTTTATTAAATATTTTCGTCATTAATAAATGTTTTATCAAAAAAATATCTTTAAAGATTTAAAATTTCGACTTAGGATATGTTTAGGACGTCCTAACATAAGATTCGTCTGAGATAGCTTCGAGACACAACTTAAGAGTGTCCTAAGTTGATCTTAAGTCCGTCCTAAAATTGGTCTTATCTATTACTTAGGACGAATCTTAGGATACTTTCGAGAACCCCACCCCTGGTTGAAGGTTAATTAAATGCTAGCGAATTATTTCAAAGAAGTTTTGTTGGTATCATACATTTAAAAGAGTTGACAAATCAACTTACTGATAACCTGTTAGAGTTATAGTTCTTATATCGACATTTAACAAAAATATACTTAAAAAAGCAATGTCATATATATGTTTAAATATCAAGCAGAACATAACAATAAATAATACAACAAACAAATGAGCAGCCATCTATTACAGTATGGTTTCAACTGTATATTCACATTGTTTGACGCTTGAAAAGTCCCAATGACATAGTTACTTGGGGACAGGACAATTTATTTTGCACTCCCCCTTTTTTCCAAAATCTATTATTTTGTGTTTTCCATTATTTCCATGTTTTACAGTATGATATGAACATAAATATACTAGAAATAAATTGTATTTGATATTAACTATCCATTCCAAGTTTACTATTCACGGCGGCCACTGATATATAACTCTATATATGGAGAGATCTCTATAAATAAAAGCAGTAAAAAATGCTTTTCTTGTTCCTGTTCCTTGGCTTTCTATATTGTGTATGATTTTGTACTATACATTTATACAGCATATAATAAAAATCAACCAGTGTTATTATATATTCGAAGGTTTGACATCTTGGTCTCTGATCTCTGAACCCGAGTCGATTTTATATCTAGAAACTCACGCACACGCACACACATGCACTGTATCGTTATGGATAAAGTTATTTTTTTCTCCGAAAAAATCGTTGAGGAAGAATAAGATATTTTTTTCAACTGCTTGGCTTTTTAATGCAAGAACTTAAAAATAACCTCGGTGTGACACTCGCTACGATGTATGTTAAAAGCCGTATGATGACCCATACATGCTTACATTTCGTCAATTAGTCTCTGTTGGATTGCTGTCTCATTGACAATCATATCACATCTTTTCAATATGTTCAAAAAGATCTTCATTCTGGTAAAATCTATGACATATACATTCCCAGAACCTTAAGTGTGATCATGGAAGTATTATATTGACAATATAATACTTCCATGTTAATATAATACTTCCATGATGACAGTGACATCCTATCTGCTGTAAATTGTCCAGGCTATTCTTGCCAGTTATCAACAGGCACTTCTCATTTCAAGAAGAAAGGGATATAACAAAACTATTTTTTTCAACTCGGAAAATTAAGATGATAAAGAACTAATGAATATTTACCTTCACTGATTGAAAAAAAGGGGGTCCCGATTCTCAAGCGCCTATGATATGATTATATCAATATAAATGTCGATATACAAGATAGATAGCGAGTACATGCAATCGGATTTTCTAGGTCTGGTTGATTTCCTTTTAAAGGGTCAAAGTATATGTGTAACTCATCGTGTTACCTGTATTAATGATATTCAAGTGTGAATTAAGTAAATTATTGGCTTTCAGGTCAATAGTATATCAGCGACGGTTTTTTTTAGCTTATTTTGCCGAAACTTAACAAAATTGACTAGCTCAAACGAAATATGTATCATATTTTAATGTTTTGTCTAATTCCTAACTCGTGCTTATATGACCTATACATATAAAGATGATATCAGGGATAAAAGCCACAACTGGAATAAAGAAACAGCAAAAACAAAGCCATGGTCAAAAGAAAGAAAAAAGAACCTACAAAATCAATAACCAGTAAAGATTGAACAACACGATTGATTGATTGATTGGTGTTTAAAGCCACTTTCAACACGATTTGATAATCTGTGAAGGTCAATTTTTATTAAAAGAAACACGAGTTCCCAGAGGAAACCAAACAGTCAGGATCCTCCTTTGTCAAAATTATCTCCCCATTACGCCAGTTCATTTTCACAATCGAAGAAATGGAAGCCATTGTAGGGATGACGCGCTACCAATTTTGCTCTTCGAAACCGATAAATTTATCCACATTGCACCAGTACGATCCTTATATGTCAGTTGCATTTTAAAAGAAAATTGTATCAACTTGCTAATGAGCATCAGTTAATGATCTTGTCTGCATTGATTCAACTTAAAACTATTGTCTGGTCGGTTGTCAGGTGGAATTTTTGAAAATTCATAAACCTTTAAAAAAGTTCTAATTAAATATTTCGTGGAAGGGCAGACTAGATATTTTTAGTGATTGAAGACTATAAACCCTAGTTATCATATACTTAGACTAAATAACATATGATTTTTACCGTATGATAATAGCATGAAATTAAAGTATTTTCCATATTTTTCGAATTGGTGCTTAGCGGGCTGATATGAAAAGTTTATCACATGCTTCGATTGTTATCACATGCCTTTCCGTAACGTTATCACATGGCATTCCGGTGATAATCGGCAAATTCCTGAAAATACACCTCAATGCTACGTTTTCAGTGAAAAACATTACAAAAAAGTGTACAAAACAATTATTTGAATACTGGAAAGTATATTGTGTAAAATAATTAAATTTAATAAAAAAAAAATAATTAATAAATGCATTTTTTAAGTTTTTCTGAAACATAATTTAGAAAGTTACTTTAATAAAGTTGACTTTTTCAAACAATGTTCGATATGCATTTTCATTATCCAACTTGAAAGACTGTCGTCAAGTACTTTTTAGTAAAAAAAAATAGCTTTTCGAACACACCTATTTTTACTCTGTTTTTGTGATTCATTAGATAGGTATTTCACTTGACCCATATATTTCATCTTTTCGTACTGTGATTTTTTTAAAAGTTATAAAGTCAACCTGTAGCTTTGATATATAAAAATGATAGAATCTGAAGCGAGATATTCTTGTTTTGTACGATATCAAGACAAACTTTTCAACTCAAACACACCTAACATAAAAGGTGCACTCGATTTTCTCTTTTCGATACTATTGTTACCCATTATTTGTAATTTGTTCTTGATTCACATAATAGAAGGGCAGACACGAAAATTACTGAACCAATAGATTGATATGTTTTCCGTCCGTGGTAATCTTTTAAAAGAAATCGGAGGATATGCATTTTCTACATCCAACTTGCAAGATACCTATGTTGTCGACCTGATATCTAATTGTTCTACTTAACTATGCACTATGGATAAAACGGGAAAAAGCTGACAAAAAATCTTTGGACTCTTTTTTTTTAATTCAGTAATGAAGATAGTTGATATACGTATTCATCATTTTAAAGAACATTTTACTATTAACAATAACCACAATAAACCTATTTCTCGTATCAAACATAAACTAAAAGAACTAGCCAAGGAATTTGTTTTTGTCCCGGCCGATAAAGCTGCTAATAATATTATTATTGTTTGACGTAAATTTTACATTGAGGTACTGAAAAAAGAAATCACCAATTCACCAACATTCCAACTGACTCCATTTTAAGAAAACGACATCTGTAACAAACATAAACTTTTAGCTACCGCTTTACAAGCAGAGCCAAATACAATGAAAGTTCCAACTATGTATTGGCTCCCGAACCTACACAAAACACCTTACAAATATAGATTTATTTCGTCTTCAAGCCATTGCTCCACTACTAAAATGTCTATTCTTCTTACCAGCACACATGGTACAATTACAAACCTGATAATAAATTGTTCAAATAAGGCCTTCGAAAATAGTGGAATTAATTATTTTTGGAGTGTCAAGAACTCGTTGGAAGTACTTGATAAATTGCATGCTTATATTGGTGATTTTGAATCTGTTCAAAGTTTTGATTTTTCTACCCTGTATACCACATTGCCTCACATTCTCATTAAGAAAAAATTCACACACCTAATTAAATGGGCATTTAAAAAGTCAGAATGTGAATATATATATATATTCAAACTCTTTTAGGTCATTTTTTAGTAGCAATAAACAAAACAAAATATGTTAATTGGACATGCTTTGATACTATATATGCCCTTGAATTTTTACTACATAACATTTTTGTTCGCTTTGAGGATTCCGTATATCGTCAGATTATCGGAATTCCAATGGGGACTAACTGTGCACCACTTATTGCGGACCTGTGTTTGTATTGCTATGAGTTATAATTTATGACAAAAATAAGCAAATACCCATCGAAACAACATCTGATAAACAAATTTAATAATACTTTTAGATATTTGGATGATATTTTTGCTCTCAATAATGACGACTTCAGTATATGTATATTAAAGAAATTTATCCTGTTGAACTAAGTTTAAATAAAGCTTATACTAACCATGACCACTGCCCTTTCCACGATCTTGATATTTATATCACTAATGGAAAGCTGAATACTAAAATTTATGATAAAAGAGATGATTTTTCATTTCCTATCGTTAATTATCCATTTTTAGATGGTGGCGTTCCCTTGTCACCATCTTACGGTGTTTATATATCTCGACTTGTACGATTCGCTCGTGTATGTAACAATGTTTTAGATTTTAACGAGAGAAATTTGTGTATTACTGAAAAATTATTACACCAGGGTTTTCGATATCACAAACTAGTCAAAACATTTACTAAATTTTATCATCGGTATAAAGACATCATTCGTAAATATAGCTCAACATGCAGACTTCTTATACGTTCAGGTATTTTACATCCAATTTTTTATGGTAATATTCTGTATAAAGCACAAAGGTGTCAGTTTTCACCTTAGAAACAAACAAAACCTTTGAATGGACTTATTAAGAAGGGATATAGTTACGATATTGTTGTCAGGTCATTAAAGATTGTATATTTTGGCGTTAATATTGATTCAATTATAGGGTCTTTGCATCGGATCTAAACACTTTATTCAAAAAACAGTTATTGGCATGACACGAGTTATTTTCTTCTCATATATGTTATGATGGTATGAGACTAAACCCCTAACGGGAAGGATTGTGCCTGATGTTCATATGATGAAATCATAATCTTTCAGTCAGTTTAATTGAATTCTGGAGCTGGCATGTCAGTTAACTGCTAGTAGTCTGTTGTTATTTATGTATTATTGTCATTTTGTTTATTTTCTTTGGTTACATCTTCTGACATCGACTCGGACTTCTCTTGAACTGATTTATAATGTACGTATTGTTATGCGTTTACTTTTCTACATTGGCTAGAGGTATAGGGGCAGGGTTGAGATCTCACAAACATGTTTAACCCCGCCGCATTTTTGCGCCTGTCCCAAGTCAGGAGCCTCGATCTTGCCTTTGTTAGTCTTGTTTTATTTTAATTTTAGTTTCTTGTGTACAATTTGGAAATTAGTATGGCGTTCCTTTTCACTGAACTAGTATTTATTTGTTTAGGGGC